>NC_081413.1:669226183-669931683 GCF_030272615.1 Cryptomeria japonica
AAGAGTGTCTCTAAATTACTTAACCTACCAAGAAGTTCAGGAAATTTTGGTTGATCTTATTCATCGTGAGTTGTGTGAAATAGTCCAATCAAGGATGGATATTATGAAAAAACTTGATGCGCTAGACCATCCAAAGAGATCCATCTAGTATCATTATCCTTGAGAAGATTGTTCCCATCAGTTAATCCATCAGCAAAGTGTTGAAGTTCCATATATCGTTTGGGACTTCGACAAAAGTGTGAGTAGAGCTCTCTGATTAAAATTTCAATTTTTTTAACCGAAGCAAACTTGCTCACAATTCCAAAAGCTAGATTCATTATATGAGTCATGCAGTGAATTGCAGTAATGTACGGTGCAAATGAAGTTTCAATCTTTGTACAAAGACCGTTCCTGTGACCTTGCATTACTGAAGCTCCATCTGCTCCAACACAAACCAATTTTTTGGCTACCATCATGTCATCCATACCTCCATATTCAATTAAACTTCTCTTTACTAGTTGAAATAAATTTTCCGTTGTCGCACTCTCCTTCATTTTAGCAACAGATAGTTGATGAGGTTAGCGGGTATGATTCTCTACTATATAAACATGCATGCATACCCATGAAGTATTGTCTACTGTCATAACTTCGTCTAAGGAAAATGCAATGAAGTTTGAATCTCCTATTTTTTCCTGTACATCTTTTTCAACCTCAGCAAGACAACTTGCCAATTCCCATCCACTGTTTACTGACCAATGTCTATTAGGATAGTTAGGAACTTTCAAAAAGTGTAATAAACCACTAATTGATGGGAAATCTATCATAGCACGCCCTCTGCTCAAAATATGAAAAACAACGCTTAACTGAATAGCTTTTCCCTGTTGTTCTATATGCATTGCTTTTTTAATAACAGCTTCAATAGAACCTTTAACTTCAGCAGGCTTCGTCTGTAATTTCTCATGAAAATAATACTCTTCAGCATTCCTCGCATGCTTACATTCATCCTTTGTTTTCCATCTTATCACTGATTTTTCAACCCCGTCTATCATTTGTTTTTCATAAACTTTACCCATATGCTTTTCTATGGTGTCAAATTTTAGCTGCAACCTAATTTCCTTGTTATGTTTCCAAGTGCAAATCTTACACCTGCATTCTATTGGAGGCTCGCCTTTAATTGGATTCTCCACTGGTTCAATGAATGGATACTTTGATGCCCAATTAATTTGAAAATTCCTCACTGACATATCCCACTCCCGATCCTTTTTTTATTGTGGTTCACCCTTTTTTGATATGGCTTTTCTTTTCCCCTTTCGTGCATTATCATCAATGGCATTATCACCCAAGTTGATTATATCATTCTGGCTAACTTAGGTATCTACGAGATAATCTTCTTCAAGATCATCCTGATCTGAGATATCAGGTTCGTCGCCATCTTCAACATGCGGTGCAGGTGGCAAATTTTGTACTTGTACTTGTGATGATGTACCTTCCTGATTTTCACCAGTACCACAATCTTTTCCAATGCCAAAGTACGAAAACAACGTTTTGTTTTTGGTTGGCCTCTCTTGGCCTTCCCCACATTCAAGTTTCCTACCCCTCTTCCTGTTCGACATCTCCAACGAAATAAAGGCTGCCAAAAAAATATCAATTTGTTGAAGAAGCAATAATAGACTATAATGTACAATATACCACTTCAAAAATATGATCACTCACCTTTAAGCTTTAGGTCACTAGCAGTTGCCAATACAGTCAACAACAATGATTTTCCTTGGTTTGAAACTTCGCTATTGATCAAAATTCAAAACCTAGAACCCACCAGATTGTGTGGAGATAGATCTGATCTTTGCATGTATTTATACCAATCCTTATATGGCGAATTCCATGGGAATTTTATATGGTATACAAATATTTGGCGAATCCCGCGTAACTATAACACGACTTATGTAATTTTCGAGGCGATTATAGGTCGTCCAAATACGACTTATGTAATTTTCGAGGTGATTATAGGTCATTCAAATACGACTTATGTAATTTTTGAGGCGATTATAGGTTGTCGAAATAATAGGCTAATACAATATAGTTGGCAAAAGTTGGGGTGAATGGAGACACACGTCGGCAAGATGTCGGGCGAATTGGGTCCCCCTGGCTAACAAATCTTCACATTCCTATAGGTGAATTAAGGTCATCTATTAAGGCAACCTCAGAGAGTGTAGGCGAAACAATTAAATTTACCGTGTGTCCACCATATATTGTATTGGCGAAATCATCGCATAGAAACATTTAATTGCATAAAACATATGGTGACCGGGCCATGACTTTGACGGAAATTGATAATGTTTTGGCGACATGGCCACCCCTAGATGATACAAAATATTCACCATTTCTGACATTGCCGACATGAAAAATTCGCCGTTGGCCAATATTCACCACTAAAGTAAACTATGCTGCCCCATTCTTTCCTGGGTCCCGGATGTTTCAGCTTGTTAAGAAGCTGGGTTTCTTAAAGCACAAGATTAAGGTGTGGAATGTATCACATTTCAAGAACATTTTTGGAGAAAAGGCCAGGATTCAAGAAGAAATTGAACAAATTAATAAGAGAATTATGGCTTTAGGAATGTCCTCTCTTTTGTATGATAGGTTGAAGTTGTTGAAATTTCAACTTACTAAGACTTTGGCTAGGAAAGAATCTTATTGGAGGCAAAAGTCTAGAAACCTTTGGCTCTCTGAAGGGGATAAAAATACTAAGTTTTTTCATTCCTTGTCCAAGCTGAAGAGGCAGCGTAATCGAATTTCCTGTATTACTGACTCTAATGGGAACAATTTGGTGGATGAGGAAGAGATTACTTCCGAAGGCATTAGGTTCTTTAAGTCACTTCTTACAGCAGATCCAATTGTGTTAGATAATGAGATTGTGCAATCTATCCCCTCTTTAGCTTCTCAAGAAGATAATAAGAAGCTTATAGCTCCTTTTACTCTAGCTAAACTGAAAGAGATAGTCTTTTCCATGCATCCAGAGAAGGCCCCGGGTCCAGATGGGTTTATGGCACTATTCTTTCAAAAGTGTTGGGAGTTTATAGGGAATGACGTATTGTTAGCCTTGGAGGAATCTAGAAGAAATAGGTCTATTCTTAGAGAGCTTAATACTACTCTTATTGCTATCATTCCAAAGGTGGATAATCCTACTTCGTTCTTGGATTTTTGTCTGATTGCCTTGTGTACTACTTTATATAAAATCTTTACTAAGGCAATTTCGATTAGGCTCTCTAAGCTCCTTCCTTAGATTGTTTCCCTGGAGCAGGGAGGATTTGTACTTGGTCGGGAAACATCTAAAGGTGCGATTGTAGCTCATGAAATTCTGTACTCCATATCTCAACAAAAGGTTCCGGCTATGATACTTAAGCTAGACATGCTTAAGGCTTATGATCGGGTTAATTGGGAGGCTCTTAGGGTTGTTTTGCATAGATTGGGATTTTTGTGTTGTTGGGTTAAGTGGGTGTTTTCTTGTATATCATCTTCTCGCTTTTTAGTTTTGGTTAACAGTTCCCCTTCAGGGTTTCTTACTTCCTCTCGGGGACTTAGGCAAGGGGATCCTTTGTCTCCTTTTCTTTTTATTCTTTTGGCAGAAGCATTAAGTAGGGCCATATCTAATGCTACATCATCTAGTTTATGGTTAGGTATTAGAATAGATGGCCTCCTTTCTCCGCAATCCCATTGCTTGTTTGCGGATGATACGCTTTTGTTCAAGGTAGCCTCTCTAAGGGAGGCTCGAGTTATTAAGAAAATTATCTATGATTATGCAGCTTTTTCTGGACAAAGTGTTAATAATCATAAGTCCAAAGTCTTTTTTGTGAATGTCTCCCCTCTAGTTAGAGATAGACTCGTCCACTTTTGGAATTTCCAAGTAGGGACCCTCTCGTGTGTATACTTGGGCATTCCTTTTTTTCTAGGGTCGGAAAAGGCTTCCTTTTGGAACAAAATTGTTCATACAATATCCTCCCGAATCTCTTCTTGGAATCACAAGTGGCTTAGGATGGCTGGTAAAATTCATTTAATTAAGTCAGTCTTGAATGTTATCCCCACATATTTGATGTATGTTTTGTAGGCTCCCCCCAAGTTATTAAAGCACTAAGGTTTCCCTTAGGACCTTTTTTTGGAATGACAACTTGGGTGATAGGCCGAAGATCCCTCTCTTGGCTTGGGACAAGATTTGTCATCCCAAAGAGCTGGTGGGTGCAGGTATTCGTAATTTAGCTGCTCAGAATAAGGCTTTGGGGACAAAATTGGTATGGAAATTATATGTTGATCCTCATAGTAAATGGGTTGCCATCATGTTTGCTAAGTATTTAAGGGATGCTTCCAGAGAAAGGATTTTTATTGCTTCATCTCTTCCAAAAGGTTCAACTTTCTGGAATTTTTTGGTATCTTGTAGGATGGTTATTTTGCCACATCTATCCTAGGTTGTTCATAATGGGAAGAAAGTTCAGTTTTGGGATGAAGTCTAGAATGGGCACTTTTCCCTTTCAACCATCCGAGACTGGTCCCCTTTGTCTGGTATTCTATCAAAGCTTCGGGGGCCTTTTGTTGCAGATTATTTTGACATTGTCTCCACTGGTCTTTGTGTGATTACAAAATGGAAGATTATCCCTCCCTTGTCTGTTGATAATAATCTTATTCTGGCTTTTGTGGAAGAACTTCACAAAAGACCCCTTGTTTTCCAAAATAAAGAGGATTCCTTGGTTTGGATTAAGAGTGCTGCTGGTTCATATTCAGTTAAAGATGGTTATAATTATTTAGTTCAAACTTCACCATCCCCTTGTTGGCCCTACTAAGCTTTTTTGGCATCCGGCTTGTCTTCCTAAAGCGGGGTCGTTTGCTTGGCTGGTAGTCCAAGACAAGGTTCTCACTGGGATGCATTTGGATAGACTTGGGATTACAATTGTATTCCCTTGTGTTTTTTGTGGTCATTGTATGGAATCCATGGACCATCTTTTCTTGTTTTGTCCATTTGCTTCTGAGTGCTGGTATTAGTTATTTGGCATGCTTGGTTGGTCTTCTACGATAGGTCCCAATCTACTTTCGCATTTCATGGCCTGGCCCTTGTTGTTTTCCTCATCATTTTATTCATCCCTTTGGGTTGTGGCCCCGTCACTGGTGATTTGGAATCTTTGGCTTGAAAGAAATTTGAGAATTTTTAATCATAAATATGTCACTTTGACTGAAGTAATTAGTAAGATTCAATCCTCCATTAGTGAGGTGGTACTTTCTTTCATCCATAAAAACTTAGATCATCTCAATTCTTTCTCTCATTGGGATAATTAGGTTACTTGGAAATGGTTTGCACTTCGTTTGATGCCCTCCCATGGGGCTGTATCAGGTGGCCTACCTTCTTTGGTTAAATGAAAATTGGCTAGATGGACTTCTCCTCCATTCCCTTCATTCAAACTTCAGTTTGATGGGGCTTCCAAGGGGAATCCGGGAAGGTCTGGTATTGGAGTAGTTATTTTTTATCATTCTTCGAAAATCATCAAAGTTGTGGGTAAACAAATTGGGCATGGTACCAATAACATGGTTGAATTTCAGGCTTTATTCTTTGGGCTTGATCTCACTCTTTCATTAAACTTTAAAGACATTGTTATTGAAGGCGATTCCATGATGGTGTTTCAGGTAGTTGTAGCTAAGAAATGTCTATCTTGGCATCTACAATATTTCTTAGATCACATTCTTCAGCAGTTAAAATGCTTTTCCACTTTTTCTATCTCACATTGTTTTAAGGAGATCAATGTCATTGCGGATATTTTTAGCAAATAAGGCTATTGTTGAGGGTGTTGATTTCCTAGAGGTTTCTCCCTCGGATATTCCCGCATCTTGCATGAAGATGCTTTTATAGTTGGTGGCCCTCCTTCTTGGAAACCTCCTTGTTGGTCTTTATGACAATAGTTCTGTTATTTATAGCTCATGTTAGATTTTCTTCATGGAGTAGGAATTTTGTTGGGGTTTCTTCTATTGGTTTGAGATGCCTATTGTGTTAGTACCTTCTCATGTCTCCTTGCTTTATGTGGTTGTTACTTCCCTATATGGCTATAGGGGGGATGTTGTCCTGCCTTATGGCAACATTCCTGTTGTAGTCATATTTGGTAGTATCTTCGCACAAAGTTCGAGGGTAGGAGGGGTATCTTTTGGATTGGATGGTGGAGTTATTCTTTCTCGATTGAGTGGTCGGATTTTGGTTATCTTGGTTGGCAGTCTTTTTGATCTTCTTTTGTAAGTTTGGGATCTCTTTGGATTTTGGCAATCATTACATATTAGTCAGTAACTATACGGCAAGGGTACTTGTATAGTATCTGCTTGATCCTCTGTTTTTGGTAATCATTTTTTGTTGCGACTGGTTGTTTGATGCCTTTCCATTAGGTTTTTGTACCTTAAGGACTTGATTCTCTCTTCATTTCATATGGCATCATGGTTGATCTATGATTCAGGGAGTTGTTTTAATGATTGGGGTTATTATGGTATCCGTTGGCTTTATCATTGCGTGATCATCTTCATGTTAGCGGCTTTCTCTTATGATGGGATAATTATGATATGGTGATCTCGTTCTCTGTTATATTGTTGTTGGTGGGCACTTATGGGTTTCATTCGATCTTTGTCTTGCTTTTCACTCTAACATCATGTTCTGTTTTCTATGGAGAATTCTTGCCAAATTCGGTGGTTGGTGGCTTTTTCTGAGGAATTGGAAAGAGCAGTTAATGTGGTATTGCAGAGGGTTTTTTATTCTGATATTACTCCTTGGGTTATTGCTTTGGATTATTCTTTGGATCGGTCTTATCCTTCTTCCTGAGGGTCTTCAATATCCTTCTTTGCTTCTTATTTGGATCTGTTAATGTTTGCTCACCATATTTGTGATGGCAGGATCTCTTATTCTTGGTTCTCTCATGGCTCTGAGTTTTGTTTTCTTCAGAGCTTTGGATTCTTGTGGTGTTTAGACAGGTTGGATTTTGGGGCGATGGCACTGATTTTTGGTGGACATTCTTGACTCCATCTTCAGATGCTCTCTGTTAGACTGATTCTTATAGCTTCCTTTATATCTAATGCGGAATGCAATGTATTGCAATGTAACTGGGGGGTTTGGTATGCCTATGGGCTTTTTGTAATGGGTAGATAGGCTTATGTTCTTTTGAGCAATACTAAAGGGTTTTCTTATTCGTTCTTTCCCTTCAGTGCTCTTTGAACCAAACACATGTAAAAAATATATATAATCAATATAATTTTAGTGGTCTCATCCACTTTTATCAAAAAAAAAAAAGAAAAGAAAATGAAAGTGTTACCCTTTCTATATTGAGTTATGTGGGTGAACACAAAATTATAGTAAAAATTATACACATTTTTAATTCTAATTTCTGAATTAACAAAATTAAAATAAAAAATTTACACTAGTGAAAAAAGTAGTAAAAGTATTATACTTCAAAAGTAAAATCCCAAAGAGCAGTATAATTGAGAACACCTTGGAAAGAGACATATTTAAAACACAAAATGCTCAAACACCACGGGTAAAGAGAAGTGGAGGGCTAACTAAAAAAAAAAGGCTTGAGAGTAGGGACGGACTTAAAATGACCTTTGCAAATTATGTAGTGATAAAAATCAAATGGGAAACACGAGCAAATGCAATCTTTGCAAGCTGCATATCCAGCCATGCAAACACATTGTAACATATAATTTAGACAGATAAAAGAATTTATTATTATTATTTTTTTATTTTTTTTTATTTTGCTAAATATAGAATTTTAAAATATGAAATATAAATAAAAAAATAATTTAATTCATATATAAATTTTTTAAATAAAAAATAATTCAGACAAAATTAAATTCTATAAAATTAATGTGATATATGATAACAGATCATGAAATGTTTTTCCTGGCAAGAAAATTTAATAAGAAAACAATTTCATATCAACTTTTTTTTTTAAATGGATCTAAATCAAATCTAAAATTAATTTATTAAAAATAAAGTGAAGTATAAATATAAATATAAATATATCCATGTTTTTGTTTGGATAATCAAAAAATAACGTGAGCGACTTACTGAATCCCAAATTCAAAAAACTAAATAACATGAACGACTTACTGAATCCCAAATTCAAAAAAATCCTGTCGGATTTCCAGTGCAGAAGACGGTGCACCTTGTGATAAAGGAAGAATCGGAAGCCCTTCCAAATTGACGATGTTGGTGTTGGCATGGAAGAGTCTACCATAGTTAATGTGATCTGAGATAGAAGCCTCATCTTCAAAATTAGCCAAGGAATTATAGAGGATGGGCAACACAAGCTCAGCCTCATCGTTTCCAACACAGAGAGCTCCCTTCTCTGAGCAGAACAAATAATATCCAAATGGTCTGTAAGGGCTTATGTTGAACGCAGACTCCAATTTCTTTGCACCCTCCATATTGGTAATACTGATGAAGTTAAACTCTGCCAAAGCCTGACACAGGATAGTTCTTAGATACTGGGGAAAGCCCCATTCTACAGGCTCCATAAAAATGTCCATATCATCATCATTCATCTGTTCAAGAGACTTCCGCCAGTGAGGCAGGAAGAATTCCAAAAACCTACACACGGAATCGCAGGGAACCAAGGGAGTTCTGGCAAAAACATCACCCTTTGTAACAATATTGAAGAAATGATTGGCCCACCCCTGCCTACGATCTGCTCTGGCAAGAACTTCATCTCCAATCAGAGGAAAACCAAATGTGATGGCGAAAACAGGGGCGTCCATACCCCGTTCCTCCAAAATGGCAAGTGTGGCCAGAGTAGCAATCCCACCTCCAACGGAATGGCCAGTAAACAAAACAGATTTTCCCGTTTCAAGTGCCTCTTCAACCTGCAAGAACAAAATAGGAGTTTAATAGATTTCAAAGTACAAAACCATACAATGTAGCAATGAATGAACAAGGTGAAATTTTGATTGTATGTTTCAAAAGAAGGAATTTGAAATGAAAGATTTTCTTGACATTGAGGTGAATTAATTTGAAAATAAGACATTCATTTGAGTCAAATATACAAAATATATTTTGAAAAGACTTAACATGAAAAATTATAAGCCCACATGAACAACGGTGGTAACAGAATTAAAGCTAAGCAAAGATCGAATGCTAATCCAACACTATACAAAAGACTTGTTGATAGTGTAATGTACTTGATAGTAATGTATAGCATGAGCTTTATTTCAAGTTTCACGGAGTCTTAAAAAAACGAAGAAAAAACTCTTGTTGACAAGCAAGAGAAAGAATTTTGACATATGCGAGTAGAACCAATTTTTTTTATAAAATTATGTATTCGAGACTGGATGAGCTTAGTCATAGGATACAGAAATGGTGACAATGTAGCAACATTGACGATAGGAAGAGTACATCTGATGATTCTTATATTTTTCAGTTCGGAATAGGTACAATATCATGAGCATTCAAGAAACAATCTAGAGTCACTCTTCCATCAGTAGAAATGAAATATGTAGCAGCAATTGGAATAGCATGTCAGGCAATTTAGATGAGAAGAGTGTTAGTAGATTTGATGTACAAACAAGAGGAAGTGACAAAGATTTTCTGTGATAACAATTTAGCAGTTGCACTATCCAAAAATCTAGTACATCACTAAAAAAGCAAGCATATAGATACCAGATATCATTTTATGTTAGAGCTAATCAACAAATAAAGATCTATTTAGAATTTTGCAGGTTTGAAGATCAGTATGCAGCCATCTTCACCAAGCCACTAAACAGAGATAATTTTGACTATCCAAGAGATCGTTTAGGTGTTCTAGATGGCGCTATTTGTGTGTTCAAGGGGAAAAATTGGATTATTCACTCCCAACCATCACTATCCATTATTTGTCATGTTTTGTCTGCCCATCTATTTCTCATTATAGTTCAACATTTAATATCTCTGATCCATTCCCCTGTTCTGTTATGATTTTCCTTATCTTGCTGTAGGGGTTGCCGCCCCTTGGTATGGGCCTCCTCCTATGCATGGGTGGAGTCTGCATTACCAGTTCTTTGTTTAAGACATAGTCTTCGTCCAAACATGATGATTGCAGCTGCTCAACTTATATTAAAAGATGAGAGGTTTGTATTTATAGAGAGATCTTTTTTTTAACAAAAAACTGAAGCTCTTATGTAAGAAGTCTTTTTGAAAAGATAAAGTTTTTTTGTTTGTCTGCAGAGCAGAACTAAAGCTCTTATAATCAAATTTATGTGAGAAGTTTTTTACAACTTAATACAAAGCAGTAAGTTTCCGCTGTATTTTACTCCCTCTGCCTCTTCCTTCACAAAGGACACTCGATCAACGAGAGACTATCAGATTTATAGATGTGTTAAGTGGATGGAACTTTTTATTATGTAGTTCCAATATTTCTCCTTATTCCTTCCTGGCTTTGGCTCAACAGATATAGATGGTTAAGAATCTGAACTGCACTAGTATAAACTTTATTTTCTCTTCAACAGATCAGACTACATGGGCACATGGATGAACCTGGGCAGATTTACTCAAAACATGTAGGAATGAATCTGAATTGATCCAAGGTAAGAATAATCTAGTCCAGTCAGGTATATTCACTCTTAGATAGGCCTGGCCTAAGACAAGGGACAAAACTGAACCCAGATAATATGCTTGAAACCTCTTTTATGTGAAACCCAAAACAGTCTATGGCACCCCAAGAGTAAAACCCCCCAAAAGTGAGAAGCTGTTGAGAAAGGGGGTAAAGGAATAGTCCTTTTTTAGAACTAAACAAAGGTGTAATACTATATGTGGACTCTCTCTTAAATACTAACTGCTCAAGTACTACTTTTGATTGGGTGTAATTTTCTCCTAGATGCTGCTTAATCTTGCCTTGCCCATAGAGCCGAAATCCATAGAGCAACCTACCTAGATTTCAGAAAACAAGTGCAATTTTTCATAGACATGAACGCAGACTTTATATCTACAGATTCAAAACATTGTATTCCCTTTATATTTACAGATTTCTAAAAGTGCAAAATTTCTTAGACATGAATGTAGACTTTATATTTACCGATTCAAAACATTTTATTCCTTTTCATACTCAAATCTGATGGATCAAATCTAGAAATAGTAATTTATAGACGAGGCTACTAACCTGTGCTTTGAGATGGTCATTCCAAATCTGTAAAAATTTGGTGAGAGCCTCTTTGTAGACAAGTGCTAGCTCCTCTCTTGTATCCATGGACTCAAAATAATTATTACCCTCATTCATTTTGCATGCACCAAATTTGGTTTCTGTTTGATGAAAGGCACTGGAATCTAGAGAACCAGAAAAGGCTAGGCAAAATGTGTTATATCTACTATCTTGCCAATCATATCCATTACCACTCTTGTAAGCGGTACAACTGGCCTCCCATCCCCATATCACACATGCTTTGATATATTCTGCTACTGCATACCTGCACTCAACAGTAAGAACAAATTCAACACAAACGACAACAAAAGAGTGTACCAGTTTTCATACTTAGACGCCCCTCCCCCTAGACAGAAATGCTGTACAAGATTCAATTATGTGGGTTTACTAAGTACTTGTTAGAATGTAACCGATCAAAATTTCACATAAACCAAATCCAAACAAGAGCATAGAAAGAAGAACAATCACGAATGGGGATACAGAGAGCGCAAAATACTAGCAGAAAATGGTGAGCAAATCAGCAAGAGAACAGATTGTGCTCAGCGACCAAGAAGAAAGACAATACAAGTAGCATCACATAATTGAAGTACCTATCATCTGAAATAAAATGGTGATGATTTTATTAACCTTGCAAAAGCCGAACCCATGAGCTTGAGAAATTGAATTGGCACTGCAAGCAATACTAGAAAAACAATGGCTTTCCCTCCTTCCTTCCTTCACGTGATGGTCTGAGTGACCCACTTCTCTGTATATATTCACTGTGAAAAAATGCTGTAAGAAGCCACTGCTCTGTATATTTTCGATGATCTTGTGCTTCGTTTTAGATTGCAGTTCTAATATTGTCATTGTCACACATCAAAATTTGACGGTAATTCATTGGAATGAAATCATCTTAAATTTGACGGTAATTCATTGGAATGAAAGGATCGTCAATTGACGGTAATTCATTGGAATGAAAGGATCATCTTAAATTTGACAGTAATTTACATGTCAAAGTATAGGAGAAATTGCTGAGAAGGGATCAGCTTAAATTTGACAAGAAAATTACTGGCATAAGATAAGTTTGTGCGCCCGGTGCTCTCAAGTCAAGTCCAATCCAATGTCAGCAAAACAGGTTCTACGCATCACCGTAAAGAGAAGTGTTGTGAAGTAAGTTTGGGCAAGCTGATAATTGTTTTGATTACGCTACTCTAAAATGAAAAAGAATTTAAAGACATAATTTGTTTTTGATTACGCTACTCTAAAATGAAAAAGAATTTAAAGACATAATTTGTTCACAGTTAAATTTTTAATTATATAAAAAATTTATAATAATATACAATTTATTAAATTTGTTGTTTATAAAATAAAAATAATTGAAAAGTATTTATTGTAAAGTAGTTAAAATTTTAAAATTAAAAATCATATATTACAATTGAAATTTTATTACAATTAAATTATTGTACATGTCTTAGATACATTTATTTTCAATTATTTTACTTAAAAATTAACTATCACACTATATCATTACTGCTTAGATATCTTTTTTTGTACTATCATGGAAGCTTTTGTTTTTAATTTTGTGTTTAGAAAGACAATTGACTTGTGTTTTGACCCATTGCTCTTTGTAATGTGGTGTACAAAATTATTACTAAGCTAATTGTTGAAAGACTAAGCCTTGGCTAAATCTTTTGATCTCTGAGGAGCAAGGAGGGTTTGTTGCTGGTAGACAAATTCTTGATGAGGTGGCGATTACTACTGAGGCTATTCACTCCATGGTTGAGTCTAAGGAAAAGGCCATGTTTGTTAAACTAGATATAGCTAGAGCATATGATAGAGTTTTAAGTGGCAATTCTTGCAACAAATTCTATTAGCTTTTGGGTTTGATCAAGATTGGGTGTGTTGGGTCATGAGTTGCATTACTTCTTCCTCCTTTTCAGTTATCATTAATAGTGAACCTTCTGATTTATTCAAGGCATCTAGGGGACTTTGTCAGGGGGATCCTTTGTCTCCCTATCTATTTATTCTCATGGTTGAAGGTATAGGAAGATTCCTTTAGGCTCAAGTTTCCCAATGAGTGATTTAGGGTTGGAGTTGGGAAATGGGTTGCCTTCCATTTCTCATTTGCAATTTGTTGATGATATGGTTTTAATGGCACTTGCCTACATTCAAGAAGCTGAAATTTTCAAAAAAACTTTAAACATTTATCTAGCTACTTCTAGTCAGAAAATTAATGATCATAAATCTTCGATCTACCTTTTTAACACCCCATGTTCGTATTCAAACAAGGATTGTTGAGATTTTGAGGTTTCAAATTGGTTCATTTCCTATGGTTTATCTTGGAATTCCTCTTAGTGTTTGTTGCCATCTTCGATATTGTTGGAAGGGGTTCCTCGATAAGTTGCGATGAAGGGTTCATCATTGGACACGTAGATGGTTGTCAATGGTTTCTCAGGTGGCTCTTTTGCGCACTGTGATCTAGGCCATGCCTATTTATAGGTGTTTCATTCAAATGTCTCCCTCAAAGTTTCTTAAAAACTTTGACGCTCTCTCTCGTAGATTTCATTGGAGTGGTAACCTTCTTGCTTCTAAGTGGAATCTAGTGAAGTGGGATTCTGTTTGCAGGCCTCAGTGTGAGGGTGGGCTTGGTTTCCACTCAGTTATTGTGAATGGACAGGTGCTTGCCACCAAATTGTATTGGCATTAGTGTACGAGTCCAGATAGAGTTTGAGCTCAAATTCTTACTCACAAGTACCTTGGAGGGGTTGATGGTGTTGATGTACCTAGATGCAATTTAGAAGGGAAAGAATTTGTGATTTGGAACACTCTAAAAAATAGAGCTCGTGTTATTAAGCAAGAGCCATTTTGGATCTATTATAGGGGCTCAAATGCTTTGATCTGGGTTGATTCTTGGGATGGGCATCCTCCTCTCCTCTCTAAGTATCCTTAGTTGTGTTCCCTTAGTGATCGTCTTATTGGAGCTAGTTGGAATAGGGTGGTTGATTACAAGTTGGTTTAGCAAGTGGGTCAGATGATTGTATGCAGGTGGAAATATCCTCGAGACTGGCCTCTTAGTGGGACAGAGGGGGAGTGAGAAGAGTTAGCTAGGATCCTTGTGCATAGGGATTGCATGTATCTTTTGGAGAGGGATTTGTTGCCTTGGGGTAATGATTCGTCTGGTCAGTTCTCAGTAGCGTCTAGCTATTTGGTGTTGGATAGATGACTCTTTGGGAGGGTTTGCATTCCTTGGTGGAAATGAGTGTGGAACAAGTTTTCTTGGCACAAATGTAACTTTATTCTATGGTTGGTGATTTAGAATAGGTACCTCACTTTCGATAATTTATTAAAATGAGTTTCTATGGGCCCTCGATTTGTGTTATGTGCCATAATAGTGAGGAGTGTTATTTTCACTTGTTTTTCAGTGCTCTTTTGCTTGCCTTGTTTACATGTTGCATCTTTGGTTGAGTTTTGGGATCGTCTTGGATTGCCTCCAATTTTGACTTCTTTTCTTCAAATTGCGTAGGAGATTGGGCCTTCTTTCATTTTATGGCATCTCTAGTTGGAATGAAACCATCAGATTTTTTAGGGTACAAAACTAGTTTCTAAGCAACTGTGGCAGTGAATTCTTTGTGTTCTTCGAGAGAGTATTTGGGCTAACTGTGATCTTTCTGGTCCTATGGACCTTGGTGACCTGGATGTTTATAGGAGATTAAGTTTCTCTATTCATGAGGTTGGTACTCCTTGTAGGAGGAGGCCTAGGTAGGTCAAGCAGAAAATTATTAGATATGGTTGATGGCATCCTCCTCCTAGAGTTCTCGAGATTAATATTGATGGTTCTTCCAAAGGGAATCCTGGTCCAACAAGGATAGGAGGTATTGGTAGAGATAGCTTTGGAGATGTCCATTTCCTCTTTTTTGTGATAAAGGGCCTCACACCAATAACTTTATGGAAGCCCTTGCTATTTGGTATACGGTACAACGAGTTTATGCTTTGGGTTGGCAAAGAATTATTTGTGAATCTGATTCACAAGTGCTGGTTTCTATGTTGAATGAGAGGTGGTTGGATGAGGTTAATTGGCAACTAGCTCAGGTTCTTTGACAAATTCTTAGTTTGAGTGGATTTTTTTTATTCTATCTCTTTTTCCCATATTCCTCAAGAATGGAATGGTGTAGCGGATTGCTTGGCTAAGTGGGCATCTGCTCTCTTGGAGGGATGGTATATTGTTGATAGGAGTATTTTGCCTTTGGATCTTTCTAGTGTGTTAGATCAAATTTTACATAAGGATGGGATAGTTTAATGGTTGGATTTTGTTAAGGTTATTGCCTTGTTGCTTTGTATTTGCTCTTTGTGATTAATAAATTTTTACCCTTTTTTTAAAAAAAATTAAAAAATCTGTGTTTTCTTATATTGAATACTTTGACATGTAAATTATTGTCAAATTTAAGATTAAAGATAAGCTTTTGTGAGCTTGGCTATTTTCTTTACTCATGATGGATGGAATAATTTTAATAAAATAAATTTAACAAATAAAATAGTAAATATAAAAAGAAAAAATTAAATAGAAAAAAAAAGTATCTAAAATTTTAAATATATTTTAATACATAGTATATAAGTAGAGCTTATGTATTTCATAAATAAAATAATAATTTAGATATAAATATATAATATTTATTATGCTTTTTAAAAATCAAAACAAAAGAAAAGAAAATATAGAATAAAAAAATAAAGAACTAATTAAAATTATTATGTTAATTAAAGTGTCTTTTTTAATTGCTTAGTAATGTAATTTTTAAATATTGTTTAAGCATGTTCTCTTCCAAGTAATGCAACTCTAAAATAAATAAAATAATAAAAAGTGTTCTAATAACATATGAAATTTCTAAATCTCTATAAAAAGATCCAATCAAAAACATTCATTAGGATAACCTCTAGAGAGAATGAGAGCACAGAAAGGCCAGGTTGAGTGGTCATAGACAAGATGAGGGTGCATGAGTTTGGTGCCCTCCTCCAGCGAGATTTGCATTTTTTGACTTGTATGGTGCTCTTCCCTTACCTTTAGTTTTTCCTCATTTATGATTGGTTGTGTTTCAATGCTTCCCACCTTAGACCTACATTCATTGATTTTGTGTTTTGAGTGCATGGATTAATTTAATAATATCACTCTTGACTATAAGAGCAAAAGTTTATGTATTATCAAAACCTTCCTATTGAGTATACCCTTTTTCAACTAAAATATATTTATGTTTATCAATGCTTTCATTACATTTATACTTCATTTTATAGGTCCATTTTATACCTACAACATATTTACTAGGGGCAATTCTACAAACTCCCAAATGTCATTTCATTCGATGGGCCCCATTTCACTCTTTTTCACTAGCCTCCACAAAATCTTCTAGTTCATCGTTTTGTGTAACTTGAGTCATGAGAGAATATTTATCTTTTGTATAAGACCTTGCAAGCATCATATCAAGATTAGCATCCAACATGAGTGTGTTAATAAGATGAGAGGGGGGGATGAATCTTACAAACTTAATCTTCAATATATTCAACAGATTCAACCTCGGTAACCTTATCAAAAAAACTGTAAATCATGCAAACTCATAAACAGATAACATCACAAAACATATAACACCAGATTTAATGTGGAAACCCAAATAGGGAAAAACCTTTGTGGGATTTCGGACCCACTAAGAAATATACTCTTCTAGAGTATGCTCGGTTAAAAGCAAATCGTGTTAAAGATTACAAACACATTGCTAGATGTGACCTGGTTAAGGGATTTCCCTCAGATCTGTTAGGATCTTCACTTTGTTAGAAGTGACCTTGTCAAAGGATTTCAAACACTCAATCAGAATGTCACCTTACTAGAGGATTTACAAATAAGACTGTTAAGTCCACTCGGTTAAGAGATTTTCTGTCACTTACAAATAAACAACAATAATAAATATGTTTGCAACTTTGCATCTAAAATGCTAAAGCGGATTCCTATTCGCTCAATATTGTTAAGTCATAGGACTTATCTTGTCCCTCTGCTAGGCTCCTTACTCCGTTATTCAAACAGGTCTTCAAGCTTCTGTGCTCGGTAATCACTATGTAGCCTCCCTGTGCTTACACTTGCCCGCATCCATTGTTTATTAACAATTCCTTATTTATAAACAATTTGCTAACCGCTTAATCTCCTTGATCACATTTCCCATGATCAATCATAGCCATCAGATCTTCAATCTTGACCAGGTTCAATGTATCCTTCGATCTGAAAACGTTTTACTATGCCTGGGAACTTGCATTCTATTCTTGGAACTTGTGCTAGGGTAATGCGGTTCAAATTGTCTTGTAGATCTAGCTCCTGAATCTTCAAAGTCGTAGATCCTTAACAAACTTCATGCACATTGTATCGATCATTTAATCATATCCAGCTCATCAGCTTCCCTCATTAAATAACGCTTTTATTCATCCAATGCATTCTGTTATTACTCGGTTGCAACTCGATAAATACTAAACTTCACTCGGTAGACATTCCACCTTCATTAACCGATAGCGATAACCTTAGGGTTTATCGACTAGGTTCCTTAGGGTTTACCGACTAGGTTCTTTGCTCGGTGACATAGTATAGTATTAACCTTACAAACAATAACGTATGTAGGATATCAAAACAATCTAAACATCATGATCTCATCATTGTCTAACTTGATAATAGTTTCCCATTGAATAACTTATTCCTCCCCTTATTCATCACATTCTTTCTGTGTCTTTTACTGACATCTTTATACTCATCAAATCATACTTTCTTAAGATATGGCAACATCATACTGAATCAGAAAATCAATTTCTTGACATCAATGACAAAATAATATTGTTAAGACAGTAAACATCCTTTCACGGTGATATCATCAATCTCCAACAACCTTCTTAATATCCTTATTGAAATGCCAACAATCTCCCCCTTTGGCATTGATGGTAAAAACTAATTTGATTTGATTCAATTGATTCGGATTCTGATTTCTATTTCAACTTCACCATCTGGGTAGATTTCTTCTAAATTCTTCTCCATTCATAAGTCTTCTCCCCCATACATTAGTCTTCTCCCCCTTTGACAACAATGCCAAAAAGAAAACTAATACATAATTTCTTCCTATGTGAAGTAATTCCCTTGCTGTTAGGTATCAACTCAGTCTCAGTCAGAGCATCTTGTCTTCAATTCCCGTTCCCTATTTCTATGTTTTGCACACCTTTAGAAAACCTCCTAAAGTGTGTAAATCAGCATCAACTCATAAAAGGTATTATGTAGTCATCGAATTGATGCTTTCACCGAACTCTATCAATGAGTAGAAGATAGGGGTAGGACCCCTAACTGACTTCTGAGATACTCAAAAGTTTCCCTTGGCAGTGGCTTGGTGAAGATACCTACTATTTGTTCCTTTGTGCTAACATATTCCAATGCCACTTTCTTCTCTTGGACTTCGTCTCTAAGATAATGATACTTGATAGAGATGTGCTTTGTCTTAGAGTGCATAACAGGATTCGGGTCAGTGCAAGAAGATGAGTCCACTTTTTGGCCAAAAAGTGGAAGTGTTTTCCCTGATTTTCAGATTTTGTCTCATTTGAGCTTAAATTTTGAAACACTTAGAGATTGAATCTTGGAAAAAGTCAGTAATATAAAAGATAGCCCTCTGAGTGTAGTTTCCAAATATATAATTTATTTTAATACCCACATAATAAAAAATAACTTTTTAAATGGAGTTCTGAAAACTATGTTTTAAAAATGCCTGTTTCAGGACCATACCATGCATGTGTACGACCCACACTTTTTGACACAATTAAAATTATTTTCTCAAACCATTTTGGGAAATGGTTTGTAACACACTGAAGATTGATGAGCATATTTTTTTGTATTTTTTTTTCTAATATTTTTTTTTTAATTAATTTTTTAATGGCCGTAATTATCTTTTTAAAAATTTGACGTGTACGACCCACATAATTTGATGTAAACTTAACATTTTTTGATTTTTTTTTTTTTTAAATACAAAAGAATTTTGTGTAGATTGATGACATATAATTTTTTTTCCAAAATTCTTTAAAATAAAAAAGTTATTAAATTAACAAAATTAGTTAATATTTCAAATTTATGGACCTGATTTAGTATAAATTAAATGAAAAATAGTTAAAATAATCAATTTTTAAATAAATTTACATATTTAGAATCTAGACAGTATAATCTGAAATGGGTTTTAATTTTGTATAAAAATTCTCTAATTAGAGGCGCGTAAACTATTTCTGAAGTTCATATTTGTGCTTTCATTCATGGAGATTTGAATTTGCAGGTCCATGTCTCAGGTGTGGCCATTCCAGGCCTATCCCGGGCCTAATCCCGAGCCAAGTGGCGGGTTGTGGAATCAACTTCCACAAAACGGGCCCCCGTTTTCAAACAAGGGCGGATTGTGGAAAAAAAGGAAAAATGCCATTTAGAAACGGGGGCCCGCTTTTAAACAAAACGGGGGCCCGTTTTTAGAAACGGGCCCCCGTTTTTTAAAACGGGCCCCCGTTTCTAAAAAACGGGCCCCCGTTTTGTTTAAAAGCGGGCCCCCGTTTTATAGCAAAACGGGGGCCCGTTTTTAAACAAAACGGGCCCCCGTTACCTTTCGGCTCGGGAGCCCGAAGCACAAACGGGCCCCCGTTTTTTGAAAACGGGCCCCCGTTTATAAGAGCGCATTTTCCAATGCGCGGACTTCCGCAAATTTGTGACTCATTACCTTGCACTTGCCCATTCTTTGAAATGTTTATGGCACTAGTATTATCACATAATATAGTTACTAGCTCGATAACTTTCTCGTTTATGCCTTCCAACAGTTGTTTGATCCATGCTATATTGGTACAATTCAATGCTGCAGCAACATATTCAGCTTCTGTCATTGACTGTGAAATACATCCTTGTTTCTTGCTAAGCCAACTCACTAGTCTTTCTCCTAAAAAGAAAGCTCCTCCACTTGTGCATTTCCTGTCATCAATGTTGCCTGTCCAATCAACATCAGTATAAACTTTTAAATCAAAAAAATTTCCTTTCTGATATACTAAGCCATAATCTTCAGTGCCTTTCAAGTATCTGAAAATTCTCTTGATTGTTGTCATATGTGTTTCCTTGGGATCTGCAGAAAATCTTGCAACTATACCTACTGCATGTGCTATATCTAGCCTGATGTGAACAACATATTGCAACTTTCCAATCATAGATCGGTAATGTGTCTCATCAACAGATGCAGATTCATCATTCTTTGATAGTTTACAGTTGGTAGTCATAGGAGTACTTACAGGTTTAGAATCCTCCATTCCAAATTTCTTCAAGATTTCCTTTATATACTTGGATTGAGTAATGAAAATCTCATCTTTCATTTGCAGTATTTGTAGACCTATAAAATACTTTATTTCATCGATTAATGACATCTCAAATTCTTTACACATTTCATTTCCAAAGTTCTTGCATAAAGAGTCATTTCCACAAAAAATAATATCATCAACAAATATGGCTGAGATCAATATTCCATTGTCTTCATCATTTCATGTACATATTACTGATTTCACTTGTTCTTATAAAACCAATCTTGATTAAATAAGAGTGCAATCTCTCATACCATGCTCTAGGTGCTTTCTTTAGACCATATAATGCTTTGTTCAGCTTACATACCTGATCTTTATTCTTTTCTTCAACAAATCCTTCAGGTTGTTCAATAAAAACTTCTTCTTCTAATATACCATTCAGAAATGCAGATTTGACATCCATTTGATATACCTTGAAATTCTTGTAAGCAGCATATGCCAACAATGTTCTTACTCCTTCAAGCCTTGCCATAGGTGCAAAAGTTTCACCATAATCAATTCCTTCTTCTTGAGCATAACCTTTGCAAAATAGTCTTGCTTTATTTCGAATGACCTCACCTTTTTCATTTAGCTTGTTTCTGAAAATCCACTTTGTATCGATTACATTTTTGTCCTTCATTCTTGGGACCAATGTCCATGTGTCATTCTTCTTGATTTGATCAATCTCTTCTATCATAGCATTTATCCAATCTTCACTATTAAATGCCTCTTTCACTATCCTTGGTTCAAATTCAGATATCAAACATGTGTTCTGTCTCAGTTTGTTCCTTGTCATCACTGGATCATTCTTATCTCCTATAATCTAACTTGATGCATGATTTTTTCTGACATACTTGGCTACTATAGGCTCGGTAGATTCTATATGATCTTCTTCATTACTCGGTAACTGGATATTCTCTTCATTTTCTTCAGCAGCTTTCTTGGTAAGACTTCTCGGTTGAACATAAACAAATTCTGCATAGTCTTCTGGTTCTTTGGAATTTCCTTCATCATTTCTTTCTGCAAATTCATCAATTTTCACATTTGCACTTTCTAATATTTTGTTAGATGATTTGATTAGACATTTAAATGCTTTGTTCTAGAAGAATAACCAAGAAATGTTCCTTCTTCACTTTTCTGATCAAACTTACCATTTTTGTCATCTTTGTGAACAAAGCATCTACTTCCAAAAATTTTAAAGTAACTTACATTAGGTTTCTTGTCATACCATATTTCATATGGTGTCTTCAAAGTTCCTTTCTTCAGTTGTACACGGTTCAGGGTGTAAACAACAATTCTTATTGCTTGTCTCCAAATTTTTTGTGGAACTGTCTTTTCAATCATCAGGGTTCTGGCACAATCCACAATAGATCTGTTTCTTCTCTCAGCTATCCCATTTTGCTGTGGAGTTCTCAGTGCAGAGACTTGTCTTTTAATACCATGATCATTGCAGAATAAGTTGAACTCATCAGAAGTGAACTCTCCTCCTCTATCAGATCTAAGACATTTTAGTTGTCTTCCTGTTTCATTTTCAACTCTTGCCTTGTACCATTTAAACACTTGAAAAGCTTTTGATTTTTCTTTTAAAAACATAACTGACATCATCCTTGAATAATCATCCACAAATAGTATGAAATATTTATCACCATAATAACTCTAAACTTTCATAGAACCACAAAGATCAGTATGCACAAGATCTTAAATTCCCTTATAAGTGTAGGACTTACTTGTAAAGCTTGATCTTGTCATCTTACCCATCTAGCACCCTTGGCACAGCATTCTCGGGTTTCTCCAAATTCGGTAGACCTCTTACTCGATGCTTCTTACTTATTTTGATCAAATTATCAAAATTTACATGACAAAACCTTTTATGCCATAACCAAGTATCATCTATCTTTGCATATAGACACTTGTTCCGAGTTGAGTCAAGGTGAAATGTGTTACCTTTTGTTTGTGTCCCGATAGCTGCTAACTTTCTCTGCTTGTCATGAACTTTGACAATTCCCTTCTGAAACTCTATTCGGTATCCTGTATTGTTTAGTTGTGCTACACTCAACAAATTGTATTTCAAACCCTCAACCCAATAAACATCATCACATTTAGCATTGTCAAGAAGTGTTATGGATCCTTTACCTCTTACTGGACATGGTGCATCATTACCAAATCTTACATAGCCTCCATCATAATCTTCTAATATAACAAACTTGTGTTTATCACCCATCATGTGATGTGAGCATCCACTATCTATGATCCAAGAATCATTAGTATTTCTGTGAGATATTAAAGTTTTTTCTTCATACCTTTCTTCATTTGATCCATCTTTGATAGCCACATAAACAACTTCCTCTGTGTTTGTTTCATCAGATTTATCATCATTTGATTCCTCATCAGCTATTAGGCATGTCTTTCTATCTCTTCTTCTGAAGTCTCGGTGTCCTCTGTAATGATTATCTTTCTGTCTATCATCTCGGTAATCTCTCTTTTCACTAGATTCTTTGTTAGGACAGTTAGAAGCCATATGTCCTATTCTATCACAGTTAAAACATTTTAAAGGCAACTTTCCTTTGTACTTACCTTTTCCTCTCGGTAGCCTTCTGGCTAATAGTGCTTCAAACTCTTCTTGCTTTCTGATTTCTTCATATAGTTTGTGTACCTCTTCCATGTTTTTGTGAAATCTTTCACTTGCTCCATTGTGATTCCCTTCAGAATACTTACTCATTCTATCATTGTAATCATTAGATTCATCAAGATGAAAAGAACTATATGCAGACTCAACTTTATTTATCGAAGACCCACTGTTATCAAAGTTACTTAACTCAAATGCATGTAGCTTACCAATAGTTGCATCCAAAGAAACTGGCATATTGGGTATAGACCTCAATTCATTGATTACAGAGACTCGGATTACATAAGCAGGTAGAAGGGTTCTCAATAACTTACTTGTGACATCCTTTTCTTCAATGGTTCCTCCTGCTCCTTTGATTTGATTGACAATCTCCTTTAACCTTGTACTGTACTGGGTTATGCTCTCACCTTCATTCATTCTCATAGATTCAAGTTGTCCTCTTAGACTATCCACTTTTGCTCTTTGAACATGTTCATCACCACCATACACAGATATGAGCTTGTCCCACATTGCTTTGGCATCACTGCAGCCTTCTAGGTGATTAAACTCTGAGTCGATCAATGCAGATGTTATTTCAATCATTGCTTGAATATGTTCTTGTTTTGCCTTTATCTCTTCCATTGTCAATGGATATGTGCTAGGTGTAATGAAATCATTCTCCAGATAATATACAACATATTCTCCAATTCCTGATAGGTGCAGCTTCATCCTTTTTTGCCATGTAGAGAAACTTGACTTGTTCAGCTTCGGTGCATCCCTCTTATACATCTTTGGATCTTTTCCTCAAGTGCCTTTAAACTTTACTTCCGGAGTCCAAAGCTCTGATACCAATTGTTAATAAGATGAGAGGGGGGGGTGAATCATACAAACTTAATCTTCAATATATTCAACCTCAGTAACCTTATCAGAAAAACTGGAAATCATGCAAACTCATAAACAGATAACATCACAAAACATATAACACCAAATTTAACGTGGAAACCCAAATAGGGAAAAACCACTATGGGATTTCGGACCCACTAAGAAATATACTCTTCTAGAGTATGCTCGGTTAAAAGCAAATCCTGTTAAAGATTACAAACACATTGCTAGATGTGACCCGGTTAAGGAATTTCCCTCAGATCTGTTAGGATCTTGACTTTGTTAGAAGTGACCTTGTCAAAGGATTTCAAACACTCAATCAGAATGTCACCTTGCTAGAGGATTTACAAATAAGACTGTTAAGTCCACTCGGTTAAGAGATTTTCTATCACTTACAAAATAAACAACAGTAATAAATATGTCTGCAACTTTGCATCTAAAATGCTAAAGCAGATTCCTATTTGCTCAATACTGTCAAGTCATAGGACTTATCTTGTCCCTCTGTTGGGCTCCTTACTCTATTATTCAAATAGGTCTTCAAGCTTCTGTTCTCGGTAATCACTATGTAGCCTCCCTGTGCTTACACTCGCCCGCATCCATTGTTTATTAACAATTTCTTATTTATAAACAATTTGCTAACCTCTTAATCTCCTTGATCACATTTCCCATGATCAATCATAGCCATCAGATCTTCAATCTTGACCAGGTTCAATGTATCCTTCGATCTGAAAACGTTTTACTACGCCTGGGAACTTGCATTCTATTCTTGGAACTTGTGCTAGGGTAATGCGGTTCAATCTGTGTTGTAGATCTAGCTCCTAAATCTTCAAAGCCATAGATCCTTAACAAACTTCATGCATGTTGTATCAATCATTTAATCATATCTATCTCATCAGCTTCCTTCATTAAATAACGCTTTTATTCATCCAATGCATTTTGTTATTACTCGGTTGCAACTCGGTAAATACTAAACTTCACTCGGTAGACATTACACCTTCATTAACCGATAGCGATAACCTTAGGGTTTACTGACTAGGTTCCTTAGGGTTTACTGACTAGCTTCTTTGCCTTACAAACAATAATGTATGTAGGATATCAAAACAATCTAAACATCATGATCTCATCATTGTCTAACTCGGTAATAGTTGCCCACTAAATAACTTATTCCTCCCCTTATTCATCACATTCTTTCTGTGTCTTTTACCGACATTTTTATACTCATCAAATCATACTTTCTTAAGATATGGCAACATCATACTAAATTGGAAAATCAATTTCTTGACATCAATGACAAAATAATATTGTTAAGACAGTAAACATCATTTCACAGTGATATCATCAATCTCCAACAACCTTCTCAATATCCTTATTGAAATGCCAACAATCTCCCCTTGTCTATTGTAATGCCAACAATCCCCCCTTGTCTGTTGTAATGCCAACGGAGTGATGAGGGATGACTTATTTTAATTATTCCTTAGTATCTCTAATATCTCCTAATCTCCACATTTGAGGATAATGTTATGTATTATCACTGACTTCTAATTCATCAATCACAAGTAGATGAGAGTCTTGATCACCTAAATTATTCACAGTGGATTTAGATTGCCTCAAATCAATCACAATATTTTTATCTTTTTTCATCAAACTATGACATCTCTACTTATGATTACTTTCCTATTGATAGGATAATATAATCTATAAGGGTTTTTTCATAATTATAACTAATAAAAATATATTTGAATCCTTTTTCATCCAACTTTGTACTTTATTCCCTAGTTATGTGTGCATAAGCAACATAAGCAAACACCTTTAAAGATGAGAAATAGACAATGTAAAGTTAGACCAATCTTATTCAGAAATCATTCAATGAACTACTTTTGTTGGAATCTTATTCAATAAATAGACTACAATAGTGATTACCTCTACCCAATTTTTTTATCTATGTTCTTTTCTTACATTATGTTTCTAGTCATTTTAATAATAGTCCTATTTTTTCTCTCAACAACTTTATTTTGTTGCAGAGTGTAAAAAATGGTAAACTTTGTAATCCAATATTATCTACAAAAATTTGAAACTACATATGGCCTATACTCACCCCCATTATCTTATCTAATGATCTTAATGTACTAACCTTTTTTAATACCAAAAAAAATGTTTAGACTCACGAAACTTATCAAAAACTTTTAATTTATTAGCCAAAAATCAAGTTCAAGTTTTACAAAAAACACCAATAAAATTGAGAAACTACTTTTAAATTTATTTAAAGAGTGTTGTTATAGGATCACACAAATCAATATGAAAAACTTGGAGAGGTTTTCAAGCCCTTCTAGACAAATCAATCAAAAATATAGTTCTATGTTGTTTTCCAAATAACAAACCTCCAACCATATATTTCCTCCTAATTAAAACTAAACCACCAATATTGAGATGCTCGTACCTTTGTTGTCATAGATGACTACCATGCAATTTTGTAGTACTTAAGACCTAATTACTTGAATAAAATAAGGGGAAACATTCAATCACCAATCATTTGTGCTTATGCAACCACTATATCTCCTTGTGACTAGAAAAGTGCATTATTATTGATGGTGGTCCAGCTAGGGCTTGTACAAGTGTTGGGGGGGACCCCCATTCCTTTTTCTACTACTAGTAGGTGAATATTTTCTCATGTTGCCAAATTTGTTGTTGCTCAAGGGGAAATCTCATCCTCTTCCTTATGCACAGACCTTCGTTGTTGTGGTTTGTGACCAAGTTGTGGTAGAGAATGTTGGCTTCTACCAACACCATGGGTTGGTGTGCATATTTGTTGTTTTTTGGCTTTCCCTTCTTGATCTACATTATTGGGTGAGTGATTCTTGGAAGCCTTTGGTTGTTGGTATCATTGAGATTTACCCTTGTGCTAAGGTTTTTTTATTGCTTCCTTTGATGATTGTGGCTTGGTGTTGAGCAAGTTGTGGGCTTGGGGTGTTAAATCTCTCTCGGTCAAACCCTGGACAACTTCTTTTAACCATATTACTGAACCACTCAATGTGTGTCCAATATGGGTTCATCTTCCTAATCTTCCTCTTCATTCTTGGGGACATTCTTGTTATGAGGTCATTGGCAATTTCATCGACCACATCCTTCATGGGTCATTTTATTTTTTCTTCCATTCTAATCAACATTGGCATATCTATGCCTTTCCTTCGAGATGTGGTTCTTATGGTTAGGAATAGTTCATAGACTCAATCGTTAGATTATGAGGGCCTCCCCTTTCACTATCGTGGATTCTTCTCAACTTGTCACTTAGCTACAAATTATTATCTCTCACACCATAAAGGGGTTGCAACATGGTGGAAAGATGCGAATGTTGATCATTTGGTTGTCAATTATTTTGATTATGATGGCTCTTCACATGCAAATGATGACTTGTCCCTGGATGAGGTTGTGACTCCTACTATTATTGTAGCCTCCACTGCCCCGCTAGATCCTACTCCTACTAGTGTGGACCCTCTAGCCTTGAGCTTTTTACTCATGTTTTGCAGCAACAGTCTACTCCAAGAGTTGTTCTGCAGCAACAATCTGCTCAAGGTGCTGGTAAACACTCCCAGGGGATTCCCCCCTTGATCCCACTTGCAATGATGTTCCTAATAGTAGTATTGCATGGATTATTGGTTTCCATAGGCCAAAAGGTAACTCTCCCCCCCCCTTTCCCCTCCCCCAACTCTTATGAGTTGTGGGTGATTCTTCCCACCCTTGAGTTGGGATCCTAGCTTTCTGCTATTGTGTTATAGATGGTTTGTTTGGCCTTTTAACAGTGGTCTTCTGACCTATTGTTAATGGCTTGTTTGACATGAGTTTGTATAAGGTCAACACCCTTGTTTTGTTGCCTTTACTTTTATGTTTCCTATAAGTTGTTTGTATGCAAGGTCCACACCCTTGTTTTGCTCCTTTTAATATATATAAATAGTGTATTAATTTTACCATTCTCATTATTTACTTCAATGTTCTTTTTCTTAGTCCTGCATGATTTATTATACCCCCAAAAAAGGACTATTATGTTTTCCATCAAGATCAATAAATATTTTTTTATTAAAAGTCGTATGTCAAAACAACCAAAATCAATACATCACAAAATATCTTCAGTGGAACTTGTATTCAAATAAGAAAAAAATAGATTGTGTATCTTCTATGGTACTGTTCAAGCATATTCCTTATACCAACATTTAAAATCATAATGGCCAAATTTATTACAATGAAATTGATGGATGTGTTTTCTCACTACCAATATCCTTTCTTCTACCTTAATGATTGTTATTTCTTCCGTGAAAACTAAAATCTTTTCCTCAATCATACCCCCTACCTCTTAAAATTATGACTAGACTCACCTCTATCCTCATTTTTGGAACAATAATGATTGTCATATTTGTTCAAATTTAACCATTAGAATTTTTTTCTTTTTATCTCTTATGTTTGTCTTAGATGTAAATGGCACTCTTAAAATTTCTTCATTATTTTCCATTCATTCTTCAATTGTTAATAGAATACCATTTAATTTAGCAACTCCCATAATTGTAAGATATTTTGACATTTAAAATCATTTAATACATATGATGGGGATGGCGCAGGTTATGATTTTTTGCTTTATGTGCCTCCATTAAATCATTTAATACATATTCAGAGCATTTATGCTTTTTTGCTTTATGTGCCTCCATTCTTCTCTTGTGACAGGTATTTGCATGTAGGTGTTCTTGGGATGTCTGAAGTTGTATTTCCTCAACTTCTCCATGACGAACCGAATCAATTCTAGCCAATCTGGCAATTGTGCATTGCATGCAACTGACGATTTTTGCAGCAGGCAAAAAAATGCTACCAATTGAAAATGGCTCCGACTCGTCAAAAACTGAGACAGGCCATTGTAGAGGAGCCTCATGCGACCCCACAGGTTCAAACGGATCAACCATATGTGTCCTAGATTTGAAGAAACAGTCTGTCAAATTTTGACAATTTTTTGGACTCAGGGCAATTGAGAGATCACACCAGTACGGTATAACTCTCGGCATTTCGACGCTTTGGGATGCATGAAAGGGGCATGCCTAGCGTAAACTTGCTCACCTAGATGCACTCGCGACATTGGTTTGTGCACATGATGAACTGAATCAATTCTAGCCAATGTGGCAACTTTGCATTGCATGCAACTGACGGTTTTTGCAGCAAATGAAAAAATGCTACCAATTGAAAATGGCTCTGACTTGTCAAAAACTGAGTCAGGCCATTGTAGAGGAGCCTCACGCAACCCCACAAGTTCAAACGGTTCTACCATATGTGTCCTGGATTTGAAAAAATAGTCCGTCAAATTTTGACAATTTTTTGGACTCAGGGCACTTGAGAGATCGCACCGGTATGGTATGACTCTCAACATTTCGACGCTTTGGGATGCATGACAGGGGCATGCCTAGCGTAAACCTTCCCACCTAGACGTGCTCACGACATTGGTTTGTGCACATGATGAACAAAATTTGACCATTGCGAGCGTGAGGGTGCTCTCGCACCAAACACATATTGTTGTTTATATTCATATTGTTGATTTTTGTTGTTTATATTCATACTGTTGATTACATATGCAAATATTCATTTAAATTTATAAAAGGGCAGCCACCAAATACAACGAATACACAATAATGAACTGAATACAAGGAGTTTTGTAGGGTTAATTCAACATTTTAGAAATTTTATGAAATCATATTCCACAATTGCAATGTTTTATATCATATATTTTTGTTGTTTATATTCATATTGTTGATTACATATGCAAATATTCATTTAAATTTATAAAAGGACAACCACAAAATACAACAAATACAAAATAATGAACTCGGTACACATTTATTGGATCGAATATCGATATTTATATATATTAAAAAAGGCATGTCTGCCAAGTCAATACAAGTATTACAAAAATGTGGCATATGCCATGTCCAAATCGATATACAATAAAAATGTAGAATATATCTACATGTATTGGTCATTCTATGACCAAAACTAACACTATATGATCCTAAACTTGTGGTGGATCATCAAAATCAAGCCTCTTCGATGCAGTACGCGGCTCTGTAGATGGCTGCAAAACCACAATTCAAAAGCCAAGTTAGAATTCTTTTGTAGAAAATAGTTCACAATTAACAACATAACTATGCATTTAACTTTAATTCCTTTGCAAATGAAATGTAGATTACCTCATCGACCGATCTAGGAGCTAATGTCTTCGCTCTCCTCTCCTTGTCACTCTTAGGAGTTTTCTTGAAGACATACTTAAATGGATCCACGTTATGGTCGTACTGTAAAGGGGTCTATTGTAGATTAAATGTACAATTAATATAATGTACTAACATAAATATATCAAAAACACTTAAAATCTATAATATAGAGAACAATGGCGTACATGTGCCTGAGATGCTTCTCCAATGGACTGAGGATAGCTCACCATCAATGTAGAAATTGTTGCTATTACCTATACAAAAAATGTTCAAAGATTAAATACAATTAATATAATGATAAGTATTGAAGGTTAAAAACAATTAATTTTATATATCAAACAAAAGTGTACCGGATCCTGAGATGCTTCTCCAGTGCAAGGAGGAGGGTTCACCATTGATGAAATAGGTATGGATATTTCCTGTATGAAAAAATTATAAGATTATAATATATCACAAGTTCACATGTACGCGTGCATATAATCATGAAGTCAAGAAAATAAAGTAGAGATACATACCTCCACCCTCTCTTGATCTATGGGCGAATCAGGTGCATTCAACAAATCCACAAAGCTCAATGGTTGTTGTACATGTAAAATAGACAAAAAACACTAATCAATCTACAAACCCCAACTAATACTTGATTTCAACATTTTCAAACAATTGTACAACTAAAAATGTGTTCAATTACCTTCTTCCCATGTTTTGGCGTCTTCGAGGAATTCTTTTTCTTAGGACGAGCCCTACAAGTGGAGGGATACCCTAAAAAAACAAAATTAACATGAGATATTAGTATAGATAATAAATTAAACATAATTTTAAAAAACTAAAATGAAATGACTTGCATATTCCATCAAAACAATACATAAAAAGGGTTGTACAAAATATGATACCGTATAGCTTTGTAGGCCAAAATCGATTGCTGAGAGCGTGATTTCATCAATGTGGGACATTTCGTCCCCTGTCAACACCTACAAACCAGAAATTGGACCAGACATTAAAGATAGTTAGTATATCTTGTATTTTTTTGAATTCAAAGTGTACTATTCTATTTTAACATGTTACAAAATTTATACCTCAGGCATCCAAGTTGCAGCTATAGTAACTGGGGGAAGAGTATGGGATACCGCTGCTGCATCCTGAAATGAATATTATTTGTCTCAATTTAAATCGATGTATAAATGAAAATTTGTTTATGTAATTACAAAATAAAAGTGATTGATAAATAAAATGCTATGAATTCAAATCAACTGTGTGGGCCTGACATCTATAACCGCAAATTGTGCACAGATGAGATGAGGATCCATCTGTATCGGTTGCATCATCTATCCTCGAGCAACTGACACACATGTGCTGGATGGGCTCTCTATCGCCCTCTAATGACTCATCATCCAATACAATAGGGTGTGCTAATGACGTCCCATGCTAGATGATGGCACTAGTCAATGTTGTGGCCGCCTGAAGAGTCTGTAGCTCCATCGACTCTTTCAGCTCTACTGGAACAGCCTGATGCACCTTGGGTTTGGGTGCTAGGGGGCGGCAACTCTCCGTGGGTAATCGCCTACGGGCTCTAGGTCTATCTTGGGCAGAGCCACCACCTCTAACATGGAACTCTCTCATGTCAAAATAGTTTGGGTGCACATTGAGCACAAACTCACAATATACTTTTCTCAAAAAATATAATGGCACATCATAATTATTACAAGGTGGATCATCAAAGACCATCCACCACCTCTGCCAAAAAAGATTCTTCATCTGCACATTGGTACACCAATATATAGGAAACCTCTTTGCATTAAGAGGTAATGATTGACTAGTTTTAGGATCAACGAAAAGGGCACATATTTGTTGTTTAGTAATATTTTTGCTTTTTACTCCATCGTATGATAGCCCATCGACATAGAATTGACGACACCTATCCCTAAAGCTTCCCCATTTGGTAATTTATGTGGAAACAACTATGACACCACTAGCTAATGTTTCTAGGCTAGTGGCGAGGGATTGATGATGGTCAAGTTCAGAAGTTTTCAATTTAACAATCAATCTATTGATTTTAGACGTATTTTGTCCTAACTGATTAATTAATTGCTCTTGTGTTTCGGGTGTGTGGTCAAAAGGAGGAATTGGGGGTTGTTCTTGTGTGTTTTCAGGAGGTGCATTTGGTTGTTCTTGTGGGTTTTCAAGAGGTGCATTTGGTTGTTCTTGTTCTGGATTAGAAGAATCTGGTTTTTGAAATTAATGAAATTAAATTCAAAATGTAAAACAAATTGAATAAACGGGAAAGAAAGACAAAAATAAACAAAAACTAACCTTGATCCATAGCTTGGAGGACAAATCTAGCACCCCATTCGCGGTTTAGGAGAGGAAATGGGAAAAAAATGAAGTAAAAAACGCGCTATTCACGGGTAAATGAGACCCAGTTTTTTTAAAAAAACTTTGTTTACCAGGCACTGCATACGCGGTTATATTTGGATTATTAGCGTGTACGCGCTCATTTTCCTATGAGTAGCGCGTACGCGCTCATTTTCCTAGGCGTAGCGCATATGCGCTCATTTTCCTAAAAGCAGCGCGTACGCGCTATCTTCTCTAGGCTCAAGAAGAACAAACCTAAGCACGTACGCGGGAATTTCAAATTTTAAAACCGCATATGCGCTGCTTGTTTTTCCATGTTTTTTTTGGGTGGTGTCCACTTTTCTGACCACCATCTTTGTGCACATACCCAGTTTTGTGTTTCATAAAATATTAAATTATTTAAATATATTTTTACAAAATTAACATATATTTACAAATTTACCTAATGATTAAATTGTTAATGATATGTATTACAATATAAAAAATAGTTTTGTTATTTTAAGTGTGAAATTTTTTAAAATAGTTCTAATTTTATTTAATAATATTTTTATTTTTTAAATTAATTAAAATAACTATAGATAAAAAAAAATTATATATATAATTATTCTAATTATGTTATAAACTTAATTTACATAAAATAAAATTTTACAATAAAATTAATTTTTTTATAAAAATGTATTTTATATATAGTTTCTTGTAAATATCCCCTTTCTCGTCATGTTGCAGTTTTTGTTTCTTGTTTCTAGTAAGATAGAAGGTGAGTGAGAGACAAGAGTCTTTGGTTGTGCAAACTGGTAAACTGGTCTTTGGTGCAAGTGTTGAAGAATTTTAGACTCTCCACAAACTCCTCAAATCCTTTTCATTGTTGCAGCAACTTTTGTAAAGACCATATTTTGAAGTTCAATCGATCAACAGTGGACTAGGGGTTTATCTTTGAGGCAATGGTATTTCCCTCTAAAGCATCTGCAAATAATATTTCTCTTTCTCCTGAACCACTGCCACCTCCTAAATCATTTACTTGTTTCTCCTCATTGTTTCCTGGTGTTACAAAGTTGTCTGTAGCTCTTAAGCCTGTTGATTTTCACATCTCAAATGAATGTATTAAGGAGGTCTCTTTAAATCACGTGGCTCTCGAGCACCGGCTTTTTAGAATTTTGGGGAGGCGCTCTCCCATGGACGACTTCTTGGTTTGTTGCAATACCTGGCATAATTTGGGAAATCCCATGGTGGAACTGTTTGATCACAATTTCTTTCATGTCACCTTCCACAATTCTGATGATTGGACCATCAATTTTTTTGGAGGGGTAGATTTGGTTTGTTTATGACTCCTTGGTCTCCCTTCTTTGATCCCACAAATCACTACCATTCTAATCTAAATACATCTTTACAATCTACCTTTAGCTTTGATAAATTCAAGACTCGTTGAATCCTTCATCAAACAACTTGGTACTTTCATCACAGTTGAGGAGGGCTCTTTTATTACTCCAAGATGGTTCTTCAAAGTGTGTGTTATGGTTAACATTTCCAAACCACTATCACAGATGATCCAAATCAATTCCTCTCATGGCTCTTGGATGCAATATATAACTTATGGAGGCCTTCCTAAGCATTGCTTCAAGTATAACCAACTTGGGTAGAAGATTGTTGGATGTCAAATTAAATTTGCCTTCGGTCTTCGTGCTCTTAACCTCAAAAGATGGGTCTGCAAAGACGAAAGCCTTGATGCTGACTTCGTGTGGAGAAATCATGGGATGTTCATGGATCACCTTTCTCTCGTCTCCCATAATGTTCGGGTAGTTGGACAAGGTTCTGAGAGTTTGGCCCCTTCTAAAGACCTGAATGTGGGCACTCATTCTAAACAACAAACTCCATTTGGTGTTGCTCAACTTTTTAATAACCTTTCCTTTAATGATTACATGGATACAGAACAATCCGCTTTCTAATGCTTCTCGCAAAATGAAAATAATGTCTGGAACAACAGCGTGCGATAGAAACCGTTGTCGCCTCACCGTTTGGTTCCTCAACTGGCTCTGGACCCATTCTCGTTGCCAAAGCATATCTCACACCCGCAATATGAAATGAGCTCTCCGGAGCAACTTGACACAACGCCACAGGCTTCTCTTGTTCCTCAACAGATTCGTCATCACAGCAGTTTCCCTCACCACATGGGCAGGGTTTTCTCTGTCAAGCAGTTCTTTAACTGGCAAATTTTTAAAAACATTTTCTTGGCCTATACACAGGCCTTTCTTCTCTGCCACGTCCTGGCCATCAAATTTTCCAACAAGGTATTTTGTTTCGTCTTTTCTTTCAATTGGAACAGTTTCACAATCATCGCCAAGCCTCCCAGGGCCATAACTCTGCCCCTCCTCGGCAGCGTTCCAGATTGCATCCTCCTCGGCAGCATTCCAGACTGCATCCTCCTCTTCTTGGGAGGCAAACTCAACAACAGATTCAACAGCAAATTCCTGGTGATGTCCAAACACCTCCAGAAACATGGCAACCATGAGATTCGGACCTTCTCGCTTCTCCTGGAAGTCAAAGAAAATATTATTTGCATCTGCCTCGAATTCTATAACAGACCAACCTTTGCTCTGCTTCGTGTGGTTTAATGTATGTTTTGAATTTGTGAGTTCTGTTCTAAGTTTTTCAGCTTCACGAGCTATCGAAATCAAATTCTTCCCCATTGCATCTTCCATAAAAAACAATCGTTTTGTGAGAAACAGGTTCTCTTCCTTCAACTTCATATTTTTTTCTTCTATGTAGTCCTCCCAATTCTTGGTCTCAACTTCTTCAATTTTATCTTCACTCATTTCAACGTCCTCCTCTTCAGCTGAATCCAAATTGTCAAAAAAATCTTCAATAACAAATTCAACATCATCATCTTGTGCTTCCATCTCTACTCAAGCCAACCACGAAAGATTACGTGGTTCACCACTGACTAGCTTCATCCACGAAAAAGCAAGGAAATCTCTTCTATTAATGTATATCCAAACTACATCATACATGGACTGCACAAAGTCTTTTATATAATTATATTCAACCATGAAATGAAGAGATGGGGAATGTGAATGGTCATGTGACCGTTAGGCTTCACATTCCTAACACCTTTCCTTTAATGATGAGGATCTCTTGCATTCTCTTTCAGAGGATAACTATGACCTTTTGGACTATGTGGATGTCTTGGTTTTCTTTGACATTTGCACAATCACCTAGATGACAAGTAAGCTCTCAAAGCCTAACATTGTTAAGAACAACAATCATTAGGAAATAAAATTTGAAGCTGAAAAAATTAGATTGGAAGCGTTGGATTCTATAGATGACAACACTAAATGAATTATGGAAGTGCTCCTCACCAAGAGAAAACATAAGCAAAAGAAAGATTGAAATCTCGCAATTTAAGTGAAGTTTGCTTGAGATGGTAATTGTAGTACTAGTGATAATCTCCCTATGGAGTCTCTATGGAGTAGATTGAGTTCCTTTCTTCTCTCTTTCTTTTTGGCTCCTCGTTTTGGGTATGAAGCTTTCTTTTGTTTGATGTCTTGTTATATAGGAGTGGGCCCACAATTTATATCAAACTGATACAAAAAGATCTTATGAAATTTCTGTTGTAAAAATAATATTGTTATATTTTGGAGGTAAACTTTTAAAAATATCTTCAATTTCAAATGTTGATTACTCAAGTAATTAACTATAATTCTTATTTGATACATCATCCCTTCAAATTTTGTAAGAAATTCAATAATAAATTCATTTGGACTCATTTTAACATTTTCAATACCCTTTCTTTGTGTTTGCAATTTAACAATATAAGGATCTTAATAGGCATTTACAAGATTATCTTAAAAAAGATTGATTGATTTAATGCACCCTATTAGAAATAAATTTCCATCAACCTTTTTCTCATTTTGCTTAAGTTCCTCTTTTAGATATTTAACAAATCAATGTCAAGTTTTCATACCTCCCACTAGCAATTACCCACAAATTCTTAGATTTTATCCAAATCCAAATAAACATTCTCAAGTAAAATTTGTTGCATCAAAAACAAAAATCAATAATTCTAATATATCCACTATTTAAACTATCTTTTGTTAAAAATAAAAAATTCACTTCCCATATCAATCTCAAATTCCAAAAATTGACTGATCCTGCAAAATTTCTAAAAACACTTCCCTTTGCAAATTCAAATTTGAAATACCATCATCAACCAACCTTATTATAGTGTTAAATGAAAAGTATCAGAAAACATTTTACAACAGAATATTCTTACTGATTTAATTCTTCCTTACAGCTAGCAACAACTCTCTTCATGTCATAAAATTAAAAAAAATTAACCTTTAATTATTTCATTCAAATCCAAAAGTATATAATAATCCAAAGAATTCAGGTTCCTTGCCAACCAATGCAAGCTACGCCCAAAAAAAACAGAGTGAACAAAATAAATGTATAACTGCGACGACAGCGATGACACAAAATTGCAGTGCCAAACTAATTGCCCTCCACCGGCCTACACGCCATTCACTTTTTATATACAAATTTAAGGTATCAAACAATTACAAACAAGAAAAAATATATATATCATTGAATGAAAATGTTTATTTAAACACTGATTTTAAACTGAATCGCTAACAAACACAATCAATTATAACTGTCTTCTAACAACTGATAAATTAGCACAATAAAAATTTAAATTCAGTTCCTATTTATAAAAAGTTAAATCTTCGTTTCTTGGGACAATAAAATGTAACTCCATCTTGTCCTGCTTTTTAATCCTGGCCTAACAGTGGTAATTGAGTTGGATCAAAGCTAAGAACCTTGAGAATCCATAATATGGTTTAAGATGGGATGTAGGAGAAGGAGCTACACCAATACTAAATGATAGTCTTATATTCCAATCTTTAACTAATTCAACACTCAAAACTGCACATCTTACGCAAAATAACTAAATCACTTACAGAAAGCAAGCCAAACATCTTACGATTAACAATTAAAACTACGTACAGCAAGTAAACCACATAATGCTATGCTTTTGAATACATTCTGATCCATCGTCAAAATAAGGAAAAAAATTATATTACAATATACAATATAATTAGAAATATAACTGCAACAAAATCACAGAAAATGGAACTGTAAAGAACTCTGATTAATACATTAAAAAAATACATATTTCTAATTATAATATAACTCAAACAGCTTTCTATAATTTGGCAAAACAATATGAACAGAAAAATAAAAGACACATCTTCAACTTAATTTAACACACATTCAATACTAGATGACTCATCCATCCTAAACATAATTCAATTATGAGTTAATTTCTAACAAGATAAACAACATATGCTACAATATATTAGATAACGTCACCAGATATAATACAGTAAACTTTACAATGCAAAGGTCAGACAATTTCATTTTTTGCAGCCATCGAAAGTACATAGAGGGAATTTACATTAATATTCGAATAACCATTCGAATAACCAGAAAAAACATTACTGTGCTTCATTACAAAAGAGAGTAAAATAAAAGCTAAGAGAGTAAAATAAAAGCTATCTACATTCGAAAGAGAAACCCTACAGCAGTAAAATATAAGAGTCTTAACTGAAACACAAACAAAGTTTAACAACGTTCAAGTCTTAACGGCAATTGCTCCACTTCAACTACGGTATCTCTTAATTTCTTAAGAGGAGCAATTCAAGATCTGATAATACGAGCACCAGTTTCAGCCTTGAAAAATAGAGGCTATCGGGGAGATTTGTTGGTCTTGTGGACTGAGCTTCTTCCACCATTTCACAAAACTGGATTCTCCCATCACAACCTCCTCCTTACATAACTCTTTTTTCTCCAACAGCTGCCTCACAATGTTCTGTAAATCGTTGCACCTGGTCCTCTTAACCTCCAGATTTTCCCTTGGATTACTCATTATCCATGAAACTTCTTCAACATGAGCCCAGAATAAGGAGTCCTTTGTTATACCTGGGATACTATCAAGCACGCCTACCTTCTTTTCTTCGGGTTTTATGTCTGCCAACCACTTTTCAAGAGCTTTATAACGACGAGGCCTTGCATTTCTAATATAATGCCCCGAATCCTCATGCTTGCCCAACCTGTAGTAATTTGCGATGTCCAGAGGCTCCACATAAAGCCTATATTCTGTTCCATCTTTTATCAATTCTTCAATGAATTGGAAGTCATCGGGCACCTGGTGGGTCTCCACCATATCTTCTAACTTGTCATAAAAGGCAGCAAGGTTAAGCCTGTTAAGGTTGGCATGAAAATCTTCTTTCTCCTTTTGTTCCCTGAAAGCGTCATAGTATCCAACGTGCTTGTTCAAACATCTGGTTCTATACTCTTTCACTTTTGTCATATGTCCTTCTAACAACTTTGCCAGTTCATCCTTTAGTTTGTTGCGGTTGTCTATCAGCTTATGTTCCGCCTCTCCTGCAGCTCTCAGTGCAAGTCTAGCTCTTGTGTTCTGCCAACAAAATTAAGAAACATAAAGGACAATTTTAAGTATGTATGTCAAATGTGTAGTATTTCATATATTAAAAAATTTCTTTATAATATATCTGATTGTTAAAATACATATAATCTTAATTAATAAATATACATAAAAGAATCTTATTCCACAAAATCAAGTTAAATTAAGATTAAAAATGATCTTCAAAAAGTTAACAAATGGAAAAAAAAAAAAAAAAACTAGCAAGAAAGAAACATCAAATAATGAAAAAAAATACCTTCAAAATAATAAACAAGAATTAAAGATTCTATTTTCACATAAAATTACCAAAGTTTCTCCTAAATAAAAGATTTGAAATTGAGTCCTAAAACAATTACAATTGTTCATATGACGAGAGTTATGAAAAATCTCAAATTCCTAATTCAAATGAATGCACTCTTTTTAATAAAAAATTAAAAAAATCAAAACATAAATAACTAATGGTTTTTCTTCCTGTATCAAACAAAATCCAAATAAATGTTAAAATACTGAGCAATCTGTATAGTTAGCATATTTAATAAGACTTCTCATTAAATCCTGTGAACAAAACTAATATTTTCCTTCCAATTTACCACTTTATACATTTCACGTCAACCTTCAACAACAGCTCAAATATGTTTGGCTATTAAATAGAACATTTTGATAGTTTATAAGAATTGGCCTCATTCTTTTGGGATTATTTTGGTTTCTATAAAGGACTCGCGAGTAGTTGATGGCTAGAACATGGGGTCGAGTTTAAGATTTTCTTTTAAAAGCCTTGCACTCAATTAGTATGATTTTGATGGAGCTTTCAAACACAACCAAGGTCCTTCAAGGGTTGGAATAGTGATAAGAAATCATATGGGAAGCGAGCAATTGGTACTTTTTCTACCAATGTTAGAGTTTGGACCAACCAATTTGCGAAGGAGACAACTAATTTTCAAGGGATCCTCTTCGAGAAGAATTTGGGTATCCACACTCGGAAGTTTAAGTTGGTTCTTTAAATATCTTTGATTGCCTTTTGAAGGTGCGTACTTCTTGCTACTGTTAGTCATCTTGTTGTTGATTCCTTAGTACTTCGGACTCAATTCTTAATGTCAAAATCATGCATGTTTTTCATGAAGGAAACTCTACGACTGATTTCTTTACAAATTGGGAGGTCTCCCATGAGGGATACTCAAGATGGGTGGGGCAATAACCTTCCTATTTAAGTTGAAAAAATACTAAACCATGAATTGTCTGAATTTGGATGTTGTTACATTTAATTCCACCTCCCTTCACTCTGGAATCATAAACATTAAGATGTGTAATGAAGAAGATTCATAGCTGTTTGAAAAGCTTCAAATCCTATATTGGTGGAAGCTTCCTAGAGATAAGCTTATTTTGAACAATTTTATGATGTGGACCCTTGTTGTCAAGATGAAGCAATAAATTCAAAGTTACAAGTTGGATTAAAGCTTAGAATTCATGGGTGGATATTGTAATAGAGGAGTCCATCTCCTATGAATTAATTAACAAAAATGCCAAGTTCTAGAAGATTTCATAGAGGGGTAGGCTCACCACATTTATAAAAAGGATTAATGGGTACAAACCCACCCTTTATGTGGAATTTGTGAAGAATAGGAGCTCCAAGGTGGTGAAGATGAGGAGAATTGAGATTTAAGTTTCAGAGAAGGCTTTTTGCTCAAATTACTAGGTTGTTTCTTAAAACAGAAGTCGTAACAAGGCGTAACAAGGACGAAGTGCTTTCCTTTTCCTTGAGAGATGGGGAGCAATTGAAGAGGCTTTAGAATAGATATGCTAACACTTAAATGGCTTGTAATAGGGCAAAGTAGTGCTCCAAATAATGAGTTACCTTGAGGAGCCTTTCAACCATATACAACTTTCATTTGACATTGTTGAAGGTTCCATTTCCACCATTATTCTATTGTGAAATTTTGTATATTATTGTTGTCTTCTCTTGAATACTCAATCTTGAAGAGGTGATCCCACAATAATGTGTTCTACTTTTTAACCCACAACTAGGATGCTTAAAACCAACAATTTTCAATGTGTCAATTATAGGGAACACGTGATCAAGAAATTAAGGATGATGTAAACCATTTTCTATGTAGTTTCACACTATAATTGCCATTATTTATTATCTCAAACACAAATATTAAACTATGTCATGCAGTATTTCCTAATAAAATTCTTGTAGATGTAAACAAAGTAGCTTCTAATTGATAAATTTATCATGTAAGGGTGCACAGTAAAAGCTTTAAATTCTTAAAAGAACTATATTTCATGGTTTTCAATTGTCTAGTCTACATTACGAAAATCAACTTGATAAGTTTGAATCTTTTTCAATCTTGTAAATATGTATCATACTAAAAGGTATACATAGGTCAAAACCATCTTTTTAAAACAAGCTTGTATCTCTTATATGACATACAAATAACACCATCATTTCACCCATTAAAGATTAAATAAATTTGTATTGACAATACATACAATCCTTGCATAAATTATAGCATGACCAATTCTTATTTGTGGCCTCAAAAAGCTAAAGGTAAAGATTATATATAAATTAAAATTTATAAATTTTTACCCAACCTATTAACTCTTAGACCCAACCCCCATCCCCTTCCAATATCTTATCCCCAATGGCTAAGAAAAAAAATCTAATTTAATACTCTCTCTACCCTAAATAACTAATAATCTAGATATTTTTTTTTGTCAAATACTAAATAAATTTAACTATGAATTCAAATGATATGATATTGTCCCTATAGAGATGCTCCCAAGGATTAGATGCTTCTCTAATTACATGATATGCGTGTATGATTTAGAATACATTTACTAATTGTAGCATCCTAAAATTGCGACACTTGCAATTTCGATCGCATTTGGGTCTTCACGATGGCGATGCAACACGAAACCTGAATGGAGACCCCGAAACTTGTCCACGACATCAAAAACTGCATTTTTCAGCACCCTGGCCTGATCCTCCTTGCACCCTATTGTCCCTGGAGGTGGGACCATGGCGCCCAACGCCCTGGTCCTTCAGGACCAGGACCAACGCCCTGGTCCCCCAGGACCATGGCGCCGAGCGCCCTGGTCCCTGGCCCTATTTTGGGCCCGGTCTCTTTGGGGCCTCGGGTCTTTATGTTTGCAATTTGGAAAATAATCTTTCCTGGTCGGCCTAAGGTCGGAAAAATCAATCTATCAACCCTAACTGACAAGTATATAAACTACTTTTCCTCTCCCATTTTGGTAGATGAAAAGAGGAAGGATATATGTGTACAAGACGCGGAAGTGATACTCAAACATTCAAGCATTGTGTGGGATTGGATCTTGTGGGTTTCAACCCCTCTTTTGAATGTAAAGTCTCTCCTAAGTGAAAACCGTCAACCCTAGTGACCTCCTTCCCCTCTCCTCGGAGTGGTGGGGGGAACACTTGGGGTTCGCTCGCGATTTTCCGCTTTACACTAATCATATATTGTTTTTCCTTCTTCTATTAATTCTTTGTATCCTATGGATATGACAAATTGTTAGGGAAGACGGACGCAACACATCCTATCACTAACCTTCCTATATTTAGATATGCATATTATAGCAAGTGCTTAGAGATTTCTCTTATGGATGATACATACACAAAAGACGATAATACGTGATCCTCTCCTCAACAAGTCTAATAATTTATATGCAGCTTATAACAATATCCTTTGAGTATTTGAATGCTTACATGGATGTTTATAATATAGTTCAAAAACTCAAACTTGGAATCGACTTGGCAACCCAATATTTTAACTTCTACTCAAGACTCAACATAGATTCGACAAAAAAAAATATCATAATTACACACAAAAAGAAATCAATGCATTTAGAGAGCATAAAAGCCTAATTTGACTACCAGATTGTCATAATTCAAACATTATGTATTTATCATTTGACCCTCAAAGTCTCAACATTAATTTTAGTCACTATGTATGTCATGTTTAGGTGCTAAAAGAGTCCAAGCTCAGGCCTCAAGAGTTCGAGCCTAAGACTTGGGAGTCTTGGAGTAAGACTTGGTTAAGTACTCTCCAAGACTCGGCTAGACCCAACTTGAGTCTAGTTGACACAGCTCGGCTAGCTCAGATTCTATCAAGTTTGGTAAGTTTTGTCAAGTACTCAACGAGTCTTCAAACTATGCTATTTAGTTTAAGATATGATCATTTTAGGTTTCACATATACCGTAAGGTGGAGACAAAATGCAATATGAAATTTGCATACCTATATCATTTATAAATAAATTGAATTTTATTAAAAATTAGATTTCTTACTCTCTATTTATACTTATCAATATCTTGATTTGTATTACCTATGTAACATCATTATTCTTATCTAAAATTATATTCAGTCGTATATCTATTTTTAATTTCTTAAATTAAAAATTTAAATTTAGAAATTTCTTATTAAATTAAATTAAATTAATTTTTTTTAAAATTCAAAAAAATATAAATTAACTAATATCATTACTGTAAAATGATTATTAAGATTCGTGCCTGAACTTGAGAGCTAATATAAATTGAAGTCACCTCTTTCAAGCTACAATAAGATAAATTTCATGGGTTGGATCCATATCTATTGGTAAGTAATCTGTAGTGTTCAGCTGAATGAAATAATATTTAAATTCTATTTTTGTTGACCCAGTACTATTTAGTAGTTTATTACATAATCTAAAAAGTATGGTGCCTTATGTAAATTTAATTAACCTTAATTCAAATATTTTATATTTTAAGGTAATTCAATATTTATTATATAAATAAATAAATATTAGACTGGACAGTATAATATATGAAATATCAGTAAAAACATTTTAATTCATATATAATGTTTTATAAAAAAAAATTATTCATAAAAAGACAGAATTAATTTCTATATAATTAATAATAGAACAGATGTACGAATCGATCCTAAAAGTTTAGGCAGGCACAAAAAATTAAAAGTAACGCAATTCCATTATTTTTATATAAGCCTGCTCTTCAAAATTTATTTTAATCAATTTAAAATTTATTTTATAAAATATATAAAAATATATAGTTTTTTTGTTTGGATAATAAAAAAATAAGATGAGTGACGTTAAGATGCTTACCTGAATGCCGATTCCAAGAGCATTCAGCTGGATTTCCATGGCAGAAGATTGTGGTGCACCTTGTGATAACGGAAGATTTTGAAGCCCTTCCAAATTGACGACGTTTGTGTGGGCATTGAAGACTTTATCATACCCAGTGTGGTCTGAGATTGAAGCCTCACCTTGAGCACTAGCCAAGGAGTAAAATAGGATGGGCAGCACAGCCTCATTGTTTTCAACAAAAAGACCTCCCTCCTTTGAGCAGAACAAATAGTACCCAAATGGCCTGTAAGGGCTTAACTTCACTGCAGGCTTCAGACTTGATATCAGTTTGTTTCCAGGCTCCATATTGTTAACAGTGATCAAGTTAACCACTGCACAAGCATGATGCAGGACAGTAACTAAATACTTGTTAAAGTCCAAGTCTGCAGGCTCCATGAGAATGTCTGCATCATTATTATTCATCTGCTCAACAGACCTCTGCCAGTAAGGCAGCAGGGCTTCCACAAAACCTGACACGGATATGCAAGGAGCCAGCAGAGTTCTGGCAAAAACATCATTCTTTGAAACAACATTATAGAAATGATTGGCCCACCCCTGCCTACGAACTGCTCTGGCGAGAATTTCATCTCCAATCAGGGGAAAACCAAATGTGATGGCGAAAACAGAGGCGCCCTTACCACATTTCTCCAAACTAGCAAGTGTGGCCAAAGTAGCAATCCCGCCTCCAATGGAATGGCCTGTAAACACAACAGTTTTTCCTGTTCGAAGTGCCTCTCCAACCTGCAAGAACAAAATAAGAGTTTCTTAATTTCAAGTACAAAACCACATGGAGCCTAACAATGAATATAAATAATAAAATGAGAAGTAATGTTTGGCCGAATAGATACATAAAAGGCTCCTTGACTACAGAGCACTTCAAAAAAGCCCGGTCTTGAAGAAGGGCTACGCAATGGCTAAAGGGGGAGTCTTGGATTTTCAGACCTAAGAACTCTCAGGGACGAAGGACACTCAACCAACCTGAAAGTGTTAGATTTATAGATCTGGAAGTGAAAGGGCTTTTTGTTTATGTAGTTCCAAAATTCCTCCTTTTTCCTTCCTGGGTTTGGCTCAATAGATAGATATACATGATTACAGAATACGAATCAAAATGGGTTTGGCTTTGGCTGCGTCTGTGTATAGTCTACCATCTCTGACTCTCCAGAGAATCACCCAAATCCACGTTGACCCATCAGTTTTGTCAGGCAAAACTTAGATTTCGGAACCCTTCAAGACCTCATTGTAACAATAATAGCCTCTGTTTCTGTTCTGTTTGGAGAAAGTAAAGATTCCTGCTGATGGTATGGTAATCCTCCTCCTCGCCTAAACGTATCAGACTACTTAGGCACATGGATGAACCCGAGTAGATTTACTGAAAACGGGTACGATTGAATATGAACTGATCTATAGTAACGATAATCGAGCCCAGTCAAGTCTATTCACTCTCAGATAGGCCTGGCGTAAGACAAGGGAAAAAAAGAAACCCACATAACAGGCCTGAGACCTGTTAGGCTGTTAGGCTTTTAGGCGAATAGATAGATGGAGATTTTAATGATGCCCAAAAACCCAGACAGTTTAATTACCACAGGAGAAAACCACAAAAAAGCGAGCAGCTGTCGAGAAAAGAGGACGATAGCAGAGGGAAATTTTCCTTTGGCTGCTCTCCTCCGTAAGAACAGGGATAGACCTCAGTTTTTAACACCCCTTCATAAGAACTGCACAGGTGTAACACAATATGTGGACTCTATCTTAGATACTAACTGCGCAAATACCCACTTTTGATTGGCTGAAATTTTCTCTTGCCCAGAGAACCCAAATCCATAGAGATACCTCCCCAGCTTTCAAAACCCTCCACTTACACATGTCAAACAGATTCTAAAGCTGGGTAGATTTCTAAAAGCTGCAATTTTTCTTAGACGTGAGTTTAGACTTCACATTTACAGACTCAAAACATGTCAATACATTTTATTCCCCTTCGTTGTCAGATCTGATCGATCAAGTCTAGAAACAATATACAAACCTGGGCTTTGATGTCGTTCCAAAGACCTAAAAATTTGGTGAGAGCCTCGCTGTAGACAGTGGCTCGCTCCCGGGGCTCTTTTCTTGTAGTCCCATCCACCATGGACTCAAAACAATCATTATTCTCATTGATCTTGCAAACTCCAAATTTATTGTCTACTCGCCCAATGGCACTGGGATCTAGAGAACCCGAAAAGGCTACGCAAACTGTGTTATTTCCAAAATCTTGCGAAACATATCCATTAGCATTGTTGTAAGCAGCATAACTTGCCCTCCTGATAGTTTCTGGTCCTCCAAACCTGCACTCAACACCCACAAGAACAAATACAACACAAATAAATACAAAGGAGTAAACAATACTAATATGAGACAAAGGAAGACTCAGAAGCCCCCTGGATACAGAATCTATCCAAGTGGGTTTTCTTGTTTAGAACGTTACAGATCAAAATTTTCCACAAATTTGTTAATGAAGTCAAAACTACATAAACTATAATTGAAACATCTATGATCCAAAAACTTTCATACAGGGTTGCAAAAAAACATCAAGACATGAAATGAAATGGTCATAAATTTATTAACCTTGCAAACACAGAAGCCATGACAAGCTTTAGAAATTGGATATGCACTGCAATACTCAAAATCAATGACTTTCTCTCCTTCCTTTCTCTTCTTTAGGTTTAGTCTGGATGAATGGATGCTCTGTATTTATAGCCGAGCACAGGAAGAAAGGTGGACTTGTCAATCGAGGGAAGAAGTGCGGAAATTTTGCGTCCTGTGCGAACTTGCAAGGAATGTCTAGGCCGGACCATAATGACAGAAGACCAGTCTTCCGCGAACATTCCCCCTTGGTTGGATCAGCGCCCTTCCAAATCGCTCAAAAAGATTGTTGTGTGCACTAATTTTGAGGACATAAACATGAATTCAAATTGATTTTCTTGGAAGCACAGATTAATATATTAATGGCAAAGGAAGCCAGCCAACCATAAATCCCATGTGGAGGGAATGGGAGCTAAACTGGCTTCCCGAAGGGGTTATAAAATTTGTGTTATTGATTTTTTTTTTAAATTGAAAAATCAAAGTCATATCTAAATTTGTTGATCATGATCAAAGGTTTGTAATTTTTGAAAAATTTTGTGTTATTGATTTTTCGTGTTATTGATATGTGGTTTTGAAGTCAGTTTAGCCGCAGCCAGAGAATGGAACTATTTATGCACTCAATGGTAAAGTCCTTGAGTGGTGAAGAATGTATTGACTACTTAACTAGATCAATTAGTTGGTAGATCTAATAAAAATATTAATTCTTAGTAAGATTAGGATTGTAAAGGTTAAGATTAGGATTGTAAAGGCTCTGATTTTTTAAAGACAATTCCTACCATTCCGAGATGATTTGACAACTTATATAATTTTTAAAATTCTTAATTACTAATATTAATGAGTACAAAATTATTTCTCCTAAAGAATTATGTTTTAATTTAGATGGAATGACATGGACAGGAAAACCTAAATTTCCTTGATATTTATAAATGAACCTAATTTCAATATCTTTAGGATCATTCCTTATATGTTATGAACTATTTTCTTTTTTGTGGTTAGAAGAAGTGTCGCTAGAGAAATCCAAGTTATGAGCAATTGAAATAATGGGTACATACTTATGGTCTTGATTTGTGGAACTCATTTTTTAGTGTTACATAATTGAATTTCTAGTATGACTTATACATTGAAAGTTTCTTGTACAATGGTTTTGATTTTTATGAATTCATTTATTTGCATATTTGTGACTTAAAATAATTTAAACACCAATCTTACATTATTTTCCTTAGAGGATAATATGCATCATGATATACATTGTGTGAATCTAATCATTACATGGTTTGGTTTAATGAAATTTTACATGACCTGGTAAGATCGTAACGTGATTAATAAATGAGTGAATAAAATACTAGTGGGAAGACCATATTATGTACCACTAAGTATCCTAGAAAAGTATTATTTCTTTAGATTTTTTAACTCTCTTAGATGGTATGGTTATGGAAACTAAGTAGGTGAGAAGTGGACATTTCACAAGTAGATAATAGATTAGAAGTCCCTAGTTATAAATAAGTGAACACCAATGACTTCACGGGGGCTTCACTTAGTGAACTTGGGTTATATCACGTGCGTTCATGGCATACTAAAAAATTCCCCCATTTTCAAAATGTATTTCCCTAAACTCTATTTTTTCCACCCTCTCCCAATACACAGCCCAAATTAAAAGCCCCCCTATTTGCACAAAATATTACATTTTTTCATAGCCCAAATTAAAAATCCCCTATTTTCACCAATGGGCAATATATTGTACCCTTATTTTTTGGATATTAAACCCTCCAATATGAATGCACGTGATATGATATTGTCTATATCTAGTGAAGCCCCATTCCCTGAACACATGAACAAGATCTACAACACCACTACTAGACCCCATAGAAAGATTGTGGTGGTAACATATGAAATCAAACTAAATTATTCTAAGAAAATTGGGTTTAATGTTTTATTTGATGATTTCAATTTTCTAAAGCATATTATTTAAAAATAAAGAATCCCTTTAAGAAGTAACCAAACCATGTAAATATTACTATCATTTAAATGATGGGAGAAGTATTAAAGGAATCACTTTTCTCACAAATCAAAGATAAAGCCTAAAATAACTAAATTATTTTTAATTAGATAGTAGACAATAAATTAGGAATTGCATAACATAAACAAAAATCCTAGATGAAGAAGTACATAGCACACTAAAATTAAATTAAATAAGAAGTATCATTCTACCAATTCAATCTAATGAGCTAATTATTTTATGTAGAAGACGCTCTTTCTATGTGTCCTTTCTCCTTTTCATTTCTTCCTTTTGATTCTTTTCCCCTTTGGTTTCAAATATTTTTAATTTATTAGTAGATCTCTAGGTATCTTTATTTTGAGCCTCATTGCAATACGTTTTTATCTCGTAAGTTGCAACTTAAACCATTAAATATATATGCAATTTGTACATTCTTCCCTATCAACCAACATGCCCCTTGTGTGTTAACTCCTAGCTCACCTTGGTTAATATTTCTCAATAGCCCTAACCAAATAGTTAAAAACATTGAAAAATTCATTCCTTTCAAGAGAGTGTAAACATTGGTTTTTAATAGCCCTAACCATTTGAATAAAAAATTGCTTTTGCTCATGTTGAGGTTGTTTTTATCTTCATTATATTCTTTACATTGGTTAAATTGTGGTTTGTAGGATTTACGAATCTATACATTGTTTAAGGTTTATGGTTTATAGTTTTTTGCCTAGTTTAGGGTTTTTTTGTGTTGTTTGATTATCATTTTTTTATAAAACGTAAGATTAAAAAAACCAAAAAAATAAATTAAAAACTTGGAAAACCCTAATACCAAAATGTACACTCAAGTCAAGCAAGAATATGTAAAAAAATAGTAAGAGACCCTTTCGTGAATAATCTAGACCTAAAGAGGGAAGAGATAGACGTAAGACAATCATAAACCTTAAACTCTAGGCCTTAGCTGTAAACCCTAAACTATGAATAATTTAGTGAGAGGGAGAGGAAGAGAGGGAGATTTCAGTAAAGAGGGAGAGAAGAGGAAGGTAAGGAGTGAAGGAGGGAGAGGTAGAGAGGGAATGATGGAAGAAGGGAGAGACGTAGAGAGGGAAAGGGTGGTAGGGAGAGGTAATGACCTAGAGAGAGAGAAAGATCGATAGAGAGATAAGGAGGAAGGGAAGGAGAGGTAGATCATTAGCCCTCCATCATCAATTGTAAACCCTAAACTATATGCCCTAAACAATAAACCCTAAACCATAAATAATTCAAAGAGAGAGGAAGAGAGGGAGAGAAATGGAGGGAGAGAGAGAGAGAGCGGGGGGGTAAGGAGGGAGGGAGGGAGAGGGTAAGGAGGGAGAGAGGAAGAGACCTAGAGAGGGGAGAAAGAAGAGAGAGAAGAAGGGGGGAGAGATAGACCCTCTATCATCAACCATAAACCTTAAATCATATTTACACTATACCCTACACCGTAAACCCTAGACACTAAAACCTAAACCATGGGACCTAAACATTGAACCATGAATAATTTGGAGAGGAAGAGAGGGGGAGAGAGGGAAGGAAGGAGAGAGAGGTGGGTAAGGAGGGAGAGCTAAGTAGAGAGATGTAGAAGGGAGATAAAGAGAAGTGGGGAAGGAAGGAGAAGAGAACGAGATGTTGACAGGAGAGGGATATATATATATATATATATAGAGAGAGAGAGAGAGAGGGGGGGAGTGATGATGAATAGGTTGAGAGGAGCTCTTCACTTTCTCTTTCTCTACTTTCCCTGAAGAGCTTGAGAGGCATCTGAGATCGGTAATCGAGAGGGTAATAGAGAGAGAGAAAGAGGGAGAGAAAGAGAGAGTGGGGTGGTGAAGGGGAAGGTAGAGATCGTCTTGCAGTTCGTGTGCGCGGTCTCTGGACTGACTTAGAGCTAGGAGGAGATAGAGAAAAGATCGGATCAAGAAAACATCAAGAGCCGCTCGCTCAAGAAACCCCCATCTCACAGCCAGAGAATTATAAATGAGCATACATGTAATAGTGTTACAATGTATAGCTACTCAAGTAATTCGGTATGAGTAATAGTATCAGCAACACCCAGATCAAAGCCAGTAAGAAACCCTTTACAAAATAATAATGCCTAAATATATTAAATATTAAATGACTAAAAGTAAATATAACATGCCCATTCTAACTAACTTCAAAGGACATGTGACCCTGGGACAAAATAATTCCTAAGTACACCTGAAAATGTGCTGAATAGCTTCTCATACAACTAAATAGGGAATAATTGCATCCACAATACAAGAGTGTCCGGGGAGAGGGTAGGTAGAGACAGTAGAGAAGGGAGATAGAGAGAATTACAGAGAGGGGAGATAGAGGGAAGTAGAGAGGGAAGGAGGGACATGAAAGATAGAGAGAGAGAGGGAACAAGATGTTAAGAGGGGGGAGACAGAGAGAGCCGATACAACTGGAGAGGTCGGCTCGAAGATATCTAAGGTATGGAGAGAGAGAGAGAGAGAGAAGAGAGAGAGAGAATGTAGGGAAAGGGAGAAGGGAGAATTTTCCTTCACAAAAAATGTCGAGCATGTATAATGTACTCTCTATTATCGTCTTGTCTGGGAATTTCCCACCCTTTGGGTGTTGTATTTCCTTGGGCCCACCAACCCAAAAGGCTGGACAAACATTTCTATACCGAAAAATGTGTTCTCTCATATTGTAAAATAATTAGTACAATCTTGAGCGTGCTCTCCATTAGGTTTACACATGTTTTAATGTTTAGTTAAAAAATGACAGAAACATTGAGCTATCTCTTAACTTTTCTAACCATGTAATTTTTGCTACATTTCAATTATGTTAGATTTTTTATATTTAATTTATTTTACTAGTGTCTCAATTTTTCATAAAAAACTTATGTACAATATTTGTATCCACATTTTTAACTAGTTCATCAATATTTGTTCAAACAAATTACATTTTTTAAGACTGGACTCTTCTACACATTATAAAAAATGATTCTCTATTAGTTTTCAATAAAATTAAGGGTTTGCATGCTCAATGTTCTATTTTTTAGGACATGTCCACTTTGAAAATGAGTAAAAACTCATATATTCATTAAAAATTTAACTAAACATTTGAGCATAAACTACATGGTTTTAACTAATTTCTCATTGAAGTGATTTTTGAACTACTAAAAAAATGTTGACATTTTAAGGGGGGGCACACTAGATGCTATGATATATCTTTTGATAAAAATAGAAGTAGTTTTTTGGCCCCCTTTTTTGAATGCCTTAATCTCCACCATCCTCAGATAGTAGATTTAGAGCTCTTTAAACTCTTATTTTTTTTGCTTCTTCAAATTTTGAGCATAACTATATTTATTTTCTCATCCAAAATCAATCTTCCCTTATTTAAGAAAAAAGTGGCCATTTAAGACCCCTTTTTTGTTCAGGACTTCATTTTTCATGCACTTACCCTTTTTTTCCCCCTCTTCTATCAATTCATTGTATCTTATGGATACGACCAATTATCTAGGGGGGGAGGTTGTGTAACCTTCTAATTTTAGATATATAAATAGTTACAATTTCTTATAGAAACTTATTTATGAAAAAAGACATTTATCGAAGGCAATTGCATATGATCATATCCTCAAAGAGTCCATTACTTTATATGAACTTCATGATAATATCTTATAAAGGTGTCTAAATATTTACTTTATAGTATGCTTGTGACTACTAGACACTTGGAAACATATGATCATTTCTAAATTCACATGCACCTAACAAAATATAATAATAAAATTTACATACCTATGTCATTTCTTATTTACTTAAATATTTAATACATAAATAGATTAAATACATACAAAAAATAAATTCTTCAACTTGTACATTATCCTTACCCTTGACCAAATTTATATTCAATTACACACCTATTTTTAATTTCTTAAATCAAAATTTTAAATTGAATTCCTTTCTTATAAAGACCACCATAAATCTTTTAGTAAATTACTATATTCCTATATTGAAAAGCATTAATACATTTATTCTAACAATAATATAACTAAATAATATCATTGTTGTCAAATAGTTAATATAATTGATGTTTAAATGATTGCAACCTACATTAAGGTAAGCTTCATAGTTTCAATCTAATAATAAACTTCCACATGTGATTGTTAAGAATTTTATACTTAGTAAACTTCCACAAATGATTGTTAAGAATTTTATATTTGTGTTCAACTAAGTGAATAACATTTAATTTTTTTTATATCAACAAAAATTATATATTTATATTGAAATAGTAAAATAAGCATTACAATGTTGTTTGAACACAAAATCTAGCCCAATACATATTACACCAATCCTCCTCCCCTATCACCTAATCACCATGTTAAGATAACAGACCAACATACATTCTACTAATCATGTCCTCTAACATCCATACATATAAAAAAAATAACAAAATGGTCTTTCTCCTAAGGCCTGATGCACATACACTTTGACAAAAAGAAGATACTTGTAATCTTTATTTTTTAGATGACTCTCCTTCGCTCATACTTCTATTGAGATAGTAGTCTTCTTTCATGAAGTGTGGCTTCTTTTTGTTCTTCTTCTTAGAATCTTCTCCTTCTTGTTCTTGTATGGTTGCATCTCTATTTCTGAGATATTCCTTGATATGCCTCCATCCATCTTGTGCTTCAGCCCTTCTTGCTTCCCTATCATCATCAACACCCCAAAATAAAAATGGTCTCAAAGGTGGCTCAAATTCAGCTTCATGCACCCACTACCACCCTTGGTCACAAAACCTTCACTTGGCCTTGCCATCACTAAGAAGGTATTCAAACCCTCTTTCCATTCATCTCTCACACATTCTCTCATCACCCACTTTGCATCCTCCTTTGTTCCCAGCTTCAAATATCGGGCTATAAAGATGGAGGCCACATATGCATTTGTTCTAAATCTAAAAGAAGATTTCACATATTTCTCTCCCAACATCATGTCCACCATGCCAAGAAATTTTGGCTCTTCGATTTTGAATATGTGCCTCATGCGTGAACCTCTATGATGATACCTTTGAAGGCATCCAGTTGCTTTGCAATCCCTAAAGAAAATTTTGCTTCCATTGTATTCACCCTACCACCTAAACACCTTCCTACCAGTCAGTTGATCAAGACTTGCACCTTCTATTTGCTCGATCTGCTAAAGGCTATCGCTTCCTAGCTTAAAAGACTCTTCGTTGAAAGCCAAGCCTTTGCCAATGTCGACAAAGTTGGTATACATTCTATTAATCCCTCTCAATCACTCCATCCTTCTTATCTAGTTGTTACTAGAGACAGTATTCTATCGGATTTTAACCCTTTCCATCCCATCCACCTGGTCTAAAAGATTATTATCCCCCTTACAGATTCTCTGCATTCATCCCACCTATAGTGTTGGAATCCTCTCTTAGGGAGAATGAAACCTTTTTTAAATCATCCAATTACTCTATCTTCTCCTCGTTGTCTAATCCACACCCCCACTTCAAAGCTTTGTTAGTCTATACATTTCCTTCCCTTGTGATATGGGACAATTTTAAATCTTGATAATATTTTAAAAGATTCAAAATTAACTTGATATTTTTATTAATATTTCAATTTTGAGCTTCTCCCCAAGTCATTGCATTTACCACTATCTATGAATCATCCTCAAGCTGATTTTTAGAGACTCCAATTTGAATAGCTAGCCTTATTGCAAGAAAAGGCGCTTGCGTTTTTGCTTCGTTATTTGTTCCATTTTTTAATCTTTGTACTCGAATGGCTAAGATTACTCCATATTAATTCCGTGTGACACTTATCACCAAATCTTTTGGGGTTTCCTTTGGAAGCACCATCAAAATTTATCTTCACCCATCCTTGACTTGGTCTCTCCCATAAGACCTTTTTAATCAGCAATGAGATAGGATCAACTCGAAGAGGGCCATGAACAAACCACAATTAAATTTTAAAGCTCTATTAAAACAACCAATATATTGTAATAAATTGTATTAAATAAGTAAAATGAAAAATTAAAACTTGTATGTAAATTTTATGAACTTTAATATAAATAGTATATAGTATAATATGGCTGAATATTTATTATATATAAATATATTAAAAGTATAAATCTAAAATTAAATTTTATAGATATTTAAATAATAAAAAATTAATTTTCAAATATAAATAAAAATAATTAATTTATATATAAATTTTTTAATAAAAATAAATTCATATCAACAAAATCATTTTCTATAAAATTAATGTCATATCATATTAACATTTTTCCACCCATTCCATTATTATTAGATATATAAATATATCCTTGAAAAATGATTTAATGAAAAATTAGTCTTGGAAAACCAAAGTATAAATGTAAATTTATCCATGTAACCTGTGTTTTTTTGTTTGGATAATAAAGAAAAAGATGAACGATGTCAATGTCAAGATGCTAACTGAAATTCCGTGGCAGATGAAGGTGCGCCTTGTTGTAAGGGATGAATTGGAAGCACTTCCAAATTGACGATACTCGTGTTGGCATGGAAGATTCTACCATTCCCAAATTCAAGAAAATCCAGTAGGATTTCCATGGCAGAATACGGTGCACCTTGTGATAATGGAAGAATCTGACGCCTTTCCAAATTGATGATGTTTGTGTTGGCATTAAAGACTGTAACATAGTGAGTGTGATCTGAAATAGAAGCCTGGTCTTGACCACTGGCCAAGGAGTAATATAGGATGGGCAACGCAACCTCAGTCTCACTGTTTTCAACAAGAAGAGCTCCCTTGGCTGAACAGAACAAATAATATCCAAACGGTCTGTAAGGGCTTAACTCGACCGCAAGCTTCAGACTTGCTATCAGTTTCTTTGCAGCCTCCATATTGGTTAAAGTGATGAATTCAACCACTTCCCGAGCATGCTGCACGACAGTGCTTAAATACTCGGCAAAGCCCCATTCTACAGGCTCCATAAGAATGTCTTTATCATCTTCATTCATCTGCTTGGCAGACCTCTGCCAGTATGGTAGCAGGGCTTCCAAAGGGCTACACACGGACTCACAAGGAGCCAACAGAGTTCTCGCAAAAACATCACTTCTTAAAACAACATTGAAGAAATGATTATCCCACCCCTGCTTACGAACTTCTCTGGAAAGAACTTCATCTCCAATCAGAGGAAAACCATATGTGATGGCGAAAACAGGGGCGTCCTTACCCAGTTTCCGCAAACTCGTGAGTGTGGCCAAAGTAGCAATGCCTCCTCCAATAGAATGGCCCGTAAACAAAACAGATTTTCCTGTTTTAAGTGCCTTTTCAACCTGCAAGAACAAAATAGGAGTTCAGTTAAATTCCAAGTGCAAAACCACACAGTCGAGCAATGAATATAAATGGTAAAACGGAAAGCAATGTTGTCAGACGATAATGTCAGAGACGTCAAATCAGTAAATTCAGCCACGACAATGACGCTTGGGACAGGAGAAAATTGTTTCCCTTGCAATGTTGCATTCTAAATACTTAACTTTCCAGATATGAACGGAAACCTCGTATTACCTAATTATAAGTTCCTTCAATATTGTTTGTCAGGTTTGGCTGAATAGATACATGAAAGATTGCTCGACCACAGAGTACTTCTAAGGCCTCTTTTGAGGAAGGCCTAAACAGTGACAATAGGGAGAGTGTCTAAGAGTGAGGAAATAAACGATGCTCTCAGGGACTAGTGTTGGAGTATTTACTCCCAACCACCACTGTCCATTGTCTGTCCTGTTTCATCTGCCCCTCTTTATTTTTCAGTATAGTTTACATTTAATATCTCTGATATATTCCCCTGTTTTGTTTAGTTTTTCCTTACCTTGCTGTAAGAGTCGCTGTCCTTTGGCAAGGGCTTCCTCCTATGAATGGGTATACTCTGCATTACCAATTCTTTATTTATGATATAGTCTTTGTATGTAAATGTTAGTGGTAGTTGCTCAGCTTGTATTAAGTGATAGAAGTTTATAAAAAGTCATTAATATACTCTGTTTTGATTTTTCTTTTATAAACAGAGGTGAAGCTCTTATTTAAGAAGTTTTTATGAAAAGAGAATGGTGTTTTTTTTAATCTGCAAAACAAAGTTGAAGCTCTTCAAATCAAATCTATGTAAGAAGCTTTTTGAAACTTAATACAAAACAGTAAGTTTCTGCTGTGTGTTTTATCCTTCTGTTTTACTCTCTCTACCTCTTTCTTCGTTTGCTATCAAAGCCAATAATGGCATTTCTTCTGGGACAAGTCTTATAAATCTTCAAATTCTTCAATTTATAGGCAGAAGTTATAAATATTGGTAAATCACAATGAAAGTTTTGTTTGACTTTCCAGATATATGGGAACTTGTGGAGAATCGGTTTCCTGAACTAGCAGACGCAACAATATACAATGCATTATCTTAGTAGAGAAGAATTTGTTCAAGAATAACAGGAGAAGGGATTCCAAGGCTCTCCTCTACATCTTTCAGGGAGTGCATGAGAGCATCTTCCCAAAGGTTGCAATAGCAATAAAATCAAAATAAACATGGAACATCCTTCAAACTGCATATCAAATAATGTTAAGATAAAAACTATAAAATTGTAATGTTGAAAAGAGATTTTGAATTTGTAGATTTATTTTTCACTTAGGTTATTGGACTGATTGATCAAATTAGATCTTATTGTGAGAATTTTAAGATAAAATAATAGTAGAAAAGATTTTAAGGAGCCTACCCACAATTTTCAGATATGTGAGTGGAAACAAGAATTATGGAATTATGTACTCAAGATTGGATGAGTTCATCTAGTATCACTTTGGAACAGGTGCAGTATCATGGGCATCTAAGAAATAACCTATAGTCACTCTTTCAGTAAGAACAACATGTCAGTCAATTTGGATGAGAAGAGCACTAAAAGATTTGATATTCAAACAAGATGACAACTCAGCAATTGCACTATCCAAAAATCCAGTATTTCTCAAAAGAAGAGAGCGTATAGACACTAGATATTATTTCATCCAAGAACTAATCAACAACAGAGAGATTTATTTGGAATTTTATAAGTTTGAAGATAATCAGTATGCAAACATCTTCACCGAGCTACTAGGAAAAGAAAAATTGAGATCTAAAAGATGGTATAAGTGTTCTAAATAATGGTAGTAGTTGTGATTAAGGAGAAACGTTGGACTATTACTCCAAGCATCACTGTCCATTATCTTTCCAGTTTCATCTGCCCCTCTTTATTTCAAAGAATGTTTGAACATTTAATATCTCTGATCCACTCCCTTGTTTTGTTATACTTTTTTTACCTTGCTGTAGGGGTATGGGCCTCCTCCTATGCATGGGTGGAGTCGGCATACCAGTTCTTTATTTATGGAGTCGTCTTCGTATGAAAATAATGATAGCAGCTGTTCAGCTTATATTAAAAGTTTATATACTCTGTTTTGAGTTCTCTTTTATAAACAAGCTGAAGCTCTTATGTAAGAAATTTTTTTAAAAGATAAAGGACTCTCTATTTTTCTGCAGAACAGAGCTGAAGCTCTCATAGTCAAATTTTCGTAATAAGTTTTTTAAAACATAATACAAAACAGTAGGTTTCCTCTGTGTTTTAATCTCTCTGCGATAGAATCTGAACTGCACTGCTTATAATCAAAATAGATTTATTCCTCTTTATTCAATAGATAGATTTAGATGGCTAAAAAATCTGAATGCACTGCCTTTAATCAAAATGGGTTTGGCTTTGGCTGCATCTAGGTAGAGTCTACCATCTGTGGCACTGGAGAGAACCAGCCAAACCCATTTTGATCTATCAGGTTAATTAGGCAAAACAAATAATTCGGATCCCTTAAGACTGACTCACTGCCGATAGTGTTGTAATCTTTCTTTTCTCTTCAATGGATCAGACTACTTGGGCACATGGATGAACCTCGGTAGATTTTCTCCAAATATGTAGGAACGAATCTTCACTGATCCATAGCAAGAATAATCTAGCCCAGTCAAGTAGGTCTGGCCTAAGAGTCTAAGACAAGGGACAAAACTGAACCCAGATAACAGGCCTGAACCTGTGAGTCTTTTATGTGAATAGATAAAGAGACATTTTAATAATGCGCAGGAAACCCAAAACAGTCCAGGAGTAAAACCAAAAAAGTGAGAAGCTGTCGAGAAAGAGGGTAGAGGAAGGATAACCTCCTTTGAAGAAGGGGAGAGACTGCAGAGAATAAACAAGTAAAATGCCTAGTGAAAACAAAAGGTGAATGGAAGTGAATGGAAGTGAACAAAGGGTCAACGTGAAACCAGAAGAGACGAAGATTGCGTGGAGAATAGATAACAGAGAAGAGCAGAGTTATAGCTTGAAGAAGTTGCAGGATGAGTAACGCATGGGAATAGGTGCAGAACAGAGACAAATGTAAGTGCCAGGACATAAAGAGAAAGGTACGCAGGGGATTAAAATTTGAATTGCAGAAATATGAGCTGGAGGATGAGGTCAAGGCCTCCGAAGAGGCCAATTTCGTAATTAAAAATTGTTGCAGATGTCTAATTTTGTTGTGAAGTGAAATTGAGTAGAAGAATTAAGTAGTTTTTTGCGATCTTCATAATTTTGTTGTGTGAATGTATTCATGGAAGCAAGTGCTTTGACTCGTGCATCTGGCATCAATCCACGAGTACCCACTTTTGATTGGGTGTAATTTTCTCCTAGATAATCCTTAATCTTGGCCATAGAGCCCAAATCCATAGAGCAACCAACCCAACTTTCAGAACCTTCTACTTATAATACCCGTCCATGTCGAGCAGTTTCTAATCTGGGTAGATTGCTGAAAAGTGCAATTTTATTTAGACATGAATGTCGACTTTACATTTATAGATTCCAAACACGTTTTATACAATTTATTCCCCTTCATAGTCAAATTTGATGGATCAAGCCTAGAAATAATACCTGTGCTTTGAGATTGTCGTTCCAAATATCTGAAAATTTGGTGAGAGCCTCTTTGTAGACGAGCGCTCGCTCCATGGACTCAAAACAATCATTACGCTCATTGATGTTGCCCACGCCAAATTTGTTGTCTGTTTGACGAAAGGCACTGGAATCTAGAGAACCAGAAAAGGCTAGGCAAATTGTGCTATTTCCAATGTCTTGCCAAACATATCCAGTATCACTGTTGTAAGCTGTGCAACTTACCTTCCACCCCCTAATCAAACTTGTTTTAATATATTCTGGTTGTGCAAACCTACACTCAACACCAACAAGAACAAAGCCAACACAAACGAGAACAAAAGATTACCATAAAGTTTCTAATGCAGTCACATATAACCCGCATAACATGTATCAGCATAATTGATATATTTGTATAATATTTCTGGATTTGATTACAAATCAAATTCAGAACTAGAAGAGCTAATGACATTGATAATTATAAATCATTCACATTAATAGAGCTGCAACATCAACACATGAAATGAAATGGTCATAATTGTATTAACCTTGCAAAAGTCGAACCCATGAGCTCGAGAAATTGGATCGACACCGCGATGATTAAAAACAATGGCTTTCTCTCCTTGCTTCCTTTTCTTCACTTGATGGTCTGAATGAATGAATGCTCTTTATGTATAACAGCTGAACACGGACAAAGTTGGACTCGTCCATGGGCGTTTAAACCACTTCAAAAAAATATCAAATGTCATAATCACTCACTTAAAAAAAATATCAAATGTCATAATCACTCAAAAAATATTTCAACAACATTCATTGTCGTCGCAATTTGGAATTTGGAATTCGAATTTAAGAGTAGTCTATAGTGATTAAAAAATAAAATAAGAACACAAGAATTAAGAGGAATCATCGAACCGTGTCGTTTCTACTTGTAACATGCAAATTCTATGATGCAGTGATTTCAACTCTGAAGTTTGATTTGTTTTTAATTGTTTGGACACAACAAAAAATCTGTTATTTGATGAATAAGATATTATAATAAAATTAAATAATTTCAGCCACTTTCGCCCATGGCATCATGACATTGTTTTCTCATTTCTCATTTTGTTTGTACATGCAGGGGGAGCAGGGCATTTAAACCGCTTTAAAAAATATAAACTATACCTATCAGCCGCCGCTTTAAAAAATATAAACTATACCTATCAGCCGCAGTCGATGTCAAAAATAAATTCAGATTTTGGCGTATTAATGGGGATTTGAGTCTGACAAAACATTTCCATGTCGGTGCATACGTTGGCACTCCTACCGGTTATATGGAAACTTTATAAGATGAAGAGATATAAAAGTAAATTTATCAGATTTTTACTCTCCATTTATTATTATTGTGAAAGATTTTTAGATTAAATTACATAGTTTAATTCGAAACTCTTTCATAATGATTTGGAAATATTTTTATTTGATGTAAGTGTTCTTGACTCAAAAATTGTTGAAGGTCTTCCAATTTCTTGTCAATATTCTCCGATTGTTCATTAGACACTTGTATTAAAGAGTTATCCACATCATGAGAAGCGTGGTAGGAAGGATTTTCAAAAAACTTAGGTAAGTTAGATGCTCAATTAAAAGAAGATAATTCACCCAAGCTTTTAGGTGGGAATAAGTTAACACTCAACACAAACCTAACACCATTAGCATTGAAACCATGGGAAGCCATGAGTCTATAACTTCTTCTCAAATGGATATTAGATTTAGAACAACAGGTTATAAAACTCATACATAAGCATAAGCTCCAATAATACACAATTGCTCTTAGTAATCAAAGAAGGAAAGCTAGAGGTAAAGGTAAAGTAAATGGTTTATGCTTACAATGTCTTTTATATAATTGCAAATGAAAATGCAAGAAATTAACGTATGATATGCAATGATAGCAATAATTTAATTGATTAAACAAGTGGTTAAAATATGTAATATAGAAATGAAATGATCAATTAACCACCTATTTAAGCAGTGGGAGCTAAGAAAATGATGGTTAATCAATGAATTCAAGCTCATAAAAGATGAATTTTATAAACGAATGTCTTCAAATCTAAAAAAATTATGTAATTGAACATCCAAACCAAAAATAATGCAAGCCATGTTAAGTTCACCAAAATGAAATGTTGAAACTAAGTGTTCACTAGCTTAAATGTGCAAACCAGGAATCATTTCCAACCTTGCTTTTATTTGGGAAAAATCAATTAAGCTCAACTTCAATCCCTTAGGAGATATGAACAATATGATTAATTGTCCCCCCTCTTATTGATATTATCGGATAAAATTAGGGTAAGAAATGATGCAAGAACTAGGCAAATGCAAATAAATTGACAAGATTCAATATAAATAGATTGAAATAGATAAAAAAGCAAGCACATAGATCTAGTAATGAGATACAAAAAGGAACTTGACACTAAATTCTGAGTCTAAATATGTCAATCAAGTGTGTTAGGCACCCTAGACTTGGACTTGTGTTTCTGTCAGCTAAAACTTCATATTTTGGATCATGATGCTTTATAGTTCACTCATTTTCAACTCTAGCCAAAAAGTGTCGATTGCATGTGCAAGATAGCATCGACCATGAGTCTTCACCTATTCAAAATTTGGAATTGTATGTATCAATCTACTCTCTACAACTCTACAACTTTCAACTATCAAATCTAAAACCTACACACTATAAAGAAGGAAAAATGTTGTGTTGTATAAGATTTTTCCTAATTCAAACTCCAACTAGGAATTAAAAGCCACTACAACTATGATATGATGTGGAAGAGCTTACCCTTGGTAGGGTAGAGGCTGAAAAACCTTAAGAAAATATTGAAATAACAAAATGATACATTTTCTATTAAACTTGATCATGATTGTTGAACTTGAATGCTTGAATATTTGACTTCAAATTTGTACTCTAATGTCTTGGCTTAGATGTTTGATTGTATTGCTCAATTGGAATGATGACCTAAAATTAGGAGATTACGAGATGTTCAAATGAGAGGGAGGGAGTTGTATTTATACAAAACTTACATGTTTCATGTTTAAATTTTGAAGAAGGCTAGCATCATAGAGCACTTTCTCACTCTACCTTTTTATCAACCATTAGAGGTTTAAATTTGGGCCTGAAAAGGCTAGACTAAGATGCTAGGTGCCATAGACCTCGTGCTAGGCGCCAAAGTCTTGACTTTTTGAGACAAAACTAGGGAAAGAGAGCTCAAGATTATGTTGGGCTTCCTAAATTGAAAATGGATTGAGCACAATTAGTCATGAATTTGGGGCATGAGGGAAAAACACCAAAGTGAGCCCAAAATGGGTGTGAAATTGTAGAAGGCTATAATTTATGACACTGTAATTATGTATTATTAATACATAATATATTTATCTTATATTAATTATACAAAAAATTTATAAGGTTATTTTAATGTATTGTTTGTTTGTATTGAAATTCTAAAAAAATATTTATTTGGTCTTCCCATGTACAAACTAAAAGAGACCAAGGTTTTGTGTGGCAAAAAAAATGGATATCCATTCAAAACAAATACCCATTTAGTCTTCACACGTATAAACTAAAGAGGCTAGGTTAAATCCTTTGGTGCCCTTTGTGTGGTAGTCAAAACGAATATCCATTTAGAATGGATCTCCATTTTGTGATCCATATAAAAAGGAATAAAGGATCGTTTTGAGCATTCCAATGATCCCACATGCTCTATGTTATTAAAAAGCTCGTGATTTGTCTGATATAAACAAGATTTATCTTTCGGTGCACTTGTTTGCACAAATACCAAGTTATCAATAATTTTTGTGTATCATTTTGCAAGTATAATGGGGAGCAATAGTCTTTGTAAATGAAAAGACAAGAGAAAACTCACAATGGATAAAATTGAATAATATAGATAAAAAGATAGAGGAAGTTAGAATCAATATGTCCAACCAATTTACTTCCCTTTGAATGCTAAAAATAAAGATTATTGTACAATGTTCTTTAAAGATACCTGGAAATCCTTTTAGCAGCACTCCAATGTGTCTCCTTAGGTTTTGACATGAGCCTAGATACCAAGGTTATGACATATGTGATATATGGTATAGTAGAAGTCAAATAGAGAAAACATCCAACTAACTATCTATAGAGAGTGAGTCTCACAAAAGAAAAATTATTAGAATCCAAACAACTTAAAGGTCCAACTTCCATAAGTATGCCCAAAGAATTACAAGATTATATACGAAACCTTGAGAAAATATAAAACATACTTTTGTTGTGATAAAATTATATTATTCATATGCTCCCAAACCTCAAGAGCAAAACAAAATTTTTTTTCACTAAATCAATCATTTCAAATTATGACACCATAGTTGGTCTAGATTATGCAAAAAAAGAGGAATTATTCCTAGTGTATATCAAACCATCCACATATATACAAAATAAAAGTAAAATAAGAATATGCTTACTAGAATGTCTAATGCAAAGATTACTTTTTACTAATTTCCTTTGTACTAAAGATAGGAATCAATTCTAGAATAGAATGTGCAAGGTGTTTGTTTCAAGTCATACAAAGCCTTTCTTTGGAAGGTACTTCAAAACCTTAGGCTAAGAAATATAAACTTCTTCATCAATATAACCATTAGTAAAGCACTCTTAACATCTATTTCATAAACAATCCATCCATTTTAAATAGCTAAAAGTAAAATTAATTGAATGGTATCAATATTAGTTATACAAGAGTAAACTTTTGTGTAATCAATACCTTCCTATTGAGTATACCCTTTTGCAACCAATCTAATCTTATGTTTATCAACGTTCCCATCAGATTTATACTTGGTATTCTAGATCCATGTTATACTTGCCACATCCTTGTGAGGGAACAAGTTGGCCACTCCCTAGTGTCATCTCATTCAAAGGATACTATTTCATTATTTTCCATAAGCTTTTCTTAAAAAATTAGCTCACCATTTTGCATAACTTGAGTCATGAGAGTGTAATTAACTTTTGTATATAATCTTGTATTCATATTATTAAAATTAGTGTCCAAAATGAGTGACGAGGGATGATGTATTTAACTCTTCTTTAGTATTTCTAATATTTCTTGGTCTCCACATTTGAGGATGAAAGTTCTACATTATTACTGACTTCTTCTTCTTCAAACACAAGTAGATGAGTCTTCTTCCCCTAAATTATCCATAGGGGGTTTATATTGCTTCAAATCAATCACAATGTTCTTAGTCCTTTTTATCATGAGTATATTGTAAACTGTTCTTAGTCCTTTTTATCAGGAGTATATTTTATTCTTTCATAAAAGCTCTATTTATGATTATTTTCTTATTAACAACATTATATAATCAATAAACATTAATTTCATAACCATGACCATAAAAATGCATTTAATTTTTTTTCATCCAACTTTGTTATTTTTTCTCCAAGCATATGTGCATAAGCAATATGATCAAACACCATTATATAAGCAATAGATGATGTAAAACTAGACCAAGCTTATTCAAGACTCATTCCATAAAAGTGCTTTTATGGGACTCATATTCAACAAATAGACTACAATAGTGACTACCTCTACCCATTTTTTTTTTTAATCTAGGTTACTTTATTCTATCATGCTTCTAAGCATTGCAACAATGATCTTATTCTTCTCATGAACTCCATTTTTTTGTGAAGAGTAAGAAGTGGTGAATTCTCTTTCTCAATCCCATGTTATCTATGTAAATACAAAAATACATTTGATCTATATCCACCCACATTGTCTGATTTGATAACCTTAATGTATGACCACTTTTTTAACTAAATGTTGAACTCGAGAAACTTATGAGTTTGTCCTCTCATAAAAAGAATTTACATTATTATCCTCAAATTGCCAGGGAAATTATTGCTATGCCACATTACAACAAAAATAATTTACAATAGAAAGAGCAACTAAACACAAAACCCTAAACAATAAAATATAAGTGTATGTAGCATTCTCGGGATAGAATGCACACTTGAACCAAAAAAAAGAGAAGAGTTTAGGAGCAATTTAAGTCTTACCATCAATTCTACATACATATTTTCCAAGAAGAATAACTATGACATCAAAAATAAAAATCAATAATTGTGATATATCTGTTATATTTACCATCTTAAAATGAATACAATAAATTATTTTAAAAAAACAAAAAAATCAACTTCCCTTATCAATGTCAAAATCTTAGAATCTTCCTCCAAAATTTCCAAAATACACTTCCATTTTCAAATTAAAAATTGAAATGCCAAACTTGCTATGCACTACCTATTTGTATATAATTGCTACTGTTATTCGAAAAATACCAAAAAATAAATAAATAATTACATAAACAGGAAAAAAAATAAACAGACCCTCTGATTTAATTCCTCCTTGCCATAAAATTAAACTTGTCATAAAATTAACCATTGTTAACCTTTTTATCAATATTTAATTAAAATTCCCAAAATATACTTATCTAGAAAATTCAAGCTCACGTCTATATCTTAATCTCATGAATCAGTAATCATGAAATTATAAAAATATGCAATTAAATCCTCATACTAGGATGATAACTTCCAGATCACAGCCTGGAACATTAATAATTCTTATTATGCCATGCAGTTTCTAATTGCCCATTTCAAAGAACTACACACTTCAATTACAAATTGTAGATGTATGTGAGCCTACTCTCTTTCACAAAGTAAACACATACCTATGTAATCATCGTTTAAATAAATTCAAATCCCTTCAGAGACGGGGACAAGGTTCCCTCCTTATTATAACTCATAATATATATTAAAAAGAAATGGGTTAGCAATCCATTCAGATACGGGGATAAAGTTTTTTGTAATACTTCAAAACTTTACAAAACAAAGAAAAAGATCTCAAATTCTAATGGCTAAGTATACAACATCTAATTCGATTATTTTGTTGATTTTTAAATCTGATTTATTAATATTTTAGATCTTATGATTCATCAGAACAAAATAGAAAATAAAAATTATAATATCAGATTAAAAGACAATACAGAACTCAAATTCGTCAGTTATATTACACAGTAAACATTACAATGGAAAGTTCCCACAATTTGATATTCACAAACCACTTTACATAGAGAGAATTTACATTAGTACCTCAAATAAGCAGGAAAGCATCACTGTGCTGCATTACAAAAGAGAGTAAAATAAAACACAAAGAAAGTTTAATAATATTTAAGTCTTAATAGCAATTGCTCCACTTCAACCATAGTATCAGCTAAAATATTAAGAGGAGCAATGCAAGATCTGATAATAATGGCACTAGTTTCTGCCTCCAAAGATATAGGAGATAGGGGAGGCTTGTTGGTCTTGTGGGCTCAGCTTCTTCCACCATTTTACAAAACTGGATTCTCCCATCACAACCTCCTCCACACACAACTCATTCCTCTCCAGCAGTTGCCTCACATAGGTCTGTAAAAAGTTGCACCTGGCCATCTTAACTTCTAGATTTTCCCTTGGGTTACTCATTATCCATGAAACTTTTTCAACATTATCCACGAAACTTCTTCAACCTGAGCCCAGAATAAGGAGTCCTTTGTTATACCCTGGAGACTATTAAACACATCTAGCTTCTTTTCATCGGATTTTATGTCTGCCAACCACTTTTCAAGAGCTTTATAACGACGAGGCCTTGCATTCTTAATATAGTGTTCCGAATCCTCATGCTTGCATTTCTAATGTAATGTCCCGAATCCTCATGCTTGCCCAGCCTGGAATAATTAGCAATGTCCAGAGGCTCGACCAGAAGCCTGTAATCTGTTCCATCTTTTATCAAATCTTCAATGAATTGAAAGTCATCAGGCACCTGGTGGGTCTCCACCATATCTTCTAGCTTGTCATAAAAGGCAGCAAGGTTAAGCCTGTTAAGATTGGCCTGAAAGTCTTCTTTCTCCTTTTGTTCCCTGAAAGCGTCATAGTATCCAATGATGTTCTTTCTCGAGCATCTCTTTCTATACTCTCTCACTTGTACCGTATGTCCTGCATCCTTGCCACGCGCTTCTACTAATAACTTTGCCAGTTCATCCTGTATTTTGTTGCGGTTGTCTTCGAGCTTATGTTCTGCCTCTCCTGCAGCTTTCAGTGCAAGTCTAGCTCTTGTGTTCTGCCAACAAAATTAAGAAACATTAAAGGGCAATATTTTTATATATAATGCATTTAATTGTTAACATATATAACCATAATTAATAAATACACACAAAAGTACTTTATTCCACAAAATCAACCTAAGTTAAGGTAAAAAATGATCTAAAAACAGTTAACCTTCATACATTTCAAGTCTACCTTCAGCTCAAATATGTTTCTGGTCAATCACCCTTTTGAATTAACTAATTAGAGAATGACATCACTATTGTTAAAGCAAGATAAATATTCTCATGATTTTATTGAAAAACAGGAAGGACCAATCATGACTGAATCCAATATTCTGAGATGTTTTTAATTTCTCGATAACAAAATGGTCTACTCAAATTTGAATCTAAAATATAAAAAAAATTTAAGATGGTATTTAAAATTTAGATTTCACATTTGTTTTTAAAAACTTCAAATTATAAAATAATTGTTGCAGGCGATGATAGGCGACACTATAAGCTTCTATGAGGTTGCTAAGCCAAGAACTATTGAAACCATGATAGAAAGCAAGCGATATTCAGATTCTTATCCATTGTCCCAAAATAACTGGCAGCAATTAACCTGCCAACTAGTGTTTCAAATGTGGAAGACATTGAATTGCAATTGTAATTGTGCTCACTCACTTGCCTATATATAGTCCATACATTCCAAAATTTGTCAATTTAGGGCTATTTGTGAATGATACAGAGCAAGACTATATTGTTCCAACTCGCGCAAGCCATGATAAATTGGTAATGTTCTAGCATGTTCTTTTAAGGGAATTCTATCACTCATGGATTGCGTCGTGCCTGAAATCTAAGACTATATATAGGGATCATTGTGGAAGCTGTGTAATGCAAAGTTGGTTGAATTATGAGCTGTGAGACTTATCGCCAAAGATCAAGCGCGAGTTGCAATACATTTAAACATGATGAGATTATTCTTTGACGAACAAACTCTGAATTATTCACCTTAGGCTGTGTTGATAGCTCTTATCTAACCGAATATTGCTGCTACACACGACAAGATTCTTGACCTTGTGATTGAATTCCCTACTTATATTTTCTATGGTTTCAAGGTTCGTAGTCCTGATTGCATACCTACTAGGTTTTATTTATTTCATTAACCTTTGTGTGCTTGCACAAGTCCTAACGCTACTGTAAGCTCCCATTAAATTGAAGGGTTTGAAGCCTTCTACCTTGGTTTCTCCTATCACCCATCAGCAACTCATTGATAATACCATTTTGGTGAGGGAAGCTTCTGTAAATGCGATTCGGAAAGTTTATCTTTTATTGTAAAGCCAAAAAGCATTGCGCTTAAAAGTGAAGGTGCCAAAAAGTGGCTAGACGCCGTTGGTGAGCTGTTGAAGGTTATTATGGTGTTTGGGTGGTTGACTAATTGGAAGTTCAAAGCTTAGTCAGACATTGGAGACATCTCTCACTTCCTCATTATACCCCATATTACATCCTTGTTCTTGTTAGACTCTAAAATCCCTTGTCTGGTTTCCATGTTCTTCGGTTGGCTAAATTTGATAAGCTCGTTTGGGCTAACTCTTTGTTGGGTAATTATATTCTAGCTTATGTTTTCCTTGGCTAAATTTGATAAGATCGTCTCTTGGGTAATTATCCCTAAGTTAATTTCTTACTTTGGTGGGTGGTTCAAAACAAAATCCTTACAATAGATAACTGATTGAAAGAGGCTTTTCTTTCCCTAACACGCGTGCCTTCTGTGAGATTGATTCAAAATGTCTACCATCCTTCCATTGAAAGCCCCTTGATTGGAATGTGTGAGTTCTCCTTTTCTTGCATCCAGCCATTTTGAGCCTTCTTTCCCTAGGGCCTTCTACCTTCTCCAACCCCCCTCTCAAGGTGCTTTGGAATCTAAACCTCACACATGTTTTGTTTCTGTAGGGTTTATGGCATGGAAGAAATGTTAGAATCTTCAAAGATATCAAAACTTCAGTTGATAAGGTCTTCTATCGTCTGTTGGGATATTAAATAAAAAGATTTTATAGCAAATAAGAATCGAATCGGGTTCATTCTTTCGAGATTATTTTGGTTTCTATAAAGGACTCATGATAAATAAATCTTTTTGATAGCTTATAAGAATTCGATTCATTTTTTTGGGACTATATTGATTTCTACAAAGGACTTACAAGTCATTGACAACTAGAACATAGGGTTAGCTCGTTTAAGATGTTCTTTCAAAAGCATCTTGTTCATTGGTCCTACCTTCAATCATTATGACATAAGTTGACTTCAATTAAGCTTCCAAAGGCAAGATCTAGGCCCCTTCAAGGGTTGGAAGAGCAATTAAAAATCATATGAGAAGAGCAATTAGTGCTTTTTCTAGCTATATTAGAGTTTGAACCAATCAATTTGCAAAGGTGACAATTGCTTTTCAAGGGATCTCGCGAAGAATTTGGGTATCCAACACTTGGAAGTGGAAGGTTATTCTTTAACTATCAAATTCACTGCCTTATGACGATGCATACTTCTTTCTACTATGAGACATCTCTTTGTTGATTTCCTAACTATTTTGGACTTGATTCTTGATATAAAAATCATGTGTGTTTTTCATGAGGGAAACTCTATGACTATTTTCTTTGCAAATTGGGATGTTTCCTATGAGGGATACTAAACACGGGTGGGGGCAATAACCTTCCAATTAAAGTTCATATAGTATTAAACTATGAATTATCTTAATTTGGATGTTGTTACATTTAATTCCACCTTCCTTCAATTTGGAATCATAAACATTAAGATGTGTAATGAAGAAAATTCATAGTCTTTTGAGAAGCTTCAAATGCTATTTTGGCGGAAGCTTCCTAGAGATGGCTTGTTTTGAACAATTTTAAGATGTGGACCCTTTATTATCAAGATCAACCAAGCAATTCAAAGTTACAAGTTGTATTAGGGCCTATAAATCATAGGTGGAGATTGTAATAGAGAGGAGTCTATCTCCTATGAATTGATTGAAAGAAATGCCAAGATATGTAGAATTCATGGAGGGATAGGCTTGCCACATTTATAAAAAGGATTGACGAGTATGAACCCATCCTTTCTATGAATTTTGTGAAGAATTGGACCTCCAAATTGGTAAAGATAATGAGGATTGAGATTTAAGTTTTTGGAGGAACCTATTGCTCAAATTACTAGCTTGTTTATCTACAAAGAAAGGCAAAACAAAGACATTTTTTCCCTTTCCTTGAGATATGGGCGCAATTAAAGAGGCTTTAGTCTAAATATGCCAAAACTTAAGTAGATTGTTGCTAGGACAAAGTAGTGCTCCAAATAAGGAGTTATGTCACCCTTGAGGCAGAGGGACCTTTCCACAACATATATAGTTTTCATTTGACATTGTCAAAATTTGCTTTTTCTTATTGTCTTCTCTTGAATACTCAATCTTGAAGAGGTGATCCTACAATAGCACGCTCTACTTTTTGACCTAATTAGGATGCTCAAAACCAACATTTTTCAATTTGTGTCACTTATAGGGAACACATGGTCAAGAATTCGAGGATGATGTAAACAAATAATTAGTTTTAACATTTTCTACATAGATTCAAACTATAATTTTTAAATTGTTTATTATCTTATACACAAACATTAAACTATGTCATGCATTATTTCCTAAAAATATTCTTGTATATTAATCAAAGTGATAGGATGTGTATCTAAATACTTACTTTACATGGAGCTTATGACGATATCACAATATTTACTTTACATGTATTTTTATGAGTACTACACATTTTGAGATATGATCATTTTAAGTTGCACATACACCACAAAGTGAAGACTAAATGTAATAGTGAAATTTGCATACATATACTATTTATCATTTATTTTTGGCATTTTAATACATTAACATATTGATAAATTGATCAAACTTTATTAAATTTTTTGTTTATTCTATTTATCCTAGCCATACCTTAATTTATATTTTTTATATAATATCCTTTTCCTTATCTAAAGTTATATTCAATCATATATCTATTATTAATTTTTTAATTAAATATTGAAATTTAAATTTTTCAAAAAAAACTATGCATTACTAAATCCCTATATATAAAAGTATTAGTACATTTGTTTTAACATAAGATCTGTTAACTTCGAAAACAATAATTTTCCTGAAAAATGTAAATTAAATATATTATTACTATAAAATAAATTAATAAGATTCGTGCCTGAATTTGAGAGTTAATGTTGAGTCAACTCATGCAAGCTATATTAAGGTAACTTCCATACCTATCGATAAGTAATCTGTAGTATTCAGCTGATTGAAATAATATTTAAATTCTATTTTATCTGTTGAACCTAACAAGTGAATATAGCAATATTTAATAACTTATATTATAATGAATATCAGTACTATTTAATAGCTTATATCATAGTTTACATGTTACCTTTGCAAAAGTAATTATTAAATTAGAGATTAAATATATGACAAGTATGAATATAGAGATTAAAATAATAAATATATAATTTTAAAAATAAAAATATTTTATTAATTTCTATATAACTAATAATAAAACAAATAAACGAATCGATCCTAAATGTTTCTCCTGGCACAAAAATAAAGTAGGAATACAATTCCGCTATTATCATGTAAACATATTCTTGAAAATTGATTTTTTAATAAATCTAAAATTAATTTTCAGAAAATAAAGATAAGTATAAATAGAAACATACATAATTTTTAGTTTGAATAATAAAACATAAGACGAGAGGCGTTAAGATGCTTACCTGAATGCTGAGTCCAAGAGCATTCAGTTGGATTTCCATGGCAGAAGATTGTGCTGCACCTTGTGATAATGGAAGATTCTGAAGCCCTTCCAAATTAACAACGTTTGTGTGGGCATTGAAACATTATCATTCCCATTGTGGTCTGAGATTTAAGCCTGACCTTTGTTGAGAAACATGTGTCTCAACCTTGCAGTCTTTTTCTGGAAAATTCCAGAATTTGTTTGAGGTAGTTTTCCACATGTTTATGCATTGAAAAATGGTTAGTGAGTTGTTAAAAATGAGTCTTGTCCATAGTAGAATATAGGTGGGCCATTTTTAGAGCCTTAATGACTCATTTTGTGACTTTTAAGAGGGTCTAAGCTAGGGGACAAAATTATGGACGGGATTACTATTTTAATCTGGTTGTTTTTCCATTTTGGAAATATAAATGTCAAAAATGGGCACCATGTGGCATGGTGGTTAAGCCCATGGTTTTGTAAAACCACAAGTGGTTTCCAGGTTGTAAAATCACTATAAAGGGAGAGTTTGGGGAGGAGTTTGATCATTGAGTTTTTTACAAGACTGGATGCTAGAAGGAGTCTCTCTGAGTTCGAGTTGTGGTGATGCGCTCCTGTAAGAACTTGCATTGCAAGTGTATTTTAATCAGCTTGATTTGATAATACATTGTGCGAGTTTTGGAGGGTGGGGTTTTTCTCCCAAAAGGGTTTCCCCATGGTAATCACTGTGTTATGTGTTCATTGCATTTCTTAATATCTTAGTAATATTTAAGTTGAAAGTTGCATAACCGTCCTCTCAAGATTAGCATAGGAAGCATTTCCGCACACCTTTGCTTCCTTACAACCTTGAGCACTAGCCAAGGAATAAAATAGGATGGGCAGCAACAAAAAGACCTCCCTCTTTTGAGCAGAACAAATAGTACCCAAATGGCCTGTTAGGGCTTAACTTCACTGCAGGCTTCAGACTTGCTATTAATTTGTTTCCAGGCTCCATATTGTTAACAGTGATCAAGTTAACCACTGCACACGCATGATGCAGGACAGTAACTAAATACTTGTTAAAGTCCAAGTCTGCAAGCTCCATAGTAATGTCTGTATCAACACCATTCATATGATCAATAGACTGCTGCGTTACTCGCAGCAAGGCTGCCACAAATAGGCCTGGCGTAAGACGGGACAAAATTAAACCCACATAACAGGGCTGAGACTTGTGAGGCTTTTAGGAGAATGGATAAATGGAGATTTTAATGATGCCCAAAAAACCAGACAGTTCAATTACCCCAGGAGAAAACCCCCAAAAAGTGAGCAGCTGTCGAGAAAAGAGGAGGGTAGCAGAGGGAAAAGTTCCTTTGAATGCTCCCCTACGTAAGAACAGGGATAGACCTCTGTTTTTAACGCCTCTTCATAAGAACTGCACAGATGTAACCCAATATGTGGACTCTATCTTGGATACTAACTGCGCAAATATCCACTTTTGATTGGCTGAAAGTTTCTCCTAGATACTGCAGAATCTTGGCCAGAGAGCCCAATTCCATAGATTAACCTCCCCAGCTTTCAAAACCCTCCACTTACTCAAGTCAGGCATATTCCAAAGCTGGGTAGGTTTCTAAAAGCTGCAATTTTTCTTACATGAGTTTAAACTTTACATTTACAGATTCAAAAAACGGTTTGACATTTCATTCCCCTTCCTAGTCAAATCTGATCGATCAAGTATAGGAATAATCTAGAAACCTGGGCTTTAAGATTGTCGTTCCAAATTATAAAATTTTTGTGTGAGCCTCTTTGTAGACAGTGGCTCGCTCCTGGGGTTCCTTCCTTTAGTCCCATCCACCCTGGACTCAAAACAATCATTATAATCATTGATTTTGGACACACCAAATTTGATCTCTGCTTGACGAATGGCAGTGGGCTCGAGAGAACCAGAGAAAGCTAGGCTAAGTGTGTTATTTCCAAAATCGTGCAAAACATAACCACTAGCACTTGTAAGCAGCATAACTTGCCTTCCTGATATTTTCCTGTCCTCCAAACCTGAACTCAACACCAACCAGAACAAATTAACACAAATAAAAACAAAAGAGTAACCAGTACTAATATGAGACAAAGGAAGAGTCAGAAGCCCCCTGTATACAGAATCTATGCAAGTGGGTTTTCTTGTCTAAAACATTACTGATCAAAATTTCACAGAAATTTGTTACTGAAGTCAAAACTACAAAAACCATAATTGAAATATCTATTATCTGAAAACTTTTATAAGGTTTGCGCAACATCAACACATAAAATGAAATGGTCATAAATTTATTAACCTAGCAAACATCGAAGCCATGATGAGCTTGAGAAATTGGATCAGCGCTGCAGTAGTCAAAAACAATGAAGGGATTTCTCTCCTTCCTTTCTTCACATGAATCAATTTTCTGAACATGATGGGAGGGTTTTCCATTTGTGAGAGTAATAGAATAGAAAGGCCTAAATTTATGTTCTCCATTGCTGAGACGCTCATGTTGGCTGTAGGTATGAGGAACATCAGGCAACTGACATCCCACCCTTCTGATTAGATCACAAAATATAGTAACCATGTCAGCATTCCATTAAGATTTCTTTAGATGTTTAACTCCATTTATATAAGTTACTATGGGAGATTAAATTTTTTAAGTTATTTAGGTCAAGAAAATCATTCAAATTCATACAAGAGAAGAGCACTAAGTTATTGTCCATGTTTCAATTATTGTTTATTTTTTATTCATTTAATCTTTCAATTACTAATTTTAAAGAAATTTGAAAAAAGATAATTAAAAGTTCATTAATAAATTTCACATGTACCAATAGGTGCCCACTTACTTGCAATAGTTACTTGCAAGGGTTTATCTGTGAGGCAATAGTTTTGCCCTCTAGAACATATGGAGAGAACATTTCTCTTTCTCCTAAACTATTGCCCCCTCCTCAATCATTTGTTTCTTATTGATACAAAGGTGCATCAAGCTCCTAAGCTTGTTGAACTTCATATCTCAAATGAATGTATCAAGGAGGTCTCTTTAAATCTTGACACTTGAGCACTAGTTTTTAAAATTTTGTGTTGATTCTATCTGATGGATGACTTATTGGTCTAGTGCTATACCTAGTCTAACCTGGTAACTCCCATGGTGGTACTATTTTATAACAGTTTCTTTCTTGTCACCTTCCTCAATTATGACAATTGTTGGTTTTTTTTGGATAATGGACCTTGTTTTTTTGGTAGATCTAGTTTGTTTATGACTCCTTGATCTCCCTTCTATGATCCCACAAATGTTCAAATCACTACAATTCGGATCTAGATGTTGTAGACACATAAAATTGATTAAATTATTGTTTAATTAATCATCCCTTGATTAATTTAATTAATCATTTGATTAAATTAATTAAATTACATTTAATTGATTATCCCCTTCCACAAATATAATTAATTTATTAATTAATTATACATGTCTCATTCATCCTGAAGATTGATTTATTTCAATAAATCAAACTCACCTTTAGCCAAATATTTCAATCTTCCTTCTAATCCCAATTAGTTAAAGTTCCTGCAAATCCTCCTTCCGATCTCTGTTATTTAGCCTAATTAATACAAACCTAACCAACATTATCATTTCTCTCAATTTAAAATTCTCCACTCACTCTCTCTCAACCCATCACATCCTCCTAACTTGTCCACTTGCACTATAACCCCTCATTCTTATCCTAATCATCCTCCATAATCCACATCAAAGTCAACTTATCTTAATCCTATCTCATCATTCATCATTTTCCCCATTCTTCATCATCATCCTAATCCAATCCCCTTGTCAACCGAGTACCATTCTAACCAAATCCTAAACCAAGTATTAGGTTTTTCATTTGCATCTCTAGGATTATGATCTACAGAAACTTTTATGCGATTTACATATGTAATGCATTTTCGTAAAAATATCACCATAAAAGAACATGCATCATGGATAAAAGCTTTGAGATTGAACTGATTAATAGGAATCAATATGGAAATTATAAAAATACAATATGCCAAAGTGCTATGAACGAAAAGAAGCAATATGAAGTGAAAGAAGTCATTATCCAACACATGATTATGATAAATATAAGTGAAAAGCAATGTAGTTGTAGCATCGTAAATTGTACGCACTTGCTAGGGTGGTACAATTTCACACCTAGTTTAGCACCCACCTTAGTGCATTTTACATTTTGCATTGCATTTCTCCTTTAGTACTTAATTAATCAAATTAATTAGGTCTAAGGTCCTATTTTATCGTCCTCTGCATCATAAAGTTGGGCCCTTTCGTTAAAGCGTACCCTTTTTATTTTATTCCTCCAATACATCACTCAATCAAAAACCCTAATTAAGTCCTATTTTGAACTTGGGGGCTTGGTTTCGGGGGTCAAAACATCTCGAAATCACCTGTAACTTTGAGATTCTCTCTAAAATCATCATATCCGACGGCCCTGAAAATTTGGTGAAAAGTTGTCGGGACCGTGGCGCCCGGAGTGCACATGGTCCCGGACATTTTTCCTGATATTTTAGGAGCACAATCCAATCACAAAATAAAGCTTAACCCCAAGAAATTGGCGGGAAATTCAATCTCTAGGTCGGCCAAAAGACGAAATTACGATCTAGGGTTTCCTACATAAGAACTCTCTTTCTTCATTTGAAAGGATCCGATTTTTATTTTCAGGAACCTCATATGCAGCGAAAGAGCAGATCTTTGAAGACTTCAACAACATCCAACATCCTTCTATCAAGCATTTATGAATTTCATTCATCCATTTAGGGCTTGGAAGACATTGAAGAACAATAGGAGATTACCGACTGAAGATTGGCTTGTACTCCTCCCTTGAGGGTTGGGTATGATTTCATATTGTTTTCATGTCTTTGCATAAGCTTCAATATATCCTTTATTCATGCTTTAGATCACTTTGCATCTTGATTTAGAGCATTTACATCGTCATTTACAAGCAATTAGGGTTTACTTTCTAGGTTGCTCTAGTTTGCTTGCTTGCATTTTAGAACCTTGCACACACACTAGGTCTGCACACACAATACATTTTACAATACAACTTGGCTATTCGTGGAGGTGGAAATCACCGAAGCGGGGGTTTGACTAAGGCAAAACCCTATATAGCCGCCCATACCCTTTTCAGATATAAGTGCAGGTTTCGGGACTCGGACGACGCCGCAGGTGACAGATCCGGGAAGAGCAGGTCGAGACAACACTCCACATCAAATTGCAGAGCAAAAGACTTGGACAGGGGCACTGGGCACCCTGGTCCCTGGGACAGAGGCACTGGGCACCCTGGTCCTCCTGACAGACAACATTTCTCGGCATTTCCGACAGTTTTCCAGAGTGCAAAACAGTAGTTTCAGGTGCAGTTTTCAAGACAGAATCAGGACAGTGGCGCCCGCGCCCCCATCCCGAATATTTTCAATCCGATTTTGACTCCGGGTACGCATCTGCATTCTTATTTTATCCTTGTATTTACAGCTATTCATTGTTTAATCTCAATTCTGCAATCTTGTTATTCATTTGTACATGCATTTTGGGATTAGGACTTGAACTTGCATCATTTGATCTTCCAATTTCAACAAAGGAATAGAAATCCTAATAGGTATCCCGTGGCTCTCTCTTTCACAAAAAGAAGTAGCCAATTGTGTGATACCTCTAGGATCTTTCGTATTCCGTAATGTGTGTCAAAAGGTAGGATTAGGGCATGTTAACCTAGTCTCGCTTTTTCCCCTACACAGTAGTCATACATGAAGTGGAAAATAAACTAAATCTATTAAGCACCATTATGAATGTCTAAGATCAAATTTGAAAATAAAAGTTTCAAATTATGCAGCCCATAAATCAAATTAACCAAAACAAATTAGGGTTTTTATGAATTTAACCTCTAAATTTATCTAATTTGATTGAAAATATAATCTATAAGTGCAAAATAAAAAATTAAAATGCTCACAAATTAGATATGAGAACACAAAAATAAAATAGTTGTGTAAGAAGTCGGATTCACCAAAATATAATGGTGAAAAAATAGGGTTTCATCAATTAAGGTAGCAAAACACTTATTTTTTCTTAAAAGACCATTACATTGAAAGAGGTAGGGAGCTAATAGATCTAGGATTAATCCCTCTAAGGAATAAGCTCTAAAATTTTATTAGGTTCCACTTGGGGTTAAGTTTTTATTCTCTCTTTCTAAGTGGAATTGTGAAAATGTTGAAATAAGGGTAAATGAGTGAATATTGAAGAGATTGGGCATAAATTGTGAGCTACAATCATCATACAAATCCAAACCTGAATCTAGTCAAAGGAATATGATTTAGATTTTCTCCCCAAAAATTGACCTATTTTATAGGATAGTGGTGATGGTCGTTGTGGTCCTCCAAACTTTTCGCCATCAAAAGGGGAACCTGGTAATCTTTGTGAATCACATAGACCCTCCAAAATGAAGCTCTGTACATGTTCCTATACACAATGAAAAAGAGGGGATATTTGTTGGGGATATAGGCTTGCCTAAGTCAAGTCCCAATTTAGGAATTAACCTTGAAAGAAATAATGCAAATACTAAAATAAATATTGGAAATATATACCTTATATCTGCAATTGTTGATGATGATGTTTTTCTTCTTTGAGTGTAGTCACATATGTTGTATGAAATGACATGAACATGACAAAACCCTAATCACACACACATGCTTGCATATGAATAATGTGATTTTTCTTTACAATGGTCGAATGAAGAATATGCAACCTTGAAGACCTATGAAAAATGCTTGATAATAAATACTTCATAGATGCAAGAATGCTAGGATATGTCCACATATGATGCTTAGATGAAATTAGGTTGATCAAATGTCTTTATATAGGGGGTTCTAGGTAAATTATCATTTAGGCCAAACTTTAACAGTCATGCGGATGCACGGGTATCAATTCCCACTGAGAAAATGCCACTCTTGCTCCAATTCAAATTTGGGCCTCATTGAGAGGGACCAGACCATTACGTTGGGTGTCATGGTCTTTTTGTAGAAGGGACAAAGATAGAGTTCAAGGCAAAGGGGTACCTCACCAAGAGACCCACCAATGGGTGTTCATGGCTTCAGAATTGGAGAATAGGCACAAAACAGACCTAGAAAGGTGATGAGGATAGGACACACTAAAGTAGGGGCACAAACATGAGGTGCAAATCGATCCGATGATAATTTACAATGCTACAGATGTCAAGCTAAATCCACCTTTGGTCTTCATTCTCTTAACTTCAAAAGATGGGTCTATAAAGATGGAAGTCCTGATATTGACTTTGTATGGTGAAATCATGGGATGTTCATGGATCACCTTTCTCTCGTCTCTCATAATGTTGGGGTTGTTGGACAAGGTTCTGAGAGTTCGATCCCTTCTAAGGACATGAATGTGGGCACTCATTCTAATCAATGAGCTCCCATTGATGGTGCTCAACTTGTTAATAACATTTCCTTTGATGATGAGGATCTCTTGCATTGTCTTTCAAAGGATAACGATGATCTTTTGGACCATGTAAATGCCTTGCTTTCTTAGACATTTGCACAATCACCTAGATGACAAGTAAGCTCTCAAATCCAAACATCATTAAGAACAACAAATGTTGAAGAAGAAAATTTGAACTTGAAAAAATTTAGATTAGAAGTATTGGATTCTATAGATGATGACACTTAATGAACTATGGAAGTGCTCCTCACCAAAAGGAAATAAAAATGAAAGAAAGGTTGAAATCTCACAATTTAAATTAAGTTTGGTTGAGACTGTAATTCTAGTGGTAGTGTTAATCTCCTTATGGAGTCTTTGTAGAGTTGTTTGAGTTCCTTTCTTCTATTTTTATTTTTTTCTCCTTGTTTTTGGGTAGGGGAGAGGAGCTAGAACGTGTGCGAGGACCTAAACATGTGATAGCACTTAGGCAGTTAGGGGCCCACAGGTGATCACCTTACCCCCAGTACATGTGGACACATGTCCCAACACATGCACAATACAAAACCAAACAATTATACCATAAAAAATAGACATGTTTTAAACCCAAACTTTATCAATCCCATTCCAAACATAAAGCTTTAAGTACATAATAAAATATTAAAACATCGCATAGTCTGTCAAAATGATGGTTTCTTGTTCAGACATTAAACAGTATGTGCCCAATAATGGGACCATAATAAAAACATTAAGTGTTTGCATTAAACATTAAGATGATAATATTTCAACCCTTTAGACAGCCATGTTCCACCAAAAAGGGTCGATAAGACAACATTCCCATGTCGCGCGAACACCCATTAAGAAGGATGTGGCCACACAAAGGTCTCCTAAAGGTCATGGTATGTCCACATATGCATATGACCACATGACCCTTTCACCACCTTTCCGCACCCACCATCCCATCTATCTAGGTCGAACTAGCCGTAAATGGTCACTTGAGTGTCGTTACTAGTCATATCACCTGCATCCATCACACCGACTGTGAGGCCACAAATTTAACAACAAAAACAATCAAATTGGCCATAAATTAAAAAAAAAATAGAGATTCAAATTTCAAATGCAACACAGTTGGTAAAGATATTAAAGAACATCGATTCAAATTCAAATTCTCATTTATAAACACTTATACATTCAATCATCTCATTCGACTCAGTGGAGTAAGAAGACAGAGCATGAAGAAGAAAAGACGAGCAAGAAGCAAAGAGGAGCAAGAATACAAAACACATTGTAGAGGTGCAAGAACACACAAAATTAGGCAAAGTAGTTGACTATTCCAGGTATTATTCATCTTCAACAAACTAGAAATTTGTTTTCAAAGAACTTGTCTGTTTAAAAAAACAAAAAAAACTACCAAAATTGAATTCAAAAAACATTCGGCATACAATCCCTATTTCTTGGGGACCCCCATGGGCCTGTTACACCAAAAGTCTACCAACTCATACTTTATCTTCGGTGGCCACTACTCATTGCCTTCATCCCCACCCCCACCTCCTACCTCTGCACAACCTTCTTTATCACTCACATATTGACCCTTATGTATCCATCCCATAGCCGCTTCGAACTTCCTGCTTTCCCGGTCCTCCCCTACTCTCCACCTAATGAATGGGAAGATGGTACTCACTACTCCCTCGTCGGCCCCATTTCAAAGATCAAAACCCATTCCAGGGATGGCCCCGTTGAGCAAGGACTGCAGGCCAAACAACCATTCCTCCCCCACTATTCCCTTCAATAGCCATGTATTTTTTTTTGGTTTCTTCCCAATCTCCACCCCCCATGCCATTGCCATACTCACAATATCTGCATTGGTGAGATACTCATTTTCTGTTTTCATGAAACAATCACCAAGATAAACCTTCAATGCTATAAGAGATTCTTCATCATGGTACTTAAAAATTGACTTCAATCTCTTGTTCAATATTTTTCCAACAAATGCGAGCTGCAACCTTGTTGTGAAGAGAGTGAAAGTAGCTTCCATGATTACCTACACCTCCCAACTACTTCCCCTCACCTACACAGTAACTGAAATAAACTAAATTCACCACGCATTTCTTACTTCACCCATATAAATAGAACCATATGAGGGTTATTTAATATATCTTCATAAAATCTAGCTACAAATCGCGGTCACCGAAATATCTTCTAAGATTTTGGCAACATTCCCTTCTCATTAAAAAACTGCCACCTCATATTCCCAAAATTAATATCATTTGGTGCCAAATGCTTTGGCAATAAAAAAGGTTGTCCCTTTTCAATTACCACTTCGTGAACATTCAATGCAAAACATGTACAGGGATCCAGAACGTGCACACCACATCTTCAAGGTGTCCACGTGTGTGTGTGTGTGTACACACATGTATATATATATCTACACACACACACACACACACACACACACACACACACACACACACACACACACACACACACACACACACACACACATATATGTCTCTGTGTGTGTGTATACATGTGTGTGTGTTTATATATATATATATATATATATTTCACAATATATACTCTCAAATATATATATTTCATAATGTGTATATATACATATACTCTCCAATAAATACGCATTGAACTTTTAGAAAACTCTATTTTCAAACAGCCAATTCAACATACATATAAGCCCAATTGAAACATCAAAATCCAGATTGAAATGCATAATTGGACAAACATATAAGTGTGTACATGACTGAAAACAAACCCACCATCAATAAAAATCAGTGCCTTCATGCCAATTCGATCAGACATTCAATCGTGGGCTCAAACAACTAATGAAATAGTCAATCGAACAACGACTCAATGCAATTGACAACAAAAACATCAAAATTCAAACATTGAGTGTACATGGTTGTATCTACAAACATAATTGAATTAATTGGAAATTGGAAATACATATCTATATCTACATACATATACACCCACAACTGTTGTACATATTTGTATTGCCATATATGTACATACATAGTTGATGTACATAAATGTACCTATATAGGTGTTGTACATAAATGTATATACAAATATCTACGTATCTCTACATACAATATTTGTACATACATATATGTGCACATATGTGCATTCATGTATGAAAATTTTGCTACCTACCTATATGTACATATATGTATATACAGATATGTATGTTTCTACATTAATTTGATTATTGTTTATAGCATTTTGTATCAAACTCTATACCCTGTTTGTTTGACTACATCCACAGAAAACCTTATTATCCTTTAACTATCTTACTCTTGGTTACTGTTATGTCCCGGTTTGTAAATCACCAGTCATTGTTGCACCATATAATAATGCACTCATTGCTACATTCCATACTTCAACTTTTAGGTCACATGATATATTTGTAATCTATAACATGATGCAGATTACAATGTTGAAGTCACAATGATACATTCCAAACATCGGACATGGACACAACTGAGCGTGGATTTCTCAAACAGAGATGAACGCTATTAGATAGTATAAAATTATGAACATGATAGGGAAAATAATTTGAAGGCCCATCAAACCCTTACAAATCAGGGTGTTGTTGATGTTGGCAATATGCTAGATTTAGTATTATCATTGATGTCAAAACTATATCCCGGGTAGAGACTATCCCAGTTGGACCTATCCCGATTAGTCTTGGTGATCATCTTGGATTTGGCTATGTTTCTGATCCGGTATGATCAGATCTTTGGAATCGGTTTTGGATGCTTATTCAGGATGGTTATATGTCTGCTGTATTCTATTGGTTCATGTTTTGGTGCTCCGTTTGCTATCGCTTTTGCTCCCAGTTGATATTTCCTGGTACCAGTAAGTAATATTTGGTGATTTGTTCAGTTGATTTTGGTCTAGCTTATGTAATCAATTTCTATCATGCTGAAGGTGTTTCTTGATCGTCTCTTGAGCATTGGCTCATGCGCTGTTATGATGGTCCAATTTGGATCCAATTAAACTTTTTGTTACTTCGCTGAGGGTTTCTACCGGTTGGTGAAGCGTGTTGGATTTTGGTCTTAGCGAAATTTCCGTCGGATATAATTGTTTGGATATTTGATTTAGGTCGATGCTATGTGTAGTCACATAAATCTGTCCATTTTAAATTAAACGAATATTTCATATTTATTTGATTAAAAATCCACTAGCCACCAATTAATTAAATTAATATTTAATTAATTCATCCCCAAACATTCTTCTATTAATTAAATAAATTATTCAATTTATTTTAATTAATTCATTAAATCAAATTCCCATCAATTAAATAAATAAAATCTATTTATTTAATTAAATCCCCCTATTCCTCTTTTAAATAAATTAAATAAAACATTTATTTAAATCATTATCTCCACCCCACTTGCATTTTCCTACAAATGCAACTTGCACACATATTGAAATAAATGAATTTTTATTTTAATAAAATCCTATTTTCCCTCACCCACCAAATCCACTTGCAAAATCTAATCCCCTTCTAGATTCTTCTAACCCCTTCCTAATTAGCCTAATCCATCCCCTAATTATTGTCACATTCCTAAGCAAAATGGAGTCACTTCTCAAATGGCCCAAAGTCTTGGATAACCATTGAAGGTTTTCAACCTTCAACCACCAAAAACCCCAAAGTCTTTGAAAACCATTAAAGGCTTCCAACTTTCAACCACTTAATCCCCAAAGTCTCCAATAACCATTAATGGTTAATTCAACTCTCCCACATGGTTAAAACATTTGTTTTGACTCAACCTCTACCCAACCCAAGGGTCTCATCAGGTCATTAATGCTTTGACCATGATTATCTCTTAATCATTTGCACAAAGGTTTATCCTTGGATTAACTCCTAATCCAGTGGGTAATCCTAATTTAGGCTTGACACTTAGCCTTTAGATAACCATGAAGTCTTCTCAGGCATTCAATGCCTCCAACCCCTTTCTTTCAACCCAATCCTGTGTTGACACTTGTCACTATTTTATTGGTGCCAATTGTGCACATGGATCCCCAACTTTCAAGCTTGACCCTTGATTAAACCTTTCAATCCTGGCCATCCATTGCTCCATTTTTCCTATAAATAGAGCCCATTCCTTCATAATCCAGATCCTGAAAACTTGTATGCATTTAGACTATAGCCATTTTAGAGAGCATTTTAGCATAAACAAACTAAATCTTGTCTTTTGGTAAAATACATCATTTTAGCATTAAAATAGCTTTTCATTTCATGTTTAGAGCTATTCTACAATCTCAATCCTCCATAAGCATCCATAGTGCAAAAAGCTGCTGAGAGCTACACTATTTTGGAACTTGGAGAGGAGAGGAACAAGGGAGAAAGAACTAATATCATGTTAAGAGATAGTTGGAGATATCTCATTGTCTTACTTTTTTTAGTTAGATATATTTAGCATGTTTTTAGTGTCTCCTTTGGAATGCCTTCATTGTGTTTGGTTTTTAGATTGATTAACTCTAACATCTTGTGTGTTTTATGTTGATTGATCTTGGACTAATCTTGTGCCATTTAGGAGGGCATCATTTGGTGAACCCGACGTGAATCGAACACGCAACCTTCTGATTGATTTTTTTGAAATTAACATTTTTCTTGTTGAAATTGCCACACAGGTCGCGCTTCGGCGCTATTGAACGCGTTTTAGCGCTATTGAAAAATTTCTTTTAGCGCTATTGACCCTAAAGTAGCGCTATTGAAAATGTTTCAGCGCTATTAACAACATTCCAGCGCTATTGTCACCGTTTCAGCGCTTTTGACTCCATTCTAGCGCTTTTGTATTCTCGGGATTTTCTTTTATTTAAGCGCTACTGTGTAAATTAGCGCTTCTGCTCACGCAGACTAGCGCTTTCGTATTAATTAGCGCTTCTGTAAAAAAACACAGAATAGCGCTATTGCGACAGAGTGTCGACCAAAGGGACTTGTAACCGAAAAAAATCAAAAATTAGGCTTGTGGAAGCCCCCCTTTGAGCATCGATTTTATTAACTTGTTTCTTTTCTTTGTGCAGGTTAAAACAACACAACAAAAATCACAAAAAAATTTTCATTTAGTGCTTAAAAAGAACTTAAAAACACAAAAAAAAATAGTTTCATTGTTTTCTAGTTAGGGATACATTTTGTTTTGGTGCTTAAAATCAACCAAACAAACTTTATTTCTTGCATCAATTGGGACTTAAAAATCACAATCCACACTTCAAATTTTTTTTTTTTTTTTTGGTGCAGTAAAAAGAACAATCCACTTGTCTTTATTTTGGCAAAAACAAATTTTCCTTCATGCAATCGTGTTTTTCATTAAGTTGACCAGGACTTTCAACTTCTAGATTACAAAACATATTGCTTTGAAGTTAAAAAGAACACCATGGCTGTTGGAGCAACATCTCCAAATAGTTAGATCACATTTGCAAATGCTGGATTAAAAGGAACAAGTGTTTTACGTGTTTGGCAGGCTTGTGCACAAAAAGTCAGTCGAGTGGTCCTACTTCTAACACACACTATCCTCTCCCTTGGCTCTCGTGGTCCTAGGTGCAAGAGAAAAGTGTTAGTAACGCTCAAAATTTTATCTTTTTAAGAGAGGCCTGCCAAGGGATCGATACTCTTGGGAACGACCTCGAGCGGTAAATCCTTCGAGCCGCTATAGAAATCAGGTGAGAGCGAAAGCTGTAGCCTTGGGTATAGCTGTTCCTACAGTGTAACTGGCCGAAAGGACAAATGGGCCCCACCACCAGTTACAAGGCTCTTAAGTGAGTCACTGCAGAATGAACTTATGTCCAAAGCCATCGAACATGACTAAACACCTTTAAGTAGTAGCCCACCTGTTCTATTGATTGAGGATATTTGAGGTATAATTTAGTGCAAGAGCATAGATGGTTTTGCTCCCAAGATACTCACCATACATATTTCCTTGAGTAGAAACATAGCTTTTTGAAAGGTCACTTGTGGCTTGATAAAAGTGGTGACTCCCCCATCATAGGGATCATCTATTTGTTATGCTCGTGCAAGACTTAGTATATCACATCCTTACCTGCCACGGCGGGATTCATAAGGTATGTAGTACCAAAGTCGAAGAAATATCAAGATGTGGGCTAAATTTATCACAACTGGCCATTTGACCATAGGGATAAAGAGTGTTTGAAGTGTGTTCATTTTACAGACCTAGAGCAAATTGAGCCGACTTCAGGCTTTGGAAATACATCTTAAAATAAATCTAAAGGAAGGGTCAAAAACAAGTCCAAGGATTGGGTTGATCTAGACCCATACTCATTTGTGCCTTTTGAGGCAACATTCTTGTGTTTGTGTGCTTGCTTTGTTTTCTTGTCAAAGAAAAATCAGAAAATCAATCCCAAAAACAAAGTATTCATCCAACATCTGTCAACACAACCAAAAACATCAAAAACAAGGTACAAACAAACAAAGAATCAAAAATTTATGACCATTCTTCACATCTTGCGAAAGAAGAAGTGTCATCAGAATATCACCTTGAAAAGGAGACCACTAAGCTCAAAGGCTTTGATCAAAAGGAGGAAATTCTTCTATATCAATCGACAAATCTTTGTCTCCCATAGAGTCTTTCTACATCGCATGCGTCTCTATCTTCAAGGTAAAACAAACGAGTTTGATTCAGAATCATTGAACCGCAGAGCTTTTATGCAATATAGAGCTCTAAGTTATCACAAAAATCAAGGAGGAAAGATTAACCCCAAATTCTTCCCAAACATTTGTATCACCTACAACACAGCTCGAGAAGTGCCACCAACACCCGAAAGGGAAGAGATAGAGTTTGTCCCATTTGTGACACAAAGTTTTTATTGAAGTTGAAAACAAAACATCCATCATCTTACTCATACATTATCATTCCATCATCAATTCATCCCAAAACTCTCAAAACATTCAGAGGTTCTTGTCCCAAATTCTCTTTTTAGATATTGCTTGAAATCAAACACATCACATCACTTTTAGATTGTTTCTACATCTAGGATAAGCTCATCCTAAGAGACACATCTACGCAGGTTAAAACTAGTTCATGAGTGAATCCTCTCATTACTAGGTAGTCAAAATCTGTAACACATCTCAGATTTCTCTACACCTTATCACATCAAAACTTATCAAAACAAGCAAGCAATTCAAAGAAGGAATTTTGGTTACATCTATCTTAAAGTGCTAGAGACCTACATACCACCAATCCACTAAAAACATCCATCCTTCATCACCACTCATCATCATCTTCAATCAACTTCAAAAACAAACTTGCAAACAAAATGGCTCAAACCCGATCACGATCAAGGCAGCGAGAAATAGAAATTGAGGAAGAAGAGGACAACCTCAATGAATTTCAAGAAGCACTGGGAGGAAATGTGAATGACGAAAACCCAAGTACTCCCACTCCTTCAACAATCGAAAGGGTTCAGCATAACCCTCATTTTAACAGATTATTTGATGAAATATTAAGGAGCAATGCGGATGCTCACTTTTTAAGACTCGCTCAAGAAGGAGCCAAACTCCCCTCAGACTTTGATCTTGCCCAATTAAGACAAGCATCAGAAAGACAAAGTCGCCATGAGGAGGAAAGGCGTAGAGACCACATCAGATATAACATCCCTCGAGGTAACCCACCACCTCCTCCTCCTAACGAAATAGAGATGTTGCAGCAACAAGTTGAGAATCTCGCCCAACAACTTCATAGTGGTGTTAAAACCAATCAATTCTCACTTAACGACATCTGTCCCTATCCGTTTGACAGGAATCTTTATATGCCACCCTTTCCACGCGGGTTCGAAACACCAAAATTCGAAAAATATAGAGGAAAGGGAGATCCCCGCGATCATGTCCGAGAATTTCATTCCGCTTGTCTCGAAGTTGCATATGAAGACACATACTTAATGCGCCTTTTTCCCCAAAGCTTGGGAGGAACAACCACATCATGGTTTTCCCGACTACCAGGTGGCATAAGAACATTTGAGGAACTCATCCAGAAGTTCCTATCTCATTACTCTTATAATATTGAACGTGACATCACCATGGCTGATCTATGCAACACCAAACAAAAACCAGGTGAATTATTCTCAGTATTCCTGCAACGATGGCGCCAAATGTCTAGCAGACGTTCTCTTCAGTTACCTGAACGAGAACTAGTGGAAATTTTCATTTCCAACTTAAACGAAGAAATGGAATTTCACCTGGATGTCAAAGACACAGATTCTTTTAATGATATGATCACCAAGGGTATAAAATGTGAGCGGGCACTCATCAAAAAAGGACTCATCAAAATCTTTAATGAACCCAAAGATGGTCCTCGCCCGCGCTTCAATAGCGATAAACCGAACTTCTGGAACAAGAATAAGAATATCGTCAATGATGGGGTTGTGGATGCTCGGACTGTCCAAAATGCACAACCTGTGGTTCGGTTTGCAGGACAAAATCCTCCACCTCAAAATAACACAAATGTTCTTCCTAATCAAGGTCGCATCACATCTCAGGATGAACCAAGACCTCGTCCACAAAAACAAAAACGCACATACACTCCCTTAGGGGAACCCATTGAAACAGTGATGCGACAACTCATTTCTCAGAATTTGATCACGCTACCTAAGTTATCAAATTATGAGCCTCAAGTCAAACCGGCATGGTGGAGAGATACTGAACATTGTGAGTTCCATCAAGGAAGAGGACATAAGACAAGTAATTGTCATCGATTGAAAGATCTCATTCAAGATCTTATTGATCGAGGAGAAATTGAAATTGAAGGGCATGACCCAAAAATGACCAATAATGATCATCAGATGTTCAAGAATCCACTTCCATCGCAAGATCAAAGGGGTCCTTCCACGTCCAGACGAGGTCCTGATACCACTGATTATACACAAGCTGCGTATAATTACACTGTCAATCACCTGTATGATGCCAGTGAACAAATTGCAACTATCACCTTCAAAAATCCCACCTCAAATTGCAATGTTGTTACACGTCGTGGCAAGGTCACCATAAAGGCAGCTCCACAAGGCACTACCTCCATCCCAAAGCAGTACAATCTTGTGGAACAATTAGACAAAACCCCTGCACTTATATCCATCTTGGAACTATTGCGTCTGTCACCCTCTCATAAAACAATCTTGGATCAAGCACTCCAAGAGGCGTCAGTCCCTGCAAACTTAAACACGGACCAATTTCAAGCCATGGTTGGAAGTCTAAAGTCATCACCCTGTCTCACTTTTTCTGAAAGTGATAACTCTTCCTTCCAGCAACCTCATAACGCCTCACTCCACATTGAAGGCTTTGTCAACCAACACAGGATCAAGCGAGTCTTGATCGATAATGGAGCAGGCCTAAACATTTGTACACTACAGTTGGTCACAGCATTGGGATATGCAGTAGAATCAGTGGATCCTCGCAAGAAGATCACCATCAAAGCCTATGATGATGCAGAGCGTTCATCCAAAGGAGCTGTGGTACTACCAATCCGGGTTGGCCCTGTGGTAAAACACATCATTTGTCAGGTTCTGGACCTTCCTCTGCCATATAATCTATTATTAGGGAGACCTTGGATACATGCCATGCAAGCCGTTCCATCTACCTACCATCAATGTATCAAGTTCCCACATAACGGTGTAGAGATCACAATCCTGGGTGATGCAAATCCCTTTGCATTTTGCCATAATATCAGCCATCAACCAGAAATTACTGTTCCTAATAATAGGGAAGCCATTTCCTCCACATCATATGTAAATCCCGCCTCTCTTGCCAGTTCAAACACTCCTATACCCAAGCAAGAAAAGCTTAAGATGAAAGTCGCAGAGGAAGGTCCTGGAGAATACAACTTGAGTCAGCTCTTTTGTGTGGGACAAATGCCCACTTCTCCAAGAACACATGGTAAACCACAACAGTTGCTCCAGCAACCACTAATCACGCCTGCATGTGCCTTAACGCCTTTCATCCTTGGAAAGAGTCAAGAGGAAGAAACACAAGATGAGGACCTAGCGGACTGGATCTATAAAGACCCCGTTACCACTGATAAACCGCGAGTTACGCTTCCTACAGAACAGTATGGCAAAGGCCTCCTCATTATGCAAAGAATGGGGTATGATGGTCAAAGTGCTTTGGGATCCTGCAAACAAGGACGACAAGAACCGTTGTTGCCAGAATTCAAGCCCAAAGGTAATACAGGCCTTGGCTTTGAAAAAGAGATCCTTCCTAAACTCAGATTCAAAGGAAAACCCAGCAAACCATTTTGCCCACCTACTACAAAGAGGATACCTTTCATAATCAAAGCACCATCAAGCACTATCCCCACTGCCCCCTCAAGGCTCACAACTCCACCATCACCAATGTCACTCATCCCACCAAACGGACCAGTAATCCCGTCAATAACACCCATAGCAGCAACAACTGTATCAGAACCCGCAGCAGCATTTATGGCGCCAGTAGTTCTAGCAGAAGCCACTGTGTCACCATTACCAATACTTCCAGTAACAAATCCTTTAAACCCCATCACGGTTCCTACAGCATCGATCACCACAAAAGTACATAAACCAATCACGCCTGCAGTATTTAACTCCAAAGACATCCCAGTATGGTATAGCAATCGGATGTTGGAAAGTGATTCAGAGACCGACTCACATGAGTGGGAATTCGATTCAGTGCAACTTAACACTTCAGATGAGGAAGACACATCACCACCTCCGCCACGCAAAGACATTCCTGTTTACGGAGAAGCACAGATAAAGACCACTTGGGTACCTGAGCTGGAAACATCTTCCATAGACCCTACGTCTCATCCTACGCCTGATTCTGACAGGGAGAGTACCATCAACGACCTTCACCACACTGTCTTAACCCTCACTGATACATCTCCCGCACTTAACCTAATCGATGACGTAATGCCCATTGTCCACCCTGAACTCATCGAATGGAACCAACCAAATCCCCCATGTCTTGACCTCTTCCAAAACGATGAGGCTATCATTGACTTTTTGGAATTAAGGGATAATCTACCAAGCGGGGATCACAAAGCTGGATTCGCCATTCAACTTAATAGCACAGCATACTTCGGAGCGGATGCCAAACCCTTCAGCTGCAAAAATATAACATTAAAACATGGATCTTCCAGTGAAAACCACACTGTGGCACTGTTTGATCCAACAAAAGTAAAAAGAAAGAGCGTATCCAACGGTGAAAACCTCTCTGAGGCGCCTGAGGATGAAGGGTTTGACATTCTCCCTGCTAGTACACAACAGGAACGATCGACGATTCTCATCGAGGAAACCAAAGAATACAATGTGGGGACTCCTGAAAACCCTCATATCATACATCTAGCATCTCTTCTCACTACAGAGGAACAGCCTCAATTCATAGAATTCTTCCAACAGCGTCAGATCAACTTTGCATGGTCATATGCAGACATGCCTGGGCTTGATCCTGATTTAGTCATGCATCATCTCACAGTAGCAAAAGGAGCCAAACCTGTCAAGCAGAAGCTTCGTAAGATGCATCCTCAGATTGCCGTGCTAGTCAAAACAGAACTCAAGAAACTCCTGGATGTTGGTTTCATTAGACCAATTGATTATGCAGAATGGATCTCCAACATTGTACCAGTTGGCAAACCAAAAGGGGGCATCCGCATTTGTACAGACTTTAGAGATCTGAATAAGGCATGTCCTAAGGATGACTTCCCTCTACCAAATATCGACATCATAGTAGATTTGACAGCAGGACATGCCATGCTTTCACTCATGGATGGCTTTTCGGGATACAATCAAATAAAGATCGCACCAGAGGACCAACATAAGACAGCCTTCACATGTCCATGGGGCACATACTGCTGGAATGTAATGCCTTTTGGTCTAAAGAATGCAGGAGCGACCTATCAAAGAGCAATGACCACCATCTTCCATGACATGATGCATACTATAATGGAAGATTATGTGGATGATTTACTAGCAAAATCACTTACTAGAGAAGGACATCTTCACATCTTAGATAAAATCTTTGATAGACTGGAACAATACCATGTTCGACTCAACCCAAAGAAATGTGTCTTCGGAGTGACCTCCGGGAAGCTTCTAGGATACATTGTCTCAAGCAAAGGCATTGAGGTCGATCCAGCAAAGGTTAAAGCAATAATGGACATGCCACCTCCAAAGAATATCAGTCAGCTAAGAACACTACAAGGACGGCTTCAATCTATCCGCAGATTCATTGCACAATTGGCTGATAAGTGTCACCCATTCACACACCTTCTACACAAGAACATCCGCTTTCAATGGGATGACAGATGCCAGCAAGCATTTCAGGCACTTAAAGACTATCTCATGAATCCACCATTGTTGATGCCACCAGATCCAAGTAGACCATTATTGCTCTATATCTCAGCAACAAGTACAGCATTGGGTGTACTACTAGCACAACATAATGCAGAAGGTAAAGAGTGTGCTGTATACTACATCTCTCGCACACTGGTTGGCTATGAACTCAATTACACACCTATTGAGCGAGCTTGCCTAGCAGTAATCTTGGCAGCCACCAAACTGCGGCACTATCTATTAACACACAAGGTACAACTCATTGCAAAGATTGATCCACTCAAGTACTTACTCAGCAAAGCAGCATTGACAGGTCGCTTAGCCAAATGGGTAATGATTCTAAGTGAATTTGACATCGAGTATGTGGACCGTAAAGCTATCAAAGGGCAGGTCATTGTAGATCAGTTGGCCGATGCGCCTCTCATAGGTGATCATCCTCTCATTTCCAATTTTCCAGATGAAGAGATATTCATGATCACAGAAGTACAACCATGGAAACTATATTTTGATGGTTCATACACTAGGCACGGCTCGGGGGCAGGCATTCTGTTTATCACACCTCAAGGTGATAGCATCCCGAAGTCTTACAGGCTCACATTTCCATGCACAAACAACATAGCAGAGTATGAGGCCTTGATCACGGGACTCAGGTTAGCCGTACAATGGAAATTGCAAGAACTACAAGTATATGGCGATTCCCAACTAGTCATTCGACAAGCAACAGATGAATATCAGACCAAAGATGATAAACTCATGCCATATAAGCAAATGGTGGACAATCTAAAGGCATCATTTACTACTATCACTTTTGAGCAGATACCAAGAGATCAGAATCGAGCTGCTGATGCCATGGCTACCATCGCATCTCTCCTAGATCTTCCACAAAATTCAACACGCTACGAGTTCTTGGTAGAACAGCTTTGGATCCCCGCTTATGATATCCCTGAATCTGAAATGATATGTCGCCTTGTTGGTTCTGAATCCCCATGGTATGGTGAGTTCTACACCTATCTTCGCGATCATACCCTTCCTCCCAACCAATCAAATAATCAACGTAAAACCTTCATTCGCCAAACTGCTCGATATACCATTATTGCTGAAACCCTATACCGACGTAGTCTTGATGGTACTCTCCTTCGATGTCTGGAACAAGATGAGATAACAAAGGCTTTGGAAGAGGTACATGAAGGAATTTGCGGGACTCACTCAAGTGGTCCATCACTAGCCAAGAAGATCATGCGAGCTGGATACTATTGGCCATCTATGGAAAAGGATTCCTACTACTTTGTTAGGAAGTGCAAGAAATGTCAAGTTCATGGCGACCTGATACATGCACCAGCACAGGAACTACAACCAATCACAACACCATGGCCTTTTTGTCAATGGGGCCTTGACCTTGTGGGTAAAATCCATCCATCTTCATCCAATGGCCATAAATTCATTATTACCGCCACCGAATATTTCACCAAGTGGATCGAAGCTGTTCCACTTACCCAAGTCACCGACAAGCAGATCGCCTCATTCATCCTCAATTACATCATCTGCCGGTATGGTGTACCCATGTCTATTGTCACAGATAACGGTCTCCCTTTCAAAAATCAGGATGTTCGTGAGCTTTGTGAGAAATTTCATATCCAACACCGCTTTTCCACTCCCTATTACCCACAAGGCAATGGTCAGGCCGAAGCATCCAATAAAAACATATTAAGAATCCTAAAGAAGACAGTCAATGATGCCGGTCGTGATTGGCATGTTCAATTGAATCCAGCGCTATGGGCATATCGAACTAGCATTCGAACCCCTACAGGTGCAACTCCTTATTCATTGGTCTATGGTGCAGAAGCTATCTTACCTATTGAGGTCGAGATACCATCCTTACGAGTTTCCTTGCATAATCTCATCGATGATGAAGCATACAGAGTCTCACGCCTTCGGGACTTAGAGTTACTTGATGAGAAAAGACAAGCTGCATACAATCACCTAAAAGCCTATCAGCAGCGCATGAGTAGAAGTTACAATCACCGAGTTAGATCTCGTACATTTGAGGTAGGTGATCTTGTTCTTCGAGAAAATCCTCGCAACCAACCAAATAGAGAACATCAAGGTAAGTTTGAATCAAACTGGCTGGGCCCATATGTTGTCACTGCTGTGTTCGGGTCCGGGGCATATCAGTTGGCTACACCAGAAGGAGAACCGCTCGCAGATCCAATCAACAGCATGCACCTCAAAAGGTTTTATACCTAAGGTGTACAAGGCATCAGGCTCCCCTACATATCAGAAAATACAAAAACATTCAAAAAAGTAAAGAAAAATCATGCATCCAAACGTTGAACAACCACTCCGGTGGCACCTTGGGTAAGTACGATGGTGAAAACCTGGCAAACAGGCGCCACTCGTAAAGGCAATGGCTCCAATATCTTTCAGGCTCGTTGCGATCACATTCATGCACACATACATCTAGCATTTCACCTTTTCATAGTCAGGTCTACAAACTGGGGGCAATACCCTTACCCTCGTAATGGAAGTGGATTCTACATTGTCTTATATATCATTACGCTCTTCATTCAAGCAATCATCAAGAAAATACAAAAACATTCAAAAATGTCTCGCAAAATACAAAAACATTCAAAAATGACTCACAAAATCCAAAAACATCGAAAAACCCATCAAAAATCACACACAAACATGACAACACCTTGTACATATTCATCCAATCAGATGCAAAACAAACATTGACAAACTACTCACACAAATGACCATTTACCAATCACACCAAACCAATCGACATCAACAATCCAAACCTGTCTTTAACCAAGGATGCATCCTTCCTTACCAAAACAAAGACAAGATGACATTTTCTTTGACAAGAAAATTATGTTAGGCTATCAAATACTTGGTTGATTTGTGAGTACAATCGTTTGTTTATCTGTATCGGGATCTTTTCAGCATTGTTTTGTTTTGTTTGCGCATCATTTCCGATGAAGTTCTGGGGCATGTACTAATGGTGTCTACGTGGGAAGTTCACTAAGCTACGTGATCTTATGCAAAATGCAGTCATAGATCACTACGGCTTGCTGACTACAGCGTATACCTCGACCATATGAACATGAACCATTACCAAGGATCCATATTCTTTATTCTTTATGTATATATACTGTTTGGTTGCAGGTACAATGCTCATCCTTTGATTCCTCTTCCTCCAAATTGGATAAAGGTTTTATTTTTTTAGTACGGTATGTACTTGTCTCAGGATCTGATCAAGCCTAAGATCAAGGAGGACGATCCAAGTCATGCACGAAAGGAGATAATCCTTGTCTGTTCCGCGAGCAATACTCTGGTCGACTTGACCCTTATATCAAGTCGTTTGTATTAACTTGCTATATTAAACTCCATGAAAGAAATACTCAGGTCATCTTGAATCATTGTGTCAAGATGCTTGTATTCTCTTCCAACATTTTAAAGCTCAATGATGAAAATAGAGCACTATGGATCATCATTTCACCTCATCTGTTTATATCTTGCATTCCGTTGCATATCACCCATCCACTCATTCATTCATATGTAGGCTTTTACATGCAAAACTGACTAATAAAAAAATGGTCTTGGATACACTCACGACCGAGTACTCTGATACATCATCAATGCATTATGCAAAGTCTTAAAACAACCTTGCATTCCTCACAATCATATCATCCTTGCATTTCGATGCATCTTGCATTACGTCCATTCATGTCATTTTTACACATAAACCTTGCATATAAGTTCATTATTGACATTAGTTGCAGTAAAGTCATTTTCATCATTGCATCAATCATCAATAATTAGATCCATTCATGGGATTAAATTGTCTTTGATTGTGTTAAAATCATTGCATAAGCATTCATCTTATATCAATTATCCATTATCCTTTTATTAAACTTCTCATCATTTATCCTTTGCATTCATTTCTTTATAGATAAAAGATGCATTCATTTATTACTAAGTATCTTATAAATGTTCATTTTAGGATTCATTTACATTGCATTTATTATCATAACATTAAGGTGCAATTATTATCCCCATTAGTTATCATATCATCCCATTATCATTTGCACTTACCAACATATTTAAAAAAAACATTTAGACTCATTCATGTAGGCATTATCATATAAACATTTGTACTTTACATTTGTTTATTTCATCTACATTCATTTTAAAATCATCATATAAACACTTGTACTTTACATTTGTTTATTTCATCTACATTCATTTTAAAATCATCATATAAACACTTGTACTTTACATTTGTTTATTTCATCTACATTCATTTTAAAATCATCATATAAACACTTGTACCTTACATTTGTTTATTCATCTACATTCACTTTAATATCATCCTATAAACACTTGTACCTTACATTTGTTTATTCATCTACATTCACTTTAATATCATCCTATAAACACTTGTACCTTACATTTGTTTATTCATCTACATTCATTTTTAATATCATCATATAAACACTTGTACTTTACATTTGTTTATCCATCTGCATTCATTTAGGCATTATCATATAAACACTTGTCCTTTACATTTGTTTATTCATCTGCATTTATCATATAAACATTTGCACTTAAACATTTTGTTTATCCATATTACATTCATCTAAAAACACACATCTAGCTGCATATTTATACATCAAATCATTGCATTAACATTGTCACATAAATCGTCTCATCATTACATTGCAATAGGAAACATCAAAAATCCTGTTCACACATCAAAGCATAAGCATATATCATCATGGCATTCCATACATAAAGCATTACATCACAAATCAAACAAATCATACACATATAAACCTGCATTCATATGTCAGTATCTAAAAACATGCATAAAAGAAACATCTCATCAAATGCATACATGTACACATATACATCTAAGCAATAAACTCATCATCATGCATAAACATCCATACATCATCACATGCATATCATCACAAAATGGGATCTCCTCATATATATCATCTCATATATCAGAGTACAATGAAGTTTACAAAATCGGCTACCAAGAGCCATCCAAGATACAGTCCAAAAATAGACAATGATACAATACATGTATGCAAAAATGCTCTCTCAGATGCCGCTCTGGCCAGATGCTGTACCTGCCCCACCCCTACCTACTCCACCACTGGTACCTGCCCCACCTGATCCATCTCTCCGTGGAGGCCTCATCGAACCCCCACTCCCTCCTGCATCTCCTGATCTATCCCGTCGCAAAGGACCCATCACTCCCCCACTGCTCTGCATCCTCTGTGATCGCTCGGATCTCGTCTGCCGCATCTGGGTATAACTGAGAGCTCGCTGACTGAATGGCACAACCTGCTCATATAAACCTCGCCAGTACTCTATCTCGGCCTGCGCTCGCCCAAACTGCCTCATAGTCTCCCCTGATGGACCCTGTGCTCCTGCTCGGACTCTCTCCTGCAGCTCCGCCAAACTCTCCACCGCCGTATCTCTCTCCCGCAGCACCACTGTCAGCTCTGACTCACGTGCAAATAGCTGCACATCTCTAGCTGCTACCTCCGCCTCTAATCTCTCTACCCGGGCCTGCAAATAACCTATCATGTGCTCCCGCAGATCTCCAGTCGCTCCCTCCCCTATATCCATGGCTGCTGCACCTGTATCACCCCCTCCACTAGGTCCCTCCTCTGCACCACACTCCCCTGCACCACCCTCTCCTGCACCTGTATCCATCGGGATCTCTCTCTCCATCCCCCTCCCACTCAGCTGCACTCCTCCCTGCATCAACGGTCCCTGTGATATCTGCAGAGGTAGTCCCCCTCTCCCTCTCCGCTGTCTCGGCATCCCCATCCCTCCTCCACCTCCTCCACCACCACCACCTCCTCCTCCTCCTCCACCACCACCTCCTCCTCGACCTCCTCCTCTCCGTCCTCGTCCCCTCTCATCCTCAAACGCTGGGATCGGCTCCGCTGGATCTGATATCCGTCGGATCGGGTGCGCCGCCCGATACTGGGTATACTCTGCTGTAACCCCTGCATCAACGACCCTCGGTCGTAGATCCCATGGCCTCGCCTGCAGTGTACGAAACTCTGCCAGTGCCTGATCATACGGTAGCACTGGACCCCATGCATACCGCTCTCGAATCACTCGAGCATACTCTCCCGATCCGCTCGGCAGACCCTGCTGCCGTCCAAACTGCCTCATAACCCGTCCTGGCACCTGTCTCTCTACGTGATAAGAGGTCCTCCCAATGAGGAATCGGGTCATGAAGACATAAGGTAGTGCCTCCGCATCATCCTCCCATGGCTCACACTCCCAGTATGGCCGCCAGATCACTGCATCTAGGTCATCTAATGCTCGCCTCCACCACTCTAGCTTCCCCAAGTGGGGCTGGCTCATCATACCGCTATACATGAACATATAGGGCTGGTCTACGGCTCGGAATCTCAGACTCACTGGTCGAGTCACTGGTAAGTGCTCCCATGCCCACACATGCAGCAGCGTCATGCCTACTGCAAGAGACCCCCGCTCTCTGTACACCACCTCATGCAACTCCTGGTACATGTGCGCTAGCACGCACGACCCCCAGGCATATCGGGTCCCCTCTGTCACCATCATCTCAATCACCTGTCCCCATCCGACCGCCAATCCATGTGACCGCCTGTCTGGACACAGAAGTCCTCCCACGATCCCTGACAAAACTGCTGGAAGGGGCTCATATAGTGCCGCTATATCCTCCCAGGCAATCGACCCATCATCACTGAATACGTCCTCATCAAAAATCCTCTGGCAAGACACTGTCCCCCAGGATCGATCATACGTCACCAGCCGCCCTCGAATCGAAATCCGCAGAATGCGCCACACGTCCTCCAAAGTCACCGTCATCTCGCCCTGAGCCAGATGGAACGTGCATGTCTCACTGTGCCATCGCTCTGCTAACGCTGTAATCAGGCCGTGATTCATCCGAATCACGGGCATATGCATCACCTCATAGAGCCCAGTAGCCGCAATACAATCAATCTCAATCTGAGTCAAACGATCTCGCAACCCCTGTGTCGCGGGGTGGCGCTCGCGTAACTGCAACACGCGTAAGTCCTCCTGCACATAACATTCATCAAACCACCATCAGTTGTTTTGTTATCAAACTTTCTTAAGTTTAAACCTAGACTATCATCAGATACTTTGATCAAGTATCTTCGAGTCTCAACAGGTAAGCAATCATGGCCGCCTAGACTTCAACAGACATTTCTCCTAACAAATGACCTAAGTCTCATCGGGCTGCTATGGTTCAAAACAACTCCCACTTCACCTCGTCATCCATCCATCGCTAGGCATCAGGAGATTTGTTTTGTCCGAAACTGGGGCATTTTGTATACTAAAGCAAAAGCGCTATTTAATATACAATAGCGCTCATTATGAACAAAAGCGCTACAACCACATCAATAACGCTCACACAGCCCTCCAATAGCGCTACAAAAACAAAAGCGCTAAAACCACTCTACAATAGCGCTATTAAAATGCAATAGCGCTCAATTAACTACACCATAGCGCTCTTTAATCAAAAGCGCTAAAACCTCTATACAATAGCGCTATTAAAAATCAATAGCGCTCAATTGACCCTACCGTAGCGCTAATTTATCAAAAGCGCTCAAACTTGCTTGCAAAAGCGCTAAATTCATACAAAAGCGCTACAACTAGCCTACAAAAGCGCTATTGCGGCACAATAGCGCTAATTTATGGAACAAAAGCGCTAAAACATAGTTCCAGCGCTCTTGCTCCGACTTAACTTGGACTTAGCTAAAAACATACCAAAAATGCATAAAAAGTGGGTTTTCGAATTTGCGTACCACTGGTCCATAGTCGGCTGGGCGCTGGTACCGGCGGACTCGCTCAAATCTGTGCTCGGTGATCGGAAACGGCATCGTCGCTCCTCGTTGCTCCTCCAAATGTCACTGTCAGAGCTCTAGTTTTCAACTGGTCGCGGTCACAAATGATCCTGTTTTCACCCCTTTCACCCCATTTATACCCCCCGACGTCACCGTAACTTCACCCCGCTCATCGCCATGGTCCTCGTGAACTTCCCGAGCCCCCCATTTCTCCATGTTTCCCCCGTTTTCTTCTATTTTTACCCAGTATGCCTAACTTCTTCTCTTCTACCACCCTGCCACTTTTCATTCTTTTTCGAGAGATCGCCCGATTTTTTAAAAAAAAAAAATAAAAATTTTCGGCCCATCTCTCGAGGGGGCATACCACCCATTAAATTAACATACCACCCATTAAATTAACATTTTATGGGGCATTTCTTCACACCAGTTTTTCTTTCTTTGAAACGATGCGATAAACCGCACCGTCTCAAAGAGGGGCAAATGTAGTCACATAAATCTGTCCATTTTAAATTAAACGAATATTTCATATTTATTTGATTAAAAATCCACTAGCCACCAATTAATTAAATTAATATTTAATTAATTCATCCCCAAACATTCTTCTATTAATTAAATAAATTATTCAATTTATTTTAATTAATTCATTAAATCAAATTCCCATCAATTAAATAAATAAAATCTATTTATTTAATTAAATCCCCCTATTCCTCTTTTAAATAAATTAAATAAAACATTTATTTAAATCATTATCTCCACCCCACTTGCATTTTCCTACAAATGCAACTTGCACACATATTGAAATAAATGAATTTTTATTTTAATAAAATCCTATTTTCCCTCACCCACCAAATCCACTTGCAAAATCTAATCCCCTTCTAGATTCTTCTAACCCCTTCCTAATTAGCCTAATCCATCCCCTAATTATTGTCACATTCCTAAGCAAAATGGAGTCACTTCTCAAATGGCCCAAAGTCTTGGATAACCATTGAAGGTTTTCAACCTTCAACCACCAAAAACCCCAAAGTCTTTGAAAACCATTAAAGGCTTCCAACTTTCAACCACTTAATCCCCAAAGTCTCCAATAACCATTAATGGTTAATTCAACTCTCCCACATGGTTAAAACATTTGTTTTGACTCAACCTCTACCCAACCCAAGGGTCTCATCAGGTCATTAATGCTTTGACCATGATTATCTCTTAATCATTTGCACAAAGGTTTATCCTTGGATTAACTCCTAATCCAGTGGGTAATCCTAATTTAGGCTTGACACTTAGCCTTTAGATAACCATGAAGTCTTCTCAGGCATTCAATGCCTCCAACCCCTTTCTTTCAACCCAATCCTGTGTTGACACTTGTCACTATTTTATTGGTGCCAATTGTGCACATGGATCCCCAACTTTCAAGCTTGACCCTTGATTAAACCTTTCAATCCTGGCCATCCATTGCTCCATTTTTCCTATAAATAGAGCCCATTCCTTCATAATCCAGATCCTGAAAACTTGTATGCATTTAGACTATAGCCATTTTAGAGAGCATTTTAGCATAAACAAACTAAATCTTGTCTTTTGGTAAAATACATCATTTTAGCATTAAAATAGCTTTTCATTTCATGTTTAGAGCTATTCTACAATCTCAATCCTCCATAAGCATCCATAGTGCAAAAAGCTGCTGAGAGCTACACTATTTTGGAACTTGGAGAGGAGAGGAACAAGGGAGAAAGAACTAATATCATGTTAAGAGATAGTTGGAGATATCTCATTGTCTTACTTTTTTTAGTTAGATATATTTAGCATGTTTTTAGTGTCTCCTTTGGAATGCCTTCATTGTGTTTGGTTTTTAGATTGATTAACTCTAACATCTTGTGTGTTTTATGTTGATTGATCTTGGACTAATCTTGTGCCATTTAGGAGGGCATCACTATGTAATGTAAATCACAATATTGGTTCGGTGATACCGTATGATGTAATTTTTGTAATTATGGGTTTATGGGTTTAGGGTTTAGCTGACTATTGTCAATAAGGTTGATGATCTGTATTTATAGGTGACTTATTCATGTAATTGGTATCATGGTATGGATGGGATGGTTATGTCTGCATTATCAGAGAGTGGTTTATGTGCAAACAAGGTTATATCATTCAACGAAGGTTTGAGGAAGGTTTTGATTTGTAGGGCAGACATCTGTGCTTAACCGAAACTATATCAAGCATTAGTAGATGTTACTTTCACAGTTTATTTCTTTTTGGATTGTAGTCTAATGTTTATGTAAGTTAGCGAGACTTCTCCTTGTGATGAGTAGCGACCTCTAAGTGGTTGGCCTGATTGCAAGTGCAATCCCCATTGTAATTTTAGTGTCATAAATTGCACACCCTTGCTAGGGTGGTACAATTTCACACCTAGTTTAGCACCCGCTTTAGTGTGTAACTTGCATTTTGCATTATAATTTCCCTTTAAGAATTTAATTAATCAATTTAATTAGATCTAAAGTCATAGATCATCACTTCACATATTATAAAGTTGGGCCCTTTACCCTAAGTGTGCCCCTTTTTGTTTTATTCCTCCAATAAGTCATTTAATCATAAACCCTAATTATGTCCTATTTTGATCTTGTAGGCCCGATTTCGCATATCAAAACATCTCAAAATCAGCTATAACTTTGGGATTTTCACTAATATCATCATATCTAATGACCATGAAAATTTGGTAAAAAGTTGGCTGGACCATGGCGGGAATGTACATGGTCCTCGATTTTTTTTCCCAAAATTTCACGAGTATAATCCTATGATATAATAATGCTTAACCCTAAAATATTGACAGGAAATTCAAATCCTAGGTCAGCTTAAACATGAAATTAAGGTCTAGGGTTTCATACTTAAGAGCTCTCTTTCTTCATTTCAAGGGAACCTTTTCTAAGAATCTAAGAACAAGTTTTTGGAGCATAAGGAGCCTTGTAGTCAAACAAATAGGGTATAGAGTTTGATACAAAATACTATAAACTATCACCAAAACAGGGGTTTGACTAAGGCAAAACCTTATATAGCCACCAAAAACCCTATTTTGGAGCTTCAGGTACATATTCAGATCCGAGCGTCGCTGGAAATTTTGGGTCCGGAAGAGCACACAAAGACAATTTTTGGGTATAGATCTCATCAGAATACCTAAGGAAAGGGGCGTGGCACACTATTCCTACCTTTTATCAATAGGATTTGGAAAAACAGTGTCTTGCAGGCTCCAGAACCCATCCCGCCAGTTGCAGCTCCAGACTTGTAGAATTAGGATAGTGGCATGGCACCCTAGTGTTGGCATTTTGGCACTAAGTTGTCATTGATGTCAACCGGCATGATGGAGATCCACATAAGGGTGAGCATAAAGAATGAAGGTCTACTGGTTTGAAGGATAAAGTACAAATTGGTCTAAAGGATGGTTGCTTGTTTATGATGAAGAGGAAGAATGTTAAAAGTTGTCTCACACTATCAGAGGTGAAGATGTGTAATCGGTACAGGATGCTCTACCGGGTAACAAAAGAAGAACACTCTACTAGAAAAGGGATATACCAAAATGTGTTTGCTGAACCAACTGTAAGTTGGTGGGCCATGTCTTGATTTGTGTGATTCCATGTGGAGTAGAGGTGGCAAATGTGTTGTGGTTGGTGAAGCCTCATCGACAGGGTCGATGAAACAGATAATCACCATTAATGAAGGAGCCACAGATCATGGGATTATACCTGACTGATTACGGCTTGAGGAAAAAGGAATGACAGAGGAAGATCAGGGTGCAGTTGGCACCTGAATCAAGGCAAAGGAAATCCGATTCAGGATGTTCTCATAAAGGAAACTTCTAGAACACTTTGTGTGTCATCCGACTTTATGACAAAAAATCTGGTTCATGATTGCCACTCCGAGAAAAACATGTATTGGATAATGAAAACCGTGTGCAGGTGCAGTCTTCAAGGATAGGTGATTGATCCAAGATAGCGGGGATTGGATCTCATGAAGATTGTGTCAGAAAGAGAAAACCCTAACCGCTCAGCTTTTTGAATTGCATTCTGGCGGGAAAACAGATAATAATAAATGAGAGCTCTGGACAGAAGTTGTTGTTGATGCTATGCAGATTGAGTAGGGAAGAGAAGGGAGAGAGAGCAAGGAGAAAAATTTAGAAGGTGTTCTAAGCAAGTTGCAGTGTGGGTGGGCAAGTAGACTGGTGAGAGGATTCTACTGACAGTATTATAGTTTGGCAGTTGAGCCTAATCGGTAAGGTGTGGCAGAGAAGGCAACATCCTAGTGTGACACTGTGTGTTGAGAGATTGTGTGTGAAAGGGAGAGAAAGATAATAAAGAGTTATTTGATTCAAGAGTTACATAATTCATTTGCAACAAGAAGCCTTAATTGTATTCAAATAGTATTTCAATATATATGGCCAAGTTGAAGCTTGGTGTAGGGGTTGGTGCTCCTTGGGTTGGTGCACAAAATCTTTGTAAATTTGTGTTTTACCTGTGAGGCTGGATTGGAGCAGTAGTCTTTAGCATCTTTTATCACTGAGGTTTTTTCCATATTGGGTTTTCCTCGTAAATATGGTGTTGTGAGTTACTTGTGTGTGTATGGTCTCTTTGGCTTTCTTTCTTGTATTACCGGATTGATCGTTTAAGTGATTAAGTAAATAACTGATATTCTCAAATTAGATCACAAGAGGAAAAATGTAGGAATCACTGATTCACCCCCCCTCTCAGTGGTACTTTGTGTTCAACAATTCGTATTAGAGCCTAGTTCCCAATTATATTTAAACCTTGGGTAGATTCTGGACTTTGAGCACAATGGCAAGAAGTGAGCTACTTCCTCAAAAGCCCCCATGTTTGATGGATCTGACTATGCCTTCTGGAGTAGAAGAATGAAGACCTATATTTCATCTCTTGGTTTTGATGTGTGGATATTGGTCAAGAATGGGCATGCCATTCCTAATACTCCTCCCTCTAATCTAGATGCAAAAAAGGAGTATGAGAATAATGCAAAGGAAAATTATGCTATCTTGAGTGGATTGTCCGATAATGAATTTGTCAAAGTCATGCGTCGTATTTCAGTAAAGGAGACATGGGACAAATTGTAGAGATTGTTTGAGGGAGATGCAAGAGTCAAAGAAGGCAAGCTGCAAACATGAAGGGGTCAACTTGAAAGCATCAAAATGAAAGATGATGAAAAGATTGCAAACTATCTTCACAGATTTGATGAAACTATGAATACCATTAGAGGACTCAGAGAAGAGATTGCAGATGAGATTCTTGTCAAAAAGATACTTAGATCTCTCACTCCCAAATATTATACTAAGGTGTCAGCCATTGAAGAAGCCAAGAATCTGAAGACTTTTACAATGGATGAGCTATTTGGCTCCTTGACAGCCTACGAGATGAGAACAACCAGTGATACTTCCTCAAGGAAAGAAGCATCATTCAACATCACCAAAAAGGGTAAAGAAGCTGTCACTCATAAAGAATCCAATGAAGATTCTGATGAAGAAGTAGCAAACTTTGTCAGGAAGCTCAAAAGAGGATCCGATCGGTACAAAGGAAAGCTACCACTTAAGTGTTTCAACTATGGAAAGGTAGGACACTTTGCTACAAACTGTCCGAACAAAAAAACTGATGGAGATGAGTCAAGAGAGTTCAGAAGATCTGCTGGCAAAGATAGTGAAAGGAATGACTATCGACAGGGAAGAAGAGGCTACCAAAACCAGAAAAACTTTTATACCTTTGAGGAGCACACAACAGATGATGAAAATGCATCAGAAGATGATGACCGTGAGAACAATAGGAAAGTCAATCTCTTCATGGTACTTGACAAACCAGTTGATGAAGATGAGGAAGAAGAGGATGTTGAGGCTGAAGTGGATTTGGAGAGAGAACTTATAAGTGCTCTTGAATAATTGAGTAAAACAAGAAGATAACTCAAGAGGGTTAAGCTTGTTATAGTAAATGAACAAGATCTTTTGAAACAATCTCTAGAAGAGTCCGGTCAAGTCATATGTGACTTGAAGCTGCAATTGAAAGAAACTAAGAGGATTAGTGAAGCTACAGCCTTTGATATGACATAGAAAGAAAAGGAGAATCAAGAGTTGGAAGCTAAAATAATAAGGCTCAAAAAGGAGCTTGAAGAAAGCAAGGAAGAAATAAAAATAAGGAACAAGTATGAAGGCAACATTGAGGCCTTAGATAAGATGTTGAGCAAACAAAAGCAATCCAAAGACACCGGTGGCTTAGGTTTTGAAGAAGGTCAAAGTTCAAACCACAAAGATAAATCCGACAAAGAAATAATGTTCACTTCTTCAATTGAAGGTGAAGAAAAGAAGACATTCACTATAGGCAAGGATACTGACAAAAAGACATATGCAGATGCTGTTGGAAACCGTCACTCAAACCGGTATGCAGAAATGAACCAGAGGCCACACTTCTTGCACCAAAATGTAGATCTTGTTGGCATTGCATGCTCCAATGAGAATTGAAGGTGATTGAAGGTGCTTTCATTGATGCCAACTTTGTGGACCTTAAGGTATTCATTTGGTGAACCACCGGTAGGCATAGGTATCGACAGGCACTTCATCGACATCGACAATAATGTTCACCGACATCCCAACCGATAGGAACAAGTTTTGTATTTTGTATTTAATTGTAATATCTTTTTGTAAACCCGACATGGCATATTGTAATAAGACTCATATAAGTATGAGATCTTGTAAATCATTTTGATATAGGATATGCATGGATAGAAAAAGGTAGAAATGATGAGCGAATATTAAGGCAGATTTTGTATAAGGTTATGGGTACAGTATGAGCTTAAACCGGTACTGAATTTGGCATAGCAGATGCTTTTTGTAGCAGTACACTATATTGGATTCTCATAATCCATTTTCTAAGTCAGTCAGACTTCCTTTTGTATTTGAGCAGTGAGCTCTAGGCAATTGGCCTTCCTGCATGTGTAGGCACCTTATTGTAAGTAATATCCATTCATTGGCCAGTGAGTGAATATTGTGGGTCACAAATCCCACCGAGGTTTTTCTCACACCGAGTTTCCTCGCCAAAAATCTTGTGTTATGGTGTGCTTTCTATGCTTTCTATGTTGTCTTTATTGTTCATATTTACTACATTAATTCTTGTTTACCAGTATATTGTTTTGGAATGAAAAATACTTAATAAGGTCAGAAATTCTGTTAATCAGTTAGATAGTGATTCACCCCCTCTCTCTGTATCTTTGGGACTATCATCAATCCTAATAATTGGTATCAGAGCCTGGTCCTCTATTTTCAAAAGCCTAACAACTTGAGGGAGATTCTGACATCGGTACAGATAGAAAACTTGAAAAAGAAATTAGAAGGAGCTCTTGCAGACTTTGATGCAAAAAAGTTGAAGAATATCAAACTTGAAGATGATCTAAGGACTGCACAGGAATTCATTCAAGGACTTCAGGAAAATATCACTATTGCTAGAAATAAAAGAAAAGAACTTCATGAGAAGATACAGAGTGATGATGATGAAAAGGAAACTTTTAATGACCTTGTGAACAAATTGAGGCAAGAAAACAACGCTATGAGGAATGAAATGCAAGATATGACTATGAGGTTTTGTAAAGACATTGAGGACAGAAAGAAGAATGAAGATGACTTGACTAGGAGACTCAATGATGCTGGAAATGAAAATATAAGACTCAGTCATAAAAATGATATGTTGAAGAGAGATCTAATGCACATGCAAAATGATAAAACTAAACTTATGAGACAGAAGGGAATTTTGGAAAATGAGCTAGCTACTGCAAATCAACATAAAGAGAAATTCAAGAAAAGTTCAGAAGAACTTGATAATATGCTAAAAAGTCAGAAACCTAATGGAGATACTAATGGACTTGGTTTTGAAGTTGGTGAATGCTCTGGTACTGCAAACAATCATGATCACAACAAACCAGTAAGACAACCTAATGCTTATAAATTTAATGGGAAATGCTTTAACTGTAACAAGTATGGTCATAAAGCAAACTAGTGTAGATCTAGAAACAATCATAACATTAATGTACCCACTGGTCAATGTTCCAAATGCAAAAAAATTGGTCATAATTCAGAAAACTACATAATGAATGTAAGATGTTATGTTTGTGGAAGATTTGGGCACTTATCTAATCAATGCAGAACACATACTGGCATAGGATATGGAAAGGCTATTCAAAATAACAATGTGACTTGTTATGCTTGTAATAAAATTGGACATATTGCAAAATTTTGTAGAAGTAAGGCATCACCGACAAATAATAAAGGACCCAGTTTGAAAGGCAAAGAGAAGGTAGATGAGGTAAAGCAATAATTTTCAAAACAATGGATTAGAAAGAGAGATTAGAATGTTGATGAGACTATTCCTTCACCGGTAGAACAAAGTACTACTCCACCAGAAGGAGATTCTTCATCTAATTGAAAAGAAACCTTTTGGGGGTATGGCAACAAGTTGAAAATCATGCAAGTTTACCCTCGATTGATGATAAGAAGATGAACTTTTTCTTTACTAGCAGATGTGTTAAGTTTCACTTAACCAATAGGCATTTATTGTGGTTGTTGGAAGAAAAGACATTATAAATCAGTGTTTTCCCCTCTTTTTCATTCACTGAGCATTCAAACTTTCTAAGAGCGTGAAAAACCCGAGCGAAGGCATCCTTAGTGAGAAGTGAAGCAAGTTATTTCAAGCATCCAAACCTATTAGGCAGATTGAGGTATTTATCAATGGCTTCCTCCTCTGCTCCAAAATTTATTGCAAACCCTACTATTATAGAAGTGGTTAAACACCTTAGGCTAGTTTTTAAAATCATCCCTGAGGTAGTGAAATAGGATGATACCCTAGGAGATTTTTCAAAAATCCCTAAAGGAGTTGCATATGCAGAAGACCCTAGAATATATATTCATTGCCACATTGAGGAATTAGGTTTAGAGGAAATAATGAAAATGTAAAAAAATGTTATCTGTGATGAAAATGGAATTGTGAAACCCAAACATAAGGTTATTGAAACCCTAGGTTTTGTGGAAATCCTTGACATCCCGGAATTTCCTAAGGAAGTAGTAAGGATTGTACTTAGCAGAGTTCATGGTGAATTATTTTGGCTAGACTCTATTCACAAAATCACTAAGGAAATAGTTAGGGCAGTGACTGGCTTACCCTCCACTGGTAGCAGGCCAGATAAAACTAAGAAAGTTTATAATAACATAGTGATGGCATTAACAGGAGCAATTTATGACAACAGAACCCTAAGAGTGAATGATGTGAAGGATGAGAATGTTAAATTCATAAGCATGATCTTAGGATATAAAACCACACATGCTAACTGACTGAACTCAGTTTCCAGTTTGTGTATCAAAAGTGCATATGATATGGTTAATAGTATGGGTATAGACAAGGACAATAATATAACTGAGTATTTCCAAGCCTTTAAAACAAAAATGAAAATAGGAGAAAGGTTACCACAAAGCATTGTAGACAACTATGAGAAAGAAATTTGCTTTGTAATTAAGAAAGATGAGATTTGGATGGAGGCAGTTCTTCCTAGAACTATTTGGGTAACAAAAATGGGATATGAGGCTGATGTGAACATAATTGAAACATATGCCAAAGACCTACTTGAGGCCCCTAGATAACCGAAAGAAAAAGTCTTTGGTAATGCTGAGACAATAGAGAGTGGTGTGCAGACACTAAAACAGAGGAAGAAAAGAGAGAAATACATTAGAAGTGCATCCAAGCAAGTGAAAGAAATAAAAGAAAACATAATGAACATAACTGGTATCAAGGAAAGTGACTTGGAAGCCTTACAACCATAGGCTCATCTCTCACTGGTTGGTACTTCATCATATAGTGAAATTCCTGCTGAATTCATAAGAGTAGATAGGAAGAGAAAACCCTCACCGGTACCCTCTCCTACACCCAAGAAGACAAGGAAGAAAAAACAGGTAGTGAGGCCACTAGCTAAGAAGCTGACACCTAAAAAGAAAAAGAAAAATAGGTTATACCACCACTAGACAACCTACTGAGTGAGATAACAGATGACGACAATTTATCCAATGTAAGCAAATTGTATGATACATTCACCAATGAGGAGAAAGAAAGTACAAAGAATAGTATCATCTTACATCTTGATATTTATAAAAAAGTTTTAATATAAGTTGTAGATGATTTGCCTAGTGATTTATATAGGTGGTTAGATGCTAAAAGGTTAGCAATTATGGAACTTGAGAAGAAAATCAAAATTGGGAAACTACTTGTTGTACATCCTGTAAAATCTGTTGAGGAAATTGATCAATTGATTAGTGAATCAAATAGAAAAGTCTTTGCAAGTGGACATCAACATGTAATTCTAATGGACGACAGAGAAAATGAAATTGCAGAAAAGACAGTTGATAAATGGGACATATTCTTTGTTGAAAAAGAGAAACAAGAAGAACTGAAAAGATGTAAAACCTTCAAGGTATATCAAAAGGACCGAGACAAGGGAAAAGGTAAGGTAGGTGGATTAACCAATATAAAAGTGACAGATAATCTACCACCACCTTCAGTTACTCCACTGGTACAGACAGATGATACATCATCTACTGAGAATGTGGAAACACCACACGAGGATACAAATCTTGAGTCTAAAATTTTGTATACTATGAACATAGACACTCAGGAAGTTAATATTGTAGTTGATAAGGAAAGCACTGAGGAAAAGAAAAATGATGTTGCTATTGAGAAAGTAGCTGATAAGATTGAGGTTGGATCATAGGGAGAACATATTGAGATTGGGATTCATGCAGAATAAACTGAGCACATAGTGGAACACTTGGACAGTGGCATGGTTACTGATATTGTCAATGCAAACATTGAGAAACCAACAGAGATAGAGATACTGGCAATAGAGAATAAAGAGAAACCAATTGAGATATCGGTAGTAGACAATGCAGAGAAACTGACAGAGAAACTGATAGTGGATAACACTGAAAAACCATCAGAAACACCGACAGATAACACTGTGAAATAGGTAAAGATACCAGTAGAGAAACATGTTGATTCATAGGTACACACTGAGACAATGCCACCGGAAACTATTGAAAAGCCAAAACCTTTGCTAGTGGAAATGCAAACACAAACTAACCCACCAGACGTTGAGACAAGAAAAGTGATTGCTCCCACTGAAAGCATTGAAATTGTTAAGGTAGTTGGGTAGACAAGTGGTACTTCATTGACTGAATTTAGACCAACCAATGTGACTGAAGTACTTTTGGATTCTGTTAAGAAAATAACAGATTGTAATGCATTGGCCTATAAGGCTATAAATGATACAATTCCTATTCTTAAATTGATTGCACCCAAATGCAATGTAGATAATAAGGATTCTTTGAGTCAGTTAGACACATTGTCTAAATATATCACCGGCAATATACTGACTGTTGACCAAATAAATAAAGAAACATTTAAGGAGAAAAAGGAGAAGGAAAAAGAGAAATTATTTGAGGAAACAATAAAGAAGTGCACAGAACATATTGATACTCTTTTCTTGACACTGCACACAACAATAATGGAATTCAAGGAATTGTACAGAGACACTTGTAAGACAAATCTTTTGATTGTGGATATTGATAAGGAAATCAGGAAAGTGCAAAAGGAAATTGATGACATAGCTGACAATATCATTGGTTCATCTGAACCAATATCAATTATTGAACAAGAAATTGCTGGATTTGAAGAAAAACTGGAGAAGTTAGAGAAAGAGAAGGAAAGAATAAAGGGAAAAGCCAAAAAGCTAAAATGTAGACTCAATCCAAATTGAGATAACCTCATCTCTCTACAAAAAGAGATCTCTGAGGCACTAATTCAAGGACAGAAGACACCAGAAGAGAAAATGCATCATCTCACCGGTACTATTCAGAGAATAGAGGTAGAATTGAAGGATAGTAACAGGTTTATTCAGAGTTTGAACATGGTTTTAGCAAACTTATTTCAGATTGTAACCAACCGGTTACAAGGTTCAAGCTGATAACTACACTCATTTGACAATTTTGACAACCTTTGTCATTGATGTCAAAGGGGGAGTAGTAGAACAGATAAAAATAACTTTCAGAAGAGATCATGTGCTCAAGGGGAGCACACATTTTTGGTAAGATTTTTTGGACTTCATTTTTGAGACAGATTTTGGATTTTTCTCATGAGTGTTACCATCAATGCCAAAGGGGGAGATTATTGGAATTGCACACTCCAATGAGAACTGAAGGTGATTTAAGGTGTTGTCATTGATGGCAACTTTGTGGACCTTAAGGTATTCATCTGGTGAACCACTGGCAGACATAGGCACCGGCACTGACACCAGTAGACACTTCATCGACGTCGACAATAATGTTTACCTACATTCCAGCCGATAGGAACAAGTTTTGTATTTTTTATTTAATTGTAATATCTTTTTTGTAAAGCCAACATGGCATATTGTAATAAGACTCATATAAGTATGAGATCTTGTAAATAATTTTGATATAGGATATGCATGGATAGAAAAAGGCAGAAATGATGAGTGAATATTAAGGTAGATGTTGTATAAGGTTATGGTCACAGTATGAGCTTAAACCGGTACTGAATTTGGCATAGAAGATGCTTTTTGTAGCAGTACACTATATTGGATTCTCATAATCCATTTTCTAAGTCAGTGAGACTTTCGTTTGTATTTAAGCAATGAGCTCTAGGCAGTTGGCCTTCTTGCATGTGCAAGCACCTTATTGTAGGTAATATCCATTCATTGGATAGTGAGTGAATATTGTGGGCCACAAATCCCACTGGGGTTTTTCCCACACTAGGTTTCCTCGCCAAAAATCTCATATTATGGTGTGCTTTCTATGTTGTCTTTATTGTTCATATTTACTACATTAATTCTTGTTTACTGGTACATTGTTTTGGAATGCAAAATACTTAATAAGGTCAGAAATTCTGTTAACTGGTTAGATACTGATTCACCCCCCCCTCTCAGTATCTTTGGGACTATCATCAATCCTAACATATCTAAGGAGAAATGCCAGAATTGATCGTGAAGGATTCATCAGATTCAACAACATGAAGGGAAAACCCTCCATGAGGCAGTTCCATTCAGGACCAAGACAACTTAACCGGTATGTTTCAATTTTTCATGGTTACTATTAACGGTGCAATAAATTTGGACACAAAATAGTTGACTATAGATTAACAATAAGCCTTCTATGAATTATGAAAGTAGAAATCCATTTAATACACTCTGGGATATGAATGTTGTCTGGTATCAGTGCAATGGATATGGTCATAAGAGTTTTGATTGTATGAAGAATAAACCTACACCTTACAATAATGTTAAGGATGTTCCCTTTAATAAAAATGTAAAATATTATAACTGTCAAGAATTTGGACACATAGCAAAGTTATGCAAAAACAATAAGATCAAGAAAATAAAGGAAAATCTAGATCAAGAGCCGATAATTGAACTTGAGCTTAATATAGCAGCATACAAGAAGAAGGAAATCAAACTAGTTTGGGTTGAGAAAGAAAAGGAATGGGCAGAATCAAGTCTCTTAGTACAGACAACCTTGCATGCTGAAAGGAAAAATCTATGGGTGGTAGATAGTGGTTGTTCAAACCATATGACTGGCAACAAAAATAAATTCATCAAACTTGAAGACTGGAATGGTGGATCAGTAAGGTTTGGAGATAACTCCACCAAAATAAAGGGAAAAGGAACTTTATGCATTGATGGAAAACTTAAGGCACATGATGTATATTATGTGGAAGGCCTCAAGAATAATCTGCTGAGTGTGAGTCAGATGTGTGACAAAGGTTACAAATTCACCTTTAACTCAACCGGTTGTCAAATAAAGAAAGATAGTATCGGTAAAGTTGTGGCAGAAGGAAAGAGAACTGATGGAAATGTTTATAATCTAAAGGAATGCTATGAGTCCCAATGTATGTTAGGTCAAGTAGATGAAAGTTGGTTGTGGCATAGAAGATTAGGTCATATCAACTTTGATAACTTAGTTGCAGTAAGCAAAAAGGGGTGTGAGAGGAATATTCCACCCATCATCAAACCGGTAAACACATTTTGTGATGAATGTCTAAAAGGTAAGCAAACAAAAGTGAGTTTTAGGACAAAGGAGCACAACACCTCAAAACCACTTGAAATTGTGCATACAGATCTGTGTGGTCCAACTCAAACAAGAGCACTTCCCAGTGAAAGATAGTTTATGCTCTTCATTGATGACTACTCAAGGATGACATGGGTCACCTTTCTGCAAGATAAATCACAAGCATTTGAAAGATTCAAGATCTTTCAGAAAATGGTGGAAAAGGAGAGTGGGTATAGATTAAAATGTCTAAGATCAGACAGGGGTGGAGAATTCACATCAAATGAATTTGAAGATTATTGTGAAAAACATGGAATTAGAAGGCAATACTCTACTCCTAGAACACCACAGCAAAATGGTGTGGTAGAAAGGAAGAACAAGACAGTCAAGGAGATGGCCAGAACCATGTTAAATGAGACTAGTTTGCCAGATATATATTGGAAAGAAGTTGTTCACACTACTACATATACTTTGAACTGGGTTCAATTAAGAACAAACAACAAAATGACACCTTACGAGTTATGGTATGACTGGAAGCCGTCAGTCAAATACTTCAAAGTATTTGGAAGCAAGTGCTTCATCAAGAAAGATGTGGATGGTGTAGGAAGTTTTGACTCCAGGAGTGATGAAGGAATCTTTCTTGGTTACTTATCTAACAACAGAGCCTACAAATGCTACAATAAAAGGCTATGAAGGGTCCCTGAGAGTGTGCATGTAAAAGTGGATGAAGATATGCACAGAGGATATCAACCATAGGTTAACCAATATGATGACTTCGGTAATGATTAATATTATGAAGCTCAGATAGATACTGAACTAGAGGTAGCATCTCAGAAGGTTCCCAACTGGTATGTACAACTGAATCACCCAGAAGAACAAGTTTTGGGAAATAAGAGTGATGGTGTGTAGACTAGAAGAAGAGTTGCCCAGAATGATGAAAAAGTCAACCTATGCCTCATGACTGAAGTTGAACCCAAAACTTTCAATGAGGCTAGCAAGAGACAAGAATGGATGGATGCCATGGAAGAAGAACTGCACTAGATTGAGAAGAACAAGACTTGGGAATTAGTCCCTAGACCGGAAGACAAGAACATCATTGGCACAAAGTGGGTCTATCGGAACAAGATGAATGAATAAGGTAAGATTGTGAGGCATAAAGCTAGACTAGTGTGCAAAGGATACTCTCAGGTAGAGGGGATTGACTTTGAAGAATCATTTGCATCGGTGGCTAGATTAGAAGCAATTAGGATATTTCTATCTTACTCTACCTACAAGGGGTATAAATTATATCAAATGGATGTAAAATCTACTTTTCTAAATGGAAATTTAGAAGAAGAAGTATACATGGAGCAACCAGAAGGATTTTTGCTGCATGATGATGAGACATTTGTGTGTCGGTTAAAGAAGGCTCTGTATGGTTTAAAGCAAGCTCCCAAAGCATGGTACTCAAGATTAGATCAGTATCTGAAGGAGCAGAGATTGAAAAAAGGGAGTGTTGATAGCAATCTGTACATAAGGAAAGATCAGAATCACATGATTATTGTGGTTGTGTATGTAGATGACATCATCTTTGGAGGAAACAAGGATAGTCTCTGCAAAGAGTTTGTTGATCAGATGCAATCAGAATTTGAGATGTCAATGATTGGTGAATTGACTTAGTTCCTTGGCTTGCAAATATTATAGAAAGATAAAGGAATCTTTATCTCACAAGCCAAGTATGCAAAGGAGATGCTGAAGAAATTCCAACTAGAAGATTGCAAACCGGTAAGTACCCACATGGTGACCTGTAGCAAATTGAGTAAGAATGATGAATCATCGATAGTGGATCAGACTCTATATAGATCCATGATAGGTAGTCTACTATATCTAACTGCTTCAAGATCGGATATAGTTTAGGTAGTATGCATGGTAGCTAGATTCCAAGTTGCACTACACATGAATGGTGTTAGCAGAATTTTTAGAATCTACAAGGAACTCTCAGCTATGGTTTGTGGTATCCTAAATAGGGAGATTTTATCTTGGAAGCATACACTAATGCTGATTGGGCAGGATGCATTGATATTAGAAAGGGCACAATCGGTGGTGCATTCTTTCTAGGTGACCAGTTGGTCTCTTAGCATAGCAAGAATTAGGACTCAGTCTCCTTATCTACTGTTGAAGCTGAGTACATTGCTGCTACTACATGTTTCTCTTAGGTGCTTTGGATGAAGTAGACTCTCAAAGATATACAGGTGGACATCATTGAACCTATTCTCATCCGGTGTGAGAATTCGAGTGCAATCAACATAGCAAAGAATCCGGTCATGCATTCCAGATCAAAACATATTGCTATCAAATGTCACTTTCTCTGAGAGAAGGTTGAAGGGAAAGAGGTAAGGATGGACTATGTTCCTACTAGTGAACAAGTAGCAAACATTTTCACCAAACCGCTACCGGTAAACACGTTTCAATACCTCCGACACAAGCTGGGAGTTATGTCATCTGCCTAGGAAGCTTTTGTGTGACTCAGGGGGAGATTTGTATGGGTCAAAGGGGGAGTGCGCAAGTACCCTTTGTCATTGTGTCAAAGGGGGAGAAATGTATCGATATGGAGTGGATCGTGAGAAGTTGACATCAATGCCAAAGGGGGAGATTGTTGGCATTTTGGCACTAAGTTGTCATTGATGTCAACCGACATGATGGAGATCCACATAAGGGTGAGCATAAAGAATGAAGGTCTACCAGTCTGAAGGATAAAGTACAAACTAGTCTGAAGGATGGTTGCTAGTTTATGATGAAGAGACAGAATGTTAAAAGTTGTCTCACACTACCAGAGATGAAGATGTGTAATTGATACAGGATGCTCTACCACGTAACAGAAGAAGAACACTCTACTGGAAAAGGGATATACCAGTATGTGTTTGTTGGACCGACTGTGTGTTGGTGGGCCATGTCTTGATTTGTGTGATGCCATGTGGAATAGAGGTGGCAAATGTGTTGTGGTTGGTGAAGCCTCATCGATAAGGTCAATGAAACAGATAATCGCCATTAATGAAGGAGCCACAAATCACAAGATTGCACCTGACTGATTGCGGCTCGAGGAAAAAGGAATGACAGAGGAAGATCAGGGTGCAGTTGGCACCTGAATCAAGGCAAAGGAAATCCAATTCAGGAAATTCTCATAAAGGAAACTTCTGGAACACTTTGTGTGTCGTTTGACTTCATGACATAAAATCTGATTCATGATTGCCACTCCGAGAAAAATATGTATTGGCTAATAAAAACCGTGTGCAAGTGATGTCTTCAAGGACAGGTGATTGATCCAAGATAGGGGGGATTGGATCTCATGAATATTGTGTCAGAAAGAGAAAACCCTAACCACTCAGGTTTTTGAATTGCATTCTGGTGAGAAAACAGATAATAAGATATGAGACTATGCACAGAAGTTGTGGTTGATTCTATGAAGATTGAGCAGAGAAGAGAAGGGAGATCGAGCAAGGAGAAAAATTTATATGGTGTTCTGATCAAGTTGCAGTATGGGTGGGCAAGCAGAATGGTGAGAGGATTCTACCGACAATATTATAGCTTGGTAGTTGAGCCTAACCGATAAGGTGTGGCAAAGCAGGCAACATATTAGTGTGACACTATGTGTTGAGAGATTGTGTGTGAAAGGGAGAGAAAGATAACAAAGAGTTATTTGATTCAAGAGTTGCAGAATTCATTTGCAACAAGAAGCCTTAATTTTATTCAAATAGTATTTCAATATATATCGCCAAGTTGAATCTTGGTGCAGGGGTTGGTGCTCCTGGGTTGGTGCCCAAAATCTTTGTAAATTTGTGTTTTACCTATGAGGATGGATTGGAGCAGTAGTCTTCAACAACTTTTCTTACCGAGGTTTTTCCCATATTGGGTTTTCCTCATAAATCTAGTGTTTTGAGTTACTTGTGTGGGTATGGTCTCTTTGGCTTTCTTTCTTGTATTACCGGTTTGACCGTTTAAGTGATTAAGTAAATAACTGATATTCTCAAGTTAGATCACATGAGAAAAAGTTTAGGAACCACTGATTAACCCCCCCTCTCAATGGTACTCTATGTTCAACACCTGGTCCTAGACATTTCCGCTTAGATTTTAGACACAGGTGCATCTCTTATTTTGCCTCCTAATCTGTACTTTTCAGCAGTATATCAATTGTTCTTTGATTTGCATTTCTAGATTAGGGTTTGCTTGCTTACTTGTATCCTAGGTTAGATTGCATTTTTTAAATACTCCTCTCTCTCATTTGTAGCAAGGGAATAGAAACCTTAAGAGGTGATCCTCGGCTCTCTCTTCCACACAAGAAGTAGCCCAAAGTGTGTTTCCTCCCTAGGCTCTTTCATATTTCGTGAGTGTGTATGAGAGTGGGATTAGGGTTTCCATACTTAGCCTCACTTTTTCCCCTACACATCTTTGGTGAACTCGAGGTGAATCCAATTTCATTTTCATTGCATTGCATTGTTAGATCTAGATTTAGTATATTTCAAAACATAAAGAAAAAAAAAGAGATTTCTTTCATTTTCCTTGCATTTGTGTGTTTAATTTTTATGTAATTTTCATTTCAAAATGTCAGATTTCTATTTACAAGATGTTAATGCTTTTGATGATGTATGCAATTATGTTGATTATGAGTTTAGTAAGGATGAATTAGATGAATCTCTAGAAGAGTTTTTGAACCCTAAGCCTTCTAAACCCTCGTTTAGCCAGAAACTAATCAACCTTGTTACTATACCATTTCATGGTGATAAGAAAGGTAAGTTGAATGATTCCTCTCATAGGTACATTCCTATCAACTCCTCCACTAAATCTAGTAACATGGTTGACTGCCATAATTCCCTTTATGATTTTATGTCTCCTTTTGAGTCCAAAGATAAACCTTTAAATCACTATGACCATGGCTTATTGGATGATGCCCTTGATGGCTTTATGTCTTTTCCTAAACCTTCAAACAAGAATAATGCATCTAAAAAGTTAATCAATATGATCAATGTGAATGAACATAGAAAACCTCTTTTTGTAGTCCAAGGTGCTTGTCCTTCTCCCGCTTCACCTCTTCCCAATCAACTTCTTTTCATGGTTCAAGGTGGATATAGTCATGACTCCTTTAGTACACCCAACAAACCTATCATTACGGTTCAAGGAAGGAATCCCACTAAGAGTCCTTATAGCTATGCTAAACAACTAACTAAGGAGAGTTATAATGCAGTTGCCCATACCTATAACATGAGAAACAATAGGCAACCTAATCATCCTCTGATTATTCTCACTTCTCTACCTGATCATGAACCTATTATTCCTCAAGCACCTCATATTTTACAAACCCTTGGTAAGGAATATGATCTTGTTGAGCAACTTAAAGCTACTCCTGCCAAGATATCCCTTTGGGATTTGATTCAAACTTCCTCGACTCATCATGGAATGCTACAAGATGCCTTGAAAATATTGAATGTCCCATCCATAGTGACATCTAATAATATGGCTTCCTTGATTAACTCTATCATGGCTCCTAAGGCTCAGATTGTGTTTACACAAGATGAGCTACCATCTAGTGAAATTTAACAACAATATGATCCCTTAATGATCGTGATTATTATAAATGATAGCGCAATAAGATAAACACTAGTGGACAATGGTTTTGGCCTTAATGTTTGTAGCATTAATTTGTTGCATAAGATCAATGTTGATACATTTATTATTAATCCCGATTCTCTCACTATTTGTGTCTTCGATAATGTTGGTAAATCTTCATTAGGTATCATCACCTTTCCTGTTAAGGTAGGTCCTATTACTTTACCCACATCTATCCATGTCATGTCTGGAGAATTGACATACAACTTGCTGCTAGGGAGACCTTAGATTCATAGCATGCAAGTTGTTCCCTCTACATTGCATAGGCAAATTAAATTCATTTACAACAATACAACATATACCTTTCTAGGTGACACAAGACTCTAGGTTTGTTTACAAACATCAAATTCTAAATCCTCTTCAACCAATTTTTCCCCAACTGTCTTAGATAATCCCTCTAAGGCTTCCACTCCCACTAATATGACCACTTCATCTAAATTGATTCTCGATATTTCCTCAAGTGAACCCAAGGTTCTCGAGGAAGAGTCTTCTTAGCCTGACTCTACGATTGAGAACACTTTCTCTCTTGAAAAGGTTCTTGCAGAAGATGATTGGGGATCCCTTCATTTTAATCCTACCTTCATAGGGGAATACAAAATCCCCTTTAGAGAACCTAAGGTCAAAAAGAAGAAAGAAGAAGAACCTAAAAATCAATCCATTTTGTTTGGGCCATTGAGTAATAACTTTGTGGTGGCTTTCCAGATTCCATCTCCCTTAGTTTATGATCTAGAGGATTTTGACTCTTCACTTTATGAAAATCCTCCTTCTCCCTCAGAAATGGCTAACCTTTATGGTCCTGGTTTTCACATCCTAGCTAGGTGCAGATATAATGGAAATGGATGTGGTGCAAAAGAGCAAGGGATTAAGGTTCCCTTGGATAAATTTTTTTTGTGATTTGACATTTGGGTTTGGTTATGATCCTTTTAAGCGTACTAAAACCTCTAAGAGACAATCTATTAGTGTTAATGTCATTTATGCTTCTCTCTCACTAAAATATCTAGAGTATATTGTTTGTGACTCTTGTAGTGTCTTTGCTTTGGATATTTTTTCTACCGATGATTCCTTAGCTGAATTCTTAGGAGCTTATGACAACCTCCCTTGTTATCCCCATAGTCATGGTTTTTCCTATTGTCTAAATGCGAAAGCTTACTTTGGGAAAGAAAGAAATAACAATGAGATGATTAAATAATTTCCCCAGTTAAAAGACGATCCCCAACAAAGCAATCTCCTAATAATTGACACCATCTATATCAAGATAGATCCCTGTGTTGAAGATAAAATCATCCAGATAGGAAGATGTCTTGACGAATAAGAGAAAAAATAATATGCTGAGTTATTACATGAATTCCCTGAGATCTTTTCTTGGATATATTCTAACATTCTTGGCATAGATCCTAAGATTATCACTCATAACATTGTTCTAACCCCTAATGCTAAAGCTGTGAAGCAAAAGATTCATAAGATTCATCCTAAAGTGGCATTACTTGTTAAAGCTGAGATTGAAAAATCATTGGATGCTTGATTCATTCGTCCTATCGATTATTCCCCTTGGATTTCAAATATTGTGGTTGTGGCTAAGTCTGATAATAAGATTAGGATGTGTACAAATTTTTGTGATCTAAACAAAGCTTCTTTATAGGATGATTTTCCCCTTCTGAATATCGATATGATCATGGATTCTGTAGTAGGTCATGCTTTATTATCCTTCATGGATGGTTTCTTAGGATATAATCAAATCTTCATTAATCCTCAAGATCAATACCAAAATGCTTTCACCACCTCTTGGGGCATGTTTTGTTGGGTTATGATGCCTTTTGGATTGAAAAACGTAGGCACAACCTATCAATGTGCTATGACTCTCATCTTCCATGACTGCATGCATAAAAATTTAGAAGATTATGTTGATGACATGTTAGCTAAATCCGTTCTTCACACAGATCATGTTAAGATCCTTCGTCAGATATTTGAGATAATTCATAAGTATAATATGTGCTTGAACCCTCAAAAATGTGTTTTTGGTGTGGATAGTGGAAAATTATTAGGGTTCATAATTTCATATCACGACATTGAGGTGGATATGAAGAAGATAGATGCCATTGTTAACATGCCACCTCCTAAAAATGTTTCTAAACTAAAAAGTTTGCAAGGAAAGATTCAAGCTATTCATAGGTTTGTATCTCAACTCGCAGATTGTAACTTTCATTTTACTCAATTTCTTAAAAAAAATACTACCTTTCAATGGAATGAGGATTGTTGTCAAGCATTTGAAGAGCTAAAAACTTATTTGGCCAATCCTCCTATTCTTCAACCTGCTAACCCTTCCAAACCCTTTCTTCTATACATAGTTGCTTCCCTTCATGCTTTCGTAACCTTATTAGCCCAACACAATAAGGATGGTAGAGAATTTCCATTTTATTACATAAGCTACACTCTACTCGATTACAAAGTATGATATTCTACGATCGAAAGACAATGCCTTGCTTTAGTCTTTGCAACCCAAAAGTTAAGGCATTATCTCTTGAATGTTGAGGTCCATGTTATCATTAAATTTGATCCTCTTAGGCATCTTTTCTCCAAAACTGACCTTTCTAGATGCTTAGCTAATTGGGTTACTATATTGACCAAGTTTGACCTTAAGTTCATCTCACAAAAGGTAATAAAGGGTCAAGCATTAACTAGCCACTTAGTTGACTCTCCTTCACCCTTTTCCCTACCTAATCTAGAGTCCTTTCATGATGAATATATCTTCTCCACTGAGGTTGATGAGACTTGGGCATTGTATTTTGATGGCTCTAGGTGTTGTACGGGATCAAGGGCAGGGTTGGGCCTAATTTCTCCTAAAAATAAGCCTATCCCTTTATCATATAGTCTCAATTTCCCATGTACAAACACCATTGTTGAATACGAGGCTCTTATAGCTGGGCTTAAAGCAGTCTTAGCATTGAATGTGAAACATCTGCATATTTATGGAGATTCTCAACTAATCATTAGATAAGTGATAGGAGTTTATCAAGATAAGCATGACAAACTATCCCAATAAAGAGATCTAGCTATATCCTTGTTACAAAAATTTGATTCTTATACCATGGAGCCTGTCCCTTGAAAAGATAATCAACACGTTGATGCGATGGCATGTGTAGCCTCTCTAGTATCTTTAGAGAACCCCTTGGTAGATCTTAAATTCACTATTCACAACCTCACTACCCTGACTAATCCTGATAATCCTAGTGATGTTGTGTATTGTTTTATTATATATTTTGATGAATGGTACTCGCATATTGTAAGATATTTGAGTTCTGGTACCTTTCTTGACTCTACGAATAAGAATACTAGGACTAGGAGTTGAAAATTGGCTGTTAGATACATTATCCTTTCTAATGTTCTTTATAGGAGGGGTTATAATGGTCTTCTCCTTTGGTGTCTTAACAAAGATGAAATCCCTATTGCTCTTGAGGAGGCACATTTAGGTGCTTGTGAGGGGAATTTTGTGGGTAGATCCTTGGTTCAGATATTGCTCCGAATGAGATATTATTGGCAGACCATGAAGAAGGATTCCTTTGCATTTGTTAAAAAATGTCATCAGTGTCAGCAACATAGCAATTTGATGCATGCCCTTGCCCAAGAGCTTCGATCTCAATGAGCGTCTTGGCCATTTTCTACATGGGGTTTAGATATCATTGGTAAAGTATCTCCTCCTTCATCTGAAGGACATACTTTCATCATAACTGCAACTGATTACTTTATGAAGTGGGTGGAAGTTGTTCCTCTTTGATCCACTACTGCTGAAGTAATTTGTCAATTCATTTGGAAAAACACCATTTCCTGATTCGGAATACCTTCCACCTTAGTTTTGGATAATGGAACGTCATTTAAAAATAAGGATGTGAAGAAGTTTCTCAAGAAATATCATATTCAACATAATTTTTCTACATCGTACTATACTTAGTCAAATGTTCAAGCTGAGTCATTGTTAGACAGTTCAAATAACCAAAAGACAACTAAGAAGGGGGGGGCAGGGTGAATCAGTTGTCACCATATTACAGGAACCCTAAGTAATTTAAACTTTAATAATGGAACCCAAAAGGTCAATACCAGAATGCAGAAACCAATTACCGAAATAGCAGATAAACTAATTAAGCGTAAGCAACAATAAGAGATTAAATACCATCCATATGACACCAAGATTTGTACGTGGAAAACTTGGTAAAGAGAAAAACCATGGTGGGAAGCCTACCCACAGTTAGATAATATGTCTACAGTAAGTATGCGAATTACAATAGAGGGGCCCGCACTTGCAGGAAGGCCAACAACCTAGAGTACACTGCTCATCACAAAAGGAGTCTCACTAACTACATAGAAATCCATAATACAATCCAAATGAATGATTGAACTGCAAAGATAACATCTCCTATGCTTGAGTACAGTTCTGGTTAAGCTCAATACCGAAGGAATAAATCCTCTTACATAAACCCAACTCGATCACCAATGATCGACCAAATCCTCTGCCTAAATGATTATTACATTATTCACTCATATTACATTCCATATCCCTTTCCTATACGATCTACAATGAGATCTTACATCATATATACAAACCCTCGACCACAAACAATAAGGTCAAACACCAAACAATAAAACAATTACATAATTACAAAACATGTCGGCCAGAGACCAAACAAATAATATCCAACCCATAATACATCCCAAAAACACATCAAGAAGTCCAATCCACACATTACATTAAGCCGTTCCATAACCTAGATACACTGGGACCCAATATAGGTCCATAGATGCCAAATAAATGATCACAATCAACTAAGTCTCGAACATGATTACCATCAGCATCCCGAATCTCTACTAGAAGACGCACCAACACCACTTATGCATAACATTGAATATCTTCATCAAAGCTCTTCTGATGAAACCCTCATCAAAACAACAAACCAAGCTTCCAAGCATACAGGATAGCATCTGATTACCAGATCAAAACCAACTGACTAGACATAAATCTGAGCGACATGAATAAGCCAATTCCATAACCCAAAACAGCTAGTGTTGACATCAATGACAAAACATCAATGCAATACATAATCAATTCCTCCAAATGACCAATAATCTTCCCCTTTGGTATTGATGGTAACACTAGATGTGAAAAACATCCAAGTGCCAAGAAGTGCCAAACAAGTCTCCCCCAAAGGAAGACAACCAACAATTTTGCACACAAAGATATAGCAATGAAGTTCTGAAACAAAGACAAAAATCCCTCTGTGAACGATATCTCTGTAAACTTCTATTTTTCACATATATCTCTCCCCCTTTGACATCAATGCCAGAAATCTAAGAAAAATATCAAAGAAAAAACAAAAACCACTGAATCACAAGGCTAACTACTCCCCCTAAGCAATAGCATCCCCACACCAATGTAGAAAGAATGATATATCTGATAATGTATACCAGACTGATGCCAAAAAACATTAATCAATTTTCTGTCGGAGAGGCAGAAACCCCTAATCTGCCTCTGAGGTACTCAAATGATTATTTAGGCAAAGGTTTAGTGAAAATATCTACAATCTGCTCTTTAGTGTTCACAAAAATTAGTCTAACTTCATTTTCTTCCACCTTCTCCTTCAAAAAGTTATACTTGACATATATGTACTTTGTCTTCAAGTGAAATACCGGATTCTTTGATATGTCTATAGCAGCAGAGTTATCACAGTGAATAACTACCTATCCAATGCAATGCACTTTAATATCCTTCAACATTTGCTTCATCCATAGAACTTGTGTACAATTAGTAGCAGCAACAACATACTTAGCTTTAGCAGTAGATAAAGAAGTACATGATTGTTTCTTGCTAATCCATGAAACCAATTCTTTCCAAGAAAGAAAGCTCCACCGGAAGTAATTTTTTGGTTATCAACATCACCTGCCCAATATGCATCTGTATATGGACATAAAGTAAATTCATCATCCTTAGGGTACCACAAACCATATTCAGATGTACCTTGAAAGTATCTAAAAATTATTTTCACTGCACTCTCATGATTTTCTCTAGGTTCATTTTGATATGTAAATGCAATACAAACATCATTCATTATGTCAGGCCTAGTTTGAGTCAAATATAGCAGACCTCCAATCACAGACTTGTATCTTGTAGGATTTACTGGTGCAGAATAATCTTTCCTTGTCAATTTATCATTTGTAACCATAGGAGTACTTACCAGTTTAGAGTCTACCATACCAAATTTCTTCAACAATTTCGTAGCATGCTTAGTTTGACAAATGAAAATACCTTTGTCTTTCTGAGTAATCTGCAAACCTAAAAAAAATATCCTTTCTCGAATCGTAGACATTTTAAATTCTTTCTCCATATTTTTAGAAAATTCCATGCACGACTTATCTTCACCTCCAAAAATAATGTCATCAACAAAAACTTCAATAATTTTTATAACATCATTAGTGACTTTATAATATAGATTACTGTCTGCATTACCTTTAGTCAAACCAAGCTTCAAAAGATATTTATCTAACCTTGCATACCAAGCTCTAGGTGCCTATTTCAATTCATATAAAGCTTTCCTTAACTTGCAAACCATGTTTTTATCATCTAAAAGTGAAAGACCATTAGGTTGCTCAATATAAACTTCCTCATCAAGATCCCCATTCAAAAAGGCAAACTTAACATCCATTTGATAAACCTTGTACTTCTTATGTGCAACATAGGTAAGAAATAATCTTACATCTTCAATTCTAGCTACAGGTGCAAAAGTTTCACCATAATCAATTCCTTCCTTCTGAGAATATCCTTTACAAACCAATCTAGCTTTATTCTGTACAACTTGTCCATCTACATTCAATTTGTTCCTAAAAACCCATTTGGTTCCAATAACATTCTATTTTTAGGCCAAGGAACTAAAGTCCATGTGTTATTCTTCTCTATCTGATCTAATTCTTCTTCCATAGCTTTCAACCAACATTCAGCTTTACAGGCTTCAATTACTGATACCGATTCAACTTGAGAAATTAAACATACCTCATTAGTTGCCAATCTCCTTGTCATCACTCCATTGTTCTTATCCCCAATGATCTGATCTTTTGAATGATTCAATCTCACATACCTAGGAGTCTTCTGACTCTTTGTTCCTCTTCCTAGTTCTTTAGTTACTATTGAATTTTTTGATACTTCCAGAGTAACTAGTTCAACATTCTATTTTGGTAAAAATATTATCGGTTCAGTTATGATCATTTCCACTATCAGTTCTTGCTCATAAACTTTGATTTGACTTCTATTCAGCTCATGGACCTTGACAATAGCGCTCTCCACAATTCTCCGCAATCTCTTGTTATAACATCTATATGCCTTGCTTTCATTAGAATAACCAAGAAAAATTCCTTCATCACATCTAGGATCAAATTTGCTAATGATATCATCTGTCCTGATATAACATTTATTACCAAAGATTCTAAAATAGTTAACTGTAGGTGTATTTCCAAACCATAATTCATAAGGTGTCTTACCGGTTTCTCCTTTGATATGTACTATGTTGAATGTATAAACTGTTGTACTCACTTCTCTCTAGTAGATATGAGGTAGACTAGCTTCCATCATCATTGTTCTAGCAGCATCCAAGGTAGTTGTGTTCTTCCTTTCCACAACTCCATTTTGCTGAGGTCTCCCGGGAGCAAAAAATTATCTCCTTATACCATGCTTCTCATAGAAGTTGTTAAACTCACTGGATGTGAATTCTCCACAATGATCTGACCTTAAACATTTAATCTTAAATCTTGTCTCAGTTTCCACTTTAGCCTTAAAGATTTTAAACTTTTCAAAAGCCTTATATTTCTCCCTTAGAGAAGTAACCCACATCATTCTAGAATAATCATCAATGATTAGCATAAAATATCTATCACCTTGAAAACTTTTACCTCTAGCAGGGCCACACAAATCAGTATGAATAAGATAAAGAACATCATTAGATTTGTCTTGTATACTCTTAAAAGAGGTTCTGATATATTTTCCCATTTGACATTCTTTACATACCAGATTATAGGGCTTCACAATCTTAGGTATATCTCTAACTACCTTAGTTGAATTGATCTTCACAATGCAATTAAAATTCACATGACATAGCATTTTATGTGATAGATAACTCTCATCAATTTGTGCAATCAAAAATGTCTTCTCACCGGAATTCAAATGAAATATATTACCTTTTATCTATGTACTGGTTGCAATCTCCAAACCAGATCTATTAATGATTTTGCATTTTCCATCCTTGAACTATAATAGAAATCCCTTATCCACCAATTGTCCTACACTCAAAAGATTATGCCTTAAACCTTCAAGATACTAAACATTATCATTATTGTGCTTACCATCCAATGATATAGTTCCTTTTCCCTTGATCATACATGCTTTGTTATCTCCAAATCTAACCAGACCATTGTCAAATTATTACAAAGATAGAAACATTCCTTTATCTCCAGTCATATGATGTGAACATCGATTGTCAATTACCCATTCATCCTTATCTTAAATTTTAGTATCAAGTGCCTTCTCTTCAGGTACATTTTCTTCCTGTGTTGGAACATCTTCCTTGATAGCCAAGAACATCCATTATTTTCCATTGGCGGAACCACTAGTAGAGTCCTGTGTCCGTTCATCATCAGAATCAGTCACACCTTCCTGATCCGCTATGTAGCATGATTTGTCCTTGTTTTTTTTTCACTTATACTTGTTTTGATATCTAGGGTTAGGCTAAAAAGATCTTCTAGATCTCTCTTCATATCTTGAATTCCTCTCAAGACATCTAGATGCAAAATGACCTATCTTATTACATGCAAAACATTTAAAAGGTGCTTTTTCTTCATCCTTACTTCCTATCGGTCCTTTAGGTACTCCTCTAGCAAATAGGGCTTCAAGTTGCTCAAATTCTTCATCTTCTCTCTTCATATCATCCAATTCCCTTGCATAGAAAGCTTTCTAATCTTGCTTGCCGATTGATGATAGGTTCAGACTTCGAAGCTCTAGAAGGTCCTAATTCTTCAAGCTCAAAAGCAGATAATTTCCCAACCAAGGTATCTCTATTGACAAAAGTTTAAGCCATTGTTCTCAATTCATTAATTGCAGTAGCCTTCATCTTGTAAGCTGGTGGTAAAGCTCTTAGAACTTTACAAACTATTCCATCTTCAGTTAGAGTTCCACCACAACATTGAATTCCCATAACAATCTCATTTTCCCTTTCCATGAATGTAGTAATCCTTTCATCTTCTTCCATACTCTGTAATTTGTTCCATCATGTAGTGTCATAAAATTGCGACCCCTGCAAATTTAACCACATTTGGGGTCCTCAGCTTTGTGATGACATCTCATTCCTTAACTAGGACCTATTTATGCATTTCTAACCCTTCCCTCTTCCTCCTTCATGTCTTGTGTCTTCTTTAGACCTTGTCTAGGCCCTGGAATAGGGTAGTACATGGGTATGGTACCCCTTTCCCTCCTAGGATAGGGGTGTGGTGTCATTTCCCCCCTAGGACAGTGGAATGGCGCCCCTGTCCGCACCTCCTAGGGTGGTCCTATGTGTGGGGTTCCCTATCTCCTATGCACTTCTTGTCTTTGGGGTTTTTTATTCCTCTTTATTGGCCTTTGACAGTTGAAAGTTAATCCTTGAGGCATTTATAAAAGGGAATTCAATACCCTCATTCAAGAATGGATGGATAGTGCATAGATGGATAACAGAGGATAAGAGATAGAGAGCATAAGGAGAAGATACAAGATTTCACAGTCATCATCAATCATTCAAGCATTGAAGTCTTCTTCATTCATCCATTGGAGCAACATTACAACATTCATTTGCAAGCATGTGTGTGTGTTAGGGTTTTGTCATGTTACATGCCATTTCATATAACATTTGTGGTTACATCCAAGAAGCAAAGCAATCATCATCAACAAGTTACAGATCTACAAGGTATACATCTCCATTGTTTACATTCAAGCATTTTTAATTACTTTCTTTCTATGTTGATTCCTCAACTAGGGTTTGACTAAGGTAAAACCCTATCCACAATCCCCTTTTCTTATCTTTCTTTGTGTAGGTTGCAGGTACACAACTGTAATTGCAGGTTTGGGCTTCATTTGCAAAGACGAAGAACCCTTTTCATTTCATGGATTTTGTGGGGGACCATGTACATTCCCACCACGATCTTGATGAATTTTATCCAAATTTGTAGGGTAGATCTGTATTAGTTTAATTAGCTCAGATCCAAAGTTACAACATGATCCCGAACTGGTAGCACCTCATTTCACTCATTTCCTCTCTTTTCCACATAGTCAACAAGTCAACTTTCTCATTTACAAAAGAGGGTAAGTCATGCATCAACCACTTGCAATCCACTCAAAATTCACATCCTTGTTTCCCTCAGATTTGGATCTAGTGGATTCAACCCCTCTTTTAAATGTAAAGTTCTTCCCAAGTGAAAATCATCCTAGGGGCTTTCTTTCTCTCTCTCTTAGGTGGGGAGTCACTAGGATCCAATTTTCCACTTTACATTTTGCTGAACCTGACATCTTACACATTAATTCTAATTTCTCATTCTTAGATCTGATTAATTACAATTTGAATTTTAAATTTTTATTTTCAAGTTTGATCTACTTGCAAATTTTAGAGGCTAATTGCATAAAAACCCTAATTTTTCATTTTGAGAAAATTAAGCTTGTGAGGTGTAAAATTTTAATTGCTTATTTCAGATTTGATTTCTATTTCAAAATTGCAATTCAAATATGTCGCTTTATTCTGAAAATTCAGTGGTTAAATCATAAAACCCTCATTTTTAAGATCTTTTCATATTTGACCTTTGACTGCAATTTTCACTGATCTAGACATCTCCAAATTAGTTGTTTTTTTGGATTCCACATTAAAATCATAATCTCTACCATCGCTAAAAATTTTGAAAAAAGTTGGTCGGACCATATGCGTTTTCGCCATGGTCCTTGGCTTTTTTCCCGAAATTTTGGGAGACGGAATTCGCTGTATTTTTCTACTCAGACACAGAAAATCAGCATACTTTATCAATTTTAACACTCTCTAAGGTCAAACACAAATGAAAAATTCATCAAATTCACATCTTAAAATTAATTTTCATAAAAAGGTCCTAATTTTAGATATGCTTTGCCAGCAAATTCAGATTTTAGTTAAGAGACTTTTAATCGAAATTAATAAATTGGATTTACTTTGTCTTTCACATGTGATTACATTAATTTTTGCATATATTTATCATGTGTCGGATAAAAGTTTCTTCCATTTCCTCTTCCTTCTCTTTCTTCATAGCACTTGGTCATATTGTGTTGTTAGGATTTCCAAATTATTAGATATCAAAGCTTTTATGTATCATTTATGTTGCATTATGGTGATGTTGCTAACAAAATGCATTTCCTATGTTAACCATCTTAAAGGTTTTATAGATCCTAAACCTAAAGATATTAACCCTTGTACCTCTCCTAGGGTATCTTGTGTGAAAGAAATGAGATCTAATGCTTTACCCAATGATCTTTCTACAAGAGATCAAACATTGGAAAGTAACATGGATCCATCTTCTTCTTCTACACACACCCTTGAGCAAAGGGGGCAATATGACAACATCAACATTCTTACATCTTTGGATCCTCCTTATTCTCCTTAGACATATCTTAAACACCAATGTCTATGTAGAGAGGATGATGTCATGAATTTTATTCATGACCTTTCTCCTTGCATAGAAATCACTAAAAATGAGCTTTTAGATGATGAAGATGTTCTTCCCCAATATTCCAAAAAGGATAAGCTTGATAAAGGCAAAGATATTTTCATTTTAGATGATACTCCTCCTTCATCTACAAATCCTTTTCTACCTCCTTACACATCAGATTTCAAATAAATTCATGATCTTGTTCCTCCATCTAGTCAATTGCAACATTCTTATAGTTGTGGCTTTCATATAATAACAAAACAAGGTTTTAAAGGACAAGGAATTGGAAAATTTGAGCATAGAATCCATGTTCCTATAAACCCTCCTACACAAACTACTACAAGAGGCCTAGGAAGTGGTACCCCTCTTTCTATGGACGAATTTCTTAGACTTCAAAACTTTCAAGATTACCTTCAAAAACAACAAATCAAGAGAGCCTGCAAGAATGCTTCTTCTTCCAAGCGTCCTTTTTGTTCATTTCATCAAACCCATGACCATAATGCTAATGATTGCCCTGATTTTCAAAGATCTATTAAAGATGGCATAGAAAGTGGCAAAATTATAATTATGGATAATGAAACTTCTTCTGCTAACAATCCCTCTTCTTCATGGGAAGATGATATTTACCATCCTAATAGATTAACTACAAGAATCTATTGGAGGTTGAAATATGACAAGAACATTTCCTTTCCTCCTCAAAATAAAAACAAAAATCTTAAGCAAGTGAAAGGTATTAAATATTGCATTTTTCATGATTTATATTCACATCCTATTGGAAAATGTTATGCATTTAAGAAATTTGTTCAACTACAATATGATCTTGCACACATTTGTCTCACAGAAGATGTAGCTGTCTTTCTTGGTAAAAACATTGTGCCTTAGCACTTCCTTTACCTTCATGTTGCTCTTCATCCTATGGCATAATTAGCTCATTTCACAGGGGCTCTTCATCATTAGTGATGGTATTGTTTCACTTTAACATACTTTGGGGCAGCAACATGAACTCCTTTTTATCTTCTTTCTATTCATTTATCTCTATCTTTGGGCATTATTCATTATTAGATCTCTTTTCTTGCATAGGACTATTCCTATGTGAGCATATAATTGATCTTTGGTTTTCCTCTTTTCTTGGAGAGGGGCATCTTTAATGAGTACTGCACTTCTTCTCTTTCCTTCATTCTCTTGGAAATATTACCTCTTATATGGTTTCGATTATTCACAAGTATAATATGTCCTTTAGCAAGGAATGATCTCTTGGGAGGTATGTATCCTTTCCTTGAGAGGATTTGTTCCACTAGGATGACATATCACTTGAAACTAATCACTATCAGAAAATGTGTAATATTCCTCCTTGTTCTCCTCACTTGGGGAACAAGGATTTTCACTCCTATTCCTTGTATCATTATTCCCTTTAGGGGCTGCATTTTTCATATGTGATTATCATTTCTTACAATGGCATGCTTTTATGACTAATCCCCCTTGGGGAATGCATGATGCTTTGTCTCTCTTCTTTTCAAAGATGACCACTTCTTGAGATGGGTATTTCACATTTACTAATGTCTTTCCTTGCATGTGGTCATGTAAGTTCATTGCACATTTTCTTATAATTAATCTCTCTCTAGTAGGTTGTGTAAGATCTTATCATTATCCCTTTGCTTGGGGGGAAATCATCCTTCTCTTTCTCTTTCTCTTTCTCTAGGGATCCACTTTTTCCTATTAAGTGGATGGTATGAGTTCTATTACTTGATGTCATTCCTTGTGCAAAATTGTTGGTTATTGACTTAAGTATTCTCTCTTATACAAGAAGTGTTAATCCTTGACTACGAGCTCTTTTACACTTGGTAATGTACGTCTATGATAAATCCAACCATCCTTATGGGGGCTAAACATGAGTCATCCCTCATCAAGAATCCCTTTCACCTAGAAATAGGAGGAAGGACTGCATTCTTGTTCTTTCCTTTTCTTGTTCTAGAAGATGTTATGTTTGTCTAAGACAACTCCTCCTGGGGGTAGATGTCTTTTGAACAAAGATATCCTCTTCTCCAAGGATCACCTTTACACTTATAGCAAGATATATCTTGTCAGCTATCTTATCCTTTCTTGAAGAGTATTCCCTCTCTTTCTTGTATTTATGACATTGTTACATAGTAGATATGTTCTTTGTGATGAGGGCATTTATCCTTGTTCTTATTTCCTTAAGATATCAACATCAGCCTATGTTGACATCTTAAGGGTGGGGGCACCCACATTGCTCCTTTGTACTATACTTTTCTCATGCATTGAACAGTGGGACATCCTTGGAACTAGAGGGAAACCTCTTAGAGCGTGATGTCATCACTTTTTGTACAGTGGGTCATTCTTAGAACCAGAGCATGGTCTCTTAGAGTGAGATGTCTTCACTTCTTCTTGTCTTGTATAGTAAGACATTCGTGGCTTAGACCAATGTGTCGTCACTTTTATCTTGTATAGTGGGTTATTCTTGGAACCAGAGCACAGTCTCTTAGAGAGAGATGATGCCACGTTTCTCTTATGCTGGGTGATTATTCTCAAAACTAGAGCATGGTCTCTTAGAGTGAGATATCACACCTTTCTTAACACTTGTACTATACATTCTATATAGGTTGTAGCATACTCTAGCATAGACTCCTATGAGGCACTTCAAACCTCACTTGCACACACGCACATGAGGTTGCGTGGAACTAATAGAGTTCTCACTCTCTCTTTACATGGATCACCTAGGCAAGTTCTAGTGGTGAGATTTTACATGTCCTTTCCATGGATCACCTATCTTTTAGGGGCGAGACGTCCATGGTTTCTTTCTTCTTCGCCTTTCTTCTCATGGATCACCAAAGTGTGTATTCATATTCTCTCTCTCCTTCCTCTCATGAACTTATAGTTTTACTATTGATAGTTCATGGATGATGTCAAATTTTCTCTTTTATGTCGTCGCTCGTATTTATGTAATGGCATTGGTCTTTGTGTCCTTATTATTTGTTGAGATATTTGAGCTTGAGATCTCTTTGGCTAGTTGGCCTGTCGTCTTGTGTCTTGTTCTTGTTGTATGTCTTTTAGCACTTTGTCTTTGTTTTTGTGTGTCTTGTGCCTTTTTGTTTTGTGTTCTCTTGCATATGTTGGCGTGAGTTGAGATCTTAAGATTGAGGGATTTTTGGTCCTCAATACTAGTGATGTCTTATACTCCTTGTGGTTTTGCTCCGCATCTCTCATCCTCATCTCTCTTTCTTCTACTTTACCAACAGTAGTGGCATAAGCCATACTCGCACTGAAGTGGGGGTTAAATGTAGTGTCATAAAATTGTGACCCCTGCAATTTTAACCACATTTGGTGGTCTCACCTTGGTGACGACATCTCCTTTGTTAACTAGGACCTATTTCTGCATTTCTACCCCTTCTCTCTTCCTCCTTCATCTCTTGTGTATGCTGTAGACCTTGTCCAAGCCCCGAAATAGGGTAGGACAGGGGTGTGGCACCCCTTTCCCTCCTTGTATAGGGGCATGGTGCCCTTGTCCTCCTAGGATAGTGGCGTGGCACCCCTTTCCACACCTCCTAGGGTGGTCATATGTGTTGGGTGCTTTCTTGTCTTCGGGGTTTGTTATTCCTCTTTGTCGGCCTTTGACAGTTGAAAGTTAATCCTTGAGGCATGTATAAAAGGGAATTCAATACCCTCATTCAAAGATGAATGGATAGCGCATAGATGGATAACAAAGGATAAGAAATAGAGAGCATAAGGAGAAGATACAAGATTTCAAGGTCATCATCAAGCATTCAAGCATTCATGTCTTCTTCATTCATCCATTGGAGCAACATTACAACATTCATTTGCAAGCATGTGTGTGTGTTAGGGTTTTGTCATGTTACATGCCATTTCATATAACATTTGTGGTTACATCCAAGAAGCAAAGCAATCATTATCAACAAGTTGCAAATCTACAGGGTATACATCTCCATTGTTTACATTCAAGCATTTTCAATTACTTTGTTTCTAGGTTGATTCCTTAACCAGGGTTTGACTAAGGCAAAACCCTATCCACAACCCCCTTTTATTATCTTTATGTGTGTAGGTTGCAGGTATGCAACTATAATTGCAGGTTTGGGCTTCATTTGCAAAGACAAAGAACCCTTTTCATTTCATGGATTTTGTGGGGGACCACGTACATTCCCACCATGTGCTTGACCAATTTTCTTCAAATTTGTAGGGCAGATCTGTATCAGTTTAATTAGCTCAGATCTAAAGTTACAACACGATCCCAAACTGGTAGCACCTCATTTCACTCATTTCCTCTCTCTTTTCCACATAGTCAACAAGTCAACTTTCTCATTTACAAAAGAGGGTAAGTCATGCATCAACCACTTGCAATCCACTCAGAATTCACATCCTTGTTTCCCTTGGATTTGGATCTAGTGGATTCAACCCCTCTTTTGAATGTAAAGTTCTTCCCAAGTGAAAATCATCCTAGTGGCCTCCTTTCTCTCTCTCTTAGGTGGGGAGTAAATAAGAACAATAAACACAACATAGAAAGAACACCATAACACAATATTTTTGGCGATGAAACCCGGTGTGGGAAAAAACTTGGTGGGATTTGTGACTCACAATGTTCGCTCACTAGCCAATAAGTGAATATTACTTACAGAATATCTAGAGCTCACTGCTCAATTACAAAGGAAGTCTTACTGCTCAATTACAAAAGGAAGTCTCATTGACTTACAAAAGTGGATTATAGAAATCCAAAGTGATGTACTGCTACAAAAAGCATCTGCTATGTCAAACTCAGTACTGGTTTAAGCTCTTTCAATAATCATAAACCTTACATCAATATTCGCTCATAGCCATGTCCTAACCTTTTTCATACATACATACATACATACACACATATATATATATATATCTTCAAATGATCCTACAAGATCTCATACTTATATGAGCCTTATTACAATATGCCATGTCGGCTTACAAAAAGATATTACAATAAAATGCATTATATAATAAACAAAATCCTGTCGGCCTGGGTGTCAGTAATCAATCTTTTCGCTGCCAGTGAACTGTATGTCAGTGTAGAGTCAGCCGGTGTCGATGCCTGTGCCTGCCAGTGTTAGAAGATTGTAAGGTTGCCATTAATGACAATACCTTCAATCACCTACAATTTATCATTGGAGTGTGCATTTTCCAACAATCTCCCCCTTTGGCATTACTCATGAGAAAAAGCCAAAAAGTGTATCCAAACAGTGTTGTCCAAAAACTGTCTTACCAAAATTGTCAAAGTTGTGTTACCAAAATTGTCTGCTCCAAAAATGTGTGCTCCCCCTGAGCAGATGATCTCTTCTGTCTTACATTTTTCTCATCCTTATTCCTTTTTATCATCCTCTACTACTCCCCCTTTGGCATCAATGACCAAGGCTGTCATTGTCAATTGAGTGTAGTTCCTATCTTGATCCCTGTAATCGGTGGGTTACAATCTGATAAAGATCCGCTAAAGCAAAATTCAGATTGTTGTAGAATCTTTCACTGTCCTTTAGTGCTGCTTCAATCCTTTGGATTGTACCAGTGAGTATGTGCATTTTCTCTTCCGGTGTCTTAAGTCCTAGAACAAGAGCCTTAGAAATCTCTTTTCTCAAAGAGATGAGGATATCTAGTTTAGGACCTAATCTACATTTCAGTTCTTTTGCCTTAAACTTTAACCTTTCCTTATCTTTTTCTAGTTTTTCAATTTTCTCTTCAAATCCTGGAATTTCTTGTTTTACTACTGATATTGAATCTGATGAACCTATTAAATTATCAGCAATATTATTGATTTCCTTCTATGCTTTGCTGATCTCATTATCTATATCCTCTGTCAAAATGTTTGTTTTACATGTATCTCAGTACAATTTCTTGAAATCCAAAATTGTCTTGCCTAGTACTGGTAATAATGTATCAACATGTTCCTTACTCTTCTTTATTGTCTCCTCAATGAATTTTTCCTTCTCTTTATTCATTTTCTCTCTAAAGGTCTCCTCATTGATTTGATCAATTGTTAGTAGGTTGCTAGTTATGTACTTAGACAATGTGTCTAATTGGCTCAAATAATCTTTATTCTCTATCTTACATTTGGCTGCTATCAATTTCAAAATTGGTAAGGTAGCATCAATAGCCTTGTATGCTAGTGCATTACAATCTGTTATTTTCTTGATTGAATCTAATACTACCTTTATCACATTGGCTGGTCTAAATTCAGTCATGGAGCTTTCAGATGACTGTCCAATTGCCTTCACAATTTGCATGCTACCGGTTGTAGTAATAGCTTTGCTTTGCTCTCTCTCTGGAGGGTCAGTTTGTGTCTGCATTTCAACTAGCAAAGGTTTAGGTTTTTCAGTTGTAGTAGGTGGCACTGTCTCTGTATGTACCTATGAATGAACCTGTTTCTCTATGTGTTTCTCAGTATGTGTCTCTGTCAGTTTCTCTGTGCTCTCTACTGATGGTTTCTCTGATGGTGCCTCTGATAATTTTTACAGTGGTATCCATTGTCATTTTTTCTGTTTGAACCCCAACACTGTCCACTACAGGTGACTCAGTAGGATTTTGTGTAGCCGGTATCCCATCTATTGGTTTTTCAATGTTTGTATCAATGGTATCAGTCACCATTCCAGTAACTAGGGGATCAACTAATTTTTCAGTTTGTTCAACTTGTGTTTCAACCCCAATTTCAATATTTTTCACTATGATGTCTTCTGCCGGTGGCTCAGTTGCCACATCTCTCTTCTTAGTTGTTTCCTTATCCACCACAATGTTGATTTCCTATGTGTTGATATTTATTGTGTACAACACTTCTGAATTAGGATTTGTGTCCTCATGTGGTGTTTCCATACTCTCTGTTACCAGTGGTGTGTCAACAGTTTATGCCGGTGGAGTATCAGAAGGAGGTGGGGGCAAGTTATCTGTTATCTTTATGCTAGGAGGACCACCTACCTTTCCTTTCCCCTTATCTTTGTCCTTTTGATAGACTCTGAGAGTCTTTGGTTGTTTGAGCTCTTCTTGTTTTTCCTTCTCAACAAAGAATATATCCCACTTGTCTACAGTTTCTTCTGATATCTCATTAACTCTACCAGCCATTAATGCTACATGTTAGTGACCAGTTGAGAATACTATCTAGTTAGCTCAGTTATTAGTTCATCTATCTCTTGTGTTGAGTTTACTGGGTGAACTGCAAGTAGTTTTTCTATCTTGATCTTTTTATCCAATTCAACAATTGCTACCCTTCTTGCTTCTAACCTTGTATACAAGTCATTGGGTATATCATCTACAATTTCCATCAAAAATTTCTTATAGATATCAAGGTGTAAAATAACACTATTTTCTATACTTTATTTTTCATCATTTGAAAGTGTGTTATACAACTTGCTGATATTTGACAATTTGCCATCTTCAGTTATCTCATTCAAAAGTTTGTCCAAATGAGGGAAAACTTGTTTTTCTTTCCTTTTCTTTGGTGTCAACTTCTTTGCCAGAGGCCTAACTGCCTGTTGTTTTTGTCTTGTTCTCTTTGGTGCAGGAGAGGGTACTGGTGAGGGTTTTCTTTTTCTTTCTACCCTTTTGAACTCTATCGGTATTTCACTGTCAGAGGAGGTAGCAACCAGTGAAAGATGTGCTTCTAGTTGTAATCCTTCCAAGTTGCTCTCCTTAATACCAGTTTTATTCATTACATCTTCCTTGATTGCTTTTGCTTGCCTTGTTCCTTTTCTAACTATTTGTTCAGTTTTCTTTATTATTTTCTGAGATTGAATACTGCTTTCAATTGTTTTCGCATTTCCAAATACTTTTTCTGTTTGTTCGTTAGGGGCTTCTAAGAGGGATTTTGCATAAGTTTCAATTATTTTCTCATCTACCTCATATCCCATCTCTATAACCCAAACACTCCTTGGGACTACTGCCTCCATCCAAATTTCATCTTTCTTTATTACAAAGCATATCTCCTTTTGATATTTGTCAACTATAGCTTGACATAGCCTTATCCTAGTTTTCATTCTAGCCTTCAATGCTTGAAAATGTTCATTTATGTTCTTCTCTCTATCATCTCCCATTTTGTTTAGAATGTCTAGTAGTTGTTTTCCTACCGGTATGTCAAAACCAAAATCCTTTTTACCAATACCAGATACTTCCTTGGTGATATACAACATTAAACACATAAGCAAGTTACCAAATCTGAATGTCCCCTTCTTGTCACCTTTGATTTTCTTTAGATTGTCTATCAGTTCATCCTTCAACCATTCACATATGTCAATCTTTGCATTATTGTTTACCAAGTCTTAAGCACTTTTGATACATAAGCTAGAAACAAAGTTTAATCTGTTGGCATGAGTAGCCTTGTATCTAAGAATAATGCTAATGAATTTCACATTGATATCCTTTACATCTCTGACTCTCGAGGATCTCTTGTCAAAGGTTGCACCAGTTAGGGTCATTACAGTGTCATTTGGAACCTTTTTAGTCTTGTCAGGCCTACTACCGGTGGAAGGTAAGCCTGTCACTGCCCTAACTGCCTCTTTGGTTATCTTATGAATTGAATCCAACCAAAAGAACTCCCCATGAACTCTACTTAACACAATCCTTATAACATCCTTTGGAAAATCAGGGATACTAAGAATCTCCACAAAACCTAGGGTTTCAACTATCTTATGTTCCAGTTTCACATTTCTATTAACATCACATATTACAATCCTATACATGTTCTTAATCTCACCATCTCCTAGTTCTTCTATATGACAATGTATGTAAATTCTAGGATCCTCAACATATACAACTCCTTTAGGTATTTTTGAGAATGCCCCTAGGGTATCATATTTCTTCACAATTTTGGGAATAATATTATATACAGATCTAGGGCTCTTAACAACTTCAATTATAGTAGGGTTTGCAATGAATTCAGGTGCAGAGGAGGAAGCCATTGTTATAAATACCTTAATTAATCTGCCTTTTAGGTATGAGTTCTTGGATGATTTGCTTCACTTCTCGCTGTGGGTGCCTTCGCTTAGGATTTTCGTGCTCTCAACAAATTTGAATGCTCAGTGAATGAAAAAGAGCCAAAAACACTTGCTTTATAATGTCATTTCCTTAAACTACCACATTTAATGCCTGTTGGTTAAGTGAAACTTAACACATCTGTCGGTAAAGAAGTAATTGAACTTCTCACCATCAACTGAGGGTAAATTAGCATGTTTTTCAATTTGTTTCCATACCCGCAAAGGATTTCTCTTTAGTTAGATGAAGAACCTCCTATCGGTGGAGTGATACTCTATTCTACTGGTGAAGGAATAGCTTCACTAACATTCTGATCTAACTTTTTAATCCATTGTTTTGAAAATTCTTGCTTTACCTCTTCAACCTTCTCTTTACCTTTCAAACTGGGTCCTTTGTTATTTGTTGGTGATGCCTTACTTCTACAAAATTTTGCAATATGTCCAATTTTGTTACAAGCATAACAAGTCACATTGTTTTTCTTAATAGCTTTTCCATATCCTATGCTGGTATGTGTTCTGCATTGACTAGATAAGTGTCCAAATCTTCCACAAATATAACATCTAACATTCATTCTACAAATTTCTGAGTTATGACCAATTTTGCTGCATTTAGAACACTGACCGGTGGGTGAATTAGTGTTCTGATAATTTATAGATCTACAGTGATTTGCTTTATGACCATACTTGTTACAATGAAAGTATTTCCCATTGAATTTGTAAGCATTAGGTTGTCTTACCGGTTTACTATGATCATGATTGTTTGTAGTACCGAAGCTTTCACCAACTTCAAAGCCAAGGCCATTTGTATCTCCATTAGGATTCTGATTCTTTAGCATGTTGTCAAGTTCCTCTGAACTTTTCTTGAATTTCTCTTTGTGTTGATTTGCAGCAACCAACTCATTTTCCAAGATTCCTTTCTGTCTCATGAGTTCAGTTCTATCATTTTGTGTATGCATCAAATCTGTCTTCAACATGTCATTTTCATGACTGAGTCTTGTGTTTTCATTTCCAACATCATTTAGTCTTCTAACCAAGTCTTCTTCATTCTTCTTTCTATCTTCAATGTCTTTACAAACCTCATAGTCATATCTTGCATCTCATTTTTCATTGTACTTTTTTCTTGTCTCAGTTTGTTCACAAGGTCATTAAGAGTTTCTTTTTCATCATCATCACTCTGCATCTTCTCAGAAAGTTCTCTTCTTTTATTTCTTGCAATAGTGAGATTTTCTTGAAGTCCCTGAATGATTTCCTACACAACCTTCAGATCATTTTCAAGTTTGATATTCTTCAACTTTTCTGCATCATAGTTTAAAAGAGCTATTTCCAATTGCTTTCTCAAGTTTTCCATCTCTATCAGTGTCAGAATCTTCCTCAAGCTATTAGGCTTCTGAAAATAGAGGACCAGGCTCTGATACCAATTGTTAGGATTCCCAAAGATACTGAGAGGGGGGTGAGGGTGAATCAATATCTAACCGATTAATGAATTTTCTGAACTTATTAAATGAATTGCATTCCAAAACAGTGTACTGGTAAACCAGAATTAATGCAGTAAATAAGAATAATAAACACAACATAGAAAGTGTTGGTATTTTGGTATGGTTTTGTCATTGATGTCAACACCTGCTAAATACACCTACTTTGGAGATCCAACAACATTCACTGGCAAACAGTAAACTGTGCAAATAGTTACCGGTATATGGTTAACATATAGGATATAATGTTCACCGGTACCTGCATTGACATGGAAGACACTTGGTAATGTTGAAGACATCATGCGGACACTTTACTTTGAAGTAATAATCATTGGTATATTCTCATTTGCATATTTGCTTTTACCAGCAAATAGGTCCAGGTTATCTAGGTTTACACCGATAGGTTTATCTTTTCTAGATCAGCATGGCACACTATGGAGATGATTTATTATTGTTGTAAATGCATTAAGCAGACATGTTCAATCGGTTATTGCATCAGATATTGTATTGTTTGTAAAATATTTTTATTGTAATATCTTGTAGAGTCGACCTACTAAAATTGGTCTTAGGGTATGGAATAAATGTAAGATCTTATTTGTAAGATCAAGTGTGGAATGCGAAAAAGATTTAAGGAAGGGTATATGTGAGATCAAGCAGGGATATACACGAAGACATCATTTGAAGGTGAAGTTAGGTTTTTGTAGAAGCATATCAGCATTACACCGATACTGAATCCAGCATATGAAGATGCTATTTTGTGTAGTACATTCTCATTGGATTTAACCATCCAACTGTAGGCAGTGTGACTCCCATTTGTGATTGAGAAGTGAGCTCTAGGCTGTTGGCCTTTCTGCATGTGCAAACCCCTCTTTGTACACTTACTATCTACAGTAGTATCATCTGATTGTGGGTAAGGTTTCCCACCATGGTTTTTCCCCTTACAGGGTTTCCACGTACAAATATTGGTGTCATGTGTTGTGGATGACTTTGTGCTTATGTATCATGCATTAATTCTTATCGGTAGAACAATTTTCTGTTAACATTGTCTACCAGCATACTTAACTAATTTACCGATATTAAGCATTAAGTTGGTTAATAAGTTTTTGGTTTGAATTTATTAGACAACTGATTCACCCCCCCCCCCCCCTCTCAGTTGTCTCCGGGACCTACAATTGGTATCAGAGCCTAGTCCTCTTTTTGTAGAAGTTTAACAACTTGAGGAGATCCAATGTCTACTAATTATTTCAAAAAGGATAGTCCTAAACTTGATGGAACCAACTATGGGATATGGAAAATCAAAATGGAGACACATCTAAATTGCATTGGTAAAGACATCTAGGAAGTTACTAAGAATGGTTATACTACTGCTGTAGTTGGTCAGACTGCTCCCATTACTTTAGCTAAAGATGAAGAAAATGATTGCAAAGCAAGAGAAGCACTTTTGAGTGCATTATCAGATCAACAAATCATGGAATTATCAGATAGATCCACTGCAAAAGCTATTTGGGATCATTTGGAAACATTGAATGAAGGGGATTCTATAGTCAAAATTGCAAAACTTGAAAGCTTCCAAGTCAGGTATGAACATCTGAAAATGGAAGAAGATGAAAGGATTTCTACTTTTATGGAAAGAGTAAATGTAATTGTTTTGGGTATCAAATGTTGTGGAGGAACATTGAGTGAAGATGAGATTGTTTCAAAAATCTTAAGAGGTTTGCCACCGACATATAAAATGAAGGTTACTGCTATAAATGAGTTGAGAACAATGCCTAATACATCAGTAACTAGGGATACATTGATTGGAAAAATTTTAGCTTTTGAAATTGAGGAATTTGGTCCTGTTACTACTATAAAAACTGATTTGGCCTTCAAAGCATCAACATCATCTGCTCCATCTTTTGACAAATCAGACTGGAGAGTCTTTTATGCAAGAGAACTTGAAGAAACCAGGAAGGAGAATGAAGAGCTTGAAGAACTTGAAGCACTATTTGCAAGAAAAATGCCAAAAAGTCCAATTGGAAGTAAGTATGAAGGTAAAGCACCCTTTAAATGTTTCAACTGCAATAAGATTGGTCATATGGCTTCAAGATGCCCTGATAGACATGCTAGACTAAGAGAAGAAGCTAGAAGGACATACAAACGTAATCCTGAATATCAGAGATACAGATTTAAGAAAAACAAAGATAAATCTTGTTACATTGCTGATGAAGGTGTGACTGATGATTCTGACGAGGATCCAATAGACAACGGATGGATCTTTGTTGCTATAACAGAAGATCAGTCGGTACCTATTGCTCAACCGGTAGAACAAGCCCTAGCAGCTAAAGTTGAATCAAAGGATGAATGGATTATTGACTCAGGATGCTCACATCACATGACTGGAGACAAAGGTAAATTCTTGAACTTTCAAGAATACAATGGAGGTTTAGTAAGATTCGGAGATGACAAAGCCTGTTCAATCAAAGGTAAGGGTTCAATATCTCTTGATGGTAAACACAACATTGACAATGTCTACTATGTTGAAGGATTAAAACATAATCTTTTAAGTGTTGGTCAATTAGTTGAGAAAGGTTTTCAGTTACAATTTAAAAATGGAAAATGCAAAATCATGAATAGAACTGGTTTGGAAATTGCAACCGGTAATCAGACTAGAGGCAATATCTTTCATTTGAATAACAGTGAAAAGGCATGCTTAATTGCACATATAGATGAAAGTTGGCTATGATATAAAAGACTATGTCATATAAATTTTGATTGCATGGTAAAAATCAGTACTTCTAAGGCAGTTAGAGATCTACCTAAAATTGTGAAACCTCAGAATACAATTTGCAAGGAATGTCAATTTGGAAAAACGGTTAGAGCTAGTTTCAAAAGCATTCTAGAAGAATCCAATAATGCTCTTTATTTAATTCACACTAATTTATGTGGTCCAGCTAGAACTAAAAGCTTACAAGGTGATATATATTTCATGCTAATTATTGATGATTATTCTAGAATGTGTTGGGTTACTTTTCTCAGAGAAAAATTAGAAGCACTTGGGAAGTTCAAGCTATTCAAAGCAACGGTTGAAAATGAAACCGATAAGAAAATTAAATGTTTAAGATCAGATCAAGGAGGAGAATTCACATCTAGAGATTTTAATACATTCTGTGAAGTAAATGGAATCAAAAGACAGTTATCAGCACCTCAGACACCACAATAGAATGGAGTTGTTGAAAGGAAAAAAATTACTATTTTGGATGCAGCAAGAAGTATGTTATCAGAAGTAAATCTACCACATGTGTACTAGAGAGAGGCAGTAAGCACTGCTGTCTATACATTCAACAAAGTTCACATCAAAGGTGAAACCGGTAACACCCCTCATGAACTATGGTTTGGTAATACTCCTACTCTTAAGTATTTTAGAATTTTTGGAACTAAATGTTATATTAGAAGAGATGAGTATATTGGCAAATTTGATCCTAGAAGTGATGAAGGAATATTTCTTGGTTATTCATCTAAGAGTAAAGCTTATAGATGTTTTAATAAAAGATTACAGAAAATTGTTGAAAGTACAAATGTAAAGATTGATAAACAATTCAGAGGAACTTCAAGGTATATAGACTCTGAACTGGTAAAAAAAATTATGACAAATGAACCAACAATAAATCCACCAGTACAGAATGATGATCCAGTTACTCCGGTATCATCAAAAGATTCCACAGTAATTGAAGAACAACAACAGACTAAGACACCTCGGTATGTAAGATTGAATCATTCTAAAGATCAGATAATTGGAAACAAATTTAAAGGAGTCATGACAAGAGGAAGATTGGAAAATGAAGAGGTATGTCTTATTTCTCAAATTGAACCATTATCTATCAATGAGGCATGTGAAGATAAATTTTGGATTAAAGCTATGGAAGAAGAATTAGGACAAATTGAGAAAAATAATACTTGGACATTAGTTGCCCGGCCTAAAAATAAAAATGTAATTGGAACCAAATGGGTATTTAGAAACAAACTCAATGAAGATGGTAAGGTTGTCAGAAATAAAGCAAGACTAGTGTGTAAGGGATATTCTCAGAAAGAAGGAGTTGATTACAATAAAACCTTTGCACTGGTAGCCAGAATTGAGGCAGTTAGATTATTCTTGGCCTTTGCAGCTCACAAGGATTACAAAGTTTATCAAATGGATATTAAATGTGTATTTTTGAATGGAGATCTTGAAGAGGAAGTCTATATTGAACAACCTGATGGGTTTTCCTTGACAGATGACAATGATATGGTTTGCAGATTAAGAAAAGTTCTGTATGGATTAAAACAAGCTCCAAGAGCTTGGTATGCAAGATTGGATAAGTATCTTGTAAAGATTGGTTTTACTAAAGGAAATGCAGATAGCAATTTATATTACAAAGTAACTAATGATGACATCTTAATTATGGAAGTATTTGTTGATGATATAATCTTTGGAGGAGAAGATGGATTATGCAAAGAATTTTCTCTTGAAATGCAGCATGAATTTGAAATGTCTATGATTGGAGAAATAAAATTCATTTTAGGATTGCAGATTTTACAGACTGATAAAGGCATATTTTTGAGTCAATCTAAGTACTTGAAAGAACTACTTAAGAAATTTGGGATGGAAAACTCTAAACCGGTAAGCACACCTATGACTACAAATGACAAATTATCTCAAAGGGATAAATCTACACCTGTTAATCCAACTAGATACAAATCTATGATAGGAGGTTTACTGTATTTGACACAAACCAGACCTGATATTATGAATGCAGTATGTATAGTTTCTAGATTTCAGAGTAATCCTAGGGAAAATCATGAATCAGTAGTAAAAAGGATTTTCTAGTACTTAAAAGGCACAACAAATCTTGGATTATGGTATCCTAAAGATGAAAATTTTGATCTATATGCATACACAGATGCAAATTGGGCAGGAGATATTAAGATAGAAAAAGCACCACTGCAGGAGCATTCTTTCTTGGAAAGAGATTAGTTTCTTGGTTAAGTAAGAAATAGAGTTGTACATCTTTATCAATAGTAGAATCAGAATATGTTGCAGCAGTAACAAACTGTACATAGGTACTTTGGCTTTAGCAAATGTTGAAAGACATAAAGGTAAAATGCAAGGAACCTATTACTATATATTGTGATAACACTGCAGCAATTGATATATCTAAGAATCCAGTATTACATTCTAAAACAAAACATGTTCCTATCAAACTGAATTTTCTAAGGGAAAAAGTTGAAGAAAAGCAGATAAAACTAGTTTATGTGAATAATAAAGAACAACTTGCAGATATTTTCACAAAACCTTTGCCTAAGGAAACTTTTGAGTACCTCAGAGATCAGCTCGGAGTCTTACCTCCACCGGTAGAGACTTAGACAGTTGATGATTGTCATTAACCGGCAGAATTAAATGGACAAATCTTTTATTTTGGTATTTGATGAGGAAGCTACCTCCCAAGGGGAGTAGTTGGTATATTGACTTGGTTGGTATTTTGTATGAACTTGACTTTTTGTGACTTTGGCATTTGATGTCAAAGGGGGAGAGATATATGGAAAAAAATTAGGGAGAGATGTCTAAAAAATGCAATATCTTTTTGAGGAGAGATTGGTATGAGAGTTTGGTATAAACACATATTACTCCCAGGGGGAGAAATGGAGAATGTTGGTTTTTGTACTTGGCATTTTTGTTTTGGCACTTTGATGGTTTTTCCATCTTGTGTTGCCATCAATGCCAAAGGGGGAGATTGTTGGTATTTTGGTATGGTTTTATCATTAATGTCAACACCTGCTAAATACACCTACTTTGGAGATCCAGCAACATTCACCGACAAACAGTAAACTATGCAAACATTTACTGGTATATGGTTAACTGGCAGGATATAATGTTCACCGGTACCTGCATTGACATGGAAGACACTTGGTAATGTCGAAGACATCATGTGGACACTTTACTTTGAAGTAATAATCATTGGTATAATCTTATTTGCATATTTGCTTTTACCGACAAATAGGTCCAGGTTATCTAGGGTTACACCGACAGGTTTATCTTTTCCAAATCAGCATGGCATGCTATGGAGATGATTTATTATTGTTGTAAATGCATGAAGCCGACATGTTCAATCAGTTATTGCATCGGATATTGTATTGTTTGTAAAATATTTTTATTGTAATATCTTGTAGAGCCGACCAACTAGAATTGGTCTTAGGGTATGGTATAAATGTAAGATCTTCTTTGTAAGATTAAGTGTGGAATGCGAAAAAGATTTAAGGAAGGGTATATGCGAGATCAAGTAGGGATATACATGAGGACATCATTTGAAGGTGAAGTTAGGTTTTTGTAGAAGCATATCAGCATTACACTGGCACTGAATCCAACATATGAAGATGCTATTTTGTGCAGTACATTCTCATTGGATTTAACCATCCAACTATAGTCAGTGTGACTCCCATTTGTGATTGAGCAGTGAGCTCTAGGCTGTTGGCCTTTTTGCATGTGCAGACCCCTCTTTGTACACTTACTATCTGCAGTAGTATCATCTAATTTTGGGTAAGGTTTTCCACCGTGGTTTTTCCCCTTACAGGGTTTCCACATACAAATATTGGTGTCATGTGTTGTGGATGACTTTGTGCTTATGTTTCATGCATTAATTCTTACTAGTACAACAATTTTCTGTTAACATTGTCTACCGGCATACTTAACTAATTTATCGATATTAAGCATTAAGTTGGTTAATAAGTTTTTGGTTTGAATTTATTAGACAACTGATTCACCGCCCCCCCCCCCCCTCTCAGTTGTCTCTGGGACCTACAGAAAGCACACCATAACACAATATGTTTGGTGAGGAAACTCGGTGTGGGAAAAACCTCGGTGGGATTTGTGACCCACAATATTCGCTCACTAGCCAATAAGTGAATACTACTTACAGAGTGGGGGCCTGCACATGCAGGAAGGCCAAGTGCCTAGAGCTCACTGATAAATTACAAAAGGAAGTCTAACTGACTTACAAAAGTGGATTACAGAAATCCAAAGTGATGTACTACTACAAAAAGCATCTACTATGCTAGATTCAGTACTGGTTTAATCTCTTGCAGTAATCATAAACCTTACATCAATATTCACTCATATCCATGTCCTAACCTTTTTCATACATATATATATATATATATATATATCTTCAAATGATCCTACAAGTTCTCATACTTATATGAGCCTTATTACAATATGCCATATCATCTTACAAAAAGATATTACAATAAAATGCATTATGTAATAAACAAAATCCTGTCGGCCAGGGTGCCGGTAATCAATCTTTTCGCTGCCAGTGAGCTGTATGTCGATGTAGAGTCTACTGGTGCCAGTGCTTATGCCTGTCGGTGCTAGAAGATTGTAAGGTTTCCATCAATGACAATACCTTCAATCACCTACAATTTCTCATTGGAGTGTGCATTTGCCAATAATGGCTTCCTTTCTCTCCCTTAGGTGGGTGTCACTAGGATCCAATTTTCCACTTTACATTTTGGTGAACCCGACATCTTACACATTAATTCTGATTTCTCATTCTTAGATCTAATTAATTGCAATATGAATTTCAAATTTTCATTTTCAAGTTTGATCTACTTGCAAATTTTAGATGTTAATTGCATAAAAACCCTAATTTTTCATTTTGAGAAAATTAAGCTTGTGAGGTGTAAAATTTTAATTGCTTATTTCAGATCTGATTTCTATTTCAAAATTGCAATTTAAATATGTCACTTTATTATGAAAAGTCAGCGGTTAAATCATAAAACCCTCATTTTTAAGATCTTTTCATCTTTGACCTTTGACTACAATTTTGACCGATCTAGACATCTCCAAATTAGCTATTTTTTTGGATTCCGCATTAAAATCATAATCTCTACCATTGCTAAAAATTTTGAAAAAAGTTGGTCGGACCATATGCATTTCCGCCACAATCCTTGGCTTTTTTCGAAAAATTTCGGGAGATGAAATTCACTGTATTTTTCTACTCAGATCCAGAAAATTAGCATACTTTATCAATTTTAACACTCTCTAAGGTCAAACAAAAATGAAAAATTCATCAAATTCAGATCTTAAAATTAATTTTCATAAAAAGGTGCTAGTTTTAGATATGCTTTTCCAGCAAATTCAGATTTCAATTAAAAGACTTTTAATCACAATTAATAAATTGGATTTACTTGCTCTTTCACATGTGATTACATTAATTTTTGCATATATTTATCATGTGTCAGATAAAAGTTTCTTCCATTTCCTCTTCCTTCTCTTTCTTCATAGCACTTGGTCATATTGTGTTGTTAGGATTTCCAAATTATTAGATATCAAAGCTTTTATGTATCATTTATGTTGCATTATGGGGATGTGGTTAACAAATTGCATTTCCTATGTTAATCATCTTAAAGCTTTTGTAGATCCTAAACCTAAATATATTGACACTTGTACCTCTCCTAGGGTATCTTGTGTGAAAGAAATGAGATCTAATGCTTTACCCAATGATCTTTCTATAAGAGATCAAGCATTGGAAAGTAACATGGATCCATCTTCTTCTTCTACACACACCCTTGACCAAAGGGGGCAATATGACAACATCAACATTCTTACATCTTTGGATCCTCCTTATTCACCTTAGACATATCTTAAACACCAAAGTCTATGTAGAGAGGATGATGTCATGCATTTTATTCATGACCTTTCTCCTTGCATAGAAATCACTAAAAATGAGATTTTAGATGATGAAGATGTTCTTCCCCAATATTCCAAAAAGTATAAGCTTGATAAAGGAAAAAAGATTTTCATTTCACATGATACTCCTCCTTCATCTACAAATCCTTTTCTACCTCCTTACACATTATATTTCAAATAAATTCATGATCTTGTTCCTCCATGTAGTCAATTGCAACATTCTTATAGTCGTGGCTTTCATATAATAACAAAACAAGGTTTTAAAGGACAAGGAAATGGAAAATTTGAGCATGGAATCCGTGTTCCTATAAACCCTCCTACACAAACTACTACAAGAGGCCTAGGAAGTGGTACCCCTCTTTCTATGGACAAATTTCTTAGACTTCAAAACTTTCAAGATTACCTTCAAAAACAACAAATCAAGAGAGCCTGCAAGAATGCTTCTTCTTCCAAGCGTCCTTTTTGTTCATTTCATCAAACCCATGACCATAATGCTGATGATTGCCCTGATTTTCAAAAATCTATTCAAGATGGTATAGAAAGTGGCAAAATTAGAATTCTAGATAATGAAACTTCCTTTCCTAACAATCCCTCTTCTTCATGGGAAGATGATATTTACCATCTTGACAGATTAGCTGCAAGAATCTATTGGAGGTTGAAATTTGACAAGAACATTTCCTTTCCTCCTCAAAATAAAAACAAAAATCTTAAGCAAGTGAAAGTTATTGAATATTGCATTTTTCATGATTTATATTCACATTCTATTGGAAAATGTTATGCATTTAAGAAATTTGTTCAACTACAATATGATCTTGTACACATTTGTCTCACAGAAGATGTAGCTATCTTTCTTGGTAAAAACATCGTGCCTTAGCACTTCCTTTCCCTTCATGTTTCTCTTCATCCTATGGCATAATTAGCTCATTTCACAGGGGCTCTTTATCATTAGTGATGGTATTATTTCACTTTACCATACTTTGGGGCAGCAACATGAAGTCCCTTTTATCTAGTTTCTATTCATTTATCTCTATCTTTGGGCATTATTCATTATTAGATCTCTTTTCTTGCATAGGGCTATTCCTATGTGAGCATATAATTGTTCTTTGGTTTTCATCTTTTCTTGGAGAGGGGCATCTTTAATGAGTACTGGACTTCTTCTCTTTCCTTCATTCTCTTGGAAATATTACCTCTTATATGTCTTCGATTATTCACAAGTATAATATTTCCCTTAGCAAGGAATGATCTCTTGGGAGGATTTGTTCCACTAGGATGACATATCACTTGAAACTAATCACTGTCAGAAAATGTGTAATATTTCTCTCCTTGTTCTCTTCAGTTGGGGAGCAAGGATTTTCACTCCTATTCCTTGTATCATTATTCCCTTTAGGGGCTGCATTTTTCATATGTGATTATCATTTATTATAATGGCATGCTTTTATGACTAATCCCCCTTGGGGAATGCATGATGCTTTGTCTCTCTTCTTTTCTAAGATTACCTCTTCTTGAGATGGGTATTTCACATTTACTAATGTCTTTTCTTGCATGTGGTCATGTAAGTTCATTGCACATTTGCTTATGATTAATCTCTCTCTAGTAGGTTATGTAAGCTCTTATCATTATCCCTTTGCTTGGGGGGAAATCATCCTTCTCTTTCTCTTTCTCTTTCTCTAGGGATCCACTTTTTCCTATTAAGTGGATGGTATGAGTTCTATTACTTGATGTCATTCCTTGTGCAAAATTATTGGTTATTGACTTAAGTATTCTCTCTTATACAAGAAGTGTTAATCCTTGACTACAACCTCTTTTACACTTGGTAATGTACGTCTATGATAAACCCAACCATCCCTATGGGGGCTAAACATGAGTCATCCCTCATCAAGAATCCCTTTCACCTAGAAATAGGAGGAAGGACTACATTCTTGTTCTAGAAGATGCTATGTTTGTCTAAGACAACTCCTCCTGGGGGTAGATATCTTTTGAACAAAGATATCTTCTTCTCCAAGGATCACCTTTACACTTATAGCAAGATATCTCTTGTCAGCTATCTTATCCTTTCTTGAAGAGTATTCTATCTCTTTCTTGGATTTATGACATTGTTACATAGCGGATATCTTATTTGTGATGAAGGTAGGTATCCTTGTTCTTATTTCCTTAAGATATCAACATCAGCCTATGTTGACATCTTAAGGGGGGGCACCCACACTGATCCTTTGTACTATACTTTTCTCATGCATTGAACAATGGGACATTCTTGGAACCAAAGGGAAACCTCTTAGAGCGTGATGTCGTCACTTTTTGTATAGTGGGTCATTCTCAGAACCAAAGCATGGTCTCTTAGAGTGAGATGTCTTCACTTCTTCTTGTCTTGTACACTTAGATATTCTTGTCTTAGACCAACATGTCGTCACTTTTCTCTTGTACAGTGGGTCATTCTCAGAACTAGAGCACAGTCTCTTAGAGAGAGATGATGCCATGTTTCTCTTATGCGGGTTGATTATTATAGAAAGTAGAGCATGGTCTCTTAGAATGAGATATCACACCTTTCTTAACACTTGTACTATACATTCTATACAGGTTGTAGCATACTCGGGCATAGATTCCTATGAGGTGCTTTGAACCTCACTTGCACAAACGCACATGAGGTTGAGTGGAACTAACAAAGTTCTCACTCTCTCTTTACATGGATCACCTAGGCAAGTTCATGGGCAATATTTTCTTTGTCCTTTCTATGGATCACCTATTTTTAGGGGCGAGACATCGATGGTTTCTTTCTTCTTCACCTTTTTTCTGATGGATCATCAAAGTGTGTATTCATGTTCTCTCTCTCCTTCCTCTCATGACCTAATAGTTTTACTATTGATAGTCCATGGATGATCTCAACTTTTATCTTTTATGTAGTCGCTCATGTTTATGTAACGGCATTGGTCTTTGTGTCATTATTATTTGTTGAGACATTTGAGCTCGAGATCTCTTTGGCTAGTTGGCCTGTCATCTTGTGTCTTGTTCTGTCATATGTCTTTTAGCACTTTGTCTTTGTTTTTGTGTGTCTTGTGCCTTTTTGTTTTGTGTTCTCTTGCATATGTTGGCATGAGTTGAGGTCCTAAGATTGGGGGATTTTTGGTCCTCAATACTAGTGATGTCTTATACTCCTTGTGGTTTTGCTCTACATCTATCATCATCATCTCTCTTTCTTCTACTTTACCAACAGTAGTGGTGTAAGCCATACTCTTGCTAAAGCGGGGGCTAAATGTAGTGTCATAAAATTGTGACCCCTTCAATTTTAACCACATTTGGGGTCCTCACCTTAGTGATGACATCTCCTTCCTTAACCAAGACCTATTTCTGCATTTCTAACCCTTCTCTCTTCCTCCTTCATGTGTTGTGTCTACTTTAGACCTTGTCCAAGCCCCAAAATAGGGTAGGACAAGGGCGTGGCACCCATGTCCCTCCTAGGATAGGGCGTGGTGCCCTTTTCCACCTAGGATAGTGGTGTGGCACCCCTGTTTGCACCTCCTAGGGTGGTCCTATGTGTGGGGTGCCCTATCTCCTATACACTTCTTGTCTTTGGGGTTTGTTATTCCTCTTTGTCGGCCTTCGATGGTTAAAATTTAATCCTTGAGGCATGGATAAAAGGGAACTCAATACCCTCATTCATATATGGATGGATAGTGCATAGATGGATAATGGAGGATAGGAGATAGAGAGCATAAGGAGAAGATACAAGATTTCAAGGTCATCATCAAGCATTCAAGTATTCAAGTCTTCTTCATTCATCCATTGGAGCAACATTACAACATTCATTTGCAAGCATGTGTTTGTGTTAGGGTTTTGTCATGTTACATGCCATTTCATACAACATTTGTGGTTACATCCAAGAAGCAAACCAATCATCATCAACAAGTTGCAGATCTACAAGGTATACATCTCCATTGTTTATATTCATGCATTTGCAATTACTTTCTTTCTAGGTTGTTTCCTCAACTGGGGTTTGACTAAGGCAAACCCCCATGTACAACCCCCTTTTATTCTCTTTTGTGTGTAGGTTGTAGGTATGTAGCTGCAATTGTAGGTTTTGGCTTCATTTGCAGAGACGGAAGAACCCTTTTTGTTTCACGGATTTTGTGGTGGACCATGTACATTCCTGCCACAATCCCAACAAATTTTCTCCAAATTTGTAGGGCAGATCCACATTGGTTTAATTATCTCAAATCTGAAGTTACAACATGATCCCAAACTAGTAGCACCTCATTTCACTCATTTCATCTCTCTTTTCCACATAGTCAACAAGTCAACTTTCTCATTTACAAAAGAGGGTAAGTCATGCATCAACCACGTGCAATGCACTTAGAATTCACATCATTGTTTCCATCGGATTTGGATCTAGTGGATTCAACTCCTCTTTTGAATGTAAAATTCTTCCCAAGTGAAAATCATCCTAGTGGCTTCCTTTCTCTATCCTAGGTGGGGAGTCGCTAGGATCCAATTTTCCACATTACACATCAAGCCTAGGAATATCTCTCCAAAAGATAGCAGTAGATGAACTAGATGAAATTGAACTATCAGTCACCATAGGATCTTCCTCAAGTGGTTAAGCTTCTGCAGAGAGGACCAGAGCTCTAATACCAATTGTTAGATAGTTCAAATAGCCAAAAGACAACTGAGAAGGGGGGGGGTGAATCAGTTGTCACCAGATTAACAGAACCTTAAAAAATTTAAACTTTAATACCATAATGCATAAACCAATTACTGAAATAGAAGATAAAACAATTAAGCGTAAGCAACAATTAGAGAATAAATACCATCCATATGATACCAAGATTTGTACGTGGAAAACCCGGTAGAGGGAAAAACCATGGTGGGAAGCCTACCCACAGTCAGATAATACTTCTGTAGTAAGTATATGAATTAGAATAGAGGGGCCTCCACTTGCAGGAAGGCAAACAACCTAGAGCACACTTCTCATCATAAAAGGAGTCTCAGTTACTACATTGAAATCCAAACTATAATCCAGAATCAATGAACTGCAAAGATAACAACTCCAATGTTTGAGTGTAGTTCCAGTTAATCTCAATACCAGAGGACTAAATCCTCTTACATAAACACAACTCGATCACCAATGATCGACCAAATCCTCTATTTGAATGATTATTACATTATTCGCTCATATTACATTCCATATCCCTTTCCTATATGATCTACAATGAGATCTTACATCATATATACAAACTCTTGACCACAAATAATAAGGTCGGCCACCAAACAATAAAACAATTACATAATTACAAAACATGATGGCCAGAGACTAAACCGATAATATCCAACCCATAATACATCCAGAAAATATATCGAGAAGTCCAATCCACACATTACATTAAGCTGGTCCATAACCTAGATACACCTGGACCCAATATAGGTCGATACATGCCAAAGAAATGATCCCAATCAACTAAGTCTCGAACATGATCACCATCAACATCTTGAATCTCTACCAAAAGTTGCACCAACACCACTTATTCATAAAATCAAATATCTTCATCAAAGCTCTTCCAGTGAAACCCTCATGGGAACAACAAACCAAGCTTCCAAGCATACAAGATAGGATCCAATCACCAGATCAAAACCAACTGACTGAACATGAATCTAAGTGACATGAATAAGCCAATTCCATAACCAAAACATACTGGAGTATACCAGATCATGATGATCCAATCCAACTAGAAACCAAACAACCTACCGGGACCAAAAGGATACCGGTAAAGCAACCAAAACAACTAGTGTTGACATCAATGACAAAACATCAATGCAACACACAATCAATTCCTCCAAATGGCCAACATTCTAATAGGATAATTGCACAAATTCTTTGAAAGATTGTAAATAAGAAAGGTAAGGATTGGCATACTCTGCTAACCTATGCTCTTTGGACCTATCAGATGAGTGTACGTGTTGCTACAAGTTGTTCTCCTTATAATCTTGTTTATTGTGTTGATGCCATTATGCCTTTGGAGTTAGAAATTCCTTCCTTGAGAGTTTCTCTTAAAGGTGTAGTGGATGATGATTCCAATAGAGAGCAAAGACTTGAACAACTTGAGATGCTCAATGAACGACGCATAAATTCTCTCGAGCATATTCAAGCATATCATAAAACCTTGCAATGAAGCTATAAAAGTCATTCAACATTCCTTCTTAGTAGGTGATTTAGTATTTTATGAGAATCAGTGTAACGTGAATGCTTTACCTGAGGAGAAGGGAAAATTCAGCCCTAATTGGCTTGGACCATACATTGTTGTCAAAGTCTATGGATCGGGTGCTTACAAGATAGCAGATGTGGAAGATACGCCTCTCAAAGGGCCTATAAATGCTATGCACCTTTGAAGATAATATTCCTAGCTTTCTCTCTCTCTCTCTCTCTCTCCTTTCTTCCTTCAAAATTGGATAATATGTTAGTATGGCTTCATTAAAGTATGTAGGATTAAATGATGTATATTGTTTAGTCTACATTACTTCATCTTTGACAAGCATGTTTCATTACTTTATTGTTTGTCTTGTGTTCATTTATGTAAATTGTAATAGATTTACATTTTATATGTGCTAGCATGTTATACAATTTCTAATGTGTTAAGTAGGATTATATCATGATGTATTTAATTAGTTAATAAAATCACACTAGTCATATAGTTCTTAGGCCTAATAGATTCCTCTTCTACATCATCAAAGTAGAATTTAGTTAAATACTTAGTTATTTAATTAAATCACACATGTATCAAATAAATCATGTAGCATTGAAATTAGACATACATGTTCATCACCAAATATGTTAGTTCTAATCTAAGAAATGCATACATTGTTTAAGAATTTAAATAGAATGTTTGAGATATAACATAAGCATAAATAGATACATGTCCATGGGTATCATATACATCAATAAAAGTGTCTCATAGTACAACAAGGTCATCTCCTATCCCTAGGGCTAGGGGCTGGAGGATGGTGCCTAGATGCCCCCTCCTGATCTGGCCATGGGGGTAGGCCCATGGGTGTGTATCATGATATGGACCGTGAGTGACTCTGTGAGGAGCTCTTGCGATCCCTCTACATCTTAATCCTACGGTATGTGGCTGCCTTTGTCTGTGATGCTACTAGATCGCATTCTATTTGTTGTAATCTCTCTCATAGGACCTCCATCTCCATTTGAATAGGGGTGAATAGGTCCTCATGTTGTCCTGCACTCCCCTATAGTCTATGCGTTATCTATGAGGACCTAGAAATGTGTGCAGTCATAATAAGATCTATCACTGCATTCTAAATGAGAGAGTGCTACTCCTGGAGAATAGTTGCAGAGGTAGAGAGAAATTTTCATTAGTAACATTTTTAATCATCAAATCTAAACAAGTAAGATACATAAATTAAGAAATAATGGGACACCTTATTTGGATCTCCCTCTCGCTAGTAGGGATTGTGGAAAGAGACTGCCTGAGATTGGGACCTGCTAGGCTCTTCATGCTCGTACTGTCTTTGTATAGTGGGCATGGACTGATGGGGATAGGAATCAGGACCCCTTATATGGTCCTTCTCTATGTGCGATGGGAGGATCAGTGGATCTAATACTATAGTGTCCTCCCTGAAGTGAGGAGGAACTGCATCTGACTCATCCCTCTCAACCTCCTCCTTAATATCCTCATCCTTCACTTCCTCCTCCTCATCCTCCTCCTCCTCCTTGTCCTCATCTCCGTCCTCCTTGTCCTCATCCTCTCCATCCTCCTCATCATCTCCATCTCGATCTCCCTCTCCTATATCAAGATCATCTCCATCATCACCCACCTCCTATTGTCTTGCATCGTTGGTCTGATCATATGTGCCCTCCTCGGATGTATTAGGTCCTTCCTCATCTCCTGTCTATCTCCATAGTTTTGAATTCCCTCTAGGGAAGTTAGCTAGAAATATAGCTCTAGGGTATATCCTCCCCAAGCATGTGATGTACCAATGGTGCGCACCCAGATCATCTCTGTAGTCTATCGCAATATCCTGATCTGACCCATTTGAATTCATGATGTCGATCTCATTACTAGTAGGCCTTGGAATGACTCCTAGCCTTAACATAACACGTGAGTGTCAGATGTACATAGGCACATTAGTAGGAATGTACTGCTCGAACCTGAACTACTACTAGACTTAATCTAAGTAGAAGGGAATGACTATGTGGCTATACCGTCCCTCCAGTAGATGGTTCCACTGCATGCAGAACAACTGCCTATGTATCCCTGGCCACATGTACATCCTAAGGTAGGGTCTCCATATGACTCCGCTCACTATCAATCTGTCTAAGCTCAACCTCTAATGGAGGAGATCACTGAATAGCCACTCATGGGTAAGAAGATAAGAAAATACCTTAGGCTGCTTTAGGACCAAGTCTAGAGGGACTCCAGTAGTCCTAGTGCAAGTAATATGCTTGAACATCCACACCTATAGTAGCGTGCATGTCATCGAGTTTCATCCCTATCCAAATACATACTCCCCAGGGTCATGATAGTGATTTGCAAGCATGATCCAACCCCAAGAGTATACCCTCCTGTGTCTCTCCATCTCTTGGATAGTGTAGATGAGGCCTCCATGCATGTGTGTGTCATGTCCATTAGGGCAGACGGCTAATGAAAGGGTTGCGATCATGAATCACCTCACTAATGGAACCTCCTCGGTAGGGTGTAGGAGCCAGCTGACCATGATACGACCCCTCATCTCATCGAGAATCACTCTCCCCATTACATACACCTTCTCTCTCCTATAGTCCTCTTCAATCCGATTGGATTGATATCTCATGGTCTTTCCCCTGATGGGAAGATGAAAGATGCGGTATACATTCTCGAGGGTGACCATCATCTCCCCCATAGGTAATAGGAATGTCTAGGTGTCTGCATCCCATCTCTCCATCAATGCCATCAACATCGTAGAATGGAATCTGATGGCCAGCATAGTCAGCGCATACCACAAGCCTAGCGTATGTAGCAACTCCCTCTCCCCCAATGTCAGCCTTGGGATCTGCTCCCGAAGGCTCTGAAGGTGAGCCCGACAATATGCTCACAGATGTATGACAATGTTTGCAAAAGAGAAACATTATATCATTAGTAATCAATCATCATCATCATCTAATCAAAGCATTCATTCTATCTATTCTGACATTCAATCGCCTAATCTCTTGTCACCACTTGTCACTGCGGATAGGGACTAGGGTACCCAGGTGGGACCAAGGTGCCCTAGGAGGACCAAGGTGCCCTAGGACCACAAGGTTCTTGGACAGGGGGCATGGACCTGATCTTGGCAAAGACATCACAATTTCTAAATCAATGAAAATATGAAAAAGTCAAAAGAGAGTCAATGGAAGGTCAACTCACCTCATCGAGTGTTCAGCTGATGAGTCTGGACTGGCGCATGATCTCCATCCATGTAGGTCACTCAGGTCAGCATCAAGACATTTTGATTAATAAATGGGCTCCACTGCAGTGAATAGTGTTGAAAAGTCAAAAATTGACAAATGAAATTGTCACTTTCATATTGACGAGTTATGCACTTTTTTGCTTTATGTTTTTAAGTTAAACTCCTAATTTCTGCACTTTTTCCTTCAATCTCTCATATCTTGAGCTAGAGAGCTCTGATTCTCGCACTATCAGTGGCATTAGAATCATGAATTCACTCTCTTGCTCCATGTTAGTTCCATAAAGCGTTTGGATGAACAATTGAGCCTTGTTGCGAACTTGCTTCATCAAAAAATTCATCATAATTCGCTTTGGTAAACATGATACCGTATTTCACCTCACTAATAAGAAAGCTGAAATAGGGGGGCATATAGCTACCTACAAATTTCATCACCTTCCTTAGTAAGAATTAGGTGATTTTGTGATCTAACATGTGGTTTTGTAGGGTGTGGTTCCTAACCATGTACTGCAGATACCAACTGGGGGCTTCGTCCGACAACTTATGTATATATTCTTTTTTCAAATGATGTTTACTTTTCTATACTTTAGCTTGCATATGCACGTAGTGTCATATGACAGCTAAAGTGGGGGATAAATGTAGTGTCATAAATTGCACACCCTTGCTAGGGTGGTACAATTTCACGCCTAGTTTAGCACCCACTTTAGTGTGTTTTCATTTTGCATTATAATTTCTCTATAAGCATTTAATTAAATCTAAAGTCATAGCTCATCACTTCACATATTATAAAGTTAGGATCTTTACCCTAAGTGTGCCCCTTTTTTTTATTCCTCCAATAAGTCATTTAATCATAAACCCTAATTATGTCCTATTTTGATCTTTTAGGCTCAATTTCGCATAACAAAACATCTCAAAATCAACTGTAACTTTGGGATTTTCTCTAATATCATCATATCTAATGATCTTGAAAATTTGGTAAAAAGTTGGTCGGCCCACGGTGGGAATGTACATGGTCCTTAGCTTTTTTTCTCGAAATTTCAGGAGCATAATCCTATGATATAATAATTCTTAACCCTAAAATATTGGTGGGAAATTCAAATCCTAGGTTGGCCTAAACATGAAATTAAGGTATATGGTTTCATACTTAAGAGCTCTCTTTCTTCATTTGAAGGGGACCTTTTTTAAGAATCTAAGAACAAGTTTTTGGAGCATAAGGAGCCTTCTTTGCAATGAAAGAGTAGATTTTTAAATTTTTCAACAAAGGTGAACAACATTCATCCATGAAACATCCATCAAGCAACATTTTGTCAATTGGGAGCTTTTGAAGATGTAGAAGAACAATAGGAGATTATTAACTGATGATTGGCTTGTACCTCTCTTGTGGGGTTGGGCATGGTTTCATGTTATTTTCATGTCTTTGCATAAGCTTCATTTTGATTCATATTCATGATTTAGATCATTTTAGATAATGGATTTAGAGCATTTACTTTGTCAATTATAAGCAATTAGGGTTTACTCTTTAGGGTTGCTCTAGATTGTTTGCTTTCATTTTAGGATCTTGCACACACACAATGTTTTGACACACACATTTTTAGTACATTAACGACTATTTGTGGAGGTGGAAATCACCAAAATACTGGTTTGACTAAGGCAAAACCCTATATAGGCACCAAAAACCTTATTTTGTAGCTTCAAGTATAGGTTCGGATTTGAGTGTTGCTGGAAGTTTTGAGACCGGAAGAGGACACAGAGATAGTTTTTGGGTGGAAATCTCATCAAAAACCCTAAGGACAGGGGCATGGCACCTTAGTCCTACCTTCTATCGATAAGATTTTGCAGAATAGTGTCTTGCAGGCCCTAAAACCCATCCTATCAGTTGTAGCTGTAGACTTGCAGAATCAAGACACTGGTGTGGCACACTGGTCTTGAACATTTCTACTTTTATTTTAGACACAGGAGCACCTCTGATTTTGCCTCCTAATCTGTACTTTACAATAGTATATCAGTTGTCCTTTGATCTACATTTCCATATTAGGGTTTGCTTACTTACTTTTATCCTAGGTTGGATTGCATTTTTGAATCACTCCTATCTCATTTGCAGCAAGGGGATAGAAACCCTAAGAGGTGATCCTAGGCTCTCTCTTCCACACAAGAAGTATCCCGAAGTGTGTTGCCTCCCTAGGCTCTTTCATATTTTGTGAGTGTGTATGAGAGTGGGATTAGGGTTTCTATACTTAGTCTCACCTTTTCCCCTACACAGTAATTATTTTGCATACTACTGTAGAAGTATTATATGGTTGTGGGTAGGGTTTCCCACCATGGTTTTTCCCTTTAATGGGTTTTTCATGTCAAAATATTGGTGTTGTGTATACTGTGCTTTCATGTTCTATCTTTCATTGTGTTTGTTTCTTTGTGCTCCGGTTTAAAGGTTATGATATGCTAAAGTTGTGATTTCTATTAGTAAAATGCTTCACCCCCCTCTCAGTTTACTTCTGGTATCAGTGCATTCCAACAATTGGTATTAGAGCTATTTGACAATTGGTATTAGAGTTGTCTAATAGTTGCAACTCTCCCTCCAAATGGTCTAGATGATGAAATCCTAACTTACCTCTGTGAACCTTACCCCTCCTTGCACAAACAATTCAACCCACTAAATGGCTAGTTCACATTCCATTTCCACACATTTGAGTAAAGCAGTAGTGGATGGTGAAGCTTGCTCATATTGATCACGAGCTATTTGTCTATCCATACCCCTTTTATGATCATCACTTTATGTAGATATCTGAATCTGTACACTTAATTAAATGAGTACTTAGTATTTATTTGATTATTTAACCATCGATCGACAATTAATTAAATTAATATTTAATTAATTCATCCTAAGTATATTCTTCTATTAGTTAAATAAATTATTTAATTTAATTGATTAAACCATGTTCTGACAATTGATTAAAAAAATTAGGCATATTTGTTTAATTAACTCTTGTCCACATTTAAATAAATCAACATTTATTTAAATCCCTAAAAACCTATCTCTTACATTTAAATAAATGAAATTTTATTTAAATCCCTAAAAACCTCTCTCTCACATTTAAATAAATAAATATTTATTTAAATCTCTAAAACCCTCCCACTTGCATTTTCCTATATCTCCCACTTGCCTTGTAATTATCCTTCAAGAAACCTTCTAATCCCATCCTAATCATGTCTAATCTCCTAATCATATCCTTTCCCTAAATTTGAGGAGGTCACTTCTCACATTTGGAGGAAAGTCTTCTAAATGCATTAAAGGTATCATTTCTCCAACAAATTAACTTGTTGAGTGCCCCAAATTTGGGAGGAATCTTACAAATTTGTCCTCCAAAGTCCTATCAACCATTAATGGTTAACTAAACCTTACCACATGATTAGATAATTTCTCTTTAACTCAACCCTCATCTAACCCAAGGGTCTCATCAAGCACTCATGAATTTTGACCCTAGTTATCCTATTAACCCAGCCACAACCTTACCTCCTAAGGTAACCACTATCTCCTCTCAACCCCTCTCAAGGTGACATTTATCAAATTGGGATTGTATTGAATCCCTCACATGGATTGATAACTTTCAATCCTAGCCCTTGTTGAGATTACTCAATGTCAACCGTCCAATTCACTATTTTCCCTATTAAAAGAGCCCATTCCTTCTTCAAAAGGATCCAAGTATTCATGCATCTAATCTATAGTCTCATTCCTCAAGAAAAGGAGGGAAACATTGTGAGAATTGTCACTATAGGTGTATTATCATTGTTACTTAGAATTTTAGTGTTTTGTAGGAAGCTATTGTATTTGGTTCTAGCTCTTCCACTAGTTGGAATTATCATTTAACCTCTAATACTTCATTTGCATCCTCATTCAACACTTGAAACGACTCAACCATCTCCCATCGTCCAATTTACATCCCTTTTGTGCTAAGTGCTCAAATTGAGGGCATACATCAAATAGAAGCAGGATCCTGGAGAGGAGGAGGACAAGGAAGAGCCATGGCATAGGGAGCATCATGAGGAAGTCCATTTTGTTTTGTTCATTTCCTAGTTAGATTCTTGTTTACTAATATTTCTTGATATGTTTTGAAAGGGTTTGAGCTCATTGTGTTTGTGGTTGAGCATGTTATTTAAATGATCTCATATTGGTTTTCCACTAATCCCCATTTTCATTGCATTCATTTGGTGAACCTGATGTGAATCGAACATGCCAGCTTCTGATATTTCAAGATTTCTATTTTTTTTCCCACAAGATTCATGCCTATAATTGTTAAATGCAAAATCATGCATACAACAGATCTTTTTGTGCATACAACAGATCTTTTTGCGCATATGACATATTCCAGTGCATACGATATATATTCTTGCGCATACGACAAATATTCTTGCACTTTTTGACATCTTTTCTAACGCATATAACATATTCTGTCATGCATATAACATATTTTGTCATGCACATAACATATTATGTTGCACATATGACATATTCTGTTACATATTTGACTGTTTTTGTTACGCATACAACAATTATTTTAGTGCATATAATCTGTTTTTGAGCATTTGAAACAAAGTGCAAAATTTGCAATCAAATCTTGAATTTAGGCTTGTGGAAGGATAATATATATATGGAATATAACATTTAAGTATAAGTGACATTTCCTCTTCTCTTTTCTCTTTCTTATACTTAAATGTTATATTCATATATATATTGTCCTTCCACAAGCCTAATTTCAAGATTTGATTATAAATTTTGCACTCTGTTTCAAATACACAAAAACAAAGATCATATGCTCTAAAATAACTGTTGTATGCATAACAGAAACAATCAAATGTGCAAAATAATATGTTATATGTGCAACAGAATACATTATATGCACGACATAATATGTTACATGTGTGACAAAATATGTTATATGCGCTAGAGAAGATGTCAAATGTGCAAGAAGATTTGTCTTATGTGCAAGAATATCTATCGTATGCACTGGAATATCTGTCATATGCGTGAAAATATTTGTCATATACTTGAAAAGATCTGTCATATGTGCAAAAAGATTTGTTGTACACGTGATTCTGCATTTAAAAACTATAGGCGTGAATCCTGTGGAAAAAAATTTAGAAATGTTGAAATATCAGAAGCTTGCATGTTCGATTCATGTTGGGTTCACCAAATGAATGCAAGGAAAATGAGGATTAGTGGAAAAACAATATGAGATCATTTACATAACATGCTCAACCACAAACACAATGAATTCAAACCCTTTCAAAACATATCAAGAAATATTAGTAAACAAGAAGCTAACTAGGAAATGAACAAAACGAAATGAACTTCCTCATGATGCTCCCTATGCCATGGCTCTTCCTTGTCCTCCTCCTCTCCAAGATCCTACTGCTATTTGATGTATGCCCTTAGTCTGAGCACTTAGCACAAAAGGGATGTCAAATGAAGGATGGGAGATGGTTGAGTTGTGTCAAGTGTTGAATGAGGATGCAAATGAATTATTAGAGGTTAAATAGCAATTCTGACTAGTGGAAGAGCTAGAACCAAATACAAAGGCTTCCTACAAAACACTCAAATTCTAAGTAACAATGATAATGATCTTTCTTATACTTTAAGTTATATTCCATATATATTGTCAGGATGTTTGAGAGGGGTTTCAAATCTCTAGGAGTTATAATGCAAAATCTAGTTTTTGAAAGATCCTCCAAATTTCAGACTTAGTCCAATTTCAGGGCATTTTAGGATCAGGAGGGAAAATTTGTAACCAAGATTTGAAATTAGGCTTGTGGAATCCCACCTGAGGTTTTAGATTTTCATTAACTTCTTTCTTTTCAAGTTTCTAACAATTTCTTGTAGATTTGGAGGAGTTAAGTTAGGATTTAGTGATTTCTTTTCTAGCTTTTTTAAAAAGTTGGTTAAAAAGAACTCCTATTTCCTTTTGGGTAAAAAGAACTTCATTTTCCAATTTGGTTTTCTAAAAAGTACCTCACTTTTTTTTGGGCTCTAAAAAGAATCACATTTGCAAGGTAAAAATAACAACAAATCAAACATTTACTTTCTTGCAAATTTGGGATTCACACCTCAAATTTTGGGCTCTAAAAAGAACAACAATATTTTATTTTCTTGTAAAGGTAAAAAGCATAATCAATCTTATTTTTGCAAGTTAAAAAGATCAATTAACTTGTCCATTCTTACAAAGCAAGTTACTTTTTGCAACGATTTTCATTTTGTTGACTAGGATTTCCAATTCCTAGTTTAGAAAATCATTTGCTATGTGGGACTAAAATAAACACCATACTTGTTGGAGCAACATCTCCAAATAAAGGATAGAAAATAATTGATTTTATGTTTAAAAAGAACACTTGTATTCTATGTTTCGAAAGTGGTAGCTATATTCTCTCCCCTTAATTGGGTGACCAAAAAGCCAAACCTACTCTTTTTATGGTTTTTTTCCTTTCAAGCAATTAAATCCTTTAGAGGGCCTGCCTTCCCAAAGCCTTGAGGGGGATAGTGAGAATGGAATGACCTAAGTGGGAAACATATTTTATCCAAGTATTCTAACCCACTATAATCAAATGTGGAGGCTGTTAAAATCCCCTCCAAAATTTTTGTTTAGCGATTAGCCTTCCCCCAATATCCTTGAGATACGTAAAGTCTTTGTTCTAAAGGTTGGGAAGCATCCCGAGGGAGTTTATCACTGAAGACCAAATGAAAGCCTGATAATGAACTTTAGAAGTAGAAACCTCACTAAGTCAGTTAGCCAAACATTTGTAATATCATAGTGCAAGGGTGAGGAAAAATATTCCCCCAAGACACTCATTATATATCTCTCAAGAAAATGATCCAATTAAAGAGCAATTCTCTTTGCTTCAAATTTTGGACAAACACAAAAAAATGGGTGCACCTTAGGGTGTGACAGGGTTTTTTGAGCTAATGGAGTATCAAGTGTGGGCTATTGATATTGGGAATGACATTTTTGACAATAGTGGAGTCTATCTGATTTTTCTTTTGTTTGTTCAAAACCAGTGAAAACAAAAAGAGGATTTGAAAATATCCTTGAGCAAATTTGAAAAGATCCTAAACACACATCAACAACTATCAAGAGAAAAGAAGTATTTCTATGTGCTTGTGTACTTTTCATGTCTCCTTGTTAAAGAAATCATCCAACATTTGAAAAACATTACACCCCAACAATGATCTAAACAAACAAAACAAACATTCTGGGAAAAGACATCAATGCTTCATGTTTGGAAATCTCTCAAAAACTCCAAGAAGTCAATTTATAGAAAAAACAAGAAGAAGAAAAGTGAAAAGAAAACCCAAAAGAGAATAAGTTGTTGATATGTGGCAACTGATCAACAAAGTACTGTACACTCAAATTTTGGACCATTTTTGTTGATGAAAACTGACATTGTAATAAAACCCTAAAAAGGCCGACTTTGTTTGTTGCCCTAAAAATGCATGTTATAAACGACTGAGATGCTTAAGGCATTGGAAGGTTGATGTATTGTTTTTGTTGGATAATAAGAAAGATTGGATGGCTGTGTGTGGTGGACGTAACTCATTCTGGGTGAACCACATTAAATCTCTGTGTTATTTGTGTCCTATTTTATTCCTTTATCTTTTGTATTTAAATCTTCATATAATTGTTAGTTCATATTTGCTTCCGATCTACTTGAAACCCTAACAATTGGTATCAGAGTGAGGTTTTTTGTAAATTGGCAAGACTTTTAGATTTGAGTGGGAGCAATGGAGGATTCCAAATTCAAGGTCAAAAAGTTTAATCACCAAAATTATCAGTTATGGAAAATGCAGATGGAGGATTACCTGTATCAAAAGGATTTGTGGCGGCCATTGGAAGGAAAGGCAAAGAAAGCAACCACAATGTCAGATGAAGAGTGGGACATTTTAGATAGAAAGGCACTGGGATCCATTCGATTATGCCTTGCACCATCTGTAGCATTCAATATAACAAAAGCAAAAATGATTGTAGATTTGATGGAGACATTGGCTAAGTTGTACGAGAAACCCTCAGCTTCGAATAAGGTATTTCTTATGAAGTGTTTGTTTAATTTGAAAATGAGTGAGGGAGGATCTATAGCGGAGCACTTAAATAAATTTAATACAATTACCAGTCAATTGTCCTCAGTAAAAATTACTTTTGCAGAAGAGGTTAGGGCTCTCTTGATTTTATGTTCTTTGCCAAAAAGCTGGAATAGCTTGGTTATGGCTGTAAGTAACTCTGTCTCTAGTAAAAATACTTTGATATTTGATGATATTATTGGTGTTATCCTAAGTGAGGAAATGTGAAGGAAAAGCACATGTGAGACTCCAACATCGTCAAGTAGTGTTTTGAATGTGGAGAATAGAGGAATATCAAAGGAAAGAGGAAAAGGCCCTGGGAATGAAAAATCACGAGGGAAGTCAAAGAAAGGAAACTCTCAATCTAGAGGAAAGAAAGATTCCTGGTACTGCAGAAAGCCTGGTCATCTAAAGAAAGACTGCTGGTCTTGGAAAAACAAAGAAGGAGACAAAAATGAAAATGACAGTAAGGAAGCTAATATTGCAAGTAATACTTTACAAGATGCTTTAATCTTATGTTTGGATAATGTTACTGATTCCTGGGTAATAGATTCTGGGGCTTCATTTCATGCTACACCCCATAGAAAATATTTTCTAGATTATGTTCAAGGTGATTTTGGATAGGTATATTCGGGTGATGATGAGCCCTGTCAAATTGTTGGAAAAGGAAAGATATAGATCAAGTTGCAGAATGGAAATGACTAGTTTCTACAGGAGGTAAGACATGTTCCTAATTTAAGAAGAAATTTAATTTCTGCAGGGCAACTAGGTAGTGAAGGTTGCATAGTTACCTTCTCAGACAGTATTTGGAAGGTCACTAAAGGATCATTAGTAGTAGCTAAAGGTGCGAAGGTAGGCACATTATATCTGTGTAATGGTAACACTTACTCTACCCTAGCTGCTATAGATAAAGTTACTGCAGGGACAACAACAATAGATGTTGCAAGAACAGATTCGATAATGTGGCACCATAGGCTTGGGCACATGAGTGAGAAAGGGATGAAAATCCTTCACTCCAAAAATCTATTTCCAAGACTAAAGAAGATTGATTTAGAGTTCTGTGAAAACTGTGTTTATGGTAAATAGAAAAGAGTCAGATTTCTCAAGGTTGGGAAAGAGAAGAGTGAGAAGTTAGAGCTTGTGCATTCAGATGTATGGGGACCAGCTCAGGTATCATCTCTTGGTGGCTCTTGTTATTATGTTATTTTTATTGATGACTCAACCAGAAAAACATGGGTATATTTCCTAAAACAAAAATCAGATGTTTTTGAAACTTTTAAGAGATGGAAAGCTTTGGTTGAGAATGAGACAAGAAAAAAGTTGAAGTGTCTTAGATCGGATAATGGAGGTGAGTATTGCAGCAAAGCATTTGAAGATTACTACTCCTTAAATGGGATTCGAAAGTAGAAGATAGTTCTAGGAACTCCAAAGGAAAATGGTGTGTCAGAGAGAATGAATAGGACTATCATGGAACGCGCGAGGAGCATGAGATTGCATGCTGGATTGCCCTTACTTTTTTGGGTAGATGTTGTACATACTACTGTCTATTTGATAAATAAAGGACCTTCAACCCCTTTGGATGGTGGTATTCCAGAGGAGGCATGGACTAGTAAAAAGGTAAATTATTCTTTTCTGAAAACTTTTGGTTGTGAAGCTTTTGTCCATGTTGATAAAGAAAACATAACCAAGCTTGATGCTAAATCTTAGAAATGTACCTTCATTGGATATGAGATAGATGAATATGGCTATTGGTTATGAGATTTTGAAAATAAGAAAATAATTAGAAGTAGAGATGTTATATTCAATGAGAAGGTTATGTATAAAGAACAGATGCAGGAAAAGAAGCATGAACAGGACAAACAAGAATATGTGGTGTTGGATGAGATTCCTGAAAATGAAATGCCACAGGTACTTGATGCTCAGCAACAATAGATTGTCCCACAAACTCCTGCAAGTGTTAGACATTCTACAAGGTCAAGTAGACCCCCTGAAAGATTTTCCCCTTCTTTGTATTCTATATTATTAACTGATTCTGGTGAACCAAAAGAATATGAAGAAGCAATGCAGGTGGATGCGAAACAACAGTGGGAGCTAGGCATGAAAGAGGAGATGGACTCCTTGATGAAAAATAAGACTTGGGACTTAGTCCCTTTACCTGCAGAAAAAAGAGCTTTGCCTAACAAATGGGTTTATAAGCTAAAGGAGGAGGAAAGAGGTCAGAAAAGATATAAGGCCAGACTTGTGGTAAAAGGTTTTGCACAGAAAAAGGGTATAGATTATTATGAAATATTTTCTCCAGTTGTAAAAATGAATTCAATTAGAACTGTAATTAGTCTTGTGGCTATAGATGATTTACATCTTGAACAATTAGATGTCAAAACAACTTTTCTCCATGGAGATTTGGATGAGGAAATTTACATGTTGCAACCACAGGGATATGAGGTCAAAGGTAAGGAGAACTTGGTGTGCAGGTTGAAGAAAAAATTGTATGGCCTAAAGCAAGCACCCCGACAATGGTATTTAAAATTTGATAGTTTCATGGCTGAACACGGTTATCATAGATGTCATTCTGATCATTGTATATATTTTAAGAAATTGCATAATGGCAGTTATATTATCCTATTTCTTTATGTTGATGACATGCTTGTTGCTGGGTCTAACATGCAACATATAAATGATCTTAAACATAAATTAGCTAGGTCATTTGCTATGAAGGATTTGGGTGCAGCTAAGCAAATTCTTGATATGAGGATTACACGGGACAGGAAAAATAGAACCTTGAATTTGTCCCAAAGTGAGTATATAAAGAAGGTGTTGAAAAGATTTAACATGAGGGATGCAAAAGTAGTTAGTACCCCTTTGGCTAGTCATTTCAAATTGACTAAGGAGATGTGCCCAAAGGCACAAGAAGAGGTAAATAAAATGTCTAACATCTTGTATTCATCAACTGTTCGCAGTCTGATATATGCAATGGTTTGCACAAGGCCAAATATTGCACATGCAATGGGAGTTGTAAGTAGGTTTATGAGTAATTCGGGTATGGAACATTGGAATGCTGTGAAATGGATTCTTCGGTATTTGAAAGGAACTACTATGAAGGAATTATGTTTCAAAGGATCTAATGTTGCTCTGAGTGGATTTGTTGACTCTGATCTAGCAGGTGATATTGATTCATGGAGGAGTACTACAGGGTATGTTTTTACTATAGGGGGAACTGCAGTCAGTTGGATATCTAGGCTACAAAAGGTTGTTGCACTTTCAACCACTAAAGCTGAGTATGTTGCTGCTACAGAAGCCATCAAGGAGATGATTTGGTTACAATGTTTTCTGGAGGAATTAGGTCAGACACAGGAGGATAGCCCATTATATACTGATAGCCAGAGTGCCATTCATCTTGCGAATAACTCTGCTTTTCATTCAAGGACAAAGCACATTCAACTCAGGTACCACTTCATTTGGACTATTTTGGAGGAGGGTCAGTTACGGCTCGAGAAGATTCACATAAGTGAGAATCCTACTGATATGTTCACGAAGGCAGTTCCACAAGAGAAGCTGATTTCATCATCAGTTCCTGTTGGTCTTCTTGATTGATAATTGTGGAATTTATACCAGTCAAGTCCCAATGTTTTATCCAGCGGATGCTGCAAGTACAATGGTGTCATCTAGTATCAGTCTCCAAGTGGGATATTGTTGATATGTGGCAACTGATCAGCAAAGTACTATACACTCAAATTTTGGATCATTTTTGTTGATGAAAACTGACATTGTAATAAAACCCTAAAAAGGACGACTTTGTTTGTTTCCCTAAAAACACATGTTATAAGCGACTGAGATGCTTAAGGCATTGGAAGGTTGATGTACTATTTTTGCTGGATAATAAGAAAGATTGGACGGCTGTGTATGGTGGATGTAACCTATTCTGGGTGAACCATGCTAAATCTCTATGTTATCTGTGTCCTATTTTATTCCTTTAATTTTTGTATTTAAATATGCATATAATTGTTAGTTCATATTTGCTTCGGATCTGCTTGAAACCCTAACATAAGTTTCTTATAAAAAAACCATAAGTTATTGTTGAAACATCGCACTTACATCCATTGATATCACGATTTTAGTCACAGTTTTACCGTCGACTTTGAATTAGAAGCACTTGCATCACAAGATTTCTTTCAAAGAAGGGCTCTATCATATCATCACAATTGCAGTCAACGCATTCCTTCATCATACATTCCACAACCCACAATCATTTATTAGAGATTCCTAGGTTCACATAATCCTCCTACATTTTCTTAAATCATTCACTTCTAATGTTTCCAAAGTCAAAACATCATAATAATTTTCTTCTATTTTTCTCACTTCAAAATCATTTCCAAAATCAATCATCAAACTCATGATCACTTAGTAGAAATTCCAATGTTTGCACTCATTTCAAAGGTTGCCATTCTAAAAAATCAAAAATTTAGTTAACTCTCAACACAAAGAGGTCTTGTCCTTAGTTCTTTCGGATATTACTTATCCTACCAACAAAACATACTTTCTAGTGTGTCTCTACATCTAGGATCAATCATCCTAAGAGGCACTACTAAGCATCATAGATAGGTTAAAACTAGTTTTTGAGTGCATCCTCTCATAGTTAGGTAGCTTGTGATTTGTAACAACACAAATCTTGCTACACCTCATCTCACAATTGTTAAAACATCAAACAAGCAATTCTAAAGAGGACTTTGTTGATACCCATCCTTTAATGTAGGAGATAAAATATCCACAAACACTTCAACTTATCATCATCATCATCATAAAATCTTGGAACTATAAGAAGGGATCACACATCCACTTGATCATTCATCTCATTCCCAACCACACACTTTTTCACCCACAAATGCATGCTTCAAACATGGCTACGACTAGGTCTTATAGTCATAGACAAACTAAAAAATAAAATATGGGAAGAAGAAGAAGAGAATGTTAACCCCTTTTCTAGAAGAGGAGACACATATACCCCTACACAAGCACAAATAGAAGACACACTTAGCAACCCCAGATTTAATAGACTTTTTGAAGAAGTTCTCATGGGAAGTGTTGATACCCATTTTCTAAAACTTGCTCAAGCAAGAGCCAAACTTCTTGCTGAGTTTGACGTATCACAACTTAAGGATATACCAAAACAAGCCCAACATAGCCATTGACAAGAAAAAAATCACGGCGATAGGGGGGCAAGGAATACACATAATTATGATGATAACTATCAACACACCAACATCCTGATGGTATGATGAAAGAATAAGGATCTAGTCAACTATTGAGAGGGGGCATGAATCAGTAGATAGAAAAATTGATAATAACTTCACCAATCTCAAAATCAATCTCTCAAAGTAAACTTAGAACTATCAATACAATATCATTGTCAAGATAAACTGTCAAGTTAAACCAGTTGACTGTTACAACAGATTAATAGTAAACAACTTGAAGCTTACAAACATCCAAATACTTTTACTGACATAAGTAAAACTTCATTTCATATTGTTGTCGGTTAACATGACTTATCAAAGTGAAATAAGTAGTTAAGCAAATCAAGCATAATAAAACATAACCACAAAAACATTCACCACTTGACACAATATTTTTGACGAGGAAATCTAAATGGGAAAAACCACAGTGAGATGGAACTCACAAGAACTCAGAAGAATTATACTCTTTTGAAGTTCACCCTGTTAGGAGCCAAGCCTGTTAAAGCTTTTACAAAAAGTCTTGTTAAGAACAGCTCCTGTTAGGGACTGTAAAGCGGAAAATCGCAATCGAACCCTAGTTGCTCTCCCCTCTTCCAACTCCGAGGAGAGAGAAGGGAGATCGCTAGGGTTGATGGTTTTCACTTAAGGGAGAGACTTTACATTCAAAAGAGGGGTTGAAACCCACAAGATCCAATCCCACATAATGCAAGATTGGATGCTAAATGTGTTTCAAGGGTTAAGAAAGCAAGGCTACCCTCTTCTGTAAAGAATGTTGATAGAAGAATTAAGCTAGGAATGCATAGAAAGTGACAAAGATTCGCTTATAAACTGAGATAGGGATATAGGATGAAGCTGCGGACCTGGAATTAGCTGTAAAATGTCGATACGGTGCTGTCCTGCAAATTTGAGCAAAAGTTGTCAGGACGATGGCGCCCGGCGCCACGGTCCTCTGAAAAATCCGCGAAACGAAGGGGGATCTGTTCGTCTCTGCACAAGGATTCCAGATCTTTAATTTCAGCCGCGTACCTGCAACCTACACACAGAAAAGCGAAGACGATTGGGGGGTTAGGGATTAGGGGTTTGCCTTTAGGTCAAACCCCGGTTTTGGAATTAACCAAGAAATGAGAAATTGCTGTAAATGTAAATGTCTGTAATGTAAAACAAGTACTAATACCTTGTTGTAAGGATGTTTGTATCCTTATGTGCGAAGGTATAGATGTTGTTGTTTTTTGTATGTAGTATGTTGTATGTAGCATGTAGTAAGTGATCTCCTCTTCAATGGTTGAATCCTTGTCTTGAATGCAACACTTAGCCTTGAATGGAGACTTGGAATGAATGCTTGAATGCTTGAATGCTTGAATGCTTGAATGTTTGAGTATAGTTTCCACGCTTTGTACACATATCCCCCTCCTCTATCCAAATGGGAGAGAAAAATGTCATTTATATACTTGTCATTTAGGGTTAATAGACTGATTTTCCCGACCTTAGGCTGACCAGGAAAGTTAATTTTCCAATTTGCAAACAAAAAGACCCGAGACCCCTTAGGAGACCAGGCCCAAAATAGGCCCAGGGACCAGGGCGCTGGGCGCCATGGTCCTGGGGGACCAGGGCACTGGGCGCCCTGGTCCTGAAGGACAAGGGCGCTGGGCGCTCTGGTCCCACCTCCTGGGACAGTAGGGTGCAAAGGAGGTTCAGGCCAGAGTGCTTGAAAAATGCAGTTTTTAGTGTCATAATCAGGTTTCGGGGTCTCCATTCAGGTTGCATGTTGCGTCGTCATCGTGAAGACCAAAATGCAGTCGAAATTGCAAGTGTCACAATTTTAGGATGCTACATTTAGCCCCCACTTTAGCGGGAGTATGTATGCTCATACTTTCGGTAAAGTACAAGGAAACAACATTGAAAGACTTTCACCACGTCAAGGAGGCAAGACACACCAAGCCCCCAGTGGACTAAGGATCTTACGACTTCGATTGACAAAGTAAAAGGGAAGATCACGAGGGAGAACCATGACTGTCAGTAGTAAGGTTCCCTCACTATAAGTCATGCAAAAAGAAATACCAAAAATTTTCAAGGCAAAGCTAAGTTCGCCAAGAAATTTTCAAGTATCTTGAAAGGATAGACAAGGTGTATGCCCCCCTACGTTAAAGCAATCGCACATGCCTCAATGGGGGTGATTGTTTTAACGTAGTGATACACATAAGAAATGAAAAGGGAAAGGAGCACTTTATCACAAAGATTTAGCCCCCAAGTGTGAGATAAACCCAAGGATAATAGACACAAAACACAAAGCACAAGGTGACTTCGCTTTCCTCGAGGTCAGTATGCTGTATGATAATTCATGTATATATATCATATGTATGTATGCATAATTGTTCTTCATTCCCCAATCAAGGAAGGTCACCTAGAAGAAGGGACCACATGTATCTTTTGAGTCAACATGAGAGAGACCAAAAGAGATCTCAATGCTTTGCATCGTCCTCAAGTAGACAACACTAAGGATGACAAATAGAAGAATGAGAATAACATATAGAAGAAGTAACAAAAGAGAGGAGGAGAGAATCTGCTATGCTAACGTAACTAGTCTAGCACGTCATCTACCCCCCGATCTTGCTGATCAATGTTTCGGGAAGGCAGGGAACACGCTAGAGGAGGAACATCCAACACAGCAGATGGAGCTATCACAAGATCCAAACAAGGGCTATGTTCATGTTCCGAGCCACGTTGTTCTTGTCTAGGAGCTAGGATAAGTGCTTTAGAAAATTCATTAGATAAATGGCTATCGATATCAACAAGTTCATATTCACTATCAGAAGCAAGAGAAGTAACATTTTCATCATGAATAACATTTTCATCTATAGCATCATCAAGATTTATAAAAATAGGATCTTTAACTCGCACAGGATCAAGATCATCATGCATCTTATGTTTAGGAGATTTAGGCTCAATGTCCAGCTGAGGAGAAAATGGAATAATGCTTGTTGAAGGTGTTTTTGGGGATTGTAAAGTTTGAGAAGCAGCTGCTTGAGCTCTAAGATGACACTTTCGTCGGCGTTCACGTACAGAACGATTACGTCTAGTCTTAGTAGGAAGTGGAGAAGATTGAGGAGGAGGAATGTTCTCATCCTTATCACTTGGGTGTTTAGGTTGTGGTCTCTTAGGCTGGATAATAGGAGAAGAAGAAGGTCTCTTCTCTCTATAGAAGGAAGGAGGAGGAACTGCTCCATATAAAGGAGGAATTTTTGGTTTAGGAAGAAGACAAAGTCCATCATGATGAGGAGGTATAGGTCTTCTTTTAGAAGGTTTATTAGGCATAGACATAGTCACATCCATAGGCATGGGTTGGGAATCTTCTTAAGGAAAGACATTAGTTTTATCTTTCAAAGGAAGAACTTCCTTCTCAAGAATGATAGGAATATCAAGTTTGGGTGTTCTAGGTTCACTTAGAGATAGGATCATATCTGTTTTCCACTTTTGATAAGATTTGAAAAGATGATCACTTTGCGGAGGAAGAGATTGGAATTGTTTAGGCCAAAAATAATCAATAGGAACACTAGAGGTTCTTTCAGCTGGTTTAAAGAGACTATAATTGACAGTAACAACTTCACCATTATGGGGAAATTTCAAACACTTATGAATAGGAGAAGCAATAGCTTTCATGGAAGATAGCCAAGGATAGCCAAGCTTCACACAAAATTGTTCGGACGAAGGAATAATAGCAAAGCTCACATCAAGGGATTTGTTATGGACCTCAATAGGTAATGTAATAGAACCAATCGCAGGAGAAGAAAATGCATCAAATAATTTCACAACCACATCTGTTTTGTCATAGATCACTTGATTTAATTGCAAAGTAAAAAGAAATTCTTCAGTAATAACATTAACCATGCACGAAGGATCAATAAGCACTCCACGGCAAGGTGTATTCTTGACTTTTGCAACTATGTATAAAGGACCATCAGCTGCCCTGATAGTTTCACTAGAATCAAATGTGATGGAAGGTTCTTTAGGGATTTCTTGCTGCTCTACAAAGTTAATCACATTCGGAGTCATAGACACAAGACCAACAGATGAGAGAGAGGAATCATTAGCCTCAATCTCATTAGAGGTATGAGAAGGTAATGGATCAGTAAAAATCTAAAGATTTTGGTTAGGAGGAGCTACATATGTGTTGCCTTTATTATTCACTCCAGAAACAGAGATAGTATTATTATCAATCAAATCTTGAATTTTACCCTTTAAAGAAAAACATTTTTTAGTATCATGCCCAGGCTGACGATGAAATTGACAAAAAGCTTTGTTATCAAAATAAGGTGAAGTAATCTTTGCGGGATCAATTTGCCTTATAGGAGGAAGAGTAAGCACATTTTGTTCCAATAACTTTTTCATAATACTATGCAATGATTCATTCAAAGGAGTATACTTTCTTTCTTTCTTGAAAAATTTAGAAATAGGAGGCACACCTGATGCTGCATTCACATTGTTGTTGATGATGTTTCAATTGAATTTGATGGAATCTCTGTTCGGTTTAAACTTCCCAAATGGTTGTTGACTGCTATCACCCTTATCACTCGGAGCCATAGGATGTGATTGTTCCATTTGACTCACAGTCAGTTGATAATTGTGAAGAGTTGCACACAACTGTTGGAAAGAAGTAAACTCAGAAAATAGAAGTTTGTCTCGAATATCTTTTTGTAAATTAGAAATAAAGATTCTTTGAATATCATTGTCAGGCACTGGAAAAGAAATTTGAGCATACAAATGCTTATATCTACCAATGAAATCAGTCACTTTTTCTTTAACACCTTGTTTACAATGCATTAAATCAATCAAAGTAACTTTAGGACTTATATTGTTTTGAAATTGTTGAATGAAAGCATTTGCAAGTTGTTCGAAAGAAGTAATAGAATAAGAAGGCAACGAGCAATACCATTGTAGGGCTTTGTCTCTTAATGTTCTAGTAAATAGTTTTGCAAGCAACCTTTGGTCATAAGCAAAATCAGTACATATTGTTTGAAAAGTCTTAACATGTGTTAGAGGATCTCCTTTACCATTATAAAGCTCCAAATGCGGGATTTCAACATGTTTAGGAGGGATAGCTCGAACAATGTCAAGAGAAAGTGGGCTCGCAACATCAAATGTGGGCACACTAAACTTAGATTGATTCATAGAGGCAATTTGTTGCTGTAAAGAAGAGACAGTTTGTGCAAGCTTGTTAATGGTCGCTTCAGTCGAAGAATTCATATTAGATGTGTTAGATTGAGATGGAGGTGTTATGTTATTGAAAGAAGGTAAAGAGTAAGGTGGTGGGACCCTATGATAGTTAGTCATAGGAGATGATTGGACAGGAGGAACACTACAAGGAGGAATGGAATGGTTGAATGAATTGCCCCCTTGCGTCATGTTCATTTGCGGAGATATAATAGGAACACTCATTGAAGGAATGAATGAAGAAGTCGGATTAAATGAAGGAAGAGGGTTGATTGAAGAGGAAGGATTGCCCCCATGACTGGTGATCACAGGGGGAATGTCTTGTATAGAAGTAGTCATTATGTTTGATGTAAAGGTAGGTATGCTAGCAATAGAAGTCGTCAAAGGAATAGAATGATTGACTTGAGTAGGAGGTTGTGTATAACCCAAAGTTTTGGCACAACTCTTCATAGGCATCACATTCAAATCCACAATGTGTGCAATACCACACAAAATATCAATTCCATTCTTATCACTTTGAAGCATATGTTTTAGACCCTCAATTAAAGGAAGAACTTGACTATCGGGATACTCATGAGACATCCATTGGTGAAAATCATCAAATTGGTTATCCAATTTCGAAAGTTGTTCTACAGAAACCTCATGGAGAGCTTCTTCATCATTAGGAGGATTAGAGGAATTACCCATGTCCTCGTTAAAAAGGCTATTTAAATTAGGTTCCATCTCCTTGGTAGTTAAACCTCGGAAAGACTTAATTCTACGGCTTTGTCTAACGGGAATAGTGTAAGTAGGGATTATTGTTGTAAAACTCATGCACTAGAAAGGGAGAGAAGATTTTGATTTTAGAGGTAGCAATTTTCAGTAAAACCAGCCAATTTTCTGGATTTAAGCTATTAAATGCAATCACGACAGTCTCCCGAAATTTCAGAAAAAATGTCCGGGACCGTGGCGCTCGGAGTGCACACGGTCCTTGCAACTTTTTTTGAAATTTGTAGGGATGAAAGTTATGATGATTTTAGAACTAATCTGAAAAAATTGAGTGATTTTACGATCTGTAGATAGGCCAAATTAAAGTTGCAATCTCAAAATTGAACACTACCAAAATTGTCGAAAAATGCAAAATTTTGAATTTTGAAAAAGAGAGGGAAACTGAAATTTTGAATTTTATGATTTTAGAAGGAATGCTAAGAGCAATGCAAATTTTGAAATTTAAAAATTGACTCAATTTCACGCAAAATTCAATTTTGAAAGCGGAAATCAAAGTTGTTGTAATTAAGCACTTAATTTCAAAGGTCACAAATTGCAAGAATTTGAATAAAGCACTGAAATTTCGAATGAATGCAAACACACTTTTCAGATTTATGACAGTAAGAACACAATTTTGACACAAAATTTCAATTTCAACGATTTTTGAATGATTAGAAGCCTTAAACCAAGCAATCACAAGACCAACTTTGACTGTAATTTTGAAAGTGTTAGATTTGATAAAATCAGCCAAAATTCTGGATTTTAGCAGAAAAATACAGTAAGATCTAGCTCCCAAAATTTCGGAAAAAATGTCGAGGACGATGGCGCTCGGAGTGCACACGGTCCTCGCAACTTTTTTCCAAATTTTTAGGGATGAAAGATATTGTGATTTTATTGCGGAATCCAAAGTTACAACTGATTTGGAGATGTTTTGATCAGTGAGATTGTCAGACAAAGGTTGAATCAAGAGGGTTTCAAAAATTAGGGTTTTGACACTTAACCACTTAATTTTGAAAATCAAAGCACAAATATGAATTGATAATTTGTAACAGAAGGGAAGATCTGAAGGAAGCATTAACAATTAAATATTTCACAAGTTCAATTTCTAAAAAGAAATTTTAAGGTTTTTAACCTCTAAAATTTTGCAAAAGATCAAACATGGAAATGTAATCAAGGAATCCAATTTTCAGATCTAATCATGAAAAATCAGAAAGGATGTTCACGTCAGGTTCACCAAAATGTAAAGCGGAAAATCGCAATCGAACCCTAGTTGCTCTCCCCTCTTCCAACTCCGAGGAGAGAGAAGGGAGATCGCTAGGGTTGATGGTTTTCACTTAAGGGAGAGACTTTACATTAAAAAGAGGGGTTGAAACCCACAAGATCCAATCCCACACAATGCAAGATTGGATGCTAAATGCGTTTCAAGGGTTAAGAAAGCAAGGCTACCCTCTTTTGTAAAGAATGTTGATAGAAGAATTAAGCTAGGAATGCATAGAAAGTGACAAAGATTCGCTTATAAACTGAGATAGGGATATAGGATGAAGCTGCGGACCTGGAATTAGCTATAAAATGTTGATACGGCACTGTCCTACAAATTTGAGCAAAAGTTGTCAAGACGATGGTGCCCGGCGCCACGGTCCTCCGAAAAATTGGCGAAACGAAGGGGGATCTATTCGTCTCTGCACAAGGATTCCAGATCTTTAATTTCAGCCGCGTACCTGCAACCTACACACAGAAAAGCAAAGACGATTGGGGGGTTAGGGATTAGGGGTTTGCCTTTAGGTCAAACCCCGGTTTTGGAATTAACCAAGAAATGAGAAATTGCTGTAAATGTAAATGTCTGTAATGTAAAACAAGTACTAATACCTTGTTGCAAGGATGTTTGTATCCTTATGTGTGAAGGTATAGATGTTGTTGTTTGTTGTATGTAGTATGTTGTATGTAGCATGTAGTAAGTGATCTCCTCTTCAATGGTTGAATCCTTGTCTTGAATGCAACACTTAGCCTTGAATGGAGACTTGGAATGAATGCTTGAATGCTTGAATGCTTGAATGCTTGAATGTTTGAGTATAGTTTCCACGCTTTGTACACATATCCCCCTCCTCTATCCAAATGGGAGAGAAAAATGTCGTTTATATACTTGTCATTTAGGGTTAATAGACTGATTTTCCCGACCTTAGGCCGACCAGGAAAGTTAATTTTCCAATTTGCAAACAAAAAGACCCGAGACCCCTTAGGAGACCGGGCCCAAAATAGGCCCAGGGACCAGGGCGCTGGGTGCTCTGGTCCCACCTCCCGGGACAGTAGGGTGCAAAGGAGGTTCAGGCCAGAGTGCTTGAAAAATGCAGTTTTTAGTGTCATAATCAGGTTTCAGGGTCTCCATTCAGGTTGCGTGTTGCGTCGCCATCGTGAAGACCGAAATGCAGTCAAAATTGCAAGTGTCACAATTTTAGGACGCTACAGGGACCAATCGGTTAAGGGATTGACAATAATGTCTTGTTAGAAGCAATACCCTATGATGAGTAACCTTTGTAAATGATTTATAATCCAAACTAATGGATCACCTAGTTAGAGGATTTGAATAACACCAAGCTTGTTAGAGCTTACCTGGTTAGGGGATTTAACTACTGTAATTGTTAGAAAATAATAGGGGTGTGTTGATCTATTTGAATAGCACTACACTTGCTTGTTTAGATCCTTTTCATGCTTCTATCTATCTTTACTCAAACTATAGATACATCATCTGATTCGACAACCACACACTCAACTAAAACTTTGCCAACGATGAAACTAAACAACTCATCAAACTTATAAAAAAATCAATTAGGTCGGTAACACAACAAAAAACTAATTCTCTCATAGAGATTACAAGCAAATTAGTTTAGGTATGACTGTTGGATTACATAATAATCTCTGCACATCATTCAAGAAAGCCTCGACCGCTCCTTGATCACTGCTTCATCAGACTCAATAACTCATCACGCACTTTGCATTACATGCAATGTACTTTCTCATTCCCTAGACAAAAATCGTTACCTGAACATGCCAAAAACACTTTGAAACTCTCTTCATACAATATGCATACGTGTCATAATCATTACCACTCATCATCAAATCATAAACCAATATAACCAATTCACCAAACTTAATCGGTTAGGGTTTATCAAATCAATAGGTAGGGTTTACCGGTTCAACTTTCCAATACTTAGCAATACTAGTTCACTCCTCAAAATTAGCTACCGGTTATAGTTTCCTTCACTAGCTCTTCCTACCGGCTACAAAACAATATTGCAACAATATCATTAATGGTTAACTGACATTAATGACAACATAATATATCATTATTGCAATATTCATGCAAATGCCAACAATCTCCCCCTTTGGCATTGATGGCAATACAAATATCAAATTAATTGACATAGTTCTTCTCCCCCTTTGATAACAATGCCAAATTGAAAGTAAAACATGTAATGTAAAAATTCACTATTTAGCATCAACTTACAACTTGATGCTCCCCCTGTGGAATAACTCTACTCCTATACCAATCTTGTTGTAAAATTCTGCAAGTAGCTCCAGGATCGATGTACACTACATCATGCTCAATTCACCTTATGAAGGGTTACAACCCCTAGCTAACTTCTAAGATACTCAAAAGTAGTCTTAGGAAAAGGTTTAGTAAAGATATCTACAAGCTTCTCCTTGGTAGAAACATGCTCTAAGATTACATCTTTACTCTACACTTTTTCCTTCAAGAAATGATACTTCAATTCAATATGCTTGGTTCATATGTGCAAAACAGGGCTCTTTGAAATATTTATGGCACTGGTATTGTCACATAAGATCTTTACAAGTTCTGAAAAATTCATCTTAAAACCTTCCAAAATGTGCCTCATCCAGATATCCTAGGTATAATTCATAGAAGAAGCAACATACTCAGTTTCAGTAGTAACCTGTGAAATACAACTCTTCTTTTTGCTACTCCATGAAATAAGTCTTCCTCCAAGAAAGAATGCTCCATCGGTTCTTCTTTTCCTATCATCAACATTACCTGCCTAGTCTGCATCTGTGTACACCTTCAAGTCAAAGTTTCCTTCATATGGATACCATAATCCACAGTCAAAAGTACCTTTCAAATATCTAAATATCCTCTTGGTTGCTATCAAATGTGTTTCCTTAGGATTCTTCTGAAATCTAGCAACTAGACCAACTGCATGAGCTATATCTAGTCTGCTGTGAATAACATAGTACAATTTTCTAATCATTGAATTGTACTCCTCATCAACAGATGTGGCCTCATCTTCCTTAGAAAACTTACAACCTGTAACCATTGGTGTCCCAACTGGTTTACAATCACTCATGCCAAATGTCTTTAATACCTCCTTCACATAGATTGTGTGATGAAAATACCACTCTTCATTTGCTGAATTTGCAAACCTATGAAATTTTTTATCTCTCCCACTAGAGACATTTCAAACTCACTTTTCATTTCATTTGCAAGTTCATTTCTCATGTCATCATTTCCTCCAAATATGATATCATCTACAAACACTTCACTAACCAGTATCTTATCTCCTTCAGATTTGAGATATATGTTGCTATCTTCACTGGTTCTTTGAAAACCTATCTTCATCAGGTGTGAATGAAGCCTTTCATACTATGCTCTCGGTGCTTGCTTTAATCCATATAGTGCTTTGTGCAACTTACATACCATATCTTTCTCATTAGTCAGAGCATAAACATCTAGCTGTTCAATGTATACTTCCTCTTCCAATACTCCATTCAAAAATATTGACTTCACATCCATCTGATATACCTTGAATACCTAATGTGTTACAAATGCAAGTAAAGTTTTGTCACCTTCTAGTCTAGCCACTGGTGCAAAAGGCTCACCATAATCTTCCACTTCTTCTTGTGCATAAACTTTGCAAACCAATCTGGCTTTATTACGAACTACAACACTATCTTCATTCAGCTTATTCCTGAATACCCACTTAGTACCTATCACATTTTTATTTACCGGTCGGGGTACTAGGGTCCATCTATTATTCTTTTCAATTTTTTCAAGCTCCTCCTCCATAGCTTTAATCCAATGATCATCTCCAAATGCTTCCTTAGAAGTTCTAGGCTCAATAGTGGAGATTATGCAAGAATTTTCTTTGATTCTTCTTCTGGTTAGCACTCCAACATCCTTATCTCCAATAATCTATTTAGGATTGTGATTGAGTCTCACATACCTTAGAATTGCATGATCATTATCTTCAGGTTCTTCTTCTACATTGTCATCATCTTCTTTTGAATCTACCTATTTTTGCTGAATTGGTACAACAACATTATCTTTACTAGTTTCAGGTTTCACAGGTTTTGGCTCCAAAAAAAAAATGTAAGGGTATTCATCCTTTTTCTCCACATTGGTTTCCCCTGAGACTTCATGATACTCATCCACTCAAACATCAACACTCTCAATGATTCTCTGTGTCCTATTGTTATAACATTTGTAGGCCTTACTCTTGGTGGAATAACCAAGAAATATACCTTCATCACTTTTAGCCTCAAACTTGCTAACATAGTCACCTCTCTTAATAAAAACTTTTCTCCCAAATATCTTGAAATAACTAACATAAGGTGATCTACCATACCAATATTCATAAGGATTCAAGGGTTACCCTTTTTTTGTCAATAGACTTTAGCTCCTGAATGGCTGCAACTCGAATATCGTAGACTGATAGCAGGGTTCTCAACACCTTACTAAACACTATGGCATCATCCATTTTACCACCAACACTCTCGATCTCACCAACTCTCTCTTTTATCCTCTGACCATACTATTAGATATTCTCACCTTCAGCCTTCCGCATGTCATCAAACTTTCCTCTTAGACTCTCTTCCTTGGCAATCTTCACATGTTCATCACCACTATAAATCTCTTCAATTTTATTCCATACCTCATATGCAGTCTCTAGAACATGGACATCAACATACTCTTCATCAGACAAAGAACTGATCATAGCCTCCAGTGCTTGATTGTTTTCTTGTTGCTCTTTCTTTTGATCATCAATCATAATCCCACTAGGTGCAATGTATTGAGTACCAACATGTTCCCAGTATTGATTTCCAAGACTCTTGATATAAATTTTCATTCTATAACTCCATATTCTATAGTTCTCTCTATTAAAATTTGGACCTTCCTTCTTCATCATGTTCTACAAGATCTTTACCTCAAGTTGTTAGGCTTAGACCTTAGAGAACCTGAGATGCTCTGATACCAATTGGTGGTATGATGAAAGAATAAGGATCAAGTCAACTACTGTGAGGGGGGGTGAATTAGTGGATAGAAAAACTCATAATAACTTCACCAATCTCAAAATCAATCTCTCAAAGTAAACTTAGAACTATGAATACAATATCACTGTCAAGTTAAACCAGTTGACTGTTACAACAGATGAACGATAAACAATTTAAAACTTACAAACATCCAAATACTTTTACTGACATAAGTAAAACTTCATTTCATATTGCTGCCTATTATCATGACTTATCAATGTGAAATAAGTAGTTAAGAAAATCAACTATAGTAAAACATAACCACAAAAACATTCACCACTTAACACAATATTTTGACATGGAAACCCAAATGGGAAAAAACCATGGTGAGATAGAACTCACAAGAATTATGAACTCTTCTGAAGTTCACCTTGTTAGGAGCCAAGCCTATTAAAGCTTTTACAAAAAGTCCTGTTAAGAACAAATCTTGTTAGGGACCACCCAGTTAAGGGATTGACTATAATGTCTTGTTAGAAGCAATACCTTGTGAGGAGTAACCTTTGTAAAGGATTTAGAATCCAAGCTAATAGATCACTTGGTTAGATGATTTGAATAACACCAAGCTTGTTAGAGCTTACCCGGTTAGGGGATTTAACTATTGTAATTGTTAGAAAACAACAAGGGTTTGCTGATATGTTTGAATAGCACTACACTTGCTTGTTCAGATCCTTTTCATGCTCCTATTTGCCTTTACTCAAATTGCAGATACATCATCCGGTTTGGCAACCACACAGTCAACCAAAACTTTGCCAGCTTTGAAACTAAACAACTCATCAACCTTATAAACAAATAAATTAGGTCGGTAACATAATAAAAACCTAATTCTCTCATAGAGATTACAAGCAAATTGGTTCAGGTATGACTGTTGGATTACATAACAATCTTTGTACATCATTCAAGAAAGCCTCAACCGCTCCTTGATCACCGCTTTATCGAACTCAATAACTCATCACACGCTTTGCGTTACATGCAATATACTTACTCATTCCCTAGACAAAAATCATTACCTCAAAGTGCCAAAAACACTTTGAAACTCTCTTTATAAAATACGCATACGTGTCATAATCATTACCATTGATCATCAGATCATAAACCAATATAACCAATTCACCAAACTTAATCAGTTATGGTTTATCAAATCAACAGGTATGGTTTACCGGTTCAACTCTCCAAAACTTAGAAATACGGGTTTACTCCTTAGACTTACCTACTGGTTACAATTTCCTTCACCAACTCTTCCTACTAGTTACAAAACAATACTACAACAATATCATTACTGGTTAATTGACATCAATGACAACATAACATATCATTAAAGAAATCTTCATGCAAATGCCAACACAACTGCCCTCATCTTACAAAAATGGATATGTTAAGACAACAAATGCAAGACCTTTCCCAAAAAGTGCACTCAGGAAGGACACAAAAGCAATATGCTCTTGAAGATATCTGTCAATATCTATTTGATAGAAACATATACATGCCTCCTTTCCCACGCACCTTCGAAACCCCAAAGTTAATTTGATAAATACAAAGGAAAGGGAGACCCTAGAGATCATGTGAAAGAATTTTTCTCTGCCTAATTAGAGGTTGCATACGAGGACACATATTTAATGTGCCTCTTTCTTGAAAGTTTGGGAGGCTCATCCATGCAATGGTTATCACGCCTGCCCGGTGGTATCAAGACCTTTGAGGACTTCATAGAAAAATTTATCACTCATCATGCACATAACATAGAACGGGATGTCTCTATGACTGATCTATACAATACAAAACAAAAGAATGGTGAGTTATTCTTAACCTTCTGTAGCGTCCTAAAATTGTGACACTTGCAATTTCAACTGCATTTGGGTCTTCACGATGGCGGCGCAACATTGAACCTGAATGGAGACCCTGAAACCTATTTACAACATCAAAAACTGCATCTTTTCTGCACCTTGGCTTGATCCTCCTTGCACCCTGTTGTCCCAGGAGGTGGGATCATGGCGCCCAGCACCCTGGTCCTTCAGGACCATGGCACCTAGCACCCTGGTGCCTCAGGACCATGGCGCCCAGCGCCCTGGGCACCCAGCGCCCTAGTCCCTGGCCCTATTTTGAGCCCGATCTCTTTTTGGGCATTGGGTCTTCAAGTTTGCAATTTGGAAAATAATCCTCCTAGGTCGGCTTAAGGTCGGAAAAATCAATCTTCTAACCCTAATTGACAAGTATATAAACTACATTTCCCCTCTCAGAAAGGGTAGATGGAAAAAAAGAGGAAAAAACATATGTAGCAGAAGTGATATTCAAACATTGAAGCATTCGAGCATTCCTTCAAGCAATTGAGCATTCTAAGTCTCCATTCAAGGCTAAGTGTTGCATTCAAGACAAGGATTCAACCATTGAAGAGGAGATCACCTACAACTTACAACTTACAACATACAACATCATTACACCTTCGCATGTAAGAATACAAACATTCTTACAACAAGGTATCAGTACTTGATTACATTACAATCATTTACGTTTACAGCATGCTCATTTCTTGGTTAATTCCAAAACTGGGGTTTGACTTGAAGGCAAACCCCTAATCCCTAACCCCCCAATCATCCTCTCTTTTCTGTGTGTAGGTTGTAGGTACGCGGTTGTAATTGAAGATCTAGAATCCTTATGCAGAGATGAACAGATCCCCCTTCGTTTCACGGATTTTTTGAAGGACCGTGTGCACTCCGGATGCCATCTTCTTGTCAACTTTTTCTCAAACTTGCAGGACAGCATCGTCTCGACATTTTACTACTAATTCCAGGTCCGCAGCTTCATCCCATGTTTCTATTTCTGTCTGCAAACGAATCTTTCTTACTTTCACATACACTCCTAGTTCAATCCTTCTATCTACATTCTTTACAAAAGAGGGTAGCCTTGCTGTCTCAACCCTTGAAACTCATTTAGAATTCAATCTTGCATTGTGTGGGATTGGATCTTGTGAGTTTCAACCCCTCTTTTGAATGTAAAGTCTCTCCTAAGTGAAAACCGTCAATCCTAGTGACCTCCTTTCTCTCTCCTTGGAGTGGGGGAACACCTAGGGTTCGATTTTCTGCTTTACATTTTGGTGAATCCGACGTGAACATCCTAATTCTGATTATTCATGGTTAGATTTGAAAATTTTGCTTCCTTAATTACATTTCCATGTTTGATCTTTTGCAAATTTTAGAGGTTAATTGCATAAAAACCCTAAATTTTCTTTTTAGTAATTGAGCTTGTGAAATGTCTAATTGTTAATGCTTGTTTCAGATCTACCCTTCTATTGCAAATTGTCAATTCATATTTGTGCCTTAATTCTAAAAATTAAGTGGTTAAGTGTCAAAACCCTAATTTTTAAAACCCTCCTGATTCAACCTTTGACCGATAATTTCACTAATCAAAACATCTCCAAACCGGCTGTAACTTTGGATTCCGCAACAAAATCATAATATCTTTCATCTCTGAAAATTTTGAAAAAAGTTGTGAGGACCGTGTGCACTCTGTTCGCCACGGTCCCTGACATTTTTTCAAAAATTTCGGGAGCTAGATCTTATTGTATTTTTTTGCTAGAATCCAGAATCTTGGCTGATTTCATAAATTCTAACACTTTCAAAATTAAAGTCAAAGTCGGTCTAGTGATTGCTTGGATTAAGGCTTCTAATCATTCAAAAATTGTTGAAATTGAAATTTTGTGTCAAAATTGTGTTTCTTACGGTCCTAAATCTGAAAAGTGTGTTGGCATTCATTCAAAGTTTCAGTGCTTTATTCAAATTTTTGCAATTTGTGACTTTTGAAATTAAGTGTTTAATTGCAACAACTTTGATTTCCACTTTCAAAATTGAATTTTGCACAAAATTGAGTCAACTTTTAAATTTCAAAGCTTGCATTGCTTTTAGTATTCCCTCTAAAATCATAAAATTCAAAATTTCAGTTTCCCTCTCTTTTTCAAAATTCAAATTTTGCATTTTTCAACAATCTTGGTAGGATTCAATTTTGAGATTGCAACTTTAATTTGGCCTATCTACAGATCGTAAAATCACTCAATTTTTTCAGATTAGCTTTAAAATCATCATAACTTTCATCCCTGAAAATTTTGAAAAAAGTTGTGAGGACCGTGTGCACTCCGTTCGCCACGGTCCCTAACATTTTTTTCCAAAATTTTGGGAGATTGTTATGATTGCATTTAACAGCTTAAATCTAGGAGATTGGCTGATTTTATTGAAATTTGCTACCTCTAAATTCGAAAATAAATTCAAAATCTTCTCTCCCTCTCTAGTGCATGAGTTTTACAACAATAAGCCCTACTTACACTATTCCCATTAGACGAAGCCTTAGAATTAAGTCTTTCCAAGGTTTAATTACCAAGGAGATGGAACTTAATTTGAATGGCCTTCTTAATGAGGACACGGGTAATTCCTCTAATCCTCTTAATGATGAAGAATTCCTCCATGAGGTTTCTATAGAACAACTTTCGAAATTGGATAACCAATTTGATGATTTTCAGCAATGGATGTCTCAAGAATACCCTGATAGTCAAGCTCTTTCATTAATTGAGGGTCTAAAACGTATGGTTCAAAGTGATAAGAATGGAATTGATATTTTGCGTAGTATTGCACACATCCTGGATTCGAATGTGATGCCTATGAAGAGTTGTGCCGAAACTTTAGGTTATACACAACCTCCTACTCAAGTCAATCATTCTATTCCTTTGACAACTTCTATTGCTAGTGTAGACACTCAAAATTGTCATGTCTAATTAAATAAATATTTTATTTATTTAATTATCTAAGCCTAATTCTTCTATTAATTAAATAAATTTTTATTTATTTAATTAATTCATTTATCCTCTTCTAGCCTTATTTCTCATTTAAATAAATACATTTATTTATTTAAATTATCCTTTTTCTAAATTAAATAAATATTTTATTTATTTAATTGTCCTACTTCTTCTATTAATTAAATAAATCTTTATTTATTTAATTAATTCATTAGCCTTTTCTACATATGACACATGTCATTCATCTCTTAATTCCTACACTACCTACCCCTTTCATTATTTTGGTATTTCTTATACCTACCCTCTAATCCTAGCCGACCTCTCTTTTTTACACCTCTCAATCTTAACCCTCCATTTCTTATTGTGTCTTCTATTTAAGGAGATGCTTTCTTCATTGTCAAACCCTAATGACTGATTTTGGAGTACTTGACTACACTACAATTCCACTTGCAACCACATTCCGTTCTTTGTTGAGCTCTTGTGCATATAAAAATCTGAGAGCAAGTATATCAAGCAAGATCAATGGAGATAGGAAGAATGGAGATCAAAACCCTAGTGGACATGTGATGGTATAATCTTTGTGATTTTGAGTTATTTGCATTGTCTTAGGTTATCTTCATATGTTATGGTGGATCTTTGTTCATTGTTAGGCTAGGGTTTAGTGGTTGGATCCATTTTAGTCTTTCAATATTGTTATCATTGTTATCCATTTTCACCATATACATTTTGGCACGCCCGGTGGGACCCTTGTCCCTTTGCATTTAACATTTTTGTTGCAGATTTTGCATTTTTGAAGCTGCAGATCGGACGATTTCGACGACATTTTAGGTTTTTTCCGCGTCTGCGAGTGTTCGGATCGCGTTTTTGTATTTCAGAGGCGTCTGCGATATCTTGGATCGCGTCTGTGTTTCTGTCATTTTGTATTTTTGCAGGTTTCCGAAAGTCGCGTCTGTGATTCCGAAACGCGTCTGTGAATTACAGAACCGCGTCTGTGTCGGACAGACGCGTCTGTGTCTGGTATAATAGCGTCTGTGCATTCTATTTTGCAAATTTTTCAAGTTTTTCGATTCGGGTTTTCGGATTTTGTACTTAGGGTTTCAGATCTGGTTGATTTTCGGCTAACCTTTGCAGATCTAGCTAACCTGATTTGTGCAGCTTGCTTTGGAGGCAAATACGTTTTTGTTGAAGGCCCCTTTTCACAAAGTCTTTTTGGGTTTTCTAAAAATTTACCTAACTTGTGTGCTTGCAGGAAGGGGTTATCATTTGAAACAACCCAAACTACTAACAATTTTGTTGCAGGGCCTTAGCTAGGGTTTTGTAATTTTTATTGTGTGCCTTGTTTCATAGCTTAGCAAACACTTCAATTGGTGCACTAAAATTGAATCATTGTCTTTTGTGTCTTGAGCAATAGGCTCTTTTTGTTTACTCTTTAGAGGGCCTGTCTTCCCGTGTGGTCATTAGGACTACTAGTGAGAAGAGAACGACCCAAGTGGTAGCGAGGAAAACCCACCTCATCCAAACCACTATAATCAAATGTATTCATGGTGAAAACTATGGATAACGTGTGCTGATTAGTTCATACCGACACTATGTCTCCCCATAAACCCGTTTGATCAAATTTATTTGATCATTTGTAGGGTGTAACCCCTACCGGCTGGGAGCCTTCTGTATTTACAGAGCTGAAAGTGCCGCATGTATGGCCACATGAGCGGATGCCCTTACTAGCACCATTTTGTTTTAGAGGCCCAAATCCTTCTAGTTGTTGGGGCAGGAGGTCGGACCTCTGGTAGCGGCCCACACACATACGGTTCTTAGTAGAGATACAAAGTTCGCCATGGGGAGTTTTCATGGGGACTGATGCTTGGCTGATCCGAGAAGTGAGTGCCGAGGGTGGAGCCAGTGAGTTCAAGCATCTAAGTATCCGCTCTGAATAGCGTAGCCTCGGGGGTAAAACCCCATGTGGGATCAACAACTATTGTCTTGGCCAGCCATAAGAATTGTGCTTGACTTATGATAAACATTCAAACAATCAAGACCAAACAGCAAAACATTGTGTCTTTTGTGTCTTCAAGTGTATGCAAAAACTTTTTACATCAAACAACACACTTTCTTGGAGTCATTTTGGAGTCTAAACACTAGCAGACATTGAGTCATCAACACTGTGTCCTCTTGTCACGAAAAAAAGTCAAACAATCAGATTTGGTCACAACAAAACAACTTCACAGATAGGAAAGATTGCACGAAGGTTACAGAAACGCGTCTGTGTCTGTTCAAACCGCGTCTGTGTCAGATAAACGCGTCTGTGAAGTACATAATAGCGTCTATGTTTTTATCAGCGTCTGTGTCGAACAGAGACACGTCTGTGTCTGGGAATCACGTCTGTGAAGTATACAGGCGCGTCTGTGTCCACAATTGCAAAAAACTATTACAGTCCTGGCAAACATCAACAGGAAAATCTCAGAATCACGTCTGCGTTAAACAGAGTAGCGTCTGTGTCTTAAAACCGCGTCTGTGAAGTATACAGAGGCGTCTGTGTCAGGATTTGAAAATTTTAACAGTCAAACAAACAAAAGAAATCAGTTTCGGCATACTTGAGCTTCCTAGGTTGTCTCTTCAGATTTCATCTAGCATTCAGCCTGTTCTAAGGTCTCACATAGTCCATCATTGCTTCACATCTCATTTTACATTCATACTTGTCTAAACTTGGGTCAAAGGGTCACTTGCTTGTCCTCATCATACTTTGTCAACACACTACATACAACTACACTTTGCTAAGTGGTCCCTCATCAAGGTTTCTTACCTTTGGGTCTCATTTGGTCTCACTTAGAGTCAAGGTCAGCTTACCTCATCAAGAGAAACTATCCTCTCTTTGGAAGTCACACCTACTCTACTACTTACATACTTGGTCTTACACTTTGGACATTGCAAGTACATCTCAGATTCATTTACACTTCATACAACTCTTGGTCTTCCATACTCTTGTCATATTTTTCGTCTAAGTCTCTCACATCTTGCCAAACACCTAGTTCATGGTTGAAACCCGTCTTCAAAAATCTAGGAGAATAGTCAAAGAAGCTCAAGAATCCGTAAACATGAGTTCTTATGAGTATGACAATGATGTCTTCTACAATCCTGAGCACACTACATTACCAGACATGAATGTTCATAGACACAATCCAAATGTGGAAAGTGCAAACACTATAAACAACAATGCTACACACAATGACAATGTTGACAATTCTTCAATACTATCAGCAGACATACAAGAATCTATAATGGATCCTCAATTCAATAGATTGGTTGAAGAGATAATGAGGAGAGATCGTCAATATTTCCTAAACATGATGGCACAAAGTGGAGCTAAAATACCACATGATTTTGACTTATCTCAACTTATGGAAAGTAGACCTTCACAACAAAATCAACCAAATAGTGGAGGACCAAATAATATGATGCCGGAGTCACCATCAGTTTTGCTTCAGAAACTAGCAATCCCACATACACAAGCTCAAATGCATGATACTTACACTCAAAGACCATCATGGAGGCCTTATGCTCAAACACATGCTCAAGATATGGGTCAACCAAGACAAATGGATACTCAAGGACATCCTCAAAATTTTGACACAAGGAGACCTCATGTCAAAATTGGGGGCAACACAATGGAAAATGAAAGACCTATTGAATATGGTTTATATACACCAAACAGATATGGGGTCCCTCAACAAGAAGTTATGCCAAGTGCTCCATACATGTCGCAACAATATAGACCTCCATATGGACATGTTTACGATCAGTATCATCCATACATGCAACAAGCTCCTCCTCAAATGGGTGTTTCAAACATGGGGTATGCTACAAGAAATCCATCTCCTCCCAAAAACAATTTGGAGCAACAAATTAGAGATCTACAAAAGAAAGTGGAAGACATGGGCACATCAAAACCCACATATACTATGAGAGATATATGCCCTTATCCATTTGATAAGAGCATTCCAATGCCTCCGTTTCCTCCACACTTTGTAACGCCAAAATTTGACAAATATAGAGGGAGAGGAGACCCCAAGGCACACATAAGACAATTCTTCACAGCTTGCATTGAGGTAGCGGCAGAAGAAACATACTTGATGAGGTTGTTCCCACAGAGCTTAGGAGATCAAGCTATGGAATGGTTTTCTCAATTACCTCCCGGTATTAAGTCATGGGGCGACTTGGCAGAGGCATTCATTCAGCATTTTTCTTACAACATTGAAACAGATGTCTCAGTTACTACCTTGTGCAATACGAAACAAAAAGAAGGAGAATCTTTCGCGTCATTTTTACAAAGATGGAGAAACTTAGCTAGCAGATGCTCTTGTGAGATCCCGCAAAAACAAATGGTGGAGATGTTCACACAAAATGTTAACAAGGCTATTGGCTATGATCTCAGAAAAGCTTGTTTGTCTACATTCAAGGATGTCATTGAAAAGGGCCTAGCAACAGAAAGAGTCTTAATTGAACAAGGAGTTATCAAGCTATTCAAAGAAAACAAAGAGGACTTCAAAGGAAAGGACAAACCAAAATTTTGGAACAAGAACAAGAACACAGTTAATGATGGTGTTGTTGATGCCAACACAGTGAGACCAAAGTTCGTCTTTTCTGGATCAAGTTCTACCGACAATCAAGTGAACAATCAAACGGCTGCTAAACCATGAAGGAAGTACACTCCATTGGGAGAACCACTTGAATCAGTATTCAAAAATATTGTAGCAAACAAAGTGATCACAGTCCCAGATTTTCCTCCATATGAACCAAAGGTCAAACCGAATTGGTGGAATGATGATGAATTTTGCGAGTTTCATAAGAGCAAGGGTCACAAGACAAGTAATTGCCATCGATTGAAAAACATTGTACAAGATCTCATTGACAGAGGAGATATCGAGATTGAGGGACATTCATCTAACCAAGAGCATGAGGTGTTTAAGGAACCATTCCCAAAACATGACAAAGGAAAAGGCAAAGTCACAGATGATCAAGCCAATTACACCAGAACATCTTACAATTATGACTCCACTATTAATCACATCTCAATGGACAATCATATTTCTACCATTACTATCAAAAATAAAAATCCTGAGAATTCTTCTCCAAGACCCAAAATTGTCCTAAAAGGTGTGGGATCTTCATCCACATCTACCTCTGAATGTCATGTTACAACCCGTCGAGGTAAGATCACATTGCCAGGTACCTCTACTAAGAATACCAATCTGCCGTCAACTAAGCCTGAGTACGACTTTGTAGAGCAATTAGGGAAAACACCCGCACTCATCTCTATTCTTGAGCTCTTACGTATATCTCCTGCACATAAAGCTGTCCTTAACAAAACCTTGAGAGATACTGCTGTCCCTACTGATCTAAACGTGGACCAGTTTCAAGCCATGGTGGGATATTTATCCGTTCCACACTCCCTCACATTCACAGAAGCCGATGACACCTTCATAAGTCAGCCTCATAATGCACGTCTACATATTGAAGCCTTCATACATAAACACCAAATAAAGCGAGTCCTGATAGATGGAGGAGCAGGTCTTAATATTTGTACATTGAGCACCATCAGACAATTGGGATATTCTGACAAAGCTGTAAATTCTACAAACCAAATCACTATTAAGGCTTATGATGATGAAGAGCGTTCGTCCAAGGGCACGGTCATCTTACCACTAAGAATAGGGCCAGTCACAAAGGATGTGGTTTGTCAAGTCCTGGATCTAGACCTCACGTATAACATATTGCTAGGACGTCTGTGGATTCATGAAATGAGGGCAGTTCCATCAACATACCACCAATGCATTAAGTTTCCTCATAATGGAGTCGAGGTAACGGTCAATGGTGATCCAAATCCATTCATATATTGCAATAACTTGAGATCACATACTGAGACTATCATTCCCAGCAATCGTGAGGCTACTCCTTCTTCAGCATATATTGATCCTGAGTCATTAAGGCCCTCGACATCCAAACAAGGTGAACTTAGAGCCAAGTTTCAAGACAAAGGCATGGGAGAATATACTCTGAATCAAACAATGTTCTTACGACAAGTCATGACCTCTCCCAAGGAATATGGGAGGCCACAACCTAATAAGCAAATCTCCATCATGCTACTCAAATGGGATCCTACCGTCTTTCAAAAATGGGGCGAACTAGAGGAAGAAAATTTATATAAAATGCTATATAAAGACGCTGAAGAAGATACACATGATCAAATTATAATACCCTGTGAGAACTATGGCAAAGGTTTCAAAATTCTACAAAGATTTGGGTATGATGGAAAAAGCCCTCTCGGACTACGCAAAGAAGGTGTCATGGAGCCTTTACAACCTGAGCTAACTACAAGAAGGGAACGCTCCAAGGGGCTTGGTTTTCTAAATCCCAAGATTCACAATAAAAGAACAAAACAGATATGGCAAGTCAAAGTGGCTGAAGTTCAACAAGAAGATGACTATTCTACAGATTCCAACGAATGGGAATGGGGTTTAGACAAATCCTCCAGCGACTATGAGCTCAACGAGACATTTAGAGAGCCAGAGGAACCTACAGAGGAGGAGGAGTTTTACAAGACATTCAGAGTTGGTCAAGAACCGACCCATAAGGATCCCGCACAAGCTTCGTTTCAAGGCCCTAGGTCAAGATCACATAGGATGAGGACACCTGTCCCTGAGGGTGCTACTAGTGATGATAATTTGGACTCACTCACGATCGAAACTGATGAGGAGAGTGCCATTGACGACCTCGATGACTATCTTGACATACCTGAATATAACCACATCTTCACTATTAGCTTTGCGAACTCTGAAAACACTAAAGACCTTCCCCTCATTCACCCCCAACTCATTGACTGGGATCAGGATGGACCAGCACAGCTTGATACATTTCAAAATGACGAAGCTATTGTCGATTATCTTGGCATTCGCGATGATTTTCCTCTTGGAGACCATAAAGCAGGATACGCCATAGAGCTTAATAACATGGCATACTTTGGTGAGGGTGTCGGGCCTTCTAGTCGCAAAAATGTGAAAATAAAAACAAAATAAGGGTCTTATGGCGAAAACCACACTGTGGCGCTATCTGACTCTAAAAAAGTAAAAAGAAAGGATGTATCTGAGGGTGAAAACCTCTCTGAGGCACCCGAAGATGGAAGGCTTGACATTCTCCCAGCATCATACGAGGAAAAATCATCCATGTTGGTAGAGGAGACTATAAAGACAAACATTGGTACAACAGAGGTTCCACATAACATATTTTTGGCTCAATCATTGACAGAGGCCGAGAAAGCAAGGTTCATAAGCTTCTTTAAGGAACGACAAGTCAACTTCGCATGGTCTTATGCTGATATGCCTGGACTAGACCCCGATTTAGTAATGCATCATTTAACAGTCAAACCGGGGGCAAAACCAGTAAAACAGAAATTGAGGAAAATGCATCCACAAGTGGCATTATTAGTCAAGGCAGAGCTGGAGAAATTACTGGATGTCGGTTTCATACGCCCAATTGATTATCCCGAATGGATTTCCAACTTAGTACCTGTTAGCAAACCAGATCGCAGCATCCGAATATGTACAGACTTCAGGGATATCAACAAGGCTTGTCCGAAGGATGATTTCCCATTACCAAACATTGATTTGATTGTTGATCTTACAGCAGGCCATGAGATGTTATCTTTAATGGACGGATTCTCTGGATATAATCAGATCAGGATTGCACCTAAAGATCAACATAAAACATCATTTACTTGTCCATGGGGAACCTTCTGTTGGAATGTCATGCCCTTTGGGCTGAAAAATGCAGGTGCCACGTATCAACGAGCTATGACTACTATCTTCCATGATCTCATGCATGTAACGGTGGAAGATTATGTTGACGACCTTTTGGTTAAATCAATAGACAGAAATACACACTTGGACTTACTTTCAGTTGCTTTTGATAGGCTGGAAAAATACAAGGTAAGATTAAACCCAAAGAAATGTGTCTTTGGAGTAACCTCCGGGAAGCTCCTAGGATTCATTGTGTCTAAAAGAGGAATAGAAGCTGATCCAGCAAAAGTCAAGGCTATCTTGGACATGCCGCCACCCAAGAACATCAGTCAACTTCGGTCTTTACAAGGGAGACTCCAGTCCATATGAAGATTCATAGCACAACTTGCAGATAAGTGCAATCCTTTCCAGCACCTGCTACACAAAAACATCAAGTTCAAATGGGATGAGAACTGTCAACAGGCTTTTCAGGCACTCAAAGACTATCTTTTGAACCCGCTAGTTTTGATGCCACCAATTCAAGATCGACCATTGCTACTTTACATATCAGCTACTCCAACAGCACTGGGGGCACTCCTAGCACAACAAATACCTGATGGCAAGGAAAAAGCAGTCTACTATATCAGTCACACATTGGTGGGATATGAGCTAAACTACACTCCAATTGAGCGTGCATATCTCGCTGTGGTCTTTGCTTCACAAAAATTACGACATTATATGCTCACTCACAAGACTAAGTTGATTGCCAGAATTGATCCACTAAAATATCTTCTCAACAAAGCTACACTTACTGGGCGACTGGCCAAGTGGGTAATGATCTTGAGTGAATTCGACATTGAATACGTGGACAGAAAAGCCATAAAAGGACAAGCCATCGCAGATCAACTGGCAGATGCTCCCATGATAGATGATGTTCCTCTACAGTTAGAATTTCCAGATGAGTCCATTCTAACAATATCACCTGCAAAGCCATGGCAACTATACTTTGATGGCTCATACACACAGCATGGAGCAGGAGTGGGTATACTCTTTATAACTCCCCAAGGCGATTCTATACCAAAGTCATACCGCTTATCATTTCCTTGTACCAACAATATAGCGGAATACGAGGCATTAACAACTGGGTTAAGAATTGCAGTTCAGTGGAAGATCCAAGAACTTCGTGTTTTTGGGGATTCTCAACTTGTCATCCGTCAAGCAACTGATGATTATCAAACAAAAGATGAAAAGCTAATGCCTTACAAACAACTGGTAGATGATCTGAAACAACACTTTGCAAAGATAGAGTTTGAGCAGATACCAAGAGAACAGAATCGCGCTGCTGATGCCATGGCTACAATTGCTTCGCTCATTGATCTGCCGCAAAATGAGACCTGCTATGAGTTCCTGGTTGACAACCTGCTGATTCCGTCATATGAGATCACTCCTACAGAAATGATATGTGTCGTTGGTCCTGAATCCCAGTTATATGGTTCCATATTCACATACCTTCGCGACAATATTTTACCTCCTGATCTATCGAACAACCAACGCCGCACTTTCATTCGCCAATCCTCCCGATACGTTATCCTAGCTGATATCCTATACCGACGAGGTCTAGATGGCACCCTTCTTAGATGTTTAGAGAGTGACGAAGCTCAGATTGCGTTACAAGAAGTGCACGAAGGGATATGTGGTCCGCATACTAGTGGTCCTACCTTGGCCAAGAAACTCATCAGGACTGGATACTACTGGCCTACTATGGAAAAAGATGCATATCAGTTTGTCAAGAAGTGTAAGCAGTGTCAAATTCATGGAGACCTTATACATGCACCAGCACAAGAACTACAGCCACTTGCATCTCCTTGGCCCTTTTGTCAGTGGGGACTCGATCTTATAGGCAAGATTCACCCTCCTTCTTCCAATGGACATAAATTCATTATCATAGCCACAGAGTATTTCACAAAGTGGATTGAAGCTGTGCCTCTCACACAAGTTACTGGGAAACAAATCGCTACTTTCATCCTGAACTACATCATTTGCCGATACGGGATTCCTACTTCCATTATCACCGATAACGGGCGTCCTTTCAAGAACCAGGATGTTCGTGAACTCTGTGAGTGCTTCCATATCTCTCACCGTTTCTCCACACCATATTATCCCCAAGGTAATGGCCAAGCTGAGGCGTCTAACAAAGCAATTCTCAAAATACTTAAAAAGACAGTCGACGACGCTGGCCGTAACTGGCATGTCCAACTCAATCCCACACTTTGGGCCTATCGTACCAGTGTCCGCACACCTACAGGAGCTACACCCTACTCACTGGTCTACGGCGCTGAAGCCATCTTGCCTATTGAGGTCGAGCTACCTTCTTTACGGGTCTCCTTGAGAAACATAATCAACGATGAAGACTACAGGGTCTCCCGCTTACAAGAACTAGAACTGCTGGAGGAACGACGACACACTGCTTTTAATCATCTCAAGGCTTACCAACAACAAATGAGTCGCAGTTACAATCACAAGGTCAAGCCTCGCACATTTGAGGTAGGTGACTTAGTCCTCAGAGAGAACCCCAAAAATCAGCAAGACAGAGATAAGAAGGGCAAGTTCGAACCAAATTGGCTTGGTCCTTACATCATCACAACAGTATATGGATCTGGGGCATATCAGCTCTCAACTACAGAAGGTGAACCCTTGGAGGATCCTATCAACAGCATGCACCTTCGCAGGTTCTACACATAAGCTCTTCGGAATATCCTAACTCAAAAATACAAAAAAAATCAAAAATTTCAAAAATACAAAAAAATAAAAAAAATTCAAAAATACAAAAAAAAACTATAAAACAAAAAAATCGTTACTTGGTGAAAACCTGGCAAACAGGCGCCTTGTGACAACAAAAAAATTGAAAAATCGAGAAAAGTAAAGAGAAATAATTTCGTCCAACGGTGAAAACCACTTCGGTGGCGCCCTGGGCAAGTACCATGGTGAAAACTGGGTCGCCAGCGCCATGTGTAGAGACATTGCTCCTCCCTCCTTCAGGATTCTCTTTCATCCTTTCACTTTGCACACACTCACAACCTATTCACTCACAATAAACTTACCCATTCACATCATGGCTTGTTATTGATCTACCTAAGATTGGTTAGCCATCCATAACCCTCCCTTTTCACTCCCTTTCCATCCATAATAAATCGGATCCTATCTGTGACTACGGCCAATTCCTAAGTCTAGTGATGGGTGTGGAACTGAGAACGTCACGTGTTCGAGGAGTACAGTTTCTTCCAGCTTCCTTCAAGTCTGTCCACGCACAATCCGCAATAAAGCAGCATTTGCATCACAGATCCGGAATAAATTTTCATCTTCTCCGCAATAAAGTATCAGTTTCATGGATTCAGTCAGTTTCAGATGAGACACAGCAGCAACAATGAGCTTCAACAAAATCAAATCTTTCAACAGACTTAGACAACATATGGTTCAGTGCTATCTATCCTTTTTGTGAAAGTACACATTGTGACCACAATCAAAATTCGACTTATACAAGTGACAAGAGACACTAAACTTGAGGACTACAGTGGATGTTGGTGTCGAGTCTTGGTTTTCTTTTGATTTCATCTTTTTTGGTGACATGTCTTTTAGCTTTTCCAGGATGTCTTTGACTAGAGATTCTATCTCCAGGATGTCTTTGACTAGAAAGGCGAGGATGGGGTATCGTCACCTATTTGCATTTGCTGTCTGTGGATTGTCTTTTAGTAATGCTATGACTTGTCCAAGGATATGAGGACACTGTGCGTCTAGTATGAACTGGGGCATTCCTTGTTTGTGACTGTCTTATCTCCATGCAAACAGGTATAATGACTTTCTGGGCCGAACAAATGCCTCGATTGTCATAACCTACCTGCCATAATAAGCTCAATGATGATAACGCACAAGAAGCTCTTTCACGTTCATATCTTCTGTCTTCCATTCCCCTTTCTTAATTGACTTCCATCGTCCTTCTCGAGTCCGCGTAGCCCGCTATCACATGACTGAGTATAATGACACACCAAAAACATTTGCATTTCATGTAGTTGCACCTGCATTACCACATATAAGCATTTCATACATACATATAGATATCACAATTGCATCACATCCTGCATACAACACATGTTAGCACATCTCACATTTTCATTATGTAAATAATCATTTGCATTATCATATTCATTTGCATTACATACATTCACATTTGCATCATGCATCACATATACAACATAAAAGAACAAAAATATATTGCATTACATCATATAAACATGTATCACATAAGAACATTTCATCACATAAGGTACACATGCATATAGCTGCCGCAAAAAAAATGGATCATCTCTCATATATACTCAAAAGTGTCATGATACAATGATGTCAAAAGAATCATATGGCTACAAAATCACCCGCAGGTGTCTACAATACAAAAATGGTACAATACTGATACATAGGGAGCCCTCTACGGCTATGATGAATTCCCTTCCTCGGAGCCGCCTGGCCTCGATGGAGTTTGAGCCCTAGAAGGACCCACCCCAAGATCAACTCTCCTGGCCCCTGTGTCCCCTGCAGCCACCCCTCGTGTCGTCCTATCCAGACAGAGGAACCCACTGATAACTCCTGTCAACACTATTGGTAGTGCTAATCCTGTCCATGTCATGGTATCCCATGCCACATGTCCCACCCTCATCCCTAGTCCTAGATCCTAGAAAACCCGTCTCAATGCCTCCCTGTCACCGTCACGGTCGTAGGGAATCAACTCTCCATCAATAGGAACATGCAGAATCCTATATACATCCTCTAATGTCACTGTCATCTCACCCATCGGCAGGTGAAACGTGCATGTCTCTGAGTGCCATCTCTCGGCCAATGCAGTTAGCAACCCCATGTTTGCCCGAAACTCGGGCACATAGAGCATATGTGTGAGACCCATCTCCTCAATGGAAATCATGTCCTGAATCGACAACTCTGGTCGCAGTCTCTGAGTCGATGGGAATCTCTCCCGTGACTCTAACATCGGCAAATACTCCTGCAGTCAAGCAACTCAATCATGTCAGTTATCATGGCATTCACTGTTTATCACAAAATGCTACTTGCTATCTAAATGCATCTGGTTATCTATCCTAGTGACACTCACTGTTCATCACAAAGTGTTGCTATCTACCCTAGTAGTGCTCCCTGTTCATCACAAAGTACTACGTGTGTGACACTCACTGTTCATCACAAAGTGTTACTCACATTTGCACTCCCTGTTCATCACAAAGTGCTGCTCATATTTTAGTACTCCCTGTTCATCACAAAGTACTCTATCTTGGTACTCACTGTTCATCACAAAGTGCCTTGATCTACCTTAGTCTTCCCTAGAGAACCTGCTTGAGTGTATCCTCTCAGCAGCTTATCCAATCGACAGCGTATGTTCATCACAGAACTGCCGATTTGATCTGGAAGACACAAATTCGCATTTTTGGACACAAACACATTTTCTTGACATAAATGCGCATTTATTACATTACCTAGTATGAATTAATGACAACAATAAATGCATCAAAGTATGAGGAGGTTTTGTGGTACTCACTGGCTCTCCTGCCTCCGTTGGCCTCTAGAATCGGTGAACACGGTCGAAACTATGAACAAAAGCCATCGCTACTGACTGTTGCTACTTTATTTTCGCTTTGCACTAAGCTCTTGTGACGGTGTAGATGACAATGAGGATGTATTTTCCCCCATGGTCTATCTTATAGATTGCCCTAGCTCTCATTTCCCGAGTCAGTCTTCCTTATCCTGTGACTTTGTCACTTTATCCAATCAATCCATTCTATCTCGTCTTTCTTATCGAGAGATTGTCTGTACTCTTTTCAGACATTTTCATCCAATCTCTTGAGGGGGCATATTATTCCCATATTGGGGCAACTTTGTATCAGTTCATCTTATTTTTCTTTGAAACAACGCGACAAGCCGCATTGTCTCAAAGAGGGGCAAAATGTAGACACTCAAAATTGTCATGTCTAATTAAATAAATATTTTATTTATTTAATTATCTAAGCCTAATTATTCTATTAATTAAATAAATTTTTATTTATTTAATTAATTCATTTATCCTCTTCTAGCCTTATTTCTCATTTAAATAAATACATTTATTTATTTAAATTATCCTTTTTCTAAATTAAATAAATATTTTATTTATTTAATTGTCCTACTTCTTCTATTAATTAAATAAATCTTTATTTATTTAATTAATTCATTAGCCTTTTCTACATATGACACATGTCATTCATCTCTTAATTCCTACACTACCTACCCCTTTCATTATTTTGGTATTTCTTATACCTACCCTCTAATCCTAGCCGACCTCTCTTTTTTACACCTCTCAATCTTAACCCTCCATTTCTTATTGTGTCTTCTATTTAAGGAGATGCTTTCTTCACTGTCAAACCCTAATGACTGATTTTGGAGTACTTGACTACACTACAATTCCACTTGCAACCACATTCCGTTCTTTGTTGAGCTCTTGTGCATATAAAAATCTGAGAGCAAGTATATCAAGCAAGATCAATGGAGATAGGAAGAATGGAGATCAAAACCCTAGTGGACATGTGATGGTATAATCTTTGTGATTTTGAGTTATTTGCATTGTCTTAGGTTATCTTCATATGTTATGGTGGATCTTTGTTCATTGTTAGGCTAGGGTTTAGTGGTTGGATCCATTTTAGTCTTTCAATATTGTTATCATTGTTATCCATTTTCACCATATACAGCTAGTATACCTACTTTTACATCAAACATAATGACTACTTCAATACAAAACATTCCACCTATGATCACCAATCATGGGGGCAATCCTTCCTCTTCAATCAACCCTCTTCCTTCATTCAATCCGACTTCTTCATTCATTCCTTCAATGAGTGTCCCTATTACATCTCCACAGATGAACATGACGCAAGGGGGCAATTCATTCAACCATTCCATTCCTCCTTGTAGTGTTCCTTTTTTCCAATCATCTCCTATGACTAACCATCATAGTGTCCTGCCACCTTACTCTCAATCAATACCTTCTTTCAATAACATAATACCTCCATCACAATCTAACATGTCTAATACGAACTCTTTGACTGAAGCGACCATTAACAATCTTGCACAAACTGTCTCTTCTTTACAGCAACAAATTGCCTCTATGAATCAATCTAAGTTTAGTGTGCCCACATTTGATGTTGCAAGCCCACTTTCTCTTGACATTGTTTGAGCTATCCCCCCTAAGCATGTTGAAATCCTGCAGTTGGAGCTTTATAATGGTAAAGGTGATCCTCTGACACATGTTAAGACCTTTCAAACAATATGTACTGATTTTGCTCATGACCAAAGGTTGCTTGCAAAACTGCTTACTAGAACATTAAGAGATAAGGCTCTACAATGGTATTGCTCGTTGCCTTCCTATTCTATTACTTCTTTCCAACAACTTGCAAATGCTTTTATTCAACAATTTCAAAACAATAGAGGTCCTAAAGTTACTTTGATTGATTTAATGCATTGTAAACAAGGTGTTAAAGAAAAAGTGACTGATTTCATTGGTAGATATAAGCATTTGTGTGCTCAAATTTCTTTTCCAGTACCTGACAATGATATTCAAAGAATCTTTATTTCTAATTTACAAAAAGATATTAGAGAAAAAATTCTATTTTCTGAGTTTACTTCTTTCCAACAGTTGTGTGCAACTCTTCACAATTATCAACTGACTGTGAGTCAAATGGAACAAGCAAATCCTATGGCTCTGAGTGATAAGGGTGATAGTAGTCAACAACCATTTGGGAAGTTTAAACTGAATAGAGAGTTCGTTAAGTTCAATGAAAACATCATCAACAACAATGTGAATGTAGCATTAGGTGTGCCTCCTATTTCTAAGTTTTTCAAGAAAGAAAGAAAGTTTACTCCTTTGAATGAATCATTGCATAGTATTATGAATAAGTTATTGGAACAAAATGTGCTTACTCTCCCTCCTATAAAGCAAATAGATCCTGCAAAGGTGAATTCACCCTATTTTGATAACAAATCTTTTTGTCAATTTCATCGTCAACCTGGGCATGATACTGAAAAATGTTTTGCTTTAAAGGTAAAATTCAAGATTTGATTGATAATAATACTATCTCTGTTTCAGGCGTGAATGATAAAGGCAACACATCTGTAGCTCTTCCTAACCAAAATCTTAAGATTTTTACTGATCCATTACCTTCTCATACCTCTAATGTGATTGAGACTAATGGTTCCTCTTTCTCACCTGATGGTCTTGTGTCTATGACTCCGAATGTGATTAACTTTGTAGAATAGCAGAAAATCCCTAAAGAACCTTCCATCACATTTGATTCCAATGAAACTATCAGGGCACCTAATGGTCCTTTATATATAGTTGCAAAATTCAAGAATACACATTGCCGTGGAGTGCTTATTGATCCTTCTTGCATGGTTAATGTTATTACTGAAGAATTTCTCTTTACTTTGCAATTGAATCAAGTGATCTATGACAAAACAAATGTGGTTGTGAAATTATTTGATGTATTTTCTTCTCCTGCAATTGGTTCTATTACATTACCTATTGAGGTCCATAACAAATCCCTTAATGTGAGCTTTGCTATTATTCCATCATCCGAACAATTTCGTGTGAAGCTAGGCTATCCTTGGCTATCTTCCATGAAAGCTATTGCTTCTCCTATTCATAAGTGTTTGAAATTTCCCCATAATGGTGAAGTTGTTACTGTCAATCATAGTCTCTTTAAACCAGCTGAAAGAACTTCTAGCGTTCCTATTGATTATTTTTGGCCTAAACAATTCCAATCTCTTCCACCGCGAAGTGATCATCATTTCAAATCTTATCAAAAGTGGAAAAAAGATATGATCCTATCTCTAAGTGAACCTCGAACACCCAAACTTGATATTCCTATCGTTATTGAGAAGGAAGCTCTTCCTTTGAAAGATAAAACTAATGTCTTTCCTCAAGAAGATTCCCAACCCATTCCTATGGATGTGACTATGTCTATGTCTAATAAATTTTCTAAAAGTAGACCTATACCTCCTCGTCATGATGGACTTGGTCTCCTTCCTAAACCAAATATTCCTCCTTTATATGGAGCAGTTCCTCCTCCTTCATCTTCTCCTATTATCCAACCTAAGAGACCACAACCTAAACACCCAAGTGATAAGGATGAGAACATTCCTCCTCCTCAATCTTCTCAACTTCCTACTAAGACTAGATGAAATCGTTCTGCGCGTGAACGTCGATGAAAGCATCATCTTAAAGCTCGTGCAGCTGCTTCTCAAACTTTGCAATCCCCAAAAACACCTTCAGCTAGTATTATTCCATTTTCTCCTCAGTCGAAAATTGAGTCAGAATCTCCTAAGCATAAGATGCATGATGGTTTTGATCCTGTGCGAGTTAAAGATCCTATTTTTATAAATCTTGATGATGATATAGATGAAAATGTTATTCATGATGAAAATGTTACTTCTCTTGCTTCTGATAGTGAATATGAATATGTTGATATTGATAACCATTTATCTAACGAATTTTCTAAAGCACTTATCCTAGCTCCTAGACAAGAGCAACGTGGCTTGGAACATGAACATAGCCTTTGTTTGGATCTTGTGATAGCTCCATCTGCTGTGTTGGATGTTCCTCCTCTAGCGTGTTCCCTGCCTTCCCGAAATATTGATCAGCAAGATCGGAGGGTGGATGACGTGCTAGACTAGTTTTATTAGCATAGCAGACTCTCTCCTCCTCTCTTTCTTTTGTTACTTCTTCTATGTGTTATTCTCATTCTTCTATTTGTTGTCCTTAGTGTTGTCTACGTGAGGACGATGCAAAGCATTGAGATCTCTTTTGGTCTCTCTCATGTTGAGTCAAAAGACACATGTGTTCCCTTCTTCTAGGTGACCTTCCTTGATTGGGGAATGACGAACAATTATGCATACATACATATGATATACATGAGTTATCATACATCATACTGACCCCAAGGAAAGCGAAGTCACCTCGTGCTTTGTGTTTTGTGTTTATTATCCTTGGGTTTATCTCACACTTGGGGGCTAAATCTTTGTGATAACGTGCTCCTTTCCCTTCTCATTTCTTATGTGTATCACTACCTTAAAGCAATCACCCTCGATGAGGCGTGTGCGATCGCTTTAACGCAGGGGGCATACACTCCGTCCATATCCCTTCAGAATACTTGATAATTTCTTGACGAACTTAGCTTTGCCTTGAATATTTTTGGTATTTTTCTTGCATGACTCATAGTGAGGGAACCTTACTACTGACAGTCATGGTTCTCCCTCGTGATCTTCCCTTTTACTTTGTCAATCGAAGTCGTAAGATCCTTAGTCCACTATGGGCTTGGTGTATCTTGCCTCCTTGACGTGGTGAAAGTCTTTCAATGTTGTTTCCTTGTACTTTATCGGAAGTATGGGCATATGCTTATACTCTCGCTAAAGTGGGGGCTAAATGTAGCATCCTAAAATTGTGACACTTGTAATTTCGACTGCATTTGGGTCTTCATGATGGCGGTGCAACGTTGAACTTGAATGGAGACCCTGAAACCTATTTACGACATCAAAAACTGCATCTTTTCTGCACCTTGGCCTGATCCTCCTTGCACCTTGCTATCCTGGGAGGTGGGACCATGGTGCTCAGTGCCCTGGTCCTTCAGGACCATGGCACCTAGCGCCCTGGTCCCTCAGGACCATGGCGCCTAGCGCCCTAGTCCCTGGCCCTATTTTGGGCCCGATCTCTTTTTGGGCATCGGGTCTTCAAGTTTGCAATTTGGAAAATAATCCTCCTAGATCGGCTTAAGGTCAGAAAAATCAGTCTTCTAACCCTAATTGACAATTATATAAACTACATTTCCCCTCTCAGAAAGGGTAGATGGAAAAAAAGAGGAAAAAACATATGTAGCGGAAGTGATATTCAAACATTCAAGCATTCAAGCATTCCTTCAAGCAATTGAGCATTCTAAGTCTCCATTCAAGGCTAAGTGTTGCATTCAAGATAAAGATTCAACCATTGAAGAGGAGATCACCTACAACTTACAACTTACAACATACAACATCATTACACCTTCGCATGTAAGAATACAAACATTCTTACAACAAGGTATCAGTACTTGATTACATTACAAACATTTACGTTTACAACATTCTCATTTCTTGGTTAATTCCAAAACTGGGGTTTGACCTAAAGGCAAACCCCTAATCCCTAACCCCCCAATCGTCCTCTCTTTTCTATGTGTAAGTTGCAGGTACGCGGCTGTAATTGAAGATCTGGAATCCTTGTGCAGAGACGAACAAATCCCACTTCGTTTCGCGGATTTTTCGGAGGACCGTGTGCACTCTGGGTGCCATCGTCCCGTCAACTTTCGCTCAAACTTGCAGGACAACATCATCTCGACATTTTACTACTAATTCCAGGTCCGCAGCTTCATCCCATGTTTCTATTTCTGTCTGCAAACGAATCTTTCTTACTTTCACATACACTCCTAGTTCAATCCTTCTATCTACATTCTTTACAAAAGAGGGTAGCCTTGTTGTCTCAACCCTTGAAACTCATTTAGAATTAAATCTTGCATTGTGTGGGATTAGATCTTGTGAGTTTCAACCCCTCTTTTGAATGTAAAGTCTCTCCTAAGTGAAAACCGTCAATCCTAGTGACCTCCTTTCTCTCTCCTTGGAGTGGGGGAACACCTAGAGTTCGATTTTCCACTTTACATTTTGGTGAACCCGACATTAAAGTCCTAACAGAAATTACTCCACTTCAAGCACAGTATCTCTTAATTTCTTAAGAGGAGCAATTCAAGATCTGATAATAGGAGCACCGGTTTCAGCCTTGAAAAATAGAGTCCATGGGGAAGGCTTGTTGGTCTTGTGGGCTGAGCTTCTTCCACCATTTCACAAAACTGGATTCTCCCATCACAACCTCCTCCTTACATAACTCTTTTTTCTCCAACAGCTGCCTCACAATGTTCTGTAAATCGTTGCACCTGGTCCTCTTAACCTCTAGATTTTCCCTTGGATTACTCATTATCCATGAAACTTCTTCAACATGAGCCCAGAATAAGGAGTCCTTTGCTATACCTGGGATACCATCAAGCATGCCTACCTTCTTTTCTTCGGGTTTTATGTCTGCCAACCACTTTTCAAGAGCTTTATAACGACGAGGCCTTGCATTTCTAATATAATGCCCCGAATCCTCATGCTTGCCCAGCCTATAGTAATTTGCAATGTCCAGAGGCTCCACATAAAGCCTATATTCTGTTCCATCTTTTATCAATTCTTCAATGAATTGGAAGTCATCGGGCACCTGGTGGGTCTCCACCATATCTTCTAACTTGTCATAAAAGGCAGCAAGGTTAAGCCTGTTAAGGTTGGCATGAAAATCTTAAGTATGTATGTCAAATGTGTAGTATTTCATATATTAAAAAATTTCTTTATAATATATCTGATTGTTAAAATACATATAATCTTAATTAATAAATATACATAAAAAAATCTTATTCCACAAAATCAAGTTAAATTAAGATTAAAAACAATCTTTAAAAAGTTAATAAATGGAAAAAGAAAAAAAACTAGTAAGAAAGAAACATCAAATAATGAAAAAAAATAACTTCAAAATAATAAACAAGAATTAAAGATTCTATTTTCACATAAAATTACCAAACTTTTTCTTAAATAAAAGATTCGAAATTGAGTCCTAAAACAATTACATTTGTTCATATGACATGAGTTATGAAAAATCTCAAATTCCTAATTTAAATGAATGCACTCTTTTTAATAAAAAATTAAAAAAATCAAAACATAAATAACTAATGGTTTTTCTTCTTGTATCAAACAAAATCCAAATAAATGTTAAAATATTGAGCAATCTGTATAGTTAGCATATTTAATAAGACTTCTCATTAAATCCTGTGAACAAAACTAATATTTTCCTTCCAATTTACCACTTTATACATTTCACGTCAACCTTCAACAATAGCTCAAATATGTTTGGCTATTAAATAGAACATTTTGATAGTTTATAAGAATTGGCCTCATTCTTTTGGGATTATTTTGGCTTCTATAAAGGACTTGTGAGTAGTTGATGGCTAGAACACGGGGTTGAGTTTAAGATTTCCTTTTAAAAGCCTTGCACTCAATTAGTACAATTTTGATGGAGCTTTCAAACACAACCAAGGTGCTTCAAGGGTTGGAATAGTGATAAGAAATCATATGGGAAGCGAGAAATTGGTGCTTTTTCTACCAATGTTAGAGTTTGGACCAACCAATTTGCAAAGGAGACAACTAATTTTCAAGGGATCCTCTTCGAGAAGAATTTGGGTATCCACACTCGGAAGTTTAAGTTGGTTCTTTAAATATCTTTGATTGCCTTTTGAAGGTGCGTACTTCTTGCTACTATTAGTCATCTTGTTGTTGATTCTTAAGTACTTCGGACTCAATTCTTAATGTCAAAATCATGCATGTTTTTCATGAAGGAAACTCTATGACTGATTTCTTTACAAATTGGGAGGTCTCCCATGAGGGGTACTCAAGATGGGTGGGGCAATAACCTTCCTATTTAAGTTGAAAAAATACTAAACCATGAATTGTCTGAATTTGGATGTTGTTGCATTTAATTCCACCTCCCTTCCCTCTGGAATCATAAACATGAAGATGTGTAATGAAGAAGATTCATAGCCGTTTGAAAAGCTTCAAATCCTATATTGGTGGAAGCTTCCTAGAGATAAGCTTATTTTGAACAATTTTATGATGTGGACCCTTGTTGTCAAGATGAAGCAATAAATTCAAAGTTACAAGTTGGATTAAAGCTTAGAATTCATGGGTGGATATTGTAATAGAGGAGCCCATCTCCTATGAATTAATTAACAAAAATGCCAAGTTCTAAAAGATTTCATAGAGGGGTAGGATCACCACATTTATGAAAAGGATTAATGGGTACAAACCCACCCTTTATGTGGAATTTGTGAAGAATAGGAGCTCCAAGGTGGTGAAGATGAGGAGCACTGAGATTTAAGTTTCAAAGAAGGCTTTTTGCTCAAATTACTAGGTTGTTTCTTAAAAGAGAAGTCGTAACAAGGCGTAACAAGGACAAAGTGCTGTCCTTTTCCTTGAGAGATGGGGAGCAATTGAAGAGGCTTTAGAATAGATATGCTAACACTTAAATGGATTGTAATAGGGCAAAGTAGTGCTCCAAATAATGAGTTATGTCACCCTTGAGGAGCCTTTCAACCATATACAACTTTCATTTGACATTGTTGAAGGTTCCATTTCCACCATTCTTTTATTGTGAAATTTTGTATATTATTGTTGTCTTCTCTTGAATACTCAGTCTTGAAGAGGTGATCACACAATAATGTGTTCTACTTTTAACCCAACTCGGATGCTCAAAACCAACAATTTTCAATGTGTAAATTATAGGGAACACGCGATCAAGAAATTAAGGATGATGTAAACCATTTTCTATGTAGATTCAAGCTATAATTGTCATTATTTATTATCTCAAACACAAATATTAAACTATGTCATGCAGTATTTCCTAATAATATTCTTGTATATGTAAACAAAGTAGCTTCTAATTGATAAATTTATCATGTAAGGGTGCACAGTAAAAGCTTTAAATTCTTAAAAGAACTATATTTCATGGTTTTCAATTGTCTAGTCTACATTATGAAAATCAACTTGATAAGTTTGAATCTATTTTGAGTCTTGTAAATATGTATCATATTGTAGCGTCGTAAAATTGTGACACTTTCAATTTCGACTGCATTTGGGTCTTCACAATGGCGGTGCAACGTTGAACCTAAATGGAGACCCCGAAACCTATTTACAACATCAAAAACTGCATCTTTCTGCACCTTGGCCTGATCCTCCTTGCACCTTGTTGTCCCGAGAGGTGGGACCATGGCACCCAATGCCCTGGTCCCTGGCCCTATTTTGGGCCCGATCTCTTGTTGGGCATCGGGTCTTCAAGTTTGCAATTTGGAAAATAATGTTCCTAGGTCAGCCTAAGGTCGGAAAAATCAGTCTCCTAACCCTAATTGACAAGTATATAAACTACATTTCCCCTCCCAGAAAAAAAGGAGAAAAAACATATGTGTGCAAGAGGCGGAAGCGATAGGCAAACATTAAGACATTCAAACATTCAAGCATTCCTTCAAGCAATTGAGCATTCTAGGTCTCCATTCAAGGCTAGGTGTTGCATTCAAGACAAGGATTCAACCATTGAAGAGGAGATCACTTACAACCCACAACATACAACATACAACATGATTACACCTTCGCATGCAAGAATACAAACATTCTTACAACAAGGTATCAGTACTTGATTACATTACAAACATTTACATTTACAACATTCTCATTTCTTGGTTAATTCCAAAACCGAGGTTTGACCTGAAGGCAAACCCCTAATCCCTAACCCCCCAATCGTCCTCTCTTTTTTGTGTGTAGGTTGCAGGTACACGACTATAATTGAATTTCTTGAATCCTTGTGCAGAGACGAACAGATCCCCCTTCATTTTGCAGATTTTTTGGAGGACCGTGTGCACTCCGGGTGCCATCGTCCCGTCAACTTTCGCTCAAACTTGCAGGACAGAATCGTCTCGACATTTTACTACTAATTTCAGGTCCGTAGCTTCATCTTGGTTCTCTATCTCTATCTACAAGCGAATCTTTCTTACTTTCACATACACTCCTAGTTCAATCCTTCTATCTACATTCTTTACAAAAGAGGGTATCCTTGTTGTCTCAACCCTTGAAACTCATTTAGAATTCAATCTTGCATTGTGTGGGATTGAATCTTGTGAGTTTCAACCCCTCTTTTGAATGTAAAGTCCCTCCTAAGTGAAAACCATCAACCCTAGTGACCTCCTTTCTCTCTCCTTGGAGTGGGGGAACACCTAGGGTTCGATTTTCCGCTTTACACCTTCTTACAAAGATGGAGACACCTTTCTAGTAGACGTTCCTTTCCCATTCCCGAAGAGCAATTAGTTGAAATTTTTATTTCAAACTTAAATGAGGAAATGGAATTTTACTTAGACATAAAATGTTCTAACAATTTCAAAGACGTCATAGCTCAAGGACTTAAAATAGAGAAAGCCCTTATAAAAAAGAGACTTGTCAAAATACACAATGACAACATGGAGGGTCCAAGACCAGTCTACAATAGTGACAAACCAAAGTTTTGGGCTAAGAGAAAAAACATTTTTAATGATGGTATTGTGGACACACAAACTATCAAAATCGCCCAACCCATAGTCAAAATCGCAGGACTAGTTGATAATTGCCAAAACAATAATACCAACCAAATAAATCTCCCAAATAATCAAAACAATCAACCTTACAACACATAGAAAGAGGCACCTAAAAAAAGGTACTCTAGTTACAAACCAATCAAACATATACACCCTTGGGAGAATCTCTTGAAAAGATTTTACACTAGCTCATCTCTTTTGATCTTATCACATTACCTAAGACATCAAACTCTGAACCACAAGCCAAACCTTTTTGGTGGAGAGATAATGAGTATTGTGAATTTCATAAAGTAAGAGGGCACAAAACAAACAACTATCATCGATTAAAGGATATCGTTCAAGACCTCATTGATTGAGGTGACATAGAAGTCAATGGTCACAATGCAAAAACTTCCAATATTGATCATACCATGTTTAAAAATTCACTCCCATCATATGAGAAAGGAGGTCCCTCCCATCATGGTAAGAATCAAGATAACACGTCAAATTATACAGGCATAGCCTATACCTAGACTATCAATAATCTTTATAATGCCAATGAACAAGTTGGTACCATTACCATCAAAGGTAAAGATCCAGCATGCAATGTTGTTACCCGTCATAGCAAGCTTGTCTTACCAGGTGCACCATCAAGAGTGACATACGTGCCCAAACATTATAACCTTGTGGAACAATTAGATAAGATGCCAACACTTATCTCCATACTAGAGATTTTGCACATATCACCCTCATATAAAACCATCTTAGATCAAGCTCTCCAAGAAGTGTCAGCTCCACTTGACCTCAATATAGATCAATTTCAAGACATGGTTGGTAGTCTCAAATCATCACCATGTCTCACTTTTGTAGAGAATGACAATGCATCCTTTCAACAACCGCATAATGTCCCTCTCCACATTGAGGGATTCTTACATAAACATAGAATCAAGTGAGTCTTGATTAAAAATGGAGCGCACATTAAAGTTAATCAAAACATTGGGATATGTAGAAGATGCAATAGATTCCAAAAAGAGGATCAACATCAAGGCCTATGATGATGCAAAACACTCCTCTAAAGGGTGTGTCACTCTACCAATTAGGGTAGGACCCATGGTGAAGAATGTGCTTTGTCAAGTCCTAGACCTCCCTCTCCCATACAATCTCTTATTATGTAGGCCATGGATTCATGTCATGCAAGTAGTACTATCAATACATCAAGTTTCCATATAACGGAGTAGAGATTACTATCCCTTGTGATTCCAACCCATTCGCTTTTTGCAACAATACAAGGCATTAACCTGATATCACAGTCCCTAGTAATAGAGAAGCCACCGCCTCATCAGATTACATTCACCCAACAAACCTCACCAGTCCACCGATCCCTATACCCAAACAAGAAAATCAGAAAATGAAACTACAAGATGAAGGCCCAAGAGAGTATAATATTAGTCAGCTTTTCTAAGTTGGTCAACTACCCCTCTCACCTAGGACTTATGGAAAACCACAACAATCACTCAAACCACTTGTTGCAGCCCATACTACTACACTTGATGGCTTCATCTTAGGCAGATCATAAGAACAAGAAACTATTGATGAAGATTTGGCAGGATGGATCTGTAGATCAGGAATTGAGAATTCATCAAAGCAATATAAACATTTAACTAGCTCAATCACAAAAACTAGATTGCAATGATAAGAAATCCTAAAAGCATTCAATAGAGATATGGAAAATAAGACATTCAAACCAAATGCAAACCATTACAAACGCGAATATCTCCTCCAGAATTCTCCATTGTCCTTCTTTCTCCTTCAAATTAGTGTGTTTCTGGATCTCACCTACAAGTGCATAAGAATAATATGAAAGCAAGATTGACAAGATGAGATGACAGCATAAGGATACTAGAAGTGTGATTGATCAATTCGATTCCAAAATGTGATTAATTGATCCCTTGATTGATGAAACTCATCCAATTTATAGACAAATTGGAGAGAGGAGAAGATTAGCATGAAATTGATATTAGAGGCAATTGATTTCAAAAATGGCAAAATTGAGTTGAAGGAAGAAGGTTATGACACCTTCTATGTCATGAATTATGACATATTGCCAATGGAAAGGTTAGAGGACTAAAAGCCTATGACATCTTGCTATGCCAATAATATGACGCATGAGAAATTCATGCTTCCACCGAAGCACAAAAATAGGGAGAGACTAGAGAGAAATTGATTAGGTGGAAATTGAATTTAGCAAATTAGAAAATTAGGTTAGAAATGATGAATTGGAAATTAGGAAATTGGATGAATTAATTAATAATTTTTCATTCATTAATTAATTCACAAAAAGAGAGGGAATTAATTAGCCAATTAAATAAATATTTAATTGTAACAAGAAGACTTAGGATAAATAAATAAATTATTTAACCTAGAGGGAAAATGACAAACAAGATTAAATGAATAAATCATAAAACCTTAGAAGATGAATTAGAAATGCAAGGACGACAATTAAGTCTTGACAAAAGATAATTGATGTAGATTTGATCATAATTTTGATTGACAAAGGACCAATGCTGATAACCAATGCTGATAAACAATTGAGATTGGTTGACAAATTGACCAAGATTGATGAAGAGACCAAATTGATAGGCGCCAATTGACGAGGAACAATGACTAATTGATCCAAATTGACACAATTGAAAAGGACAACGATCGATGACAAATCGATTGCAAAATTGATGACATTGACAAGAGGACAAGCATCGATGACGAATTGATCGCAAAATGACAAGATTGAAAAGGACAACGATCGATGAAAAATCGATCACAAAATGACAAGATTGACAAGAGGACAAAAACCCTAATTCCATCATTGATTAGGATTGACGATGTCCAAAATGATGATAAATGAGCATGCACATTGATGCGACAAGATAAGATCGACCAAAATCATGACTGAAGATTATTATCGACAAGACCAAATTTGAAAGTGAGAAAAATGAAGAATGCAAAAGAAGGACTCGATGCTCGCAAATGATAAAGACCAAGTGTGCAACATGGAAGAAATGTTAATGCGATGCAAGAACCCTAAAATAAGGCAATGCGCAAATGTTAAAGTATGACTCTGCAAGCATTGACCATTTTTAGATGTCTACATTTTGCCCCTCTTTGAGACAATGCAATTTTAAGCATTGTTTCAAAGAACAATAATGAAAATGCCCCAGACAATGACAATGACATATGCATGCCCCCTCGAGGAATTGGCTGGAAACATCCAGAAAAGAGGCCAATTGATCGATAAGAATGATAGAAAATGATAGGATCGAACGGATTGAAAATCGGAGATCGGATACACAAATGACAAGCAGTGGAAGGTGCAAAAGATTGCAACTAGCATAAGATGGAGAGGGTGCATGTCCATCTAGGCATTGACAAAGAGCTATAAATGAGACAAGGAGAAGGAAAAGAGCTCATTTGCACTAGCCAAAGTGGAGGAATTGTTGCTCTTGAAAAGGACCCTTGCATAGAGATGGTGAACATTCCAATGGCAGATCACCTCGGGGAACATGTATGCACCTACAGACGATCGGACGACATGGGAGCAGCGGTATGTATCTCAAAAACCCATATTGTCAATTTCATGAATTCTGCTTGCTTGCGGGACATTGTGGGATCCACAAGGAATGGAAAAAGGGACATCTGTGCCTATGTGGAGGCATTCTGTGCTTGTGTGAGGATGTTCTATGCCTGTGTAGGGTACACAGGTGCAGCTTGATGCTGCACAGGCACAGGACAGGGTACACAGGCCTACTTGTGCACTTAGGACCCTAATTTGACCGAAAACAACATGCGGATGACCCCGAAAAGGGGGATAAGGGTAGGATAGGTCAAAATAGATAAGAAACGCCCTGATTTGTGGATGAAACAAGGAAATGCAGCCATTAGGAGAAAACCCTAAATCTGACAGAGTGTGCCCCAATTGTGATGCAAAGTCGACAGTATCCATTGATTACGCAGGAGAACATACCCAACTGCTTCATGTTGCGACATAGACTTAGAAGTATGGATAGAGATACATTAGCAGGACCTGGATTATACTATATTACATTCATGCCCGAGATTAGGGAAAACACAAGATTGCTGACTGCATTGGCAGAGCGATGGCATTCAGAGACTTCCTCATTCCATCTGCTGACAGGAGAGGTGATGGTGACACTAGAGGATGTATGGCGTATCCTCTGCATTCTGATTCATGGGGAGATGATAGTATATGACCCAACGATAGGGAGAGACTCATTGTGAAAATGACCTTGATATCGTAGAGAGGGAGATCCACTGGGAGACCATGGCAGCAGAGTACGATCAATGATATGTGGTGATAGCCATGGTTATAGCATGCCTATTAGTAGGGGACAGATGAGGACATGGATTCCCTATTGGATGGGGAAGAGTGCTAGAGCAGATGGTGATAGAGGGGACTGTATATGCATGGGGACCATGTGTGCTTGCCATGCTATATTTTTAGTTGCATCAGATAGCATATCAGGGAGTGCAGACTTTGAGCTGTGGGGTCACACTATTACAGGTATGGGCATTTGAGCACATAGCCATATGTCGATCGATTGCAGAGAGACAAGTAGTACCACATCTACCATATGTGTACTACTACGGGGGTACATTGAGATAGGGTCTGTTCAAATACATACTGTATTGGTGACATGAGCTAGACAGATTGAGAGAGCTCACATGGAGGCCATATCAGGATTGCCCTGGATGGTTAGATGATGACGATGAGCTATCGTATTGCAGATAGGAGAGATACTTGATTGGGTGACTAGTGAATCACCAAAGAGTGATTGAGATGTATCTGCCAAAGAGAGTCAGATGACAGTTTGGAGAGAGGTAGGATGTATCGAGAGGGAATGCACACTTTGCCCGATCTCACAAAGAGACAAGTCAGTGGGGGAGGATGATTTAGCCACACATAGCATATGCTGACTTCACACAGCTACAACAAAGACAGTGGGATTGGAGATCAGATGTGGTGGATGCTGGGACAACAAAGGAGTATGAGCAATGGTTTGCATGATGACAACCTGTGCCATTGACAGATCCTGACATTCCAGTACCTAGGAGACAGGAGGACTTCCCACTCACTGGAGAGGAGGAGGGAGATGATGAGGATAGAGATGAGGACAAGGGAGATGATGAGGATGAGGATAGAGGGGATGATGAGGAGGATGATGAGGATGGAGGGGATGATGAGGATGGAGATGAGGATGAGGAGGATGAGCCAGATCCAGCCGATCAGGAGTCATTGCAGGATATACCCATAGAGCTGGAGACAGCTAGCATAAAGGAGATGGAGATATGTAGGGCCACCATAGTGAGTCAGCATGATCACATTGCGACATTAGAGAGATAGAATGCTATCTTAAGGATAGAGAAAGATCAGTTCAGAATAGAGATAGCCAGACTAACAGCGGCTCAAGATACAACAATAACCCAGGCACAACAAGTAGAGCAGAGAGTGACCAAGTATATTGGGTCAATTAGGGATGCCAGTGCACATTAGATGGCATAGATGTTGGTAGAGATTGGAGATGAGATACGCTAGTTGAGGACACTATATGAAAGTGTAGTTCCACTAGAGCAGAGAGCAGTGTCATATCAGTCACGATCGAGGACAAAGAGCAGGCCATGTTCTCGGAGGTCAGTGAGCAGCATGGGGGTGAGTGGACCTAGGAGACCACCATAGCTAGGACCCGGGGGAGGAGGGACATCATCCTTGAGACATGGTAGGGATGAGGAGGACAGAGGGAGCACCCAGTGATAGAGGCACATGCTCCTTATGATAGAGACATATATAGTGTGACATTATGTATTTAGCCTGTGGGCCATACTTAGGACAGGCAGTCCAATTTTGTACTCCGATATTGTTTTGATATATGATATGATAGGCAGCTATATGATGGGATGTAATGTGTTATGACTTATATTTATGTTCCATGTATGGATGTCTTATGCATTGTGTATGTACTAATGATGTTTATGTTTTTGGATGCATTTATAAGATGAAATGGATAAAATGCTTGATATGGGCTTGATATAATGCAAATGTACTAATCAATAAATGCAGGATGCAGCTTATTTTTTATGGAGATCAGAGAACTAGACTGAACTGACTGCCCACACTGACGAAAGAAATGTTAGTAAGAAGAAATTAGATAGAGGACAATTAGAGATGAAGAAAAACTTGCTTTCACCAATGCACAGAAGTAGGTGAGAACCTTTATTTAATGTAGCAAAGCAGATGTAGAGCATCATGGCATTGAAGGCCAGAGCTGAAACACAACCCCTTTTGCAAAAGACAGACACATCACACACAAGGAATGAGTGAAGCATCCTAGGGTGCATATATCAAGGGTCGAGGTATGTGCGGCACTCACAAAGTGAACGTACTTATCACAGACACCCAATGATATAGTTGCCCCAGTTTGTGACAAACATTCCACAAACAACAAACACAACAAAAAAAAGAAAGGGACCATGAACCATCCCGGTCACTCTAAATCGCTCAGTGACAACATCGAGCAACATAGGAACATGATCAAAGCCAAAGATAAATCAGTAAAAAGATAAGACGCACAAATTCAACCAAGTCAAACAAACAGTCTGATTGTCATTGTCAAAAGTGGAAAATAGGAATGATCATGCTGTCTGGTTTTAGGGAATGCGGTACCCCATCTAAGATAGGACACAGTCTGGTTTCGAGTATACCACACCTTATATAAGACCCATGATAGTAGTGACAAGGACAAATGATATTGATGTTGATTGATTGATATGACAATTTTGATTAGTTTGAATGTCTGGTTTGATTGAAAAGTTCATCTATTAATGCATGATTTTAGTAAAGCGCAGTGTTGTAACATGTTATCTGTTTGTCATCCACACAAATGTTTGATTGATTGTCATTGGATGTATGCTTAGTGATCTGTCTATGCACAAAGGGAGCATTTTATTGACAAAATGCAAAATGCTTGTTTTTAGATTTTAATGTTTTAAAAAAATTTTGTTCGTTTTTTTAGGACATTATTTGATCTTTTTATTTTTTTTGGATTTTTTTCAGGACATTTTTTCAATTTTTTGGATTATTTTAGGATGTTATTTGATTTATAGGGATTTTTTTCAGGACCTTATTTGATTTTTTTAAGGATTTTTTCAGGACATTTATTTGATTTTTAGGGATTTTTTTTAGGACATTATATGATTTGAAAGCTCCAGTAATTGATCATGACAAGGAGCGCACACCCAATGAACATTTGAAAAATATATACAGCGACTAGGACCGAAACATATGCACAAGGACTGAAACCTGAGTATGCAAGACAATGATGTTGACCAATCACAGGTTGGGAATAGAACATTGGGTCAGGACAAGGATAAGCATGATAAACCTGCGGGGGGAAAGTATAGCTAGGGGTCATGATAGATGACGAAGCAATAATCTTTTACACATGGTGCCTGTTTGCCAGGTTTTCACCATGGTACTTGCCCAAAGTGCCTGTTTGCCGGGTTTTCACTAGAGGGCGAGTTATTTTTCTTTACTTTTTGTTCTTTTCAATTTTTTTCACTTTTAAAATTTTTTTTTTTTTAATTTTTTGAGCTTTTTGATTTTTTTGTATTTTTTCAGGATCATATTAAAGAACTGCTGACAGAAGAACTATGCCCAGTACTTGCGAAGGTGTATTCTATTTACAGGATTAGATAGAGATTCACCATCTGGGGTTGCAAGCTGATATGCCCCCGAACCATAGGCTGCAGTAACTATGAAAGGTCCAACCTAGTTAGGCTCAAACTTTCCTTTGATGATGTCATTAGATTGTGTATTCTTGGGGTTTACCTTTAAAATCAGATCTCCCACTTTGAAGTGTCACCCTTTGACCTTCTTATTATAAGAGCGATGGAGATGGTTTTGATATGCCTGCAAATGTGTTAGGGCTGTCTAACGTTTCTCATCTAACATCTCAAGCTGATGCAACCGAGAGACTCTTTGCGTCTCATCATCAATTAAATGTTGCAAGGAAACACGCAAAGAGGGAATTTCCACTTCCAAGGGTAAAATGGCTTTCGCACCATACACCAAAGAATAAGGTGTTGCACCAGTAGGTGTGTAGATAGAAGTGCGATAAGCCCATAGTGCTGGATTCAACTATACATGCCAATCTCAACCAGCGTCATTGACTACCTTTTTCAAGATCTTAATAATGGTTTTATTTGATGCTTCGGCTTGACCATTACCTTGTGGATAGTAGGGACTGGAGAAACGGTGTTGGATATGAAACTTTTCATAGAGTTCCTTGACATCTTTATTCTTGAATGGATGGCCATTATCTGTGACTATTGCAAGAGGAACCCTATATCTGCAGATGATATAATTCAGTAGAAATTTTGAAATTTGCACACCAGTGATATAGGTCATAGGGATAGCCTTGATCCATTTTGTAAAGTACTCTGTGGCTGTAATGATGAACTTGTGTCCATTTGCAGATGTCGGGTGAATCTTACCAATAAGATCCAATCCCCATTGAGAAAAGGGCCACAGAGATATGACATAATGAAGCTCTTGGGCTGGTGCGTGAATGTAATTTCCATGGATTTGGCATTTGTAGCATTTCTTGATAAAATCATGAACATCCTTTTCCATAGTGGGCCAATAATACCCAGCATGAATCAACTTTTTAGCTAGACTCAGACCCTTGAAATGGCCCCCAAATATACCATCATGAACCTTGTGTAAAGTCGTTTATATTGAATGTTTTTAGGATTTCTTATCATTGCAATCTAGTTTTTGTGATTGAGCTAGTTTAATGTTTATATTGCTTTGATGATTTCCAAATTCCTATTTACATTAATTGGTGAACCTGACGTGAAATAACCATTTAACCATGTTTTGAGTGCCTTTTGAGCTGATTTGCAGGTGAAAACCCGAGAAACAGAGCAATTCAGACCTTTCTGGACACTCCTGTGCCTGTGCAGAAGGGATCTACGCCTGCGTAGCTTAGATCTGCACCTGTGTAGCTTAGATCTACACCTATGTAGCTGAAATCTACGCCTGTGTTAGGCCAAAAACAGGGGTAAAAATAGTTGTTTTCACTTGCAAGTTTGTTTGTTTGTAATTTGTTTCTTGCATTATGGTTTTTTGGTACTAATTCTCTGTGCAACATCTTGGCGTTACGTGTGACAAAGACTAAGAATGAAACTACTAATGAATCTCATGCAGGACACAGTCAAAGACTTACATTAAAACAACATTTTGCTTGCAATTTTTTTTAAAGTAGTTGCACATTTCGTTTCTTAAAGTATAACGAACACCATGCATGCTTTGTTTGCTTTTAGTTTGATTGCATGTTTCAACCTTTAGAATTGGGCCTGCCTCCCAATTTGCTTGGCACTTCACACAGGCATTGGTGAGAGGGAACGACCCTAAGTGGTGACGGGCTAAAACCAAGCTCTTCTGAACCACTCTAAATAATTGTGGATGCAATGAAAGTTGTAGACAACAAGTGCTGGAATGGTATTGTGACGATTTATTCGCCGGATAAATACCCACCCGAACGGATGCCCTTACTAGAATCTCTAGTTTTTAAAGGCCAAAATCCTTCTATCTATTGGCTTAGGTGTTGTGATACGTGCATGCCGAAGACACCTCTCATGTACTCCTCAGTTAGAGATAGAAAGTTCTTGGGAAGTGATGCCCCTTGAACTCAAAGCTTGGTATGCCTAAGAAGTGAGTGCACTATAAGGGGGAGCCAATGCTACCAAGCGTCTAGCTATCCAGCTAAGTGTTGTATTTTATGGTTAGAGGATTCAACAGATATTGCCCTTGCCAGCCATAGGATTTGTTGTAAATGTGCTTGATTGTCTTGAGTCCAAGTCAAACAAACATTTTGTCTTCTGTGATTGTCAAAGGTTAAATTAAAAAAAAAAACTTTCAAAAGCACTCATAATCAACTTGGATTTTCAAAATCAATAACCTTCAAATTCAAGAGCAAGATCCAAACAAAAATTCCAAATTTGTTCAAGTATTCATCCAACATTTGAACATGGCTTGTCAAAACATAGAATGTCTTTGTTTCAAAATTCATTTCACTTTAGGCTAGGTTTTGCATAGTCCCATTTAGGTCCTAAGGCATATATTCATTTCCCTTCATTTTAGTCCATTTTCATTGCAAGCGTCCTCATTTTCCACTTAGGTTTAAAATCATTTCCCTAAGTTTTCATTTCATTGTCATATCCAAGACAGATTTCCATTTAGGTTGCATAGGTTACATTTCGCATATTCCAAGTCATTGGTTTTCATATATCCTTATCGTTGCATTGTCATATCATATCCTTAGATCATTTTCATATCATATCCTAAGTCATTGTCATAATCATTGCTTTCTTGCATGTAGTCTCAAAACTAGGTTTTGTCATACTTGAGTAATCCAAATCTTTGAATAAACCCTAAGTCATTGTTAAGAAGTGTAGACCTTATCAAATTTTTGTCTTTTTGTCATCAATGTCATTTGGTCAAACCTAGCTTAGTATCCAAGAATATAGGGGAGACATTGTCATTTTGTCCTTTTGTCACTTGGTCCTTTTGTCCTTTGAGGTCTAGACATCATTTCAATTTCCCAAGGGTCTCATTTTTAGAATTGCATTCATGAGTTTGTCAAAATCTTGAAAAAACAACAAAAACATAGGTTGCATTCTTGCCACAGATTGCATTTTCATTTATTTAGGTTGCATTTAGTTGCATATCATACATCATCCTCTTAAAATCAAAAAATTCCAAAAAATATTGCATTTGCATAGTGACATGCCTGTTGAAACAAGGTCGAAATCTAAGAAGATGGGCGAACCAACATATCAACCCATTGACAATGTATCAAACTCACAGTTTCAACCTAGTCAATCATTACAAATTGAAGGTTCGTCAAACACATCATTACCACCATATGGAATGGTTCAACTTGGACCACCTCCATTATATGAGCCAGTGTTTGTACCCATGAAACTAGGATATGGGAGTGTTCCACCAACACCAAGAGGAAATGCACCATTCGATTGGAATCAATCAAACCTGCAACATGACATTCAAACTCAAACATTAGATGAGGAACAAACTCTTTCACAAGGATTTGGTTTAGATCAAGGCATTCAACAAGAAATAAATCCAAATGTTTTACCAAATTCTTCATCAGATTCTGATGCTTCCGATGATGTTGATATGTTCCTTAAAGGTCTGAAGTTGACAAAAAAGATGGATAAATTCTTGAACAAGGTCTTTAAGATGTTCCCACAAAAATATCTTGACATGATGAGTAATGTGACCTCCTCAAGTGAGAAAATTAATGTGCAAAAACAACAAGGCAGTGAGCCGTTAAGTTTCTCTCCACATCCAAATGAAGAAAATGTACAACAAGAACTTCAACACACCTTGATGAGTAAACGTGTTTCAAAAACGTTGACAGTGACTATTCCTCAAAAGTCATCATTCGAAACAATAAAGAATCCATTATTTAATACAACACCTATAACACAAGATCAAATGAGGGCCACACAAATAATGACAGCTGTCCCTCAACAAGAAATGATTCCTCGAATAATTACAAGTGGATCAAAATCTAAGATGCAAGAAAGCTTTACGACTGGAATGCCTAATCTTACTAATGTCCAAAACAACTCTACAATGCAACAAAGTTCCTATGTCCCATTAAGTTCAATATATTTGCCAGATACTCAAGTACCCGTTATGCAAAATATTGTGACATATCCTTCGATAGTGGCAACACAAAGAGCCACAAATAGTGGTATGCACCAACAACAAATGTTGCAACAATTGAGGAATACACAAAAGGCACAATCGAATGCGCAAACAAGCAATGCACAACAACAACATGTTGCAGCGTCTTTTGCACCATTACAAGTTAATCCAAACTTGCAAACACCACAGTGGATTGGACAAACAACACAACAAGTCAATGCAAGTGCCATACCCCATCTAATGGAGAAACAACAAAAACCTCCCAAACAAAGTTTTTTGTAAATGATGGGATTTACATCAAGACAACAATGATTGGCACAAAGTCAGCCAATTCTGATTCTTCAGCATCAACAACAACATATGCCTCCATATGTGCCAAGACAAACAAGTTATCATACTTCACAACCACAATTGATGTCTCTGCAATATCAACAACACCCTCAATTGCAATATCAACCAAGGCTACCAATCATGATTCCACCACAAGAAGCACAACAACAAGGTCAATGTCAAGGCACGACACAACCACATCAAAAAGAGCTATATCAAGACCTTTATATGCTAGAGACACCAAAGACAACAATTTCTGAGCATCAATAGCCAATGGAGAGCAGGATGTATCGACAAAGAGTACACCCAAGAGTGAATGATGAACTTCCAAAATCTTCACTACCTAACGCATTTGCACGACAGCTTGAGAAGTTGCAATGACAAGTCAACGCATTGGAAACCAAAGGAACAAAGAAATTGTACATAGATCAAGATTTATGTCCTAATCCATTTGACAAGAGCTTGTACATGCCTCCCTTCCCTAAGCATTTTGAGGCACCTAATTTTGAGAAATATAAAGGAAATGGCAATCCAAAAGACCATATTCAAGCATTTTTCATAGCATGTACTAAAGTGAGTTATGAGGAAACATATTTAATGCGCTTATTCGCATGAAGTCTCACAGGACAAGCCATGGATTGGTATTCGCATTTGCCAGGGAATATAAAGACTTGGTTGGAATTGGCTCAAAAGTTTATATCCCACTTCACATTCAACATTGATAGTGAAGTGACTATGTTAGATTTATGCAACACCAGGCAAAGCCAAGGTGAACCATTAGTGACTTTCTTACAACGATGGTGAAGCTTGTATAGTCGTTCTTTCCTAGATATACCTGAAGAACAACAAGTGAACTTATTTATTCAAAATTTGGTCCCAGAAATGATGTATGAGCTCAAATTGAAAAGTCCCAGTACCATTGAGAAACTCATTAAGAAAGGGATGAACATTGAAACTACTCTTGTAGCTAAGGGAATCATTAAGCTCAACAAAGATAGTGACAACACAAACAATTCAGGGGACATAAATAGATTTTGGTACAAAAACAAGAATGTCACTAATGACGGAGTTGCCGATGCAAGAGTAGTAAATGCAAATCAACCCATGTTCACAATAAAGAAATTGAGTGCTCCTAATATGTCAACTATGGAACAAAATCAAACACCAGTAAGCAGTGTTACTCAACATCCGCAATACCAACAATACACTCAACAATATAATCAACAACAAGGTCAGCAACAAAACCAGCAACGAAAACCTTTCTGATCAAGGGATGGGCCTCCTCGATAGTTTACACCATTGGGAGAGCCTATTAAGTTAGTAATGAAATAATTAATAAAAGCAAAGTTTATCAAGTTACTAGATATCAAGGCAGAACCATTGGTAAAGCCGCATTGGTGGAATGATAATGCATATTGTGAATACCATCAGTCAAAAGGACATAATGTTGAAATGTGGCGACTGATCAGCAAAGTACTGTACACTAATTTTTTTTGCCGTTTTTGTTGATGAAAACCGACATTGTAATAAAACCCTAAAAAGACCGACTTTGTTTGTTGCCCTAAAAACGCATGTTATAAGTGGCTGGGATGCTTAAGGCATTGTAAGGTTGATGTACTATTTTTTTTTTTTTGCTGGATAATAAGAAAGATTGGACGGCTGTGTATGGTGGACGTAACCCATTCTGGGTGAACCACGTTAAATCTCTGTGTTATCTGTGTCCTGTTTTATTTCTTTATCTTTTGTATTTAAATCTGCATATAATTGTTAGTTCATATTTGCTTTGGATCTTCTTGAAACCCTAACAATTGGTATCAGAGCGAGGTTTTCTGTAAATTGGCAGGACTTTCAGATTTGAGTGGGAGCAATGGAGGATTCCAAATTCAAGGTCGAAAAGTTTAACGGCCAGAATTATCAGTTATGGAAAATGCAGATGGAGGATTACCTGTATCAAAAGGATTTGTGGCGGCCATTGGAAGGAAAGGCAAAGAAACCGACCACAATATCAGATGAAGAGTGGGACATTTTAGATAGAAAGGCACTAGGATCCATTCGATTGTGCCTTGCAGCGTCTGTAGCATTCAATATAACAGAAGCAAAAACGACTGTAGATTTGATGGCAACATTGGCTAAGCTGTATGAGAAACCCTCGGCTTCGAATAAGGTATTTCTTATGAAGCGTTTGTTTAATTTGAAAATGAGTGAGGGAGGATCTGTAGCGGAGCACTTAAATGAATTTAATACAATTACCAGTCAATTGTCTTCGGTAAAAATTACCTTTGCAGAAGAGGTTAGGGCTCTCTTGATTTTATGTTCTTTGCCAGAAAGCTGGAATAGCTTGGTTATGGCTGTAAGTAACTCTGTCTCTGGTAAAAATACTTTGGTATTTGATGATATTGTTGGTGTTATCCTAAGCGAGGAAATGCGAAGGAAAAGCACAGGTGAGACTCCAACATCATCGGGTAGTGTTTTGAATGTGGAGAACAGAGGAAGATCAAAGGAAAGAGGAAAAGGCCCTGGAAATGAGAAGTCACGAGGGAAGTCAAAGAAAGGACGCTCTCAATCTAGAGGAAAGAAAGATTGCTGGTACTGCGGAAAACCTGGTCATCTAAAGAAAGACTGTTGGTCTCGGAAAAACAAAGAAGGAGACAAAAATGAAAATGACAGTAAGGAAGCTAATATTGCAAGTAATACTCTACAAGATGCTTTAATCTTATGTTTGGATAATGTTAATGATTCCTGGGTAATAGATTCTGGGGCTTCATTTCATGCTACACCCCATAGAAAATATTTTCTAGATTATGTTCAAGGTGATTTTGGACAGGTATATTTGGGTGATGATGAGCCCTGTCAAATTGTTGGAAAAGGAAAGATAAAGATCAAGTTGCAGAATGGTAATGACTGGTTTCTGCAGGAGGTAAGACATGTTCCTAATTTAAGAAGAAATTTAATTTCTGCAGGGCAACTAGGTAGTGAAGGTTGCATAGTTACCTTCTCAGATAGTATGTGGAAGGTCACTAAAGGATCGTTAGTAGTAGCTAAAGGTGCGAAGGTAGGCACATTATATCTGTGTACTGGTAACACTTACTCTACCTTAGCTGCTACAGATAAAGTTAATGCAGGGACAACAACAATAAATGTTGCAAGAACAGATTCGATAATGTGGCACCATAGGCTTGGGCACATGAGTGAGAAAGGGATGAAAATCCTTCACTCCAAAAATCTATTGCCAGGACTAAAGAAGATTGATTTAGAGTTCTGTGAAAACTGTGTTTATGGTAAACAGAAAAGAGTCAGATTTCTCAAGGTTGGGAAAGAGAAGAAGAGTGAGAAGTTAGAGCTTGTACATTCAGATGTATGGGGACCGGCTCAAGTATCATCTCTTGGTGGCTCTTGTTATTATGTTATTTTTATTGATGACTCAACTAGAAAAACATGGGTATATTTCCTAAAACAAAAATCAGATGTTTTTGAAACTTTTAAGAAATGGAAAGCTCTGGTTGAGAATGAGACAGGAAAAAAGTTGAAGTGTCTCAGATCGGATAATGGAGGTGAGTATTGCAGCAAAGCATTTGAAGATTACTGTTCCTTAAATGGGATTCGAAAGCAGAAGACAGTTCCAGGAACTCCACAGGAAAATGGTGTGTCAGAGAGAATGAATAGGACCATCATGGAACGTGCGAGGAGCATGAGATTGCATGCTGGATTGCCCTTACATTTTTGGGCAGATGCTGTACATACTGCTGTCTATTTGATAAATAGAGGACCTTCAACCCCTTTGGATGGTGGTATTCCAGAGGAGGCATGGACTGGTAAAAAGGTAAATTATTCTTTTCTAAAAACTTTTGGTTGTGAAGCTTTTGTCCATGTTGATAAAGAAAACAGAACCAAGCTTGATGCTAAATCTCAGAAATGTACCTTCATTGGATATGGGATAGATGAATATGGCTATCGGTTATGGGATTTTGAAAATAAGAAAATAATTAGAAGTAGAGATGTTATATTCAATGAGAAGGTTGTGTATAAAGAACAAATGCAGGAAAAGAAGCATGAACAGGACAAACAAGAATATGTGGTGTTGGATGAGATTCCTGAAAATGAAATGCCACAGGTACCTGATGCTCAGCAACAACAGATTGTCCCACAAACTCCTGCAAGTGTTAGACGTTCTACGAGGACAAGTAGACCCCCTGAAAGATTTTCTCCTTCTTTGTATTCTATTTTATTAACAGATTCTGGTGAACCAGAAGAATATGAAGAAGCAATGCAGGTGGATGCCAAACAACAATGGCAACTAGGCATGAAAGAGGAGATGGACTCCTTGATGAAAAATAAGACTTGGGACTTAGTCCCTTTACCTGCAGGAAAAAGAGCCTTGCCTAACAAATGGGTTTATCGGCTGAAGGAGGAGGAAGGAGGTCAGAAAAGATATAAGGCCAGACTGGTGGTAAAAGGTTTTGCACAGAAAAAGGGTATAGATTATGATGAAATATTTTCTCCAGTTGTAAAAATGACTTCAATTAGAACTGTACTTAGTCTTGTGGCTGCAGATGATTTACATCTTGAACAATTAGATGTCAAAACAGCTTTTCTCCATGGAGATTTGGAGGAGGAAATTTACATGTTGCAACCACAGGGATATGAGGTCAAAGGTAAGGAGAACTTGGTGTGCAGGTTGAAGAAAAGTCTGTATGGCCTAAAGCAAGCACCCCGACAATGGTATTTAAAATTTGATAGTTTCATGGCTGAACACGGTTATCATAGATGTCATTATGATCATTGTGTATATTTTAAGAGATTTGATAATGGCAGTTATATTATCCTATTGCTTTATGTTGATGACATGCTTGTTGCTGGGTCTAACATGCAACATATAAATGATCTTAAACAGAAATTAGCCAGGTCATTTGCTATGAAGGATTTGGGTGCAGCTAAGCAAATTCTCGGTATGAGGATTACACGGGACAGGAAAAATAGAACCTTGAATTTGTCCCAAAGTGAGTATATAAAGAAGGTGTTGAAAAGATTTAACATGCAGGATGCAAAAGCAGTCAGTACACCTTTGGCTAGTCATTTCAAATTGACTAAGGAGATGTGTCCAAAGGCACAGGAAGAGGTTAATAAAATGTCTAACATCCCGTATTCATCAGCTGTTGGCAGTCTGATGTATGCAATGGTATGCACAAGGCCAGATATTGCACATGCAGTGGGAGTTGTGAGCAGGTTTATGAGTAATCCGGGTATGGAACATTGGAATGCTGTAAAATGGATTCTTCGGTATTTGAAAGGAACTACTACGAAGGCATTATGTTTCAAAGGATCTAATGCTGCTTTAAGTGGATTTGTTGACTCTGATCTGGCAGGTGATATTGATTCACGGAGGAGTACTACAGGGTATGTTTTTACTATAGGGGGAACTGCAGTCAGTTGGATTTCTAGGCTGCAAAAGGTTGTTGCACTTTCAACCACTGAAGCTGAGTATGTTGCTGCTACAGAAGCCAGCAAAGAGATGATTTGGTTGCAATGTTTTCTGAAGGAATTGGGTCAGACACAAGAGGATAGCCCATTGTATACTGATAGCCAGAGTGCCATTCATCTTGCGAAGAACTCTGCTTTTCATTCAAGGACAAAGCACATTCAGCTCAGGTACCACTTCATCCGGACTATTTTGGAGGAAGGTCAGTTACGGCTTGAGAAGATTCACACAAGTGAGAATCCTGCCGATATGTTCACAAAGGCAGTTCCACAGGAGAAGTTGATTTCTTCATCAGTTTCTGTTGGTCTTCTTGATTAATAATTGTGGAATTTATACCAGTCAAGTCCTAGTGTTTTATCCAGCGGATGTTGCATGTACAGTGGTGTCGTGTAGTATCAGTCTCCAAGTGGGAGATTGTTCGGTGTGGAGCCTGATCAGTCTCCAAGTGGGAGATTGTTGAAATGTGGCGACTGATCAGCAAAGTACTGTACACTCAGCACGTATCCTCGCCGGGGTCCGGGGCCGGGCCGGGCCCCGGGCAGGGGTTCGGGGGCGGCAGCTCCCGAGAAAGCGGGGGTTCGGGGGCGGCAGCCCCCGAGAAAATTTTTTTTGCCGTTTTTGTTGATGAAAACCGACATTGTAATAAAACCCTAAAAAGGCCGACTTTGTTTGTTGCCCTAAAAACGCATGTTATAAGTGGCTGGGATGCTTAAGGCATTGTAAGGTTGATGTACTATTTTTTTTTTTTTGCTGGATAATAAGAAAGATTGGACGGCTGTGTATGGTGGACGTAACCCATTCTGGGTGAACCACGTTAAATCTCTGTGTTATCTGTGTCCTGTTTTATTTCTTTATCTTTTGTATTTAAATCTGCATATAATTGTTAGTTCATATTTGCTTTGGATCTGCTTGAAACCCTAACACATAAAACCGCATTGTGTTTTCAATTGAAACATATGACTCAAGACTTGTTAGATCAAGGAGTAATTGAGGTAGACCCGCCCAACGCGACCTCTAACACTGATCATACAATTTTTAAAACTCCTTTGCTTGATCATGATAAGGGTAAAGCATCTTCTTCACACTCTACCCAAACAACAAATCTTAATTATGCAAATAATGGTTATAACAATGTCATGAATTGTTTTCGAGTGTCAAATGAGTATGTTTCCACCATAAGAATAAAGGGACAAGATCCTTCTTGCGCAGTCACCACTCATCGATCCAAAATAGTCCTGAAAGGAGCTCCTACACTTCCTCCTAAATCAACTCCTATGAGTCAGTATAATCTCCTAGATCATCTGGGAAAGATACCTGCACAAATATCAATCCTTGAGTTGTTGAAAATTTCCGCTATGCATCATGCAGTCCTCGATAAAGCTTTAACTAAATCCACCATACCGATAGACATTGATGTTGACCAGTTTCAAGCCTGAATTGGACATTTAGCCATCTCCCAACATGTCGCCTTTTCTGATAATGATATTTCACTTGATAAGCTCCCTCATAATGATCCATTACATCTCAAAGTCTTTGTCCATAATTGCAAAATCCGATGAGTCTTGATAGATGGCAGAGCAGGTCTTAACATTTGTACCTTAAGGGTAGTCATTGGTCTTGGTTATACAGAAAATGACATTGATTCTTCCAAAAGAATTACAATCAAAGCATATGATGATGTTGAGCATCCATCTAAAGGGGTAATTTCATTACCTATCAGAGTCGGTCCAATGACAGAAAACACTTTCCTGTAGGTCCTAGACCTTGATCTCCCTTACAATATGATTCTTGGTCATCCGTGGATCCACACAATGAAAGCAGTTCCATCTACTTATCATCAGTGTTTAAAATATCCTTACAAAGGGACTGAGATAACAATTCCAGGAGATCATAATCCATTTCAATTTTGTGCTAATCTAAAGGATTCCCCGAAGCAACAAGTCCCAGTCAATAGGGAGGCCCACTCACATAACTATGTGGATCCTAATGAATTGTTAGATGTTGTCAAAGGAAAATTGAAGATACAGGACCAAGGATGCAGAGAGTATTCAATGGCTCAAACATTCCTCATTGGGAATTTACCAATATCTCCAAAATCACATGGCAAACCACATTTGTTGCAAAAGGAACCTAAGATAGTCATTCAATATTAGCCCCCCACTACATTTACAAGATGGGGTGAACTTGACAAGGAAACTTTGGATGATGATGTCATAGATTGGCTTTATAAGGATCCAACTGAGACACCACCTATCAGGTTGCCAATGGAGCGATACGACAAAGGGTTTACTATGCTGCAGAAAAAGGGATATGATGGCTGTAGTGGCTTGGGCCTTGACAAGAAAGGAAGACTAGAACCTATTATACCCAAGATGCGACCTACAACTTTAGGGTTATTTTTTATACCATTGTGAATTGGACCCTCATCTACCAAAGTGACCACGTGTGGAAAAGAGCATGACTCTGATGATGAAATAACACCTGAGGATATCCAACCCAAAACTGATTCCAATGAATGGTAATGGAGTTCCTTTTCTTCTAGTTCCTATGCCCTTGAAGATATTTTCCTTGACCCTGATGATTTTCCCATGGAAGACAAACATGAAATAACTTCCCCACCCAAAACGTGTCCTAACGCTTGGATAGAGTCATTCTAGGACCCAAGCTCTGAATCAGATACAAGCAGTTAAGACATGGATACCATGAATTTTTACATCTTTACCATCTCGGCCCTCTCTCTCCTTAAAACCGATGATGACATGCCTATTGTCTATCCTCAGCTTATCCAACATGACCAACAAGAACCACTCACATTGGATTGTTTTCAAAATGACAAAGCAATTACAGAATTCCTTGGACTACGGGTAGGCATACCACAAGGTGATCATAAGGCAGGGTTTGCTATTGATTTAGATTCTACAACATATTTTGGGGAGTCAACTCCATCTTCTAGTCATAAAAATGAAAAAGAAAAAGAAAAAGTAAAAAATCAAAAGAATAGGTCTTTGAGTGAAAACCGTAAGGCACTCTCTGACCACGAAAAAGTCAAAATAAAAGACGTACCTATAGGTGAAAACCTCTCTGAGGTGCCCAAAGGTGGAAGATTGGAAATACCCCTATCAAGTCAGGATAAATCAACATTGCTTGTGGAAATGACCGAAGAGATAAATTTGGGTACACTTGACAACCCTAAGGTCATTCATTTTGCTGCTTCTCTATCAAAACAAGAAAGAATAGATTTTGTCAATTTCTTTCTCGAGAAGATCAGTTTTGCATGGTCCTATGCAGATATGCCTAACCTTGATCCAGAATTAGTCCTTCATCACTTGCCATTAAAATCAGATGCCAAGCCCATCAAATAGAAACTCAGAAAGATGAATCCTCAGGTGGCTCTCCTGGTCAAGGTAGAACTAAAAAAATTATTAGATGTGGGCTTTATCAGACCCATTGATTATGCAGACTGGATTTCAAATTTGGTACCAGTTAGCAAAGTAATTGGGGGCATCAGAATCTGTATGGATTTTAGGGATCTTAATAAAGCATGCCCTAAAGATGATTTTCCACTGCCAAATATAGACATCATAGTTGACATGACTGCCAGATATGAGATGTTATCATTGATGGATGGTTTTTCTGGATATAATCAAATTCACATTGCTCCTGAAGATCAACATAAGACTGCATTCACATGTGCTTGGGGTACCTACTACTGGAATGTGATGCCCTTTGGTCTTAAAAATGCTGGCCCAACATATCAAAGAGCTATGATGACAAATTTCCATGATTTTATGCATACTTTGATGGAAGACTATGTTGATGACCTATTATGCAAATCTGTCACAAGAGATAGTCATCTAGCCATCCTTGGCCCAATCTTTGATCGAATGGAAACCTACAAGCTCAGACTCAACCTAAAGAAATGTGTCTTTGGTGTCACAGCTGACAAATTATTAGGGTACATTGTTTCTCATAGAGGCATCGAAGTAGACCCTGCAAAGGTTAAAACAATAATGGATATGCCTCCTCCTTCCAATCTCCATCAACTAAGAAGTCTGCATGGAAAGCTAGAGTCAATCCACCAGTTTATAGCTCAATTGGTAGACAAATGTCATCCCTTCTAGCATTTATTGCATAAAGGTGTCACTTTTAAATGGACTGAGCAATGTCAATCAACATTTCAAACTCTTAAGTATTATCTGTTGTCACCACCTATTCTGATGCCTCCTATAGAAGGAAAGCCATTCATATTGTATATTTCTGCAACTAAAACAACATTAGGAGTTCTTTTAGCCCAACAAGATGAAAAAGGCAAAGAATGGGCTATTTATTATATCAGTCGAATGCTAGTAGGCTATGAGCTGAATTATTCAACTATTGAATGGGCATGTTTAGCAGTGGTATTTGCAACACAGAAGCTTCAACACTATATGTTAAATCATCAGACATTGCTAGTTGCAAAAATTGATCCCTTAAAATACTTGCTTAGTAGGGCAGCTTTGACAGGTCACCTAGCAAAGTTGGTTATGATCCTCAGTGAGTTTGATATTGAGTACATTGAGAGAAAGGCAATAAAGGACAAATCATAGCAGATCAACTTGCAGAGGCACCTCTTCATGATGATCATCCAATGCTGACGGATTTTCTGGATGAATCAGTCTTTGCTGTCACATCTTCTAATGAATGGAAATTATATTTTGATGGATCCCAAACCAAATTTGGGTCCGGAGCAAGTATATTGTTTGTCACCCCTCAAGGTGATGCTATTCCCAAATCCTACAAAATAACCTTCCATTGCACAAATAATATTGTAGAATATGAAGCTCTGGTCACAGGACTCCGAATATCGATCCACTAGAACATCACACATTTGCAAGTCTATGGAGATTCCCAGTTAGTCATCCGTCAAGTGAATGATGACTATGAAACAAAAGATGAAAAGCTTATTCCCTACAAGCATATGGTGGATTTCTTCAAGACAAAATTTATGGCTCTCCATTTCAGTCAAGTTCCAAGAATTCAAAACAAGTCAGCAGATGCGATGGCCACTATTGCTTCCATGTTAAATATGCCCCATAATATGGATAGATGTGAATTTTTGGTCGAATAATTGCTTGTCCCTTCTTTTGAAATTTTGACAGTAGATGTGATGTGTCTTCTTGTTGGTCCTAATTCCCCATGTTACAATGACATCTATCAATATTTGAAATCCCAAACCTTACCACCTAGCCTTTCCTCTAACCAACGCCGAGCCTTCATTCGCCAGACAGCCAAATATGTCATTATCGTAGACACCCTTTACCATTGTTCCTTTGATCATACCCTCCTCAGGTGTTTGGATTCTAACAAGGCACAAATGGCTTTACACGAGGTTCATGATGGTATATGTGGGGGCCATTTCAATGGTCTGAGTCTAGCTAAAAAATTGATTCATGCTGGGTATTATTGGCCCACTATGGAAAAGGATGTTCATGATTTTGTCAAGAAATGCTACAAATGCCAAATCCATGGAAATTAGATTCATGTGCCAACCCAAGAGCTTCATTTTGTCATATCTTCGTGGCCCGTTTCTCAATGGGGATTGGATCTTATTGGTAAGATTCACCTGACATCTGCAAATGGACACAAGTTCATCATTACAGCCATAGAGTATTTTACAAAATGGATCGAGGCTATCCCTATGACCTATATCACTGGTGTGCAAATTTGAAATTTTTTACTGAATTATATCATCTACAGATATGGGGTTCCTCTTGCAATAGTCACAGATAATGGCCATCCATTCAAGAATAAAGATGTCAAGGAACTCTATGAAAAGTTTCATATCCAACACCATTTCTCCAGTCCCTACTATCCACAAGGTAATGGTCAAGTCGAAGCATCAAATAAAACCATTATTAAGATCCTAAAAAAGGTAGTCAATGATGCTGGTCGAGATTGGCATGTACAGTTGAATCCAACACTATGGGCTTATCGCACTTCTATCTGCACACCTACTGGTGCAACACCTTATTCTTTGGTGTATGGTGCGGAAGCCATTTTACCCTTCGAAGTGGAAATTCCCTCTTTGCGTTTTTTCTTGAAACATTTGATTGATGATGAGATGCATAGAGTCTCTCAGTTGCATCAGCTTGAGATGTTAGATGAGAAACGTCAGACAACCCTGACACATTTGTAGGCATATCAAAACCATCTCCATCACTCTTATAATAAGAAGGTCAAAGGGAGACACTTCAAAGTGGGAGATCTAGTTTTAAAGGCAAACCCCAAGAATACATAATCTAATGACATCATCAAAGGAAAGTTTGAACCTAATTGGGTTGGACCTTTCATAGTTACTGCAGCCTATGGTTCGGGGGCATATCAGCTTGCAACCCTAGAAGGTGAATCTTTGTTAGATCCTATAAATAGCATGCACCTTCGCAAGTACTGGGCATAGTTCTTTTGTCAGCAGTTCTTCAATATGATCCTGAAAAGAAAAAAATACAAAAAAATTAAAAAAATAAAAAAAAAACAAAAAAAAACAAACAAAAGTAAAGAAAAATAATTCGCCCTCTAGTGAAAACCTGGCAAATAGGCACCATGTGTAAAAGATTATTGCTTCGTCATCTATCATGACCCCTAGCTATACTTTCCCTCCGCAACTTTTTCATGCTTATCCTTGTCCTGACCCAATGTTCTATTCTAGGCCTGTGAGTGGTCAACATAATTGTCTTGCATACTCAGGTTTCCAGTCCTTGTGCATATGTTTTGGTCCTGGTCATTGTATATCTGTCTTTCAACTGTTCATTGGGTGTGCCCCTTGTCATGATCAATTACTAGAGCTTTCAAATTGAATAATGTCCTAAAAATAATTCAAAAAAAAAAATCAAAAAATGTCCTGAAAAAATCCCCCCCAAAAATGCAAAAATGTCCTAAAATAATTCAAAAAAAAAAATCCAAAAAATGTCCTGAAATAATTCAAAAAAAAAATCAAATAATGTCCTAAAAAATTCCAAAAAAATCAAATAACGTCCTGAAAAAATCCAAAAAAATCAAATAATGTCCTGAAAAAATCCCTAAAAACCAAATAAAGTGTTGAAAAAAACGAACAAAAAAATTGTAAAAAACTCGAAATTCCTACAAATTGAAAAACATCAAATTCCAAAAACAATTTCTTTGGCATTTTGCATTTTGTCAATAAATAATCCCTTTATGCATAGACATATCGCTGAGCATACATCCAACAACACTCAATCACATACTGCGCTTTACTAAAATCACGCATTAACAGATGAACTTTTCAATCAAACTAGGCATTCAAACTAATCAAAATTGTCATGTCAATCAATCAGCATCAAAATCATTTGTCCTTTTCACTATTATCATGGGTCTTATACAGGGTGTGGTATACTCGAAACCAGACCGTGTCCTGTCTTAGACGGGGTACCGCATTCCTTGAAACCAGATAACATGATCATTCTTGTTTTCCACCTTTGACAATGGCGATCAGATTGTTTGTTTGACTTGGTCAAATTTATGTGTCTTATCTTTTTACTAATTTATCTTTGGCTTCGATCATGTTCCTATGTTGCTCGATGATGTCATTGAGTGATTTAGAGTGACCGGGATGGTTCATGGTCTCTTTGTTTTTTTGTTATGTTTGTTGTTTGTGGAATGTTTGTCACAAACTGGGGCAACTATATCATTGGGTGTTTGTGATAAGTATGTTTGCTTTGTGAGCGCTGCACATACCTCGACCCTTGATGTATGCACCCTAGGATGCTTCACTCATTCCTTGTGTGCGATGTGTCTGTCTTTTGCAAAAGGGGTTGCGTTCCAACTCTAGCCTTCAATGCCATGATGCTCTGCATCCGCTTTGCTGCATTAAATAAAGGTTCTCACCTACTTATGTGCATATGTAAAAGCAAGTTTTCCTTCATCTCTAACTATCCTCTATCTAATTTCTTCTTACTAACATTTCTTCCATCAGTCTTGGCGATCCGTTCGAACCTATCGTCTTCTGTCATTCTTATCGATCAAATTGGCCTCTTTTCTGGATGTTTTCGGCCAATTCCTCGAGGGGGCATGCATATGTCATTGTTATTGTCTGGGGCATTTTCATTATTGTTCTTTGAAACAATGCTTAGAATTGCATTGTCTCAAAGAGGGGCAAAATATAGACATCTAAAAATGGTCAATGCTTGCGGAGTCATACTTTAACATTTGTGCATTGCCTTATTTTAGGGTTTTTTGCGTCGCATTAACATTTCTTCTATGTTGTGTACTTGGTCTTTATCATTTGCGAGCATCGAGTCCTTCTTCTGCATTCTTCATTTTTCTCACTTTCGAATTTGGTCTTGTTGATAATAATCTTTAGTCATGATTTTGGTCGATTTTATCTTGTTGCATCAATGTGCATGCTCATTTATCATCATTTTGGACATCGTCAATCCTAATCAATGATGGAATTAGGGTTTTTGTCCTCTTGTCAATCTTGTCATTTTGTGATCGATTTGTCATCGATCGTTGTCCTTTTCAATCTTGTCATTTTGCGATCGATTCGTCATCGATGCTTGTTCTCTTGTCAATGTCGTCAATTTTGCGATCGATTTGTCATCAATTGTTGTCCTTTTCAATTGTGTTAATTTGGATCAATTAGTCATTGTTCCTCGTCAATTGGTGCCTATCAATTTGGTCTCTTTATCAATCTTGGTCAATTTGTCAACCAATCTCAATTGTTTATCAGCATTGGTCCTTTGTCAATCAAAATTATGATCGAATCTACATCAATTATCTTTTGTCAAGACTTAATTGTCGTCCTTGCATTTCTAATTCATCTTCTAAGGTTTTATGATTTATTCATTTAATCTTGTTTGTCATTTTCCCTCTATGTTAAATAATTTATTTATTTATCCTAAGTCTTCTTGTCACAATTAAATATTTATTTAATTGGCTAATTAATTCCCCCTCTTTTTGTGAATTAATTAATGAATGAAAAAAATTGTTAATTAATTCACCTAATTTTCTAATTTCATCAATTTCTAATTTCCTAATTTCCACCTCATTTTCTAATTTGCCAAATTCAATTTCCACCTAATCAATTCCTCTCTAGTCTCTCCCTATTTTTGTGCTTCGGTGGAAGCATGAATTTCTCATGCGTCATGCTATTGGCATAGCAAGATGTCATAGGCTTTTAGTCCTCTAACCTTTGCATTGGCAATATGTCATAATTCATGACATAGAAGGTGTCATAACCTTCTTCCTTCAACTCAATTTTGCCATTTTGAAATCAACTGCCTCTAATATCAATTTCATGCTAATCTTCTCCTCTCTCCAATTTGTCTATAAATTGGATGAGTTTCTTCAATCATTGAACTAATCACATTTTTCAGAGAATCACATTATCAAGCTAATCATATTTTTGAACCGAATCAATCAATCAACTACACTTCTAGTATCCTCGCGCTATCAAAATCAATCTTACTTGATGCTTTTACACTTGTAGGTGAGATCCACACAAATCCACTATTTGGAAGAAAAAGAAGGACAATGGAGGTCAATTGGAAGAGACATTGGTGATGGATTTTTATGTATTTTGAATGTCTTGTTTTCAATTCTTCTATTGAGTGTAATTAGGATTTATTTCATTGCAAATTGGCTTTGTGGTTAGCTAATATCTATTTTCTTTGATGAATTCTCAATTCCTGATCAACATTTCTCATGTGTCATACTATTGGCATAGCAAGATGTCATAGGCTTTTAGTCCTCTAACCTTTGCATTGGCAATATGTCATAATTCATGACATAGAAGGTGTCATAACCTTCTTCCTTCAACTCAATTTTGCCATTTTTGAAATCAATTGCCTCTAATATCAATTTCATGCTAATCTTCTCCTCTCTCCAATTTGTCTATAAATTGGATGAGTTTCATCAATCAAGGGATCAATTAATCACATTTTGGAATCGAATTGATCATTCATGCTTCTAGTATCCTTACGTTGTCATCTCATCTTGTCAATCTTGCTTTCATATTATGCTTATGCACTTGTAGGTGAGATCCACAAACACACTAATTTGAAAATAAGACAAGATATTCAAAATAAAATGCTTGATGTGATGCTTGCATAATGGATAAAAATTGATATAGGTTAGTTCACATCAGGTTCACCAGAAATGTAGATCAGGAATTGACAATTCATCAAAGCAATATAAACATTTAACTAGCTCAATCACAAAAACTAGATTGCAATGATAAGAAATCCTAAAAACATTCAATAGAGATATTGAAAATAAGACATTCAAACCAAATGCAAACCATTACAAACGCGAATATCTCCTCCAGAATTCTCCATTGTCCTTCTTTCTCCTTCAAATTAGTGTGTTTGTGGATCTCACCTACAAGTGCATAAGCATAATATGAAAGCAAGATTGACAAGATGAGATGACAGCATAAGGATACTAGAAGCGTGATTGATCAATTCGATTCCAAAATGTGATTAATTGATCCCTTGATTGATGAAACTCATCCAATTTATAGACAAATTGGAGAGAGGAGAAGATTAGCATGAAATTGATATTAGAGGCAATTGATTTCAAAAATGGCAAAATTGAGTTGAAGGAAGAAGGTTATGACACCTTCTATGTCATGAATTATGACATATTGCCAATGCAAAGGTTAGAGGACTAAAAGCCTATGACATCTTGCTATGTCAATAGTATGATGCATGAGAAATTCATGCTTCCACCGAAGCACAAAAATAGGGAGAGACTAGAGAGAAATTGATTAGGTGGAAATTGAATTTAGCTAATTAGAAAATTAGGTTAGAAATGATGAATTGGAAATTAGGAAATTAGATGAATTAATTAATAATTTTTCATTCATTAATTAATTCACAAAAAGAGAGGGAATTAATTAGCCAATTAAATAAATATTTAATTGTAACAAGAAGACTTAGGATAAATAAATAAATTATTTAACCTAGAGGGAAAATGACAAACAAGATTAAATGAATAAATCATAAAACCTTAGAAGATGAATTAGAAATGCAAGGACGACAATTAAGTCTTGACAAAAGATAATTGATGTAGATTCGATCATAATTTTGATTGATAAAGGACCAATGCTGATAAACAATTGAGATTGGTTGACAAATTGATGAGATTGATAAGAGGACAAAATCCCTAATTCCATCATCGATTAGGATTGATGATGTCCAAAATGATGATAAATGAGCACGCACATTGATGCGACAAGATAAGATTGACCAAAATCATGACTGAAGATTATTATTGACAAGACCAAATTCAAAAGCAAGAAAAATGAAGAATGCAGAAGAAGGACTCGATGCTTGCAAATGATAAAAACCAAGTGCGCAACATGGAAGAAATGTTAATGCAATGCAAGAACCCTAAAATAAGGCAATGCGCAAATGTTAAAGTATGACTCCGCAAGCGTTGACCATTTTTAGATGTCTACAGGATCTACCAAGACCCTTTCAACACAGCTAGACAATAGGTGAGGATCCCAACAAAGAGGTATTGTAAAGGTTTTACCCTAATGTAAAACATGGGCTATGATAGCTAGAGTGCATTGGGATTCCACAAGCAAGGTTTACAAGAGACATTGCAACCAATGTTGTAAATGTTACAACCATGAGATACAACTAGACTCGGATTCAACCCTGGTTTAGGAGATTCTTCTAAGCTCAAGATTCCAAGAAAACATAAGAGGACCACTTCTAAGATCACCCCTTCTAGAAGAAGGACACTATCTATTGCAAATATACATACTAGGTCTAAATTTTCAAGTTAGGAAAATAATTCTCAATTTACAACAAGTAAGCAAGGGAGTTATGTTGTCCACCAAACTATCACTCCTGAGATAAAACTCTTGTCTACTCCAGACACCCAAGCAACATCAACAACCTCATCAAATAAAACACTTGCAACAACTATCGACAAACCTTTCACATTAGTAGACATCCCTATAACATATAGTGACAAAGTTCTACCAAGTGATTCCAAGATGGATTCACATGAATACGAGTGGGATTCTTCTTTTTCACAATCATCTGATGGGGACACTTTTGAGGTTAAGAAAGCTGAAGGAGATGCATTTATTAAAACCTTTTGGGACCCAGTTGATAAGGATACTTAAACAATAGATAGGTCACCTCCTGAGCCCGATTACAAAGAGGATAGTACTGACGATGACGTTGGTTCCTCCATACTTACCATAACTAACACATCCTATGAACTTAACCTGATCGATGAAGAAATGCCAATTATTCACCCCGAATTCATTGAGTGGAACCAACAAGATCCTCTACACCTTGACACCTTCCAAAATGATGACGCGATCATAGAATTTTTTGAATTATGGGATGACATACCAAGTGGGTATCACAAAGCTGGGTATGCTATTGAATTTAAAAATGCATCTTACTTTGGATAAAATGCCCAAACTTTCAGTCGTAAAAATATTACAATAAAAACAGGATCCTCAAGTAAAAACCACACTGTGGCACTTATGGAAACAAAAAGAGTAAAAACAATGGATGTATCTAATGGTGAAAACCTCTCCGAGGCACCTAACGATGGAAGGTTTGACATTCTCCCTTTTATCACTAATTAGGAAAGATCGTCTATTCTCATAGAAGAAACAAAGGAAGTCAATCTGGGGGCACCAGAAAATCCACACATACTACATCTAGTAGAATCACTAACTCCAGCAAAAGATCTTGATTTTATAGAGTTCTTTCGCAAGAGACAAATCAATTTTGCATGGTCCTATGCATACATGCTAGGCCTTGATCTCGGACTAATAATACATGACTTAATAGTAGTAGAAGGAGCCAAACTAGTAAAAAAAAAGCTTATAAAGATGCATCCTCAGATCGCACTATTAGTAAAAGTTGAACTCAAAAAGCTATTAAATGTGGGTTTCATAAGACCCATTGACTATGTAGAATGGATCTCCAACCTGGTACCAATGGTAAAACCAACTGGGGGCATCTGTATCTATACAAATTTTAGAGATCTAACAAAGCATGTCCTAAGGATGACTTCCCTCTTCCAAACATTGATATGATCATGGACCTCACAACATGACAACACGACATCCAATGCTATCACTCATGGATGGCTTTTCAAGATACAATAAGATAAAGATTTGTTGGTGTAGATTTTTCATTGATGTCAACCAATATTCCAGGTTATCGATAGAGTATCAACCGGTATGAAGAAGGTTGAACTAGCATAAAGAAGAGAAGTATGTTATGAGTTGGAAGATGATATCACTGGTATGAAGTGATATGCAAGAGTGTGTTGGCACACTTGAGTATTAACCGGTAAGGCATAAACCGGTATGATGGTTGGTTGTTTGTTTGTGATGAAGAGGCAAAATGTTAGATGAATCACAACAACACCTGGTGAGATGAAGAAAATGAATGGCATAATGACATACCAGAAGGCAAGATGAACTGTCAGTATGATGTGTTGCTGGTAAAATTAATTGTCCAGTATGGTGGGTATACCGGTAAGGGTTTGTACTAGTAGGGATGTTCAGGTTTGAATTGACTCTTTGTCTGTTAGTTGAAAGTATGTCGATGTGTGCAATGGGGAGTTGAGTTGGCAAACATGCAGAGGTCGATGAAATGTTCATAGACATGGTTGTTCATGCAGTTGGTGGTCATTAAATGATAATACCACAAATCACGGGATGATATTTGACTGATGTGGCTTGAGGAAGAATGGATGAAAAAGAATGATTAGGCAATTGTTGGCATGGTGATTGAGGCATGAAATCTGATTGCAGATTGACGTTCAGTGAGAAACAGCTGGGTGAAATAAGGTCGACAAAGATCAAGGTTGTAAAGAAGGGCAAAGTTTTCTATTTTTAGCAAATAGGCATTGGCTATATAAAAACATGTATAGATGCACCTCCCCAAAGAATATGAGAGATCCAAGGTAGATAGAATCAGATTTGATATAGATTTGGTCGAAGGAAAGAAACCCTAACCGCTTGATGTTTGAATTTTTTTTTGGTGGGAAAAATTGTTCTTAAATATACAAGTCCAAATCGATGAGGCTGCTACTACGGAATGATATGTGATTATGCTAGTGAATGAAAGAGAGAGAAAAGATTGTTTAAGTGAAAAACAAGAAAAATCTTAAGTGACTATGTGTTGAAGGAGAAACCGATAAGGTGTGTGAACCGACAAAGAATAGACTGACAGAGACAAAACCTGACAAAGTGTGAGCAAGTGTGAATGAATCCAAGAGATAGAGGAAGAGAAGTTTCAATAGATTAAGGACCAGCATAAAAGAAGTGTTGCAATGTGTTTGGAGGTTTCACAGATCGGTAAGATTGAAACTAGTAGAGAAGAGTATTGAAGGGTTGCAAAACTTCATTTGCAACAGGGAATTTATTTTTGTATTTGAATCTTCATATTGTCTTCACTAAGTAGGTGCTTAGTGTAGGGGTTGTAGCTCCTTTAGGTTATAGCCTATAAATTGTTTAGGGGTTGGTGCCCTAAAATTGTAATCAGATCATTTACATTGTGAGGCTAGATTGGAGTAGAAGATCTCCAACAGCTATTCTCACTGAGGTTTTTCCCATATTGGGTTTTCCTGTTATATCTGGTGTTATGTGATGCATTCTTGTGTATGAGTTATATTGATATTATAGAAAATCCTTTCACACACTTAGTTTTCATTGTTAGGTTTACCGGTCAACACTCTGTTTGTTTTATATTATACCGGTATATCCCTGTTTAAGAAAAAGTGTTTAAATCATTGATTCATCCCCCTCTCAATGATCCATTGTGTCCAACAAGATTGCTCTGGAGGATCAATACAAAACAAATTTTGCGTACCCATGGGGTACATATTATTGGAATGTAATGCCATTCGGTCTCAAGAATGCTGGCACCACATATCAAAGGACAATGACTACTATCTTCCATGATATGATGTATACACTAATGGAAGACTATGTGGATGATTTACTAGCTAAATCATTAACTAAAGAAGGTCACCTCATTCTACTAGACAAAATATTCAACATACTGGAGCAATATAATGTATGCCTAAATCCAAAGAAGTGTGTCTTTGGGGTAACCTCCAAGAAGCTCCTAGGATACATTGTCTCAAACAAAGGAATTTAGTTTGATCTCGGAAAGGTCCAAGCAATTATGTAAATGCCACCTCCTAGGAACATTAGTCAATTAAGTACATTATAAGGAAGGCTACAATCAATCTGGCAGTTCATTGCACAATTGGCCAACAAATGTCATCCCTTCACACATTTGCTTCATAAGAATGGTCATTTTAAATAGGAAGAGAATTGCCAACAAGCATTCCAATATCTAAAGGATTACCTAATGACGCCACCATTACTGATGCCACCATATCCAAACAGACCCTTCTTGTTATACATATCAGCTATAGCTATGGCCTTAGGAATCTTACTTGCACAACATAATGCAGAAGGCAAAGAATGTGCATTATACTACATTTCCATAACATTGGTAGGGTATGAAATAAATTATACCCCTATTGAATGAGCTTGTCTAGGAGTAATTTTGTCAGCGACCAAATTGGGGCACTACATGTTGACACACAAGATACAACTCATTGCCAAGATAGATCCACTCAGGTATCTACTGAGTAAAGAAGCACTAGCAGGTCATTTGGAAAAGTGGGTTATGCTCCTTAGTGAATTTGACATAGAGTATGTGGACCAAAAAGTAATCAAAGGGAAATTCATTATAGATCAATTGGCTGAAGCACCACTCGTAGGAGACCATCCGCTCATCTCAAATTTTTTAGATGAGGAAATCTTCATAGTCCTGCCAGCACGACAATGGAAGTTATATTTTGATGGCTCATATACCAGACATGGTTCAAGAGTTGAGATTATCTTCATCACACCTCAAGTTGATAGCATTCCAAAATCATATCGACTTACATTCTTGTGCATGGACAACATAGCAGAATATGAATCCTTGATCATAAGACTACGTATGGTCGTGCAGTGGAACTTAAAAGAGCTATAGGTCTATGAAGATTCACAACTAGTAATATGATAGGTCAATAATGAATACCAGACTAAGGATGATAAGCTCATGCCTTGAAAGAAAATGGTTGATAGATTCAAAGAACTATTCACAATTATCACTTTTGATTAGATTCCTTGAGATCAGAACCAAGTTGCAGATGCAATGGCTACAATAGCCTCTCTCCTCGATCTACCACATAATTCAACATGCTATGAGTTCTTAGTTGAACATTTTTGGATCCCTATTTATGATATCCTAGAATTCAAGATGGTATGTCAAATCATCGGTTCTTATTCACCATGGTATGGAGAATTTTATGCTTACCTACATGATCAAATCCTTCCACCTAACCAATCAAACAACAAACAAAAACCCTTCATACGCCAATCCACTTGATACACCATCATTGCTGAAACCCTATATCAGCGAGGTCTAGATGATACTCTCATCTGATGTCTAGAGAAAGGTAAGGTGACCACATCTTTAGAAAAAGTACATGATGGTATCTGTGGAGCTCATTCAAGTGGCCCTTCATTGGCTAAAAAGATCATGCGGGCTAGATACTATTGGACCTCTATGGAAAAAGACTCCTACTACTTTGTCAGAAAGTGCAAGAAGTGCCAAGTTCATAGAGATCTGATACATGCCCTAGTGCAAGAATTGCAACCTATCACAACACCATGGCCCTTTTGTGAATGGGGACTTGACCTTATGGGTAAAACCAACCATCTTCATCCAATGGTCATAAATTCATCATTACCACCACATAATACTTTACAAAGTGGATCAAATTCATTCTGCTTACCCAAGTCACCACAAAGAAGATAACCTCATTCATCCTCAATTACATCATCTGTTGGTATGGTGTACCCATGTCCATCATTACAGATAATGGGTTTCCTTTAAAAAATCAAGATGTTTGTAAACTGTGTGAGAAGTTTCATATCCAACATTTCTCAACCCCATATTACCTATAAGGTAATGGTAAAGAAGAAGCCTCCAACAAAAACATATTGAGGATCCTCAAGAAGATAGTCAATGATGCTGATCATGATTGGCATATTCATCTAAATCCTACACTAAGGGCATATCGAACCAGTATTCGAACCCCTACAAGCACAATCCCATACTCACTTGTATATGGAGAAGAGGCTATCTTTCTTACTGAGGTTGAATTACCATCTTTATGAGTTTCCTTCCAGGATTTGATTATTGATAAAGAGTACCGAGTCTCACGTCTTCAGGACTTGGAACTGCTTGATAAAAAGCGACAAGCTGCCTACAATCACCTAAAGCCTATCAGCAGTGCATGAGCAAAAGATATAATCATAGGGTCAAACCTCACACATTTGAGGTAGGAGATCTTGTTCTTAGAGAGAATCCTCACAATTTACCAAATCGAGAACACTGAGGCAAATTTGAATCTAATTGGCTAGGTCCATATGTCATTAGTGCAGTCTTTAGGTCTGGGGCATATCAGTTAGAAACTTCAGAAGGAGAACCACTGGCAGATCCAATTAATAGAATGCATCTCAAAAAGTTTCATACATAGGCTATGCAAAGCATCAGGCTCATCAAATATCATAAAATACCAAAAAAAAATTCAGAAAAAGTCCAGAACAAAATAAGAAAAAATAAAACAATCAAGAAAATAGTAAAGAAAAATCATTCGTTCAAATGGTGAAAACCACTTCGATGGTGCCTTGGATAAGTATGGTGGTGAAAACCTAGAAAATAGGCACCATTCATAAAGGCTATAGATCCATTGTCTCTAAGAATTGTTGCGATCATATCCATTGCATCCACTCATACATCCTATCTACCATGGCTTGTTATTGCTCTGATGTTAGGGTTATTGCATCATGTGTCCCACATCATGCTTTTACACAGACACCTAACTAGGGAAATTTTCTTAACCTAATGATGGGAGTGGATTCTAAATATTGGTGACTCATTGAGTTACTTATTCGGAAAATGTCTTGAAATAATCCAAAAACATTCAAAAAATATCAAAATACCAAAAACATTCAAAAAATCTCAAAAGATCAAAAACATCCAAAACAATTAGAAAACCCAAAAACATTGGAAAAACATAAAAATCAATCAAAAACATTGTTCCTTGTACATAAACATCGACCCAGACACAAAAAAAACATTTGAGCTATGACCCCCTATCAAATCAACAAACAAACAAACAAACAAATGTCCAACACATACCCAAGACCATCTTAACAAGGATGCATCCTTCCTTCAAAATAAGACATGGTAAAATATATCCATGACAAGAATATGTTGTTTGGCTGATAGGCACTTGGTTAGGTTATTGATTTATATATCAGGTTGTCACTCCAGGATATCCGCAAGTGATTAGAGTGGCTAGGATGGTTCCAAATATCTTTTTCTTTGTTTTTTGTCTATGGATTTAACCAATGAAGTTTTGGGGCATGTACTAATGGTGTCTACATGGGAAGTTCACTAAGCTATGAGATCCTATGCAAAAATACAAATTAATGGATCACTATGGCTTATTAACTATAATATATACCTCGACTATGTGTATATGAACTAGAATGGAGGGGAATTTATCCTTTTCTGCAATGTTTGTTTAGACATGGAACACTCAACCTTGGTTTCTGATACCTCAATCAAGATCAATACCAAATAATCCTAATGATGAAATAAAGAACTATAAAAAGAACAAGACCCATCCATTTCATTCTATCTGAACATATCCTACTATTGCATTCCATCCATCTATAAATTCACATCATTGTATATCATTAATACATAGTCATGACAATGGATACTCTATTTTGATCCTCTTCCATATGAATGGGTATCAGGTCCTCCATACCTTCTAGTTATCCATTTCATCCCACTTGTCAATTGGTCAATCAATCCAGCACAATCAACACAAACAGTTACATCACTTGTATGTCTCAATGGGTAATTCAACTTAGATACCTCGACTTTAGCGAGAAATTACATCAATTGTATAAGTCACAATAGGTCAATTTGACTCAATTACTTAGAATTTATCTTGTTCGAACAAAAAATAACATTAACTATCATGCTTTGACTAAAACATAGGCAAATCAACCAATTGTACCATACTGTCCAAAATAATATTGATCAATTGAACAACATCCATAAAATGCACCACAATACTACATTTGCATTGTATCTCTTTCATGAACTATGGATACTTACCATCTTCCCATTACTCTATACCCCTCGCCATTCACCCTCATTAATTCCAAAATCCTCCATTCTATAATGCCTAATTTTCTTAAAATTTTTGAGAGATCGCCCAAATTTTTGAAATTTTGTCGCATCTCTCGAGGAGGAATACCTAACCACCAACCTAATGCATGCGGGGGCATGTACCATCTTAACTTGTTTTTCTTTGAAATGATGTGATAAACTGCACCATCTCAAAGAGGGGCAAATGTAGACACCTAAATTTGTACACTTAATTAAATGAATACTTAGCATTTATTTGATTCTTTAACTATTGATCGACAATTAATTAAATTCATCCTAACTATATTCTTCTATTAATCAAATAAATTATTTAATTTAATTCATTAAACCATGTTCTGACAGTTAATTAAATAAATAAAAGCATATTTGTTTAATTAAATCCTCTCCGCATTTAAATAAATCAACATTTATTTAAATCCCTAAAAACATCTCTCTTACATTTAAATAAATCAACTTTTATTTAAATCCCTAAAAACCTCTCTCACACATTTAAATAAATCTCTAAAACCCTCCCACTTGCATTTTTCTACATCTGTCACTTGCCTCCTAATTATCCTTCTATAAACCTCCTAATCCCATCGTAATCATGTCTAATCTCCTAATCATATCCTTTCCCTAAATTTGAGGAGGTCACTTCTCACATTTGGAGGAAAGTCTTCTAAATGCATTAAAGACATCATTTCTTCAACAAGTTAACTTGTTGAGTGCCCCAAATTTGGGAGGAATCTTACAAATTTGTCCCCCAAAGTCCTATCAACCATTAATGGTTAACTCAACCTTACCACATGATTAGAGACATTCTCTCTAACTCAACCCTCATCTAACCCAAGGGTCTCATCAAGCACTAATGAATTTTGACCCTAGTTATCCTATTAACCCAACCATAACCTTACCTCCTAAGGTAACCACCATCTCCTCTCAACCCCTCTCAAGGTGACATTTTTCAACTTGGGATTGGATTGAATCCCTCACATGGATTGATAACTTTCAATCCTAGCCCTTGTTGAGACTGCTCAATCTCAACCATCCAATTCACTGTTTTCCCTATAAATAGAGCCCATGCCTTCTTCAAAAGGACCCAAGTATTCATGCATCTAATCTATAGTCTCATTCCTCAAGAAAGGGATGGAAGCATTGTGAGCATTGTCACTATATGTCCATTATCATTGTTATTTAGAATTTAAGTGTTTTGTAGGAAGCCCTTTATATTATGCTTTAGTTATTCCACTAGTTGGAATTGCTATTTAGCCTCTAATACTTCATTTGCATCTTCATTCAACACTTAACACAATAAACCATCTCCCATCATCCATTTTACATTCCTTTTGTGCTAAGTGCTAAAACTGAGGGCATACATCAAATAGCAGTAGGATCTTGGAGAGGAGGAGGATAAGGAAGAGCCATGGCATAGGGAGCATCATGAGGAAGCCCATTTTGTTTTGTTCACTTCCTAGTTAGCTTCTTGTTTACTAATATTTCTTGATATGTTTTGAAAGCATTTGAGATCATTATATTTATGGTTGAGCATGTTATTTAAATGATCTCATATTGCTTTTCCACTAATCCCCATTTTCAATGCATCACTTTCCAACCAGATCATCTTTCTATTCAAAATTATTCAAGGTCAATCAGGAATCATGGCAAACCAACTATCTCAATAGTTTTTTCTTAGAAAAATATCGTCTAGAAGTTTGTTAGAGCTCCACAAACCTATCATGGCAACATATGCTTCAAAGAGTAGTCAATGAACACATCCCATCATGGATTTTTTCAAAAGTATACATTCAACCACATTATGGTCAAACTGGGTTGCATTCTAATCTTCCTTGCCAACTATACAGTCAACACTTTGTTTGGAAGGAAGTCATTCTAGTTACACCACCACATCTAGTTGACCCAAAAGGTTTCAACAACAAATCCTTGCCAGTGTAAGTTTCCACAAGTAGCTCTAAACCCCTACTATATAAGTCTCCAATAAAGAAAAGCATCTCTAGCCACAAATGCCCAAAAAAGATAGCACTTTACATATGGAACCATACTTCTACTATTCAAATATTAATATCATCTTACACTATCTTGTCATTCACTCCTTACTTGCACAATAGTGCCATGCCAAGCATCAAAGTTAATATCTTTTAGCAGGTATTGATTTACAATATTACTTGGTTAGTTGGTTCCATCTCAATGTAACCCATGTTGTACTATATATATGTTTGCAAGTTACATTTAAAATTACATAAATATTTCATATGTACTGTACAATTCATATTGATTTGTATATTTGTCATGGAAATAAAACTAGCGTACAACTTATTACTATTCTTTGCAGATGAGGAAGGTAGATAAGATGAGTGCCCATGGTGCAAAGAAGAGAGCATCAAAAAGGTTTCCATCACATGAAAGATGTGTGAAGTTCCTAGTTCATCCATAGACCCCACCTCCTAATGTGGTAGAAGTAGAGCCTATACCCCCATCACCAGAGGATTAGGAACCAAAACCTGTCCCACTGCCCACAATGGACGTTATTGCTCCTTTAACTAGAAGGAATTTTACAAGGCCAAAAGTTGTGGTCAACTTCTGCCATGGAGGGTGCAATCCATGATGTAGAGGAAAATGACATGTCTATCAGGTTTGCATCAAAGAAGTGGGGAATCCTTTTTGTGTTTATGACAAAATGGTTGTGTGGTCTAACAATGACATCGAAGAAAGGTTCCCCAACCATTCTCACTACTAAAGAGGAAGAAGAGATTGTTGAGTGGTGCCAACAAATGATAGTGGTTCATCATGGCTTGGAGCTCGTGAACTTGAAGGTAGTTGTAGTGCAGATTTGTGAGGGTAGGCCCAAACCTTTCAAGGATGGCATGCTTGAGAAGTCATGGTGGGCTGGGTTTAAAGCCTAACATCCAAAACTCATGTTGTAGATTGATGAAGGCCTTGACAAAGATAGGGAAATCAATCTGAGAACTATCATAGTTGAGGTTTCTCCTTACTGGTGACTGCATCAAGTGGAATCAGAGTGATTTTTCATTCCAGTTGTCCTAATAATTTTTTTGTAGGGTGGTGGACTGTGGATCTGACCTGTAGCTATAGAGGACAGACAAAAGATAACACAAAGAGGAAATAGGAATGGTGGAGCATGACAAAATGCAGACCTTGTTGTGATGGAGATGTTGCAAAGGATAGCAGCCTAGTTGGAAGCCATGGAGACAACAAAAAGAAGAGGTTGATATATTGAAGACATAAGAGAAGATGAAGGAGAAGAAGCCCTGATAGAACAAGTAAACCCACCTATAGTTGATCTGGATGAAGAAAGGTTCTTGAGGGTTTTGAGTAGGGATAATACTAAACCTCATTTTACCCCACTGGAATATGATGGAAAGTTGGATTCTAATGAATTGATGGATTGGATCTCGGAGATGGAAAAGTATTTTAATTTTGAGAACACTACAAAAGAAAGGAAGGTGAAATATGCCTATACCCGATTGAAAGTTAATGCATCTCCTTGGTGGGAGCATTTGCAAGTTGATAGATAAACAAGAGGTAAAGAGAAAATCAAGACTTGGGATCAGATGGTTTCTAAGTTGAAGTCAAAATTTATACCGGTTGATTATCAAGTGAATATGTTCTGGAAGTTGCAAAATTTGAGAGAGAAGGAATCTAGTGTGAAGGAATACACCGAAGCATTTTACAAGTTGGATATCAGATCCAGACATGTTGATGATGAAGTTGAACAAGTTGCAAGATATTTGAATGGGTTACGGATGTCTATACAAGATGAACTTAGTTTGATGAAATTGCAGAGTGTTGAAGAGACTTGCCTGTATTCCCTGAAGGCTAAAGAAAAGTTAAACAAGAGGCATGAGTAGAGGCAGAGAGGTAGAGGTGGAAGGTTTACCAGAGGTAGTTTCAAGGAGGCAGAAGATATACCAAAGGTAGAGGTACCAATATAGATCAAAACATGGACAAGGAAGTAATCAAGGAGGGTAATTCATATCAGAAAGATGATAGAAATTTCTACCGAAGGAGAGAATCCGATGGCTATTGGAATGAGAATTTTGGCAGATAAGACAAGAGGAAATTTGAGGTACTTTCTATAAGTGTGGAGGAGAAGGACATCATGCATTTGAACGTAAGAAGACAAAGAATACTAGAAGAGTAGTAGTGGTGGAAGAAAACCCCACTGGATTAGCTAACAAATCAGAAGATGGAGAACTGTTGATGATGAGGAGAGTTTTATGTCATATCGAAGAAGATGAAGAGCCCTTGTAGAGGAAAAATTTGTTCCAGACCAAATGTAAGGTATCCGATAAGTGTTGTAAAGTTGTTATTGGTAGTGGTAGTTCAGATAATCTTGTTTAAGAAGAGATGGTGAATAAGTTAAACTTGGAAAGGTTGAAGCACCCCAATCCTTATGAGATAGTATGGATTCAAGATGAACATAAGTTGTTGCTAAGTGAGAAACATTTGGTGAAATCAAAACTTGGGAGATCATGATGAAGTCATGTGTGATATTATGCCTATGGATATTTGTCATCTTTTGTTGGGTAGACCTTGGCAGTTTGGTAAACAGGTAATACATGATGGGAGGAGGAACATATACACTATTGTGGCAAATGGAATGGAAATTTATTGCATTTGAGACAAGTTTTGCAGATGTTGAGAGAATAGAAGTTGCTGATAAATCTTAAGAAGTGTACTTTCATGAAGGAAGAGTTAGTCTATTTGGGATTTGTGATACCTGCTGATGGTTTGAAGATGGACCTTGAGAAGGTGAAAGCAATTATTGAATGGTCTACACCAAAAAGCATTAGAGAGGTAAGATCATTTCATGGATTGGCTAGTTTCTACCAAAAGTTTATTAGAAATTTCAGTTTAGTTTGTAACCCTATGAATGAGACCACGAGGGGAGATAACAAGGAATTCAGGTGGACCACTAGAGAAAACAAAATTTTTGAGTTATTGAAGTAGAAAGTGATTGAGTAGCTTGTGTTAGCTTTATCAGATTTCAACAAAGTATTCAAAGTTGTTAGTGATGTAAGTGGAACAACAATAGGAGTAGTCTTAAGTCAAAAAGGGAGAGAAGTAGCCTATTTCAGTGAGAAATTGAATGATGCTAGGAGGAGATATTCAGTATATGATGAGAAATTTTATGCCATAGTTCAAGCCTTGAAGAATTGGAGATATTACTTGTTGCCTAAGGATTTTGTGTTGTATACAGATCATCAAGCCTTGCATTATTTGAGTAGTCAGAGTAAGTTGAATCAAAGACATATGAGATGGGTAGAATTTTTTCAGAGTTACACCTTTTGCAAGAAACATAGAAGCAGGAAATCTAACAAAGTTGTTGATGCATTAACTAGGAGAAGGAATCTACTGATAGAGATGAGGGTGACAGTATTAGGATTTGAAGAGTTGAAGATCTTGTATGATGATGACCCAAATTTTGGAGAACCTTGGAAAGCATGTAGAGAACTAGTTATGATAGATAGGAGTAAGTGGTTGGATTATTTCATTCAGGATGATATTTTATTCAAAGGAGTTCAGTTGTGCATACCTAAGAGTTCTATGAGGCAGAGTCTGACTAAGGAGAAACATAGTGGAGGATTAGCTGGACACTTTGGTGTTGAAAAAATAGTAGCCTTGGTGAGTGAGAAATACATTTGGCCCTAGATTCATAAGGATGTTATGAAATATGTGCAAAATTGTAGCATTTGTCAAGTTGCAAAAGGGAGTAGTCTGAATGTGGGATTGTATAAACCTTTGACAAGTACCAGTAAGACCTTGAGAGGATATAAGTATGGATTTCATACTGGGATTACCTAAAACATAGAGAGGGAATTATTCTATATTTGTGGTGGTGGATAGACTCTCTAAGATGGCTCATTTCATACCTTGTAGGAAGACATCAGATGCAATGCATGTAGAAGACCTATTTTTTAAGGAAGTAGTGAGATTGCATGGGTTACCTGAGAGCATAGTTTCAGACAAAGACACTAAATTTGTTGGTTACTTTTGGAAAACACTTTGGAAGAAGATGAAAAATGATTTGGAATTCAGTTCTACTTTTCACCCACAGACTGATGGATAGACATAGGTATCAAACTAGAGTAGGGGAAATTTATTGAGATGTTTAGTTGGAGATAAAACTGGAAGTTGGGATTTGATTTTAGCACAAGCAAAGTTTTCCTACAATAATTCAATGAATAGGAGTACTAGAAAAAACACCTTTTGAGATAGTTACTAGAGTGCATCCTAGACGTATATCATAATTAAGGGATATTAGTAGTGAATACCGGAGAAGTTTAGAAGTAGAAGACTTTCCAGATCACATGGCAGCCTTGCATATTCAGGTTAAGCAACATTTTGAGGACATGAACAACAAGTATAAGGAGAAAGCAGTTGAGAAGAGGAGACATAAGGAATTTGAAGTTGGCAATGAAGTGATGGTGTGTTTGAGAAAAGAGAGATTCCTGGTTGGAACCTATAACAAGTTGCAGATGAAGAAGTTTGGACCCTGTAAGATTTTGAGGAAATTCAGTTTTGAAAATACATATGAAGTGGAGTTATCAAATGACTTGAACATATCACCTATATTCAATATTGCAGACCTTCATGAGTATCATGAACTAGAAGCCAATGAAGATAGTATAGTAGAATTGGAGAAATAGTTGCCCCAGAAAGAACCAGATCAGATTGAGGACAATGTGGACAGTAGGATTGGGCGTAGTACCCGAAGTAGTTAGTATAAGGAGTACCTGGTGAAATGGAAGGGAAAACCAGTTGAAGAGTCATCTTGGATTTCTTAGGAAGAGGTAGACCGCCTTGGTTTTCCTCTGACCCCTACAAAGTGATAGACTCAATTTTTCAACAACACTGGATGTCTGATGTAGGAGCATCCCCAGTTCATGGCAATCTTGCACCAACCAAAAATATTTTATGTTTTGCTTTTTGTTTGCAATTTCAACATTCTTTCTATGTGTACCTGATTTGTCTCACAAGATCCTATGGAGTTGGATTTTTCTTGAAGACTTGACCATCTACCTTATTCCCAAACCACATCGCATTTGGATCATTTTCCAGTAAGTTCTTGTTATTGGTCTCCATGGAAGTTCCTTATTAACGATTGACAGTTTCTTGTTACCAGTTGCCTGGACCTATTTGCATTTGGTGATCTACTAGATCTCTTCCATAACTTGCAGAGCCCTGAGCATTGATTTTGATGTTTCTTGGTGTGTGGCCGACCTTTTCCCATGATTTACACTTCATCCTTTGGATTTTCTTGAAGGATTTCTTTGGCGGAGGTCAACCTTGTTGGTTTTACATGTTAGGTCTTGTTCTTTGGGTTTTGATCCCTTTTTGGGTCGACCAGATTCCCTCAGATCATATATATCAGTGTAATTATGCATTAGATTGTAATCAAGTAGCTAGACTGAGCATAGATGATAGATCTTGAGACATGAGGTCCTGGTTGTGACCTATTCTATAATTTAAGTATGTTCTAGCAGGCTTGTGAGCCAATTTTCATGTAATTCAGTTGCTATCGGTTGGTTGTAATCAATTTTCATGATATAATTCAATTTGTTTTGCATTGTCTCCATCATATCTTTATGTTTCCATTGTGTTTACTCTTGCTAACTGGTTCAAACTAATCTCCTTGAATTTACTCCTTACCGGTGACTACATCAAGAGGAAGTTGGAATGTCTCATACATATTCCTGAAGAGTTGTGAATGGATTACCATTATGTTCTACCTGAATGCTTTCGGGAAAAGCATTCCAGGCTTCTACTTGTTTAAAGGGAAGAAGTACCTACAAAATTACATCACCAAATGTGAACCGGGTGCTTGCATGGAAGCATAGAAACACACATAGATATTGAAGGAACTATTCCTTTAATAGTTGCACCACTTTGTACGATCTATTCTAGGGGGTGTATCACCCACCAACATGCACTTGCTTATATTTGACGGCCATGGCAGCCATGTTGTAGTAACAACCATCCAAGAGGAAAGGATGTTGGGTATAGAATTGCTCACATTGTTGGCTCACACCTATTGCAAACTAAAACCACTAGATGTGAGTGTCTTCTCTTCATTCAAAACATAACTCAAATCAGAAAGAGCATCGTGGTTGGCAGGGTTTCCAAATGTGGAGATCAAGAGAGTACAACTGGCAGAAATAGGAAACAAGTCTTTGAAGAAGGCAATGACAGTTTCTAACATTGTAGCATGCCTTATAACGATAGGCATATGGCCCATCAATCCTAATGCTCTCATGGAGGACATACAGCCTGTAGTCACACAAATCTGTCCATTTTAATTAAATGAATAATTTCTATTTATTTGATTAAAAACCCACTAGCCATCAGTTAATTAAATTAACATTTAATTAATTCATCTTCAAACATTGCCCTATTAATTAAATAGATTATTGAATTTATTTTAATTAATTCATTAAACCAAATTCACAATCAATGAAATGAATAAATGCTATTTATTTAATTTAATCCCCTTTCTTCTTTTAAATAAATAAATTAAAAAAAATTATTTAAATCATTTAACACCCCCCCCACTTGCATTCTCCTACAAATGTAAGTTGCAACCACAAGTTGAAATAAATGAATTTTATTTTAATAAAAATGTTATTTTCCCTCACCCACCAAATCCACTTGCAATCCTAAATCCCCTTCTAGACTCTTCTAACCCCTTCCTAATTAACCTAATCCATCCCCTAAATATTGTCACATTCCTAAGCAACTTGGAGTCACTTCTCAAAGCCCTCAAAGTCTTTGAAAAGCATTTAATGCTATATGTGTTCAACAATCTAACCTCTAAAGTCTTCCAAACCACTAATGGCTCTTACATGACCATTAATGGCTCTTACATAACCGATTATGGTTAAATCCACTTGCACTCATGGTTAGGGACTTTGACCTCTAACTCAACCCTCATGTAACCCATGTGTCTCCTCAAGCATTTATTGCTTTGACCATGGTTATCCTCACTAACTCTTGCACAAGATTATATCCATTGGATAAAAGCATTATTCCTTGAATAATAAATTTATTCACTCAACTCAACATTAACCCTACCTCCCAAGTTAACCCTCAGGTCATATCAAGCATTTAATGCTTCTTCCCTCTCCCCTCAACTCATCTCATGTTGAAACTTGTCATCCTAGGATTGGGTTGAAAGTCCTCACATGGATCTTAAACCATTCAATCCTGACCCTTGTTGAGATTACTCAATCTCAACCATCCATTACTCCATTTTACCTATAAATAGAGCTCATTTCTTTATAATCCAGATCCTGAAAACTTGTATGCATTTAATTGATAGTCAATTTTAGAGAGAGAATTTTAGCATAATCACTCATATATTGTCATTTTGGACTAAAATAAATTTTAGTTCATTTCATAGCATCTCATATTTAGCTTGTTTTTACACTTGCATAGCATAGTTTAAAAGCATTTTCAATCTTGAATCTCCATAAGACATCCATAGTGCCAAAAGATGCTGAGAGCTACACTCATGTGGAAACTTGGAGAGAAGAGGAACAAGGGAGGAGGATCTACAATCATGGTGGAAGGCATTTGGAGATGCCTTGTTGCATTTGTTTTCTTTGTCAAATATTCTATTTTGCTTTTAGTGTCTCTCTTGATATGCTTGCTTAGGATAGTTTTTAATTTGTGATTTCTAACACTAACACTAACATTTGGTTTCTTGTTTTGTGTTTGTTTATCCTAACTAACCATTCCTTTTTGCAGAGCATCATTTGGTGAACCCGACGTGAATCCAGCACAAGATTTCTCTATAAAGTTACTAACTTTTTTGTTTAAATTGACACACAGGTTGCACTTTAGCGCTTTTGAACATGTTTTCGCACCTGCAAAAGCTGATGATTTAGCGCTTTTGTTCACTAGAATAGTGCTATTGTCTGGGAAACAGCGCTAAAGTCCATCATTTAGCACTTTTAGATTTAAAGTAGTGCTCTTGTTATTAATTTAGCGCATTTGCACGCTCTGTTTGACAAAATTTTATTCTGTCTGACAGAGTATTTTAGCACTTTTGCTTCCAGTATAGCACATTTGTCACTATTTTAGTGCATCTATCAGTTGAATAGTGCTTTTGTGTTAAATAGCGCTTCTATATTTACACAGAGTGGTGCTATTGTAATAGAGAGTTGTAATTTTTTTTTATTGTAATCGAAAATCAAAACCTAGGCTTGTAGAAGTCCACCAATATGTCATTTTTTATTTTTGACTAACTATTTGCTTGTTTATGCAGGATTGGAGGAGTTGGATTAGAAAGCATTGAATTCTTTCTTTCACTTTGTTTTCAAAGTTGGATTAAAACAAATTTATTGTCTCTTTTGGCTTAAAAATTGAACCTAGCATCTTCATTTTGGATCATAAAAAGAATCACATCTTTAGTTTTGGTTTGTAAAAAGAACCCCACTTGCAAGTCAAAAAGAACCACAAACTTCACATCAAAGTTTATTTGCAAGTTAGGAACAACCTTTATTTTGGTGCTTAAAATCAACAACACAACTTTCATTTCTTGCATCAACTTAAGGAAATTCACAATCAACATTTCATTTTGGGCAATCTAAAAAGAACAAGCCATTTTTCCTTCAATCTCATAAACGATTTTACTTCAAGCAAGATGTGTTTTCAATTTAGTTGACCAGGATTTCAAGTTCTTAGTTTACAAAAAACTTTGCCTTTGAAGTTAAAAAGAACACCATGATTGTTGGAGCAACATCTCCAAATAGTGCTTTTTGTGATTGGCACACTTGTGCAAAGTTTGTCGAGTGGTCCTACTTCTAACATACACTATCCTCTCCCTTGGCTTTCATAGTCCTAGGTGCAAGAGAAAAGTGTTAGTAACACTCAAATTTAATATTTTTAAGAGAGGCCTGCGAAGAGACACATCACTCTTGGGAACGACCTCACACGGTAAATCCTTCGAGCTGCTATATAAATTTGGTGTGAGCGAAAGTTGTAGCCTTGGGTATAGCTGTTCCTATAGTGTAACTTGCCGAAAGGACAAATGGGCCCCACCTCAAGTTACAAGGCTCTTAAGTGAGTCACTGCAAAATGAACTTATGTCCAAAAACATAAAAAATTATTAAACACCTTTTTATGTAGAAACCCACCCATTCTATTGATTGAGGATATTTGTGATAAATTCACTGCAAGAGCATAGATGGTTTTGCTCCCAAGATACTCACCATACATATTTCCTTGAGTAGAAACATAGCTTTTTGAAAGGCTACTTGTGGCTTGATAAAAGTGGTGACTCCCCCATCATAGGGATCATCTATTTGTTATGCTCATGCAAGACTTAGTATATCACATCCTTACTTGCCACGTTAGGATTCATAGGGTATGTAGTACCAAAGTTGAAGAAATATCAAGATGTGGGCTGAAATTATTGCAACTAGCCATTTGACCTTAGGGATAAAGTGTGTTTGAAGTGTCTTCATTTTTGTGTCAAGAACAGTGATAAATTGAGCCAACTTCAGGATTTTTGGAAAAACATACTCAAAAACATTATGTAAAATTGAAGACTAGGCTGCTTTAGACCCACACTTATTTACACCTTTTGAGGAAACATTATTGTGTTTGTGTGCTTGCTCTGTTTTCTTGTCAAAGAAAATCAAAACTAATTCAAAATCAAGTATTCATCCAACACAAAATTTTTGCAACCAACCTTTTGGCAAAAAAATCAAAAAGAAAGTGACAAACAAAGGTATAAAAACTATATGACCATCCTCCACATTTTGAGCAAGAGGAATCTTCATCAACATATCAATTTGAAGAAAAGACCATTGAACTCAAAAGCTTTCATCAAAAGAAGGAAATTTTTCTATCTCAATAGAAAAATCTTTGTCTCACATAGAACCTTCTTACGTCACATGCCTCTATATCTTCAAGGAAAATCCAATGAGTTTGATCAAGAGTCTTTAAATACAGAGCTTTTACTCAATATAGAGCTTTGAGTTATCATAAAAATAAGGGAGGCAAAATCAATCCTGCTTTCTTTCCAGACATTTACATCACATATAACATAGCTCGGGAAGAACCACCAACCCCAAAAAGAGAAGAGGAAGAATTTGTCCCATTTGTAACACAGAGTTTTTATTGAAGTTAGCATTTCATCCATTCTCACATTCACACATCATCAATCCATTCAAACTCTTGAAACATAAAGAGGTCTTCTCCTAAATTCTATTTTGATATTACTTGAATCCAACACAACACATCACTTTTTAGAGTGTCTCTACATCTAGGATAAACTCATCCTAAGAGGCATTTCTACATAGGTTAACACTAGTCTATGAGTTTATCCTCTCATTACTAGGTAGTTGGGTTTGTAACACATCTCAGGCCTCTCTAAACCTTATCATATCAAGCATTGTCAACCAAACACAACAAGCAATTCATAGAAGGACTTTGGTAACATCTACCTTTAGTGTTAGAAATCCATATGCAAAACACTGCACCAAAACATTTCTCTCATTTCATCACCAACTCAATAATTTTCACCAAACTTCAACAACAACTTTTAAACAAAATGGCTCAAACTAGATCAAGGTCTAGACAACTAGAGATAAAAGAGGAAGAGGAGGAAAATCTCAATGAATTCCAAGAAGCCCTTGGAGGAAACACAAATGATGAAAATCCAAGTACTCCTACTCCTGCAACAATAGAAAGGGCACAACACAACCCTCTCTTCAATTGACTTTTTGACGAAATCCTCAAGAACAACGTTGATGCTTACTTTTTAAGACTTTCCCAAGAAGTAGCCAAACTACCCTCTGATTTTGATATTGCACAACTAAGGCAAGCATCGGAACACCATAGTCATAATGAGGGTGGAAGAGGTCAAGATAACTTTAGATATGACCTTCATCAAGGAAATCCCCCACCTCCTCCTCCTCCTAATGACATTGGCAGGTTGAGGTAACAAGTCGAGAATCTAGCCCAACAACTCCACAGTGGTGTGAGAACTACCTAGTTTTCACTTAATGATATTTGTCCCTATCCCTTTGATAAGAATATACATATGCCACCTTTTCCATGAGGGTTTGAAACACCTATGAAAAATATTAGGGAAAAGGATACCCTCGAGATCATGTTAGAGAATTTCATTCAGCTTGCCTAGAAGTAGCATATGAAGACACATACCTAATGCGACTCTTTCCTCAAAGTTTGGGTGGGACAACCACATCATGGTTTTCCTGACTAGCAGGCGGCATTAGGACATTCGAAGAACTGGTCCATAAATTCATTACACATTATTCACACAATATAAAATGCGATGTCACCATGGTCGATCTATGTAACACCAAGCAAAAACTAGGGGAGCTATTTTCAGCTTTATGATGGCGACAAATGTCTAGCAGACATTCTCTTCAGTTACCTGAATGAGAACTAGTGGAAATATTTATTTCCAACTTGAACGAAGAAATGGAATTCCATCTAGACATGAAAGGCACGCCATCCTTTAATGACATGATCACCCAAGGTTTAAAATGTGAACGGTCCCTCATCAAAAAGGGGCTTACCAAGATATACAATGAACCAAAAGATGACCCTCGCCCGCACTTCAAAAGTGATAAACCTAACTTCTGGAATAAAAACAAAAACATCGTCAATGATAGGGTCATAGATGCAAGGACTATCAAGAGTGCACAACTTGTGGTCCGATTTGCGGGGCAAAACCCCCCTCCTAAGAATAACATAGTTGCTCCCACAAATCAAGGACGCAAGAGGAACCAAGACAATGCCAGCAAAATTATAAACCAAAACATGCATACACTCCCTTAGGGGAACCTATTGAAACAGTGTTATGTTAGTTGGTCTCTTCAAATCTGGTGAGCTTACCAAAGACATCTAATTAGGAACCTCAGGTCAAACCTTCATGGTGGAGGGATAATGAACATTGTGAATTCCATCAAGGGAAAGGGCATAAAACAAGTAACTTTCATAGATTGAAAGATCTTGTTCAGGATCTTATTGACCGAGGAGAGATTGAAATTGAAGGAAACGACCCAAAAACCACAAATAATGATCATCTTATATTTAAAAATCCACTTCCATCACAAGATCAAAGAAGTCCTTCCACTTCAGAGTGAAACACAGATACAACCAATTATACGCGAGCTGCTTATAATCACACTGTGAATCACCTATATGATTCCAATGAACAAATTGCAGCTATTACCATCAAAGATCCAAGCTCTACATGCAATGTTGTTACGCATCATGGCAAGATCACCATTAAAGAAGTTCCACAAGGTACAACTTCCATCCCAAAGTAGTATAACCTTGTGGAACAGTTAGATAAGACACCCACACTTATATCCATCTTAGAGATTTTTCTCCAATCCCCATCTTATAAAACAATCTTGGATCAAGCTCTCCAAGAGGCATCAGTCCCTGACAATCTAAATAGAGATCAATTTCAAGCTATTGTTGGTAGTCTGAGGTCATGACCATGTCTCACTTTCTCTGAAAGTGATAATACATCCTTCAAACAACCTCATAATGCCTCACTCCATATTGAAAGATTTATCAACCAACATAGAATCAAGTGAGTCTTGATCGATAATGGAGCATGCCTAAATATCTGTACATTACAATTGGTCATAGTATTGGGATATGCAGTTGAATCAATCGATCCTCACAAAAAGATAACTATAAAAGCCTATGATGATGCAGAGTTTTCTTCCAAATAAGCAATTGTGTTACCAATCCGAGTGGGCCCAGTGGTGAAGCACATCACATGTCAAGTTCTAGGCCTTCCTCTACCATATAATTTATTGTTAGGAAAACCTTGGATACATGCCATGCAAGCCATTCCATCCACCTATCACCAGTGTATCTGATGAATACTAAGAGGGGGGTGAATTAGTATGCCAAAAATCTCTGCACTAAAACACTTTGCAAGACTAACAGTAAACCGGTAAAACAGTTTAGCAGACAAACCAATTAGCACACATGCAAACCAAATAGCAAATAATGCATTCACCCACAGAAGCACAAACACCATAACACAAGAGATTTTGACGTGGAAACCCAAATGGGAAAAACCATGGTGAGATGGAACTCACAAGTAACTATTTGCAGAATAGGAACCAGACCGGTCAAGGTCAGACCAGTTAAGGTCTTACAATGTTCTTTACCAGAAAAGATCCTGTTAGGAATCTCAATCTCTGTTAGGAGATAAGTCCGATTAAAGACTACCTTGCTAGAGGATTTTAGATCCACTGATGTGAACCACCTTGTTAGAGGATTTACAAAAGGCTTTTGGGCCTACCCGGTTAAGGGCCACAGACTTGTCAAAGATGTGAGTAATCAACAAGTATATGATCTATCAAATAGCATAGACTTCTTGGTTAGATCCTTGATAGCTCATTCCTAATGCATTCCAGCATTACTTCAGTCTTCTACACATTCAGACTCTCTCTATCTCATCAACCACCTTAAACCCTAGCAACAACATTGACCACAACAACAACCTAAAACCCTAGACATGATGTCCTTATAAAGGAATCTGATTTCATGTTGGTCCAATAGGATTACAATACAATTTCCTAGGTTCAACGTATCTAGACATATTCTAGTAACACGACACAACATGCACCGCCAAAGTGTCGGCACCGTCAAACAATCGGTGGATGGTAACTCATCACAAAATGTCGGTTGGTAACTCATCACAGAGTATTTCCAATTCATACAAAATACTGGTTGTCGGTTTGTCAAAAATGAAGACTGGTAAAAATGTGTTATGCCGCTTTGATCCCTCGTACCACTTGGAATCTATGAACCGCTTGGGGTCCACATGCCACTTCTGACCGGTAAACATATTCTGCAAAACATCAATAGTCTAAATACTATAATACAACATACCGGTTGGAACAAATACCGGTTGTGCTTTAGCTCATACATATAAAGGAGATCTCAATACAAGTGTGTGTCCATCAATGACAATCACAACATAAACATCAAAAATGCCAACAATCTCCCCCTTTGGCATTGATGGCAACACTTAGGAAAATAAAATTTTGACATCTAAGTGTTTTACAACAAAATCATACCATTAGCAAAATTGCTCCCCCTAAGCATATACACTATCCCATTGTCAATACAATGTATAACAATTTTGCATAAAGAGCATAAACATTGAGATATTCAGAGCATATATCAAAATTTTGATTACTAGATACTTCTCCCAAATAGAATTCTTCTCCCCCTTTGCCAACAATGACAAAGTACAGCTGAACAACCCTATTTTCATTTGATATTAAAATAATAAAAGTTTATGACAATAAGGAATGATAGTTGTCAAAAATAGATTTGAAGTCCTGCAAGAATTATTTCATCGATAAAGACCAGGACTCAAGTAGGGAAGTGGCTACTTCTTTCTCTGTCTGCATCTGGGAGACCTGTTCTTCCATGGCATCAATTGTGCTCATCTCATGTGTTACTGTTAAGGCATCCAGATTTAGATAGCACTTCTGAAGAATTTGCAGACGTGGGAGTAGAACCAGTTGTAACTCCTACAAATCTTGAGACTGGGTGTTGATCTCTTGCTCCATTTTTGCTGACTGGATGTGAAACCGGTGAATGGTTTGCCCATAAGTTGTAAAGGAATCATAAGGTGGCTTGAAGGTGCTCATATAGGATTGCAAGTCCATTTGAAGCTTTTTCTTCTAAGCTAGCACATCATCATAGAACAAATGGGGTTGACAGATCTTGCTGAGTAGTAAATTCCCCCCATCTAGAGCGTCCCTTATATCCTTTTGCTCTTTTTGCAATTCAGACCTGAGCTCATTCAACTTCTTCACCAGAGAAATATTAAGAGCTTTTTGATGCTCCTTCTTGACATTTACCTCTATTTCCTCTTCTAGGCTCTGCACCTGATCATCCACTACTATGCATAGGAGCTTTAGTTTGGCTAGTGATGATTCAGTGTTGGGAAGGTTAGTACCGGGTATCAAACTGGTAAGAGTTTCCATAGCCGCTTGAATTACATCATGCTCCTTCTTCCTCCATATATTTTCATGCTGTTCTTGGGCAACTTTGATGCTTTGCATCAGCTCCATTTCACTTGCAGACTGGAGGTCGATAGGACTGGTGAGGTCAGCCAGTTTGGCTAGACTCTTGGTTGCCTTTGGAGTCTCCATTTGTGTATTCTTTGCCACTTCTGCTTTCTTGTCCTCCTCTACTTTCTTCTTCACTTCTTTTCTCTTTTCCTCTTCCTTATCCTCCTCTTGCTTCTTCTTCTTCACTTCCTTCCACTTCTTCTCTGCCTTATCTTCTTCTTCCTTCTTCTTTTCTGCTTCCTTTTGCTTTCTTCTTCCTTTCTCATCTTCTCATCCTCTTCCTCTTTCTTCTTCCTTTCATCTTCCTATTTCTTTTTCTCTTCATTTGTTTTTCTCTTATCCTTCTCTTTCCTTTTCTTCTCTTCTTCATCTTGCTTCTTTTTCTCCTCTTCATCCTTATTCTTCTTCTCCTCTTCATCTTTCTTCTTCTTCTCCTCTTCATCCTTCTTCTTCTTCTCCTCTTCATCTTTCTTCTTCTTCTTCTCTTCTTCATCCTTTTTCTTCTTCTCGTCCTATTTCTTTGCCGCTTCCTATCTGTCCTCGGCTTGCTTATCACACTGTTTAGCCTATTGCTCCTGTTCTGTTGCCTCAGATGGTGTTTCCTGAGTAACATCTTCTCCATCCAGGGAATCGACATCAATAGTGTCGACCAGTTCAACAATCAGGTTTCCTTCATCATCAAATACTTCATCTGGTTTGGATATAACCGGTTCACTTTTAGCTTGTCGGTTGGCTAGACGCGCTTTGTGATTCTGGATAGTGGTTGCCATATACTAATGAGTGTCCTTTTTGACAACATCAACTCTTCCTTCTAGCAGCCAGAGTCTTCTTATAGTGAAGAAGAGTCTTTTATTTTGGTTTATCACATCAACTAATTCTGAATTAGACAGGTCAGGAAAGTATTGAGAAAAGACTTTCTCCCTCATTTCTTGTTCCTTTTCTATGGCAATGCGCCATTTATTATCTAGGGACTTATAAAAAGAATCCAATGTCTCAGATCTAATTTTTGAGGGTGACCGGTCATTAGCACATAAATATTTAATGATTTCATTTTCAATAGCTTCTTGTTCATCATCATTGAAATCATCAAAACAATCAATCAAATCATTCAGCAGTTTTCTCCTAATATTTTTGATGGTTCTTTGACAATGTGTCAAAGTTTTGTAGGAGGAGATGTCAATATTTACCGGTGCCGATGATGCCGATTCGTTCTTTGTCTTTTCCTTTGCTTGCCTTGTCTTCTTAGGTTTTTCCTCAGAAACAGTTTCTTCTGAGTCCGGTGAGGTATTCCTTGTCTTTGTTTTCCTTTCAAAGACTTTAGCCGGTGCGTCTTCTGGTTTCTTCTTGGCCGGTGACCGTTTGGTCATTTTAGTACTTGCTGCTGTAACTGGTGTTGATGTTGTAGGCATTGCCTTTGTCTTCTTCAGTGTAGGTTCTTTTCCTTTCTTTGTAGAAGGTTCCTCGACCAGTGTAACCCTTTCTAGATAGGTTCCGGTCCTCTTTGCCTTAGGATCTAGGGGTGAGGCAATTAGGGTAGATGCATACCCATCCAGCATATCGTACATAACCTCATAGCCCATAGGCTCCACCTCTTCCTGTCTAGGCTCAACGACCTCCATTATGCATTGATCAACATTGATGATAAAGCAGATATCATCTTCATACTTCTTGATTATGTCACTGGATATCCTCATCCTTAGGCTCATTTTGCCTCTGAACTCATCAAAGTACCTATTCAGAACATCAGGATAGCTAGTTCCGATTGCTTGTAGACTTTCTTTGATCTGCTTGGTTACCGGTTAGTCCGCAGACCACTGATTGTCTCCCACTCCTGGGAAGTAACCTTGGAAATAAAAGAATAATCCGACCAGTAGCTGACCAAACTTGAACTTCAATGCATTATCATGTTTGATTGATTTCAAATTTAATAGGAGTTGCCTCTGCATACTGGTGCATAGGTCAAATGATGCATCCTCCTTTATCATCCAGTAAGTGGCATTTACCACTGTAACAGATATAGAGTTAATTCTGCTGGCTGAGAATGTCTAGTATCCAATTACCATGCACGCATACTTCACAAGGTCATCCTTGATGGAATTAATAGTCATTCCTCGTGAGTCACTCACTGAACCGGTGAGCTTGGACATCTCCATTTTAGTGACCTTTCTTAGGGTCAGAACTTCCCCTGTATTGCAGAAACTGGTGACGACATGAATTGCTTGTGGTGTAATATCATGTGTTCTCTAGGTACATATTGTCACCATGGACTCTACTTAGAATGATCCTTATATGATCCTGTAGTCACATAAATCTGTCCATTTTAATTAAATGAATATTTCGTATTTATTTGATTAAAAATCCACTAACCATCAATTAATTAAATTAATATTTAATTAATTCATCCCCAAACATTCTTCTATTAATTAAATAAATTATTCAATTTATTTTAAATTAATTCATTAAAATCAAATTCCAATCAATTAAATAAATAAAATCAATTTATTTAATTAAATCCCCCTTTTCCTCTTTTAAATAAATAAAACATTTATTTAAATCATTATCCCCACCCCACTTGCATTTTCCTACAAATGCAACTTGCACACATATTTGAAATAAATGAATTTTTATTTTAAATAAAATCCTATTTTCCCTCACCCACCAAATCCACTTGCAAAATCTAATCCCCTTCTAGATTCTTCTAACCCCTTCCTAATTAGCCTAATCCATCCCCTAATTATTGTCACATTCCTAAGCAAAATGGAGTCACTTCTCAAATGGCCCAAAGTCTTGGATAACCATTGAAGGTTTTCAACCTTCAACCACCAAAAACCCCAAAGTCTTTGAAAACCATTAAAGGCTTCCAACTTTCAACCACTTAATCCCCAAAATCTCCAATAACCATTAATGGTTAACCCAAACCCTCCTACATGGTTAAAACATTTGTTTTGACTCAACCTCTACCCAACCCAAGGGTCTCATCAGGTCATTAATGCTTTGACCATAATTATCTCTTAATCATTTGCACAAAGGTTTATCCTTGGATTAACTCCTAATCCAGTGGGTAATCCTAACTTAGACTTGACCCTTAGCCTTTAGATAACCATGAGGTCTCCTCAGGCCTTTAATGCCTCCAACCTCTTCTCTCAACCCAATCCTGTGTTGACACTTGTCACTATTTTATTGGTGCCAATTGTGCACATGGATCCCCAACTTTCAAGCTTGACCCTTGATTAAACCCTTCAATCCTGGCCATCCATTGCTCCATTTTTCCTATAAATAGAGCCCATTCCTTCATAATCCAGATCCTGAAAACTTGTAAGCATTTAGACTATAGCCATTTTAGAGAGCATTTAGCATAGCATAACTAAATCTTTTCTTTTGGTTAAAATACATCATTTTAGCATAAAAATTAGCTTTTCATTTCATATGTGGAGCTATACTACAATCTCAATCCTCCATAAGCATCCATAGTGCAAAAAGCTGCTGAGAGCTACACTATTTTGGAACTTGGAGAGGAGAGGAACAAGGGAGAAGAAGCTAAGGCCATGCTAAGAGGCAGTTGGAGATGTCTCATGATCATTTGTTCTATTTATTAGATATATTTAGCATGTCTCTTTTAGTGTCTCTTTTGGAATGCCTTCATGTTTTAGTTTTCGATTGATTAACTCTAACATCTTGTGTGTTTTGTGTTGTTTGATCTTAGACTAACTATTTGTGCCATTTAGGAGGGCATCATTTGGTGAACCTGACGTGAATCGAACACGCAACCTTATTGGAACCCGCAGCAGCATCTATGGCACCAGTAGTTCCAGCAGAAGCCACTGAGTCACCATTACCAATACTTCCAGTGACAAATCCATTAAACCCCATCACAATTCCTGCAACACCGATCACTACAAGGATACATAAACCAATCACACCTGCCGTGTTTAACTCCAAAGACATCCCAGTATGGTATAGCAATCGGATGCTGGAGAGTGATTCAGAGACTGACTCACATGAGTGGGAATTCGATTCAGTGCAACTTAACACTTCAGATGAGGAAGACACATCACCACCTCCGCCACGCAAAGACATTCCTGTTTACGGAGAAGCACAGATAAAGACCACTTGGGTACCTGAGCTGGAAACATCTTCCACAGACCCTACGTCTCATCCTACGCCTGATTCTGACAGGGAAAGTACCATCAACTACCTTCACCACACTGTCTTAACCCTCACTGATACCTCTAACGAACTTAATCTAATCGATGACGTAATGCCCATTGTCCACCCTGAACTCATTGAATGGAACCAACCAAATCCCCCATGTCTTGACCTCTTCCAAAACGATGAGGCTATCATTGACTTTTTGGAATTAAGGGATAATCTACCAAGCGGGGATCACAAAGCTGGATTCGCCATTGAACTTAATAGCGCAGCATACTTCGGGGCGGATGCCAAATCCTTCAGCTGCAAAAATATAACAATAAAACATGGATCTTCCAGTGAAAACCACACTGTGGCACTATTTGATCCGACAAAAGTAAAAAGAAAGAGCGTATCCAATGGTGAAAACCTCTCTGAGGCACTTGAGGATGAAGGGTTTGACATTCTCCCTGCTAGTACACAACAGGAACGATCGACGATTCTCATTGAGGAAACTAAAGAATACAATGTGGGGACTCCTGAAAATCCTCATATCATACATCTGGCATCTCTTCTCACTCCAGAGGAACAACCTCAATTTATAGAGTTCTTCCAACAGCGTCAGATCAACTTTGCATGGTCATATGCAGACATGCCTGGGCTTGATCCTGATTTAGTCATGCATCATCTCACAGTAGCAAAAGGAGCCAAACCTGTCAAGCAGAAGCTTCGTAAGATGCATCCTCAGATTGCCGTGCTAGTCAAAACAGAACTCAAGAAACTCCTGGATGTTGGTTTCATTAGACCGATTGATTATGCAGAATGGATCTCCAACATTGTACCAGTTGGCAAACCAAAAGGGGGCATCCGCATTTGTACAGACTTCAGAGATCTGAATAAGGCATGTCCTAAGGATGACTTCCCTCTACCAAATATCGACATCATAGTAGATCTAACAGCAGGACATGCCATGCTTTCACTCATGGATGGCTTTTCAGGATACAATCAAATAAAGATCGCACCAGAAGATCAACATAAGACAGCCTTCACATGTCCATGGGGCACATATTGCTGGAATGTAATGCCTTTTGGTCTAAAGAATGCAGGAGCGACCTATCAAAGAGCAATGACCACCATCTTCCATGACATGATGCATACTATGATGGAAGACTATGTGGATGATTTACTAGCAAAATCACTCACAAGAGAAGGACATCTCCATATCTTAGATAAAATCTTTGATAGACTGGAACAATACCATGTTCGACTCAACCCAAAGAAATGTGTCTTCGGAGTGACCTCCGGGAAGCTTCTAGGATACATTGTCTCAAGCAAAGGTATTGAGGTCGATCCAGCAAAGGTTAAGGCAATCATGGACATGCCACCTCCAAGGAATATCAGTCAGCTAAGGACACTACAAGGACGGCTTCAATCCATCTGCAGATTCATTGCACAATTGGCTGATAAGTGTCACCCATTCACACACCTGCTACACAAGAACATCCGCTTTCAGTGGGATGCCCGATGCCAGCAAGCATTTCAGGCGCTTAAAGACTATCTCATAAATCCACCATTGTTGATGCCACCAGATCCAAGTAGACCGTTGTTACTTTATATCTCAGCAACAAGTACAACATTAGGTGTATTACTGGCACAACATAATGCAGAAGGCAAAGAGTGTGCTGTATACTACATCTCTCGTACACTGGTTGGCTATGAACTCAATTACACACCTATTGAGCGAGCTTGCCTAGCAGTAATCCTGGCAGCCACTAAACTGAGGCACTATCTATTGACACACAAGGTGCAACTCATTGCAAAAATTGATCCACTCAAGTACTTACTCAGCAAAGCAGCATTGACAGGTCGTTTGGCCAAATGGGTAATGATTCTAAGTGAATTCGACATCGAGTATGTGGACCGTAAAGCTATCAAAGGTCAGGTTATTGCAGATCAGTTGGCCGATGCACCACTCATAGGCGATCATCCTCTCATTTCCAATTTTCCAGATGAAGAGATATTCATGATCACAGAAGCACAGCCATGGAAACTATATTTTGATGGTTCATACACTAGGCATGGCTCGGGGGCAGGCATTCTATTTATCACACCTCAGGGTGATAGCATCCCGAAGTCTTACAGGCTCACATTTCCATGCACAAACAACATAGCAGAATATGAGGCTTTGATCACAGGACTCAGGCTAGCCATACAATGGAAATTAAAAGAACTTCAAGTATATGGCGACTCACAACTGGTCATTCGACAAGCAACTGATGAATATCAGACCAAAGATGATAAACTCATGCCATACAAACAAATGGTGGACAGTCTAAAGACATCATTCACTACTATTACTTTTGAGCAGATACCAAGAGATCAGAATCGAGCTGCTGACGCTATGGCTACTATCGCATCTCTCTTAGATCTTCCAAAGAATTCAACACGCTACGAGTTCTTGGTAGAACAGCTTTGGATTCCCGCTTATGATATCCCCGAATCTGAAATCATATGTCGCCTTGTCGGTTCTGAATCCCCATGGTACGGTGAGTTCTACACCTATCTTCGCGATCACACCCTTCCTCCCAACCAATCGAATAACCAACGAAAAACCTTCATTCGCCAAACTGCTCAATATACCATTATTGCCGAAACCCTATACCGACGTAGTCTTGATGGTACTCTCCTTCGATGTCTGGAACAAGATGAGATAACAAAGGCTTTGGAAGAGGTACATGAAGGAATTTGTGGGACTCACTCAAGTGGTCCATCACTAGCCAAGAAGATCATGCGAGCTGGATACTATTGGCCATCTATGGAAAAGGATTCCTACTATTTTGTCAGGAAATGCAAGAAATGTCAAGTTCATGGCGACCTGATACATGCACCGGCCCAGGAACTGCAACCAATCATGACACCATGGCCTTTTTGTCAATGGGGCCTTGACCTTGTGGGTAAGATTCATCCATCTTCATCCGATGGCCATAAATTCATTATTACCGCCACCGAATATTTCACAAAGTGGATCGAAGCTGTTCCACTTACCCAAGTCACCGGCAAGCAGATCACCTCATTCATCCTCAACTACATCATCTGCCGGTATGGTGTGCCCATGTCCATTATCACAGATAACGGTCTTCCTTTCAAAAATCAGGATGTCCGTGAACTTTGTGAGAAATTTCATATCCAACACCGCTTTTCCACTCCCTATTACCCACAAGGCAATGGTCAGGCCGAAGCATCCAATAAAAACATATTAAGGATCCTCAAGAAGACAGTCAATGATGCCGGTCGTGATTGGCATGTTCAATTGAATCCAGCATTATGGGCATATCGAACTAGCATTCGAACCCCTACAGGTGCCACCCCTTATTCATTGGTCTATGGTGCAGAAGCTATCTTACCTATTGAGGTTGAGATACCATCATTATGAGTTTCCTTGCATAATCTCATCGATGATGAAACATACAGAGTATCTCGTCTTTAGGACTTAGAGTTACTAGATGAGAAGCGACAAGCTGCATACAATCACCTCAAAGCCTATCAGCAGCGCATGAGTAGAAGCTACAATCACCGAGTTAGATCTCGTACATTTGAGGTAGGTGATCTTGTTCTTTGAGAAAATCCTCGCAACCAACCAAACAGAGAACATCCAGGCAAGTTTGAATCAAATTGGCTGGGCCCATATGTTGTCACTGCTGTATTCGGGTCCGGGGCATATCAGTTGGCTACACCAGAAGGAGAACCGCTTGCAGATCCAATCAATAGCATGCACCTCAAAAGGTTTTATACCTAAGGTGTACAAGGCATCAGGCTCCCTTGCATATCAGAAAATACCAAAAACATTCAGAAAATGTCCTGAAGAAAATACAAAAACATTCAAAAAAAGTAAAGAAAAATCATGCATCCAAACGGTGAACAACCACTCCAGTGGCACCTTGGGTAAGTGCGATGGTGAAAACCTGGCAAACAGGCGCCACTCGTAAAGGCAATGGCTCCAGTATCTTTCAGGCTCGTTGCGATCACATTCATGCACACATACATCCATCCATCCCAACCATGGCTTGTTATTTGATCTACAATTAAGAAAGTACTCCACGCGTCTAGCATCCCACCTTTTCATAGTCCGGTCTACAAACTGGGGGCAATGCCCTTACCCTAGTGATGGAAGTGGATTCTACATTGTCTTATATATCATTACGCTCTTCATTCAGGCAATCATCAGAAAATACCAAAAACCATTCAAAAATGACTCTCAAAATACCAAAAACATTCAAAAATGACTCTCAAAATACCAAAAACATTCAAAATTGTTTCACAAAATCCAAAAACATCGACAAAAACCATCGAAAATCACCCAAAAACATGGCAACACCTTGTACATACCCATCCGATCAGATACAAAATAAACATTGACAACTACTCACACACTGACCATCTACCAATCAAACCAACACAATCAACATCAACAATCCAAAACAAGGATGCATCCTTCCTTACCAAAACAAAGACAAAGTGACATTTTCTTTGACAAGAAAATTATGTTAAGCTATCAAATACTTGGTTGATTTGTGAGTACAATCGTTTGTTTATCTGTATCAGGATCTTGCAGCATTGTTTTGTTTTGTTTGCGCATTATTTCCGATGAAGTTCTGGGGCATGTACTAATGGTGTCTACGTGGGAAGTTCACCAAGCTACGTGATCTTATGCAAAAATACAATCATAGATCACTACGGCTTGCTGACTACAGCGTATATCTCGACCATATGGCCATGAACCACTACCAAGGATCCTCATTCTTTATTCTTTATGTATATATACTGTTTGGTTACAAGTACAAATGCTCATCCTTTGGTTCCTCTTCCTCCAAATTGGATAAAGGTTTTATTTTCTCAGTACGGTATGAACTTGTCTCAGGATCTGATCAAGCCTAAGATCAAGGAGGACGATCCAAGTCATGCACGAAAGGAGATAATCCTTGTCTGTTCCGCAAGCAATACTCTGGTCGACTTGACCCTCATATCAAGTCGTTTGTATTCACTTGCTATATTAAAATCCATGAAAGAAATACTCAGGTCATCTTGAATTATTGTGTCAAGATGCTTGTATTCTCTTCCAACATTTTAAAGCTCAATGATGAAAATAGAGCACTATGGATCGTCATTCCATCTCATCTATATATATTGCATTCCGTTGCATTCCACCCATCCATACATTCATAATAGCTGCATATCATGCATACATAGTCATAACAATGGATACTCTATTTTCCTCTTCTTCCATAGGAATGTAATAGGTCCTCCATTTCTTCTATCTAACATCAAATCCCCCCTCACCCTCCCCATCTCGACAATCAGCATCACATACCCTACATCATTTCTCAATCAACCCAATCAAGCCACGTTCATCACCATCCATCTCTAAATAGGAGGGATTGTGTTTCCTATCCTAAGTCATCCAATAAGCCAAGCAAGTTACTCTGTCTACACAGATACATCAACTCCCACACACCTAGACTATCAACAGATACTCTGATCAAGTATCTTCGGGTCTCAACAGGTACTCGATTATGGTAATCCTAGACTACATCAGGCATTTATCATAATGACCTAGTCTCAACGGGGCTGCCATGATTCCCCACAACCATCCATCACACGCACACACTATCAATTGATCAACCAATCAAACACAATCCATCGGACAATTACATCAATTGTCTACGTCTCAACGAGTATTTTTGTTTCATATACCTTGACTTCATCGGGCAATTGCATCAATTGCCTAAGTCTCATCAGGTCACTTTGATTCACTTACTCAGACTTTATCTTGTCCAAGCAAACAACTGGCATCAACTGTCATGCTTTGACTTGACCGGGGCAATTAAATCGATTGCACCAAATTGTTCAACCAATTTTGATCACTTGTATAGCATCACTCGAAAGAACAACCACCACATTTTCACTGTATCTCCTGCATGACCTAAGGGTACTCACTGGCTTGATGTTTCTCCATTTTATCCCCATTTTCTTCCATTCTTTTACTGTTGTTGCTAATTTCTTCCATTCTACCTCCCCTCCACTTTTCATTCTTTTTCGAGAGATCACCCGATTTTTTCGAAATTTTTCGGCCCATCTCTCGAGGGGGCATACCACCCATTAAATTAAAATTTTAATGGGGCATTTCTTCACACCAATTTTTCTTTCTTTGAAACGATGCGATAAACTGCACCGTCTCAAAGAGGGGCAAATGTAGTCACATAAATCTGTCCATTTTAATTAAATGAATATTTCGTATTTATTTGATTAAAAATCCACTAACCATCAATTAATTAAATTAATATTTAATTAATTCATCCCCAAACATTCTTCTATTAATTAAATAAATTATTCAATTTATTTTAAATTAATTCATTAAAATCAAATTCCAATCAATTAAATAAATAAAATCAATTTATTTAATTAAATCCCCCTTTTCCTCTTTTAAATAAATAAAACATTTATTTAAATCATTATCCCCACCCCACTTGCATTTTCCTACAAATGCAACTTGCACACATATTTGAAATAAATGAATTTTTATTTTAAATAAAATCCTATTTTCCCTCACCCACCAAATCCACTTGCAAAATCTAATCCCCTTCTAGATTCTTCTAACCCCTTCCTAATTAGCCTAATCCATCCCCTAATTATTGTCACATTCCTAAGCAAAATGGAGTCACTTCTCAAATGGCCCAAAGTCTTGGATAACCATTGAAGGTTTTCAACCTTCAACCACCAAAAACCCCAAAGTCTTTGAAAACCATTAAAGGCTTCCAACTTTCAACCACTTAATCCCCAAAATCTCCAATAACCATTAATGGTTAACCCAAACCCTCCTACATGGTTAAAACATTTGTTTTGACTCAACCTCTACCCAACCCAAGGGTCTCATCAGGTCATTAATGCTTTGACCATAATTATCTCTTAATCATTTGCACAAAGGTTTATCCTTGGATTAACTCCTAATCCAGTGGGTAATCCTAACTTAGACTTGACCCTTAGCCTTTAGATAACCATGAGGTCTCCTCAGGCCTTTAATGCCTCCAACCTCTTCTCTCAACCCAATCCTGTGTTGACACTTGTCACTATTTTATTGGTGCCAATTGTGCACATGGATCCCCAACTTTCAAGCTTGACCCTTGATTAAACCCTTCAATCCTGGCCATCCATTGCTCCATTTTTCCTATAAATAGAGCCCATTCCTTCATAATCCAGATCCTGAAAACTTGTAAGCATTTAGACTATAGCCATTTTAGAGAGCATTTAGCATAGCATAACTAAATCTTTTCTTTTGGTTAAAATACATCATTTTAGCATAAAAATTAGCTTTTCATTTCATATGTGGAGCTATACTACAATCTCAATCCTCCATAAGCATCCATAGTGCAAAAAGCTGCTGAGAGCTACACTATTTTGGAACTTGGAGAGGAGAGGAACAAGGGAGAAGAAGCTAAGGCCATGCTAAGAGGCAGTTGGAGATGTCTCATGATCATTTGTTCTATTTATTAGATATATTTAGCATGTCTCTTTTAGTGTCTCTTTTGGAATGCCTTCATGTTTTAGTTTTCGATTGATTAACTCTAACATCTTGTGTGTTTTGTGTTGTTTGATCTTAGACTAACTATTTGTGCCATTTAGGAGGGCATCAGATCCTTTGTGAAATCCTCCAGGAAGTAAACAACATTGTGGAGCTTCTTCTTCTCCAAAATATTATACTTTGGTTTGATCTTCTTATCCTTTCCACAAAATAAACCTAACTGGGAGTGGATAGCTAGAGACCCTAGGTCTTCAATCTTGCAATCTATGTAGTCAGAAATTCCCTCTTCTACTATCACACCAGTCAGAACTTGTGATAGGGCATTATACTTAGAATTTCATTGAATAAAACTTGCAGACTCAACAGATGCACTAGAACTGGTATGAGATGCGGAAGCCATGATAGAAATTTTAAGAACTCGAGAAATACCTTTTGAAACACATGAATTTAGGGCTTGCAGATTCTCCTTCACTTCACACTCTGTTGGTTGTTGAATCACCACTTTGTGTTCTCCACCTGTCCGTTTGCAGTTTGAATTTGAATCTCCTTCGCGGTTTCTCAATTTCTTAGAATCTCAGCTCAAATCTCCTTTTCATTGCTCTGCTCTTTGAAAAAAATTTCTTCGCTCGAAAACTAATAGTGAGAAATGATTTGAAAAATGCTTTTAAGCATATTCCTCACCTACTATCATTTATGCTTCTCCATTAGGGCATAAACCCTAATTTGCCTTTTTACTATTTCTGGTCTTCTACTAAATGACAGGTATCACATACCGGTGTAAACCGGGGGTTCGAAACATTTCACTGTCTGCTCCCCCTAAGCTTTTCTGAAGCTTAGTTTGCCGGTTCCATGATTTCCACACTAGGTGCAAAAACTGGTTCCACTTGTAACACCAGTGGTTTCTTCTTCTAGGTTTTGTTCATGTTAGCTTGAACAGTGTCAACATCAATGTTTCCTTCCAGAGTGACCGGTATATTATCAGATATGTTCTTTCTTGATCTATAGAATCTAGCAATGTGACCCAATTTGTTGCAATGATAGCAGACCAATCCAGGTGCTCTCCAAGGTCCATTGTTCATGTTTCCATTCTTCCTTCTGCATGTTATAACAATGTGACCATGATCATGACAAATCCAACAGTTTGCTCTCCACCCGGTTGCCGCTTGATAGCCACTATTACCTGGCTGATGATTATAAGCATTAAACTGGTTGGGGTTCCAGTTCACAAAAGAGTCCAGACCAACTCCTTGATTCCTCTAAGGATACCTTCTGATGTTGTGCATGATAGACCTACATTCAAATTCTCTATGCCCAAACTTGTTGCATGCATAATAGTTACCATTGAATCTATTGGATCTAGGCTTATCATTTAGGAAATAAGGAAAATTGTTGTAAACTTTACTCCTACACACATTTGCAGTATGTCCTTCTTTAAGACAGTTGAAGCAAACAAGTTTAAACTTTTGCTTACCTTTAACCTTTGATGTCGGTTGATTCTTTGATGTTCCAACATTTTCACCAGAGGTCTCACCTTCCTCATGACCAGAATAACCAAGTCCATCAGTATTCTTGACAGGTTTGGTAGATTCAATATTTTTCTCTAGCTTGACAGTACTATTGTTAAACTTAGCAAGTGTTTCCTTTGACTCAGAGAGTTCCTTGGAAATAGCAACATTTGTTTCCATCAGGTTTTCTTTCTCAGAGATGGCTATGTTTAGTTCTCCTTGCATGTCTTCCTTTTCCACTTTGCTTGCATGGAGTTGAGTAATTAGAGAACTGGTCTCTTTCTTCAACTTGGAGATCTCATGATCTTTGTCCTTCACCAGATCTTCAGCCTTCCTCCGGGTTTCAAACTCTTGACACATTTGGATAGTCATTCCTTCCAACTCTTTTCTCAGGTTGGAGTTTGACTCATTTAGCTTTTCTACTTCTTGAATTAGGGCTTGCATATCTGCTTCATCAGAAGAACTATTTTCAAATAGCTCCATCAGTTTCTCAGCATGTTCTCTCCTTTTTGCCTGAGAGGCCTTATATTTTATCATAAGCTCATCATAGGCTTGCTCAAACTGAGTGAGCCGATGAGTAAGTTCCTTCAATGTGTATTCCCCCATATCTCTTTCCAAGTGGTTAAACTTATAGAAACGTAGGCTCTGATACCAATTGATGAATACTAAGAGGTGGGGGGGTGAATTAGTATGGCAAAAATCTCTACACTAAAACACTTTGCAACACTAACAGTAAACTGGTAAAATAGTTTAGCAAACAAATCAGTTAGCACACATGCAAACCAAATAGCAAATAATGCATTCACCCATAGAAGCACAAACACCATAACATGAGATTTTGATGTGGAAAGCCAAATGGGAAAAACCACAGTGAGATGGAACTCACAAGTAACTATCTGCAGAATAGGAACTAGACCAGTTAAGGTCTTACAATGTTCTTTACCAGAAAAGATCCTGTTAGGAATCTCAATCTCTGTTAGGAGATAAGTCCGATTAAAGACTACCTTGCTAGAGGATTTTAGATCCATAGATGTGAACCACCTTGTTAGAGGATTCACAAAAGGATTTTGGGCCTACCTGGTTAAGGGCTATAGACTTGTCAAAGATGTGAGTAATCAACAAGTATATGATCTATCAAATAGCACAGATTGCTTGGTTAGATCCTTGATAGCTCATTCCTAATGCATTCCAGCATTACTTCAGTCTTCTACACATTCAAACTCTCTCTATCTCATCAACCACCTTAAACCCTAGCAACATCATTGACCACAACAACAATCTAAAACCCTAGACATGATGTCCTTATAAAGGAATCCGATTTCATGTTGGTCCAATAGGATTACAATACAATTTCCTAGGTTCAATGTATCTAGACATATTCTGGTAACATGACACAACATGCACTGCCAAAATGTCGGCACCGTCAAACAATTGGTGGATGGTAACTCATCACAAAATTCCAGTTGGTAACTCATCGCAAAGTATTACCGATTCATACAAAATATCGGTTGCTAGTTTGTCAAAAATGAAGACTGATAAAAATGTGTTATGCCACTTTGATCCCTCGTACCGCTTGGAATCCACAAACTGCTTGGGGTCCACATGTCACTTTTGATCGGTAAACACATTCTGCAAAACACCAATAGTCTAAAGTCTATAATACAACATACCAGTTGGAAAAAATATTGTTTGTGCTTTAGCTCATACATATAAAGGATATCTCAATGCAAGTGTATGTCCATCAATGACAATCACAACGTAAACATCAAAAATGCCAATAGTATCAAGTTCCCTCACAACGTTGTAGAAATTACAATCCTAGGCGATGAAAATCCATTTGCATATTGTCACAATATCAACCATCAACCAAAGATTACCATTCCCAACAATAGAGAAGCTATCTAATCCACATCATATGTTAGTCCATCCTCTCTTTCCAGTTCAAACACCACTATACCCAAGAAAGAGAAGCTAAAAATGAAAATGGCAGAGGAAGGACTTGGGGAGTACAATCTCAGCCAACTCTTTTGTGTTGGGCAACTACCCACTTCTCCTAGAACTCATGGTAAGTCTCAAAGGTTACTTCACACACCACTGGTCAATCCAACATGCACTTTGATGCCTTTTATCCTTGGAAAGAGTCAAGAAGAAGAGACCAGAGATGAGGACTTTGTAGAATGGTTCTATAAAGATCCTATCACCATGGACATCCCACAAGCTAAGCTTCCCACATACCAATATGGAAAAGGCCTTCTCATTATGCAAAGAATGGGCTATGATGGTCAGAGTGCTTTGGGACCTTGCAAGCAACGATGACATGAGCCATTGCAGCCATAATTAAGGCCTAAAGATAACACTGGATTAGGTTTTCAAAAAGAGATTCTTCCTAAGCTTAGATTCAAAGGGAAACCCAACAAACCTCTATATCAGTGTAATACTCTAAAAAGGTCACTCTTGATTATATCAGTAGCACCAAAAACCACACCAACTGCCCCAATACAGTTGAAAATCCTAGCAATCATATCCACAACACCAATCATCCCACCAATCACAACAACAACTCCATCAACAACAACAACTGCATCAATATCACCATTACCAGTATCAAAACCCCCAACAGTACCGACAACACTGACAATTCCATTAGAAGTCATAGATTCAACAACATCGATACTCCCCATATCGGATTCACTAATCCCAATAATCCTTTCTGCAACACCAATCATTCCATTTACAAAGGTACATCAGTCGATCACACCTGTAGTGTTTAACTCAAAGGATATCCTGGAATGGTATAGTAATTAGATACTAGAAAGTGACTTTGAAACTGACTCACATGAGTGGGAATTTGATTCAGTACATCTCAATACTTCAGATGAGGAAGACACATTACCACCTCCACCTCACAAAGAAATATCTATTTATGGAGAAGAATAGATTAAAACCTCTTGGGTTCCTGAACTGGAAACACCTTCCACAGACCCTACATCACATCCTATGCCTGATTCTGACAGGGAGAGTACCATCAATGACCTTCACCACAACGTCTTAACCCTCACCGACACCTCTTATGAACTTAACCTGATTGATGAGGTAATGCTTATTATCCATCCTGAACTCATCGAATGGAACCAATCTAATCCCCCATGCCTTGATCATTTCCAAAATGATGAGTCGATCATTGACTTTTTGGAACTACAGAATAACATACCAAGCGGGGATCACATAGTTGGATTCGTCATTGAACTTAATAGCACAACATACTTTGGGGCGGATGCCAAACCTTTCAACTGCAAAAATACAATAATAAAACATGGATCTTCTAGTGAAAACCACACTATGGAACTATTTGATCCCAAAAAAGTAAAAAGAAAGAGTGTATCCAATGGAAAAAACCTTTCTGAGGTACCTGAGGATGAAAGGTTTGACATTCTCATCTCCAGTGCAAATAAGGAATGATCAACAATCCTTATTGAAGAAACAAAAGAATTCAACATGGGGACTCCTGAAACTCCTCACCACATACATCTGGCATCTCTTTTAACTCCAGAAGAACAACCTAAGTTTGTAGAGTTCTTCCAGAAGCGTCAGATCAACTTTGCATGGTCATATGCAGACATGCCTAGTCTTGATCCTAATTTAGTCATGCATCACCTCACCATAGTAGAAGGAGCTAATCCCGTCAAGTAGAAGCTTTGCAAGATGCACCCCCAGATTGTGGTACTAGTAAAAGAAGAACTTAAGAAACTCCTGGATGTTGGTTTCATTAGACCAATTGATTATGCAGATTGGATATCCAACATTGTGCCTATCAGCAAACCAAATGGGGGCATCCATATCTGTACTGACTTCAGAGATCTAAATAAAGCATGTCCTAAGGATGACTTCCCCTACCAAACATTGACATGATCATGGACCTAACAGCAGGCCATGCCATTCTTTCTCTCATGGATGGATTTTCAAGGTACAACCAAATAAAGATCGCACCAGAGGATCAACATAAGACTGCCTTCACATGTCCATGGGGAACATACTGTTGGAATGTAATGCCTTTCAGTCTAAATAATATAGGGGCGACATATCAAAGAGAAATGACCACCATTTTGTATGATATGATGCATACCATAATGGAAGATTATGTTGATGACTTACTGGCAAAATCATTAACAAGAGAAGGTCATCTAGAAATATTAGAGAAACAGACTGGAACAATATCATGTTCGACTCAACACAAAGAAATGTGTCTTTGGAGTAACCTTAGGGAAGCTTCTAGGATACATTGTCTAAAGCAAAGGCATTGAGGTTGACCCATCAAAGGTCAAAGCAATCACGGACATGCCACCTCCAAGGAACATCAGTTAGCTAAGGACATTACAAGGGTGGCTACAATCCATCTGAAGATTCATTATACAATTGGCAGTTAAGTGTCACCCCTTTACACATCTGTTACACAAAAAGATTCGCTTTCAATGGGATGCTAGATGCCAACAAGTATTTCAGATGCTTAAAGACTATCTCATGAATACACCATTGCTGATCCCACCAGATCTAAGTAGACCTCTATTGCTCTATATTTCTATGACTAATACAACATGAGGAGTACTACTGGCACAACACAATGCAGAAGGAAAAGAGTGTGTTGTATACTATATCTCTCGCACATTGGTCGGCTATGAACTCAATTACATACCTATTGAGTGAGCTTTCCTAGTAGTAATCTTGGAAACCACTAAACTGAGGCACTACCTATTAACACATAAAGTACAACTCATCGCAAAGATCGATCCACTAAAGTATTTAATCAACAAAGCAACATTGATAGGCCACTTGGCCAAATGGGTGATGATTCTAAGTGAATTTGACATCACGTATGAGGACCATAAGGCTATCAAGGGTCAAGTTATTGCAGATTAGTTGGCCGATGCACCCCTCATAGGTGATTATCCTCTTATTTCCAATTTTCTAGATGAAGAGATATACAGGATCACAACAACACAACCATGAAAACTATACTTTGATGGTTCATATACTAGGCATGGCTCGAGGGAAGGCATTTTGTTTATCACACCTCAAGGTGTTAGCATCCCGAAGTTTTATAAGCTAGCTTTTCCATGTACAAACAACATAGCAGAATATGAGGCCTTGATCACAAGACTCAGGATAGCCATACAATGGAAACTGAAAGAGCTACAGATATATGGCAACTCCCAACTGGTCATCCGATAAGTCACAGATGAATATCAGACCAAGGCTGATAAACTCATGCCGTACAAGCAAATGGTGGATAGCTTAAAAGAATCATTTACTACTATCACCTTTGAGCAGATACCTAGAGATCATAATCAAGTTCTTGATGCTATGGCTACCATTGCATCTCTCCTAGATCTTCCATATAATTCAACACGCTACGAGTTCTTGGTAGAACAACTTTGGATTCCTACTTATGATATCCCCAAAACCGAGATGATATTTCACCTTGTTGGCTTCAAATCCCCATGGTATGGTGAGTTCTACACCTATCTACATGATCACAAACTTCCTCGTAACTAATCAAATAACCAACGTAAAACCTTAATTCGCCAAACCGCTCAATATACCATCATTATTGAAACCCTATACCGATGCAATCTTGATGGTACTCTCCTTCGATGTCTGGAACATGATGACATAACAAAGGCCTTGGAAGAGGTACATAAAGGAATTTGTGGGACTCATGCAAGCGGTCCTTCCTTAGCAAAGAAGATCATGCAAGAAGGATACTATTGGCCATCCATGGAAAAAGACTCCTATTATTTTGTCATAAAAAGCAAGAAATGCCAAGTTCATGGAGACCTGATACATGCAATAGCACAAGAATTACAACCAATCACAAAACCATGGCCCTTTTGTCAATGGGGACTTGACCTTGTGGGTAAAATCCATCCATCTTCATCCAACAACCACAAATTTATCATTACTGATACTGAATACTTCACAAAGTGGATCGAAGATGTTCCACTTACCGAAGTCACCGACAAGCATATCGCCTCATTCATCCTTAATTACATCATTTTTTGATATGGTGTACTCATGTCCATCATCACAGATAATGGACTCCCATTCAAGAATAAGGATGTCCATGAGCTTTGCGAGAAGTTTCACATCCAACACCGCTTTTCCACTTCCTATTACCCACAAGGAAATGGTTAGGCTGAAGCATCGAAAAAAAATATATCAAGAATTCTCAAGAAGAAAGTCAATGATGTTGGCTATGATTGGCACATTCAATTAAATCCAACACTATGGGCGTATTGAACTAGCATTCGAACCCCTACAAGCACAACTCCCTACTCACTGGTCTATGGTGCAGAAGCTATCTTACCTATTAAGGTTGAGATACCATCTCTACGGGTTTCCTTGCATCATCTCATAGATGATGAAGCATACAGAGTATCACGTCTTCAAGACTTAGAGCTACTTGATGAAAGATGACAAGCTGCATACAACATGTTGGTATTTTGGATATGTTGATATGGTTTTGTCATTGATGTCAACACTTGTCAACACCTATCAACACTTATCAGCACCTGGAGATTTGGTTATGTTCACCGGCATGATCAGTGACTTATTCACAGTCACCGGTATATGGTTTACTGACAGGTTATATTGTTCACTGGCACCTGGAATGACTTGAAGACTACTTGGTTATGTCGAAGACATTGTTTGGACACTTTGTTTTGGTGATTTGTTCATTGGTCTAATTGGGTTTGCATATTTGTTGTTACCAGCAAATAGGTCCAAGCTATGCACCGACAAGCATATCTATTCTAGATCAGCATGACCCATTATGAAGATGATTTGTTATTATTGTAAATACATTGAGCCAACATAATACATCAGATATTGATTCATTTGTAATTGATTTTATTGTAATATCTTTAGTGAGCTGACCTACTCAATTGGTCTTAGGTTATGGTATAAATGTAAGTTCTCATTTGTGAGATTGATATAGGATTGAAAAAGGATTGTAATAAGGTATATGCAAATATAAGTAGAGCTATACACATAGACATCATTCAAGATTGAAGGAAGGTTTGAAGAAGGCAAATCAAAGCTAAACCGGTACTGAATCCAGCATATGAAGATGCTATTTTGAGAAATATATTATCATTGGATTTAACCATCCAATTGTAGTTAGTGTGACTCCCATTTTGTGATTGAGCAGTGAGCTCTAGGTAGTTGACCTTTCTGCATGTGCGGAATCCATATTGTACACACATACTATCTGCAGTAGTATCATCTGATTATGGGTAAGGTTTCCCACCATGGTTTTTCCCCTTACACGGTTTCCACGTACAAATATCTATGTTATGTGTTGTGCATGTTATTGTCTTACTGTTTCATGCATTAATCTTTACTGGTACTGCAATTAATTGGTAAAACTGTCTACCAGCATAAAGTTTGGTTAAGTTAGTTTTGGTTTGAATTTACTAGACAACCGATTCACCCCCCTCCCCCCCCTCTCAGTTGTCTCTGGGACCTAACAATTGGTATCAAAGCTTGGTCCTCTTTTTGCAGAAGTTTAACAACTTGAGGAGATCATATGGCTTCTAACTATTTCAAGAAGGACAATCCTAAAATTGATGGAACTATGGCACATGGAAGATCAGGATGGAGACACATTTGAATTGCATTGGGAAGGACATATGGGATGTTGCAAAGAATGGTTATGTTGCTCACACTCAAGGTCAACCTAATCCACCAACTTTGGGTAAAGATGAGGAAAATGATTACAAAGCAAGAGAAGCACTCTTGAGCGCATTGTCAGATCAGCAAATCATGGGATTATTAGATAGATCTATTGCTAAAGCTATTTGGGACAAATTGGAAACATTGAATGAAGGATATTCCACAGTCAAAATTGAAAAACTTGAATGCTTCCAAGTTAGGTATGAAAATCTAAAAAATGGAAGAAGATGAAAGGATTTATGCTTTTATGGAAAGAGTAAATAAAATTATTTTGGGTATACAATATTGTGGAGGAACCTTAAGTGAAGATGAATTTTTTTCTAAATTTTTAAGAGAATTTCCATCGGCATATAAAATGAAACTTACCACTATAAATGAATTAAGCATAATGCCTAATACATCAATATCTAGAGACACTTTGGTTGGAAAACTTTTAGCTTTTGAACTTGAGGAATTTGGTCCTGTTGCTACAATAAAGACAGATCTAGCTTTCAAGGCATCAATATCATCTACATCATCATCATCATCATTTGATAAATCTGATTGGAAAGCTTTTTATGCAAGAGAACTTGAAGAAAGCAAGAAGGAGAATAAAGAACTCGAAGAACTTGAAGCACTATTTGCAAGGAAAATGCCTAAAGGTCTAGTTGGAAGTAAGTATTAAGGTAAAGCACCCTTTAAATGTTTTAACTATAATAAGATTGGTCACATGGCATCTAGGTGTCCTGATAGACATGCAAGACCGAAAGAAGAAGCTAAAAGATCATATAAGCCTAACCCTGAATATCAAAGATACAGATTTAAGAAGAATAGAGACAAATCTTGTTACTATGTTGATGAAGGAGTTACCAATGATTCTGATGAGGAACCGACAGACAATGGATGGGCTTTTATTGCTATAATAGAAGATCAACCGACACCTACTATTCAACCGGTAGAGCATGCCCTATCAGCTAAAATTGAAGATAAGGATGAATGGATCATTGATTCAGGATGTTCACATCGTATGACTGGTGATAAAAGTAAATTCTTAGCCTTTGAGGAATACAATGGAGGTCTAGTAAGATTTGGAGATGATAAATCTTGTTTGATCAAAGGAAAAGGCACTATATCTTTTGATGGTAAGCACAATACTGATAATGTTTACTATGTTGAAGGTTTGAAGCATAATCTTTTGAGTGTTGGTCAATTAGTTGAAAAAGGTTTTCAGTTACAATTCAAGAATGGTAAATGCACAATCATGAACATAACTAGTTTGGAAATTGCAACAGGTAATCAGACTGGAGGTAATATTTTTCATTTGAATAATTATGAGAAAGCATGCTTGATTGCACATATTGATGAAAGTTGGTTATGGCATAAGAGACTTTGTCATGTAAATTTTGATTGCATTGTGAAAATCAATACAACTAAGGCATTAAGGGATTTACCTAAGATTGTTAAACCTCACAATCCGGTATGTAAGGAATGCCGATTTGGAAAGAAAGTTAGAAAATCTTTTAAGAGTATTCTAGAAAAATCCAATTATGTTCTTGACTTAATTCACACTAATTTATGTGGTCCAGCACAAACTAGAAGTTTACAAGGAGATAGGTACTTTATGCTAATCATTGATGACTATTCTAGAATGTGTTGGGTTACTTTTCTCAGGGAGAAATCATAAGCTTTTGGGAAATTCAAACTATTCAAAGTGATGGTTGAGAATGAAACTCGTAAGAAAATTAAATGTTTGAGATCAGATCAAGGAGGTGAATTCACATCTAAGGAATTTAATACATTCTGTGAAGTGAATGGAATTAGAAGACAACTATCAGCACCCCGGACACCCCAGCAAAATGGAGTTATGGAAAGAAAAAACATAACTATTTTGGATGCAGCTAGAACATGATATCAAAAGCAAACCTACCTCATGTATATTGGAGAGAATCAGTGAATACAACAGTTTATACATTCAAGAGAGTTCACATCAAAGGTGAAACTGGTAAGACCCCTCATGAACTATGGTTTGGTAATACTCCTACTCTTAAATATTTCAGAATATTTGGAAGTAAATGCTATATTAGAAGAGATGAATATATTGGAAAATTTGATCCTAGAAGTGATTGCAGAAAATTGTTGAAAGTGCAAATGTGAAGATTGATGAACAATTTAGAGGAAATTCAAGGTACATAGACTCGGAACTGGCAATAGAGATAATTTCAAATGAACCTACAATGAGTACACCGGTATAGAATGTTGATCCAGTCACACTAGCATCATCTAAAAATTCCATAGTGACTGATGAACAACAAGAAGTAAAAACACCTCGGTATGTAAGATTGAACCACTCTGAAGATCAGATAATTGGGAACAAGTATCAAGGTGTTATGACTAGAGGAAGACTGGCAAATGAAGAGGTATGTCTTATTTCTCAAATTGAACCAGCATCAGTTAATGAGGCATGTGAAGATAAACATTGGATTAAAGCTATGGAAGATGAATTGGAACAAATTGAAAAGAATAACACATGGACATTGGTTCCCCAGCCTAAAGACAAAAAAGTAATTGGAACTAAATGGGTATTTAGAAATAAACTTAATGAAGATGGTAAGGTAATCGGAAATAAAGAAAGATTAGTGTGTAAGGGATATTCACATAAAGGAGTTGATTATAATGAAACCTTTGCACCAGTACCTAGAATTGAGGCAGACAAATTATTCTTGGCTTTTGCAGCACACAAGAACTATAAAGTATATCAAATGGATGTTAAATGTGCATTTCTGAATATTGATCTTGAAGAAGAAGTTTACATTGAACAACCTGATGGATTTTCATTGACAACTGACAAAGATATGGTTTTCAAGTTAAGGAAAGCTTTGTATGGACTAAAGCAAGCTCCTAGAGCTTCGTATGCTAGATTGGACAAATATCTTATGAAGATCGGTTACACTAAAGGTAATGCTGACAACAATCTATATTAAAAAGTGACTAATGATGACATCTTGGTTATAGAAGTTTTTGTTGATGATATAATCTTTGGAGGAGAAGATGGATTGTGAAAAGACTTTTCTAATAAGATGCAGGAAGAATTTGAAATGTCTATGATTGGGGAGATAAAATTCTTTTTAGGATTACAGATTTCACAGACTGATAAAGGTATATTCTTATGTCAATCTAAGTACTTGAAAGAATTACTAAAGAAATTTGGGATGGAAAACTCTAAATCAATAAGCACACCTATGACTACAACTGATAAATTATCTTTGAAGGATGAATCAACACCTATTAATCCAACTAGGTACAAGTCTATGATATGAGGTTTATTGTATTTGACACAAATAAGACTTGATATTATGAATGCAGTATGTATTGTTTCAAGATTTTAGAGTAATCCTAAAGAAAATCATGAATCAACAGTGAAAAGGATTTTTCGGTACCTACAAGGCACTACAAATCTTGGCTTATGGTATCCTAGAGATGAAAAATTTGATTTATGTGCATACACAGATGCAAATTGGCCAGGAGATGTAGATGACAGAAAAAGTACCACCGGTGGAGCATTTTTCCTTGGTAGCAAATTAATATCTTGGTTGAGTAAGAAACAGAGTTGCACATCTTTATCAATAGTAGAATCAAAATATGTTGCAGTAGCAACTAATTGCACACAGGTATTATGGATTAAACAAATGTTGAAGAACATAAAGGTAAAATGCAAGGAACCTATAACTATCTACTTGATAATTTGGCAGCAATAGATATAACTAAGAACCCGGTAATTCACTCAAAAACTAAACATGTTTCTATCAAATTCAATTTTTTGAAAGAGAATGTTGAAGCAAAAGAAGTGAAGTTGGTTTATGTGAATACTAAAGAGCAAATTGCTGATATTTTTACTAAGCCTTTGCCTAAGGAGACATTTGAATATCTCAGAGAGAAGCTTGGGGTTATACCCCCACCGATAGAGACTTAGACAGTTGATGTTTTGTCATCAACCAACAAAATTAACAGAGATATTTTTTTCCAGCTTTGATGAGGAGAGCTATTTCTTACGGGGAGTAGTTGGTATTTTGTAATTAGTTGGTATTTTGTAGGAACTATTTGAATCTGGTTTTTGTATTGATTTGGCATTTGATGTCAAGGGGGGAGAGATTGTTATGGAAAAACACATTAGCTTTGGGAGAGAGACTATTCATTGGGGGAGAGATTATTACTCTCTGTATCTGTATTTTAATTTTTGGTTAATGATCTCCTTTGGAGATTGTTGGTTCTTGGTTTTTGACATTTCTGTTTTGGCACTTTGATGATTTTTCCATCTTGTATTGCCATCAATGCCAATGGGGGAGATTGTTGGTATTTTGGATATATTGATATGGTTTTGTCATTGATGTCAATACTTGTCAACACATGTCAACACTTATCAGCACTTGGAGATTTGGTTATGTTCACCGACATGATCACTGACTTATGCACAGTCACCGTTATCTGGTTTACCAATAGGTTATATTGTTCACGGACACCTGGAATGACTTGAAGACTACTTGGTTATGTCGAAGACATAGTTTGGACACTTTGTTTTGGTGATTTGTTCATTGGTCTAATCAGGTTTGCATATTTGTTGTTACAGACAAATAGGTCCAGGCTATGCACTGACAAGCATATCTATTCCAGATCAGCACGACACATTATGAAGATGATTTGTTATTATTGTAAATGCATTGAGCCAAAATAATGCATTGGATATTGATTCATTTATAATTGATTTTATTTTAATATCTTTAGTGAGCCGACCTACTCAATTGATCTTAGGTTATGGTATAAATGTAAGCTCTCATTTGTGAGATTGATATAGGATTGAAAAAATATTGTGATAAGGTATATATGAATATAAGAAGAGCTATACATGCAGACATCATTCAAGATTGAAGGAAGGTTTGAAGAAGGTAAATCAGAGCTAAACCAGTACTGAATCCAGCATATGAAGATGCTATTTTGAGCAGTACATTATCATTGGATTTAACCATCCAATTGTAGTCAGTGTGACTCCCATTTTGTGATTGAGCAGTGAGCTCTAGGTAGTCGGCCTTTCTGCATATGCAGACTCCATATTGTACACACATACTATTTGCAGTAGTATCATCTGATTGTGGGTAAGGTTTCCCACCATGGTTTTTCCCCTTACAGGGTTTCCACGTACAAATATTTGTGTTATGTATTGTGGATGTTATTGTCTTACTTTTTCATGCATTAATCTTTACCAGTATTGCAATTAACTGATAAAACTGTCTATCGGCATAAAGTTTGGTTTACCTATATTAAGCATTAAGTTTGGGTAAGTTAGTTTTGGTTTGAATTTACTGGACAACTGATTCACCCCCCGCCTCTCAATTATCTCTGGGACCTAACACAACCACCTCAAAACCTATCAACAACACATGAGAAAAAGCTATAATCACCGGGTTAGACCTAGTACATTTGAGGTAGGTGATCTTGTTCTTTGAGAGAATCCTCATAGCCAACCAAATAGAGAACATTAGGGAAAGTTTGAATCAAATTGGTTGGGTCCATATGTTATCACTGCTGTATTTGGGTCTAGGGCATATCAGTTGGCTACTTCAAAAGGAGAACCGCTAGCAGATCTGATCAACAACATGCACCTCAAACGATTTCATACATAAGCTGTACAGAGCATCAATCTCCCATACATATCAGAAAAACACCAAAAAATATTCAGATAAATGTCCTAAATAAAATACAAAAAAAAATCAAAATAGTAAAGAAAAATCATGCATCCAAACAGTGAACAACCACTCCGGTGGCACCTTGGGTAAGTGTGATGGTGAAAACCTGGCAAACTGGCGCCACTCATAAAGGCTATGGATCCATTTTCTTTCAGACTTATTATGATCACATTCATTACATCCACACATCCATCCGTCAAAACCATGGCTTGTTATTGATCTGCAATCAAGGATAGTACTTCATGCGTCTTGCATCTTGCTTTTTCATAGTCATGTCTAAACTGGGGGCAATGCTCTTAAAGCTATTGATGGAAGTGGATCTACATTACTTATGATTCATTGAGTTCTTCATTCCAAACTATCTCACAATATACCAAAAAAATTTGAAAACTGTCTCATAAAATTCAAAAACATTCAAAACTATCTCACAAAATACCAAAAACATTCAAAAACAGACAAAATCCAAAACCATGATAAAACATCAAAAATCAATCAAAAACATGGCAATGTATATAAAATCCCTTGTACATACGCATTGAAATAGACACTAAACAAATATTTTGAGCTACTCAAATGATGATCATTTATCAAATCAACCACACAATCAACGTAGGTACCCACAACTATCTTAAACAAGGATGCATCCTTCCTTACCAAAACAAAGACAAGATAACATTTTCTTTGACAAGAAAATTATGTTTGAGCTATCAAGTACTTGGTCAGTTTGATACATTATTTATTTATTTATATCAAGCTCCTACGCTACTTTGGGATATCCATAAATGATTAGAGTAGCCAGGATGGTTCCTAAAGCATTGTTTGTGTATTTTTCCTACGAATTATTCCAATGAAGTTCTGGGGCATGTACTAATGGTTTCTACATGAGAAGTTCACTAAGATACGTGATCTTATGAAAAATACAGTCATGGATCACTATGGCTTGCTGACTACATCGTATACCTCGACCATATGAGCATGAACCATTATGGAGGGTCCATATTCTTTATTTATTTATGCTACTTGTTTGCAGGTACAATGCTCCAAACTTGGTTCCTACTGCCTCATCCAAGATTGATACTACCCTTGCTCAATGATGAAAAGTAAAGCACTATGGATCGTCATTTCATCTCATTTGTTTATATTGCATTCCATTGCATATCACCCATCCATTTGATCATTCATTATTCATATTTATGTTTTATGCAAGTGTGAACAAGTTTGAATATGAGAATCATTTAAAAATGAACTGGTCTTGGATACAATCATGACGGATTTTTCTGATACATCATCAGTGCATCATTCACATTCTCACCAACCTTGCATTAATCTATCATGCACACATGGCATCATCATTTCATTACATTAGTTGCATTTTACATACAATGCATTATCATTTACTTACATATAGGTTCATTATATTCATTTTCACTATTCATTAAAGTGCATTTAATATCATTTAGTTGCATTCATTATTATGTACTTAGATTCGCATCATTTAAATCATTCATCATTATTTATCATCATTTAAGTTTGTCTATAATACATTCATATAGATTCCTTTAGTTGCACACATTTATTTATCTATCCATTACTTAAGTGCATTCATCTATCCATCTAGTATATTCTTATATTCATTCATTTTATCTTAAAAAGCTTTCATTTAGGATTCATTAAAATGCATTCATTATCCTTTTAATTACATTAAGGTGCAGTTGTTCATTACCCCTTTGTTGCATAATCATCACATTATCATTTCACTTAGTCATATTTTAAGTCATTTAGAATCATAACAATAAACATTTGTCTCAACATTTGTTTATACATTTTACACGTGCATTCATTTAAGAATCATCACATGAACATTTGTACTTTACATTTGTTTATCCATTTACCTTCATTTTTTAACCATCTATATGCATTTACACAAGTCATTTAGATTCATTGCATTTCATTATATCAAACACAACTGCATATCCTCATTTCATCAACATAAACACAAGTGCTATCTATTTCATAGTTAGCATCACTTTATTTTGCATACATCATCATCATGGCATTACATACATAAAGCATTACAACCAATGTATCATACATATATTAACCTACATCCACATGTTAGCATCATATTTAAAGACATCATAAAATCATCATCATAAACACGCATATAGAAATCATCTCACAAACATATACATCTAAGCACGTAAAACATCCATCTAAGCTAAATCATAGATCATCATCCTACATAAATCCATACATATCATCAATGGGCATATCATCACAAAATATGGGATCTCCTCATATATCACATCATATATCATCTCGTAACAACATCCATGTATCAGAGTACAAAGATGTCCAACATATTGGCTACCAAGAGTCATCCAAGTCACAATCCAAAATGACAATGTAATAAAATACATACAACTCTCTCAAATGGCACTCTGACTAGATGTTGCACCACCATCACCACCTACTCCCCCACTACCTCTTGCACCACTTGCACTACCTTGTTGTGGAGGACTCATAACACCACCACTGCTTTGCATCTTCTGAGACCGCTCTGATCTCTCCTGACACATCTGTGAATAGCTTAGTGCCTGCTAACTAGATGGCACCACCTGCTCATATAGACCCCGCAAATAATCAACCTTTCCACCTGCCCTCCATAACTCCCTCACCAATGAATCAGTCGATGACCCATGTCCTTGTACTTCCTCCAAGGCCCGAACTCTCTCCTACAGCTGGATCACCCTATCAACTACTTGATCTCTCTCCCATAATACTACAGTCAACTCTGACTCCCGTGCAAATAGCTAAACATCTCTAGCTGCAACCTTTGCCTCCATATCTTCTAGCCGAGTCTGCAAAAATAATATCATCTGATCCTGAAGATCTCCTCCTCCACTTGTATCTCCCTCTCCTCCTCCAATGGCTTCCTCTCCTGTATCCATAGGTACCTCTCCCTCCCCCATATCCCTGCCACCTAATTTGACTCCTCCCTACATCAAAGGCCCCTGTGACAGTCGCAATGGCTTCCTACCTCTCCATCTCCATTGTAACCGTCCACCTTCATCTCAAAATCCACCACCACTTGCAAATCCACCTCCCCCTCCTCCATCACCTCCTCCTCCATCCCCTCCTCCACCACCCCCACCTCCTCCTCTTCCTCCATCACCTCCTCCTCCATCCTCTCCTCCTCCATCCCCTCCTCCTCTGTCACCTCTCCCTTGTCCACCTACTATAAATCCTTGACCCCCTCTCCTCCTCCATCTTTGTCTCCCATCCTCCTCAAAAGATAGAATTGGCTCTATCAGATCTGATATACATGGAATAGGATGTGTCATAATGTACTATGTATACTCATCTGACACCCCTGCATCTACAATCCCCGGCCTCATATGCCATGGTCTCGCTTGTAAAGTCCAAAACTCTGCTAAAGCCTGATCATATGGTAACACTGGCCCCCACTGGAACCTCTCCCATACCACCCATGCATACTCTCCAAACCCACTCGGCAATCCCTACCTCCATTTGAACTGCCTCAGCATTCTACCAGGTACCTGTCTCTCCACATTGTAGGCTCTCCTACCAATCAAGTACTGTGTCATAAATACATAAGGAAAGGCCTCTACATCATCATCCTAAGGCTCACACTTAATATAGGGCCTCTAGATCACTACATCCAAATCATCTAATACCCGTTGCCACCACTCTAACTACCGCCATACATATACACATAGGGCTAATCTAATGGCCTAAATCTCAGACTAACAAGTTGGGTCACCAGTAGGTGCTCCCATGCCCAGATATGCAATAGAGTGATCCCAACTCCCAGTGAGCTCATCTCTCGGTACACCACCTCATGCAAAACTCGATACAGGTGCGACAAAATGCATGGTCCCCATGCAAAGCGGGTCCCCTCAGTCATCATCTGCTTTATAACCTGGCTCCAACCCATGACCAGTCCATGTGATCGTCGATCTAGGCATAGTAGGCCCCCAACAATCCCTGATAGTACAGTTTGTAGTGGCTCATATAATGCAGCTATATCCTCCCACGCTACTGAGCCATCGTGAATAAACACATTCTCATCAAAAAACCACTGCACAACTACTGTCCCCCATGCTTGGTCATGTCATAAGATCCCCTTGGATAGGGATGTGTAAGATCCACCACACATCCTCTAGTGTCACAATCATCTCCCCCATAGCTAGGTGAAATGTACAAGTCTCATTGTGCCAATGTTGTCATCAAGCCACAATTCATCTGAATCACTGGCATATACATCACATCATACAAGCCTATCGCTGCAATGCAATCAATATCAGCCTCTGTTAGCCGATCTCTCAACTGCTCTATGGCTGGATGCCTCTCCCGCATCTATAAAACAAGAAGATCCTCCTACACATGCACGTCAACCATCATCATCAGTTGTTTTGTTTCAAACTTTCTTAAGTTTAAACCTAGACTATCAACAGATACTTTGATCAAGTATCTTCGAGTCTCAACAGGTAAGCAATTATGGCACACCTAGACTACAATAGGTATTTCTCCTAATGACCTAAGTCTCAACGAGGCTGCTATGGTTCAAAACAACTAACCTCTCCATCCATCCACCATTGGCATCAAGAGATTCTTTTTCTAAACACTGGGGCATCTATTTTTCAGACAATAGTGCTACTCTGCTAACAATTTTGCTAAAACAACTACACACTAGCACTAAAAAAATAATAGCACTAGAACAACTACGCAATAACACCATTTCAAAGCACTAGCACTACAAGAAGGACTTCATAGCGCTAAAACTACATTAGTGCTAAAACAACAACTCAACTGCGCTACAACTTACAAGGGTACTAAAACCACTATGCGATAGCACTATAGCGATACAATAGTGCTAGTTCAACTAACAACAATGCCAAAACACAGTTTTAGTGCTATTATCTTGACTCAACTTGGATGCTTGAAAAAAGACATCAAAAATGCATGAAAAGAAAAATTTCAAATTTGCATACCACTAGTCCGTAGTCATCTGGCCACTGGAATTGACAAACCCACTCTAGCTGATGATCTGCTATCGATACCGACATCCTGACTGCTGCTCGCTCTTTCAAAGGAAGTCACTATCAGAGCTCTGAATCATTGTGGAGATGAATGCAAATGACCCTATTTTTACCCCTTCGCCCTAAACCCTAAATTTTCCTTGCTCACCGCTATGGTCCCCGTGAACTTCCAATGCCTATGAATTCTTTGTTTTATCTCTGAATTCTTCTATTCTTTCATCGGTATTCCTAAATTCTTCTCTTCTACTTCCCCGCCAATTCTCGTTCTCTTTCGAGAGATCGCCCAATTTTTTGAAATTTATTCAGCCCATCTCTCGAGGGGGCATACCACCCATTAAATAAACATTTATGGGGCATTTTTCTTCACACCTATTTTTCTTTCTTTGAAATGACGCGACAAACTGCACCGTCTCAAACAGGGGCAAATGTAGTCACATAAATCTATCCATTTTATTTTAATGAATATTTTCTATTTATTTATTTAAAAACCCACTAGCCATTAGTTAATTAAATTAACATTTAATTAATTCATCTTCAAACATTCTCCTATTAATTAAATAAATTATTCAATTTATTTTAATTAATTCATTAAACCAAATTCACAATCAATTAAATGAATAAATCCTATTTATTTAATTTAATCCCCTTTCTTCTTTTAAATAAATAAATAAATAACATTTATTTAAATCATTTAACCCCCCCCCCTCCCCCCCCCCCACTTGCATTCTCCTACAAATGCAAGTTGCAACCACAAGTTGAAATAAATGAATTTTATTTTAATAAAAATCCTATTTTCCCTCACCCACCAAATCCACTTGCAATCCTAAATCCCCTTCTAGACTCTTCTAACCCCTTCCTAATTAGCCTAATCAATCCCCTAAATATTGTCACATTCCTAAGAAACTTGGAGTCACTTCTCAAAGCCCTCAAAGTCTTTGAAAAACATTTAATGCTTTATGTGTTCAACAATCTAACCTCTAAAGTCTTCCAAACCACTAATGGCTCTTACATGACCATTAATGGCTCTTACATAACCATTTATGGTTAAATCCACTTGCACCCATGGTTAGGGACTTTGACCTCTAACTCAACCCTCATGTAACCCATGTGTCTCCTCAAGCATTTATTTCTTTGACCATGGTTATCCTCACTAACCCTTGCACAAGAGTTTATCCATTGGATAAAAGCATTATTCCTTGAATAATGAATTTATTCACTCAACTCAACATTAACCCTACCTCCCAAGTTAACCCTCAAGTCATGTCAAGCATTTAATGCTTCTTCTCTCTCCCCTCAACCCATCTCATGTTGAAACTTATCATCCTAGGATTGGGTTGAAAGTCCTCACATGTATCTTAAACCATTTGATCCTGACCCTTGTTGGGATTTCTTAATCTCAACCATCCATTGCTCCATTTTACCTATAAATAGAGCTCATTTCTTCATAATCCAGATCCTGAAAACTTGTATGCATTTAACTTATAGTCAATTTTAGAGAGGGGCATAGTCACTCATATATTCTCATTTTGGACTAAAATAAATCTTAATTCATTTCATAGCATCTCGTATTTAGCTTGTCTTTACACTTGCATAGCATTGTTTAAAATCATTTTCAATCTTGAATCTCCATAAGACATCCATAGTGCCAAAAGTTGCTGAGAGCTACACTCATTTGGAAACGTGGAGAGGAAAGGAACAAGGGAGGAGGAGCTACAAGCATGGTGGAAGCCATTTGGAGATGCCTTGTTGCATTTTTTTTCTTTGTCAAATGTTCTATTTTGCTGTTAGTGTTTCTCTTGATATGCTTGCTTAGGATAGTTTTTAATTTGTGATTTCTAACACTAAAACTAACATTTGGTTTCTTGTTTTGTGTTTGTTTATCCTAAATAACCATTCCTTTTTGTAGAGCATCACAACCTAACACCACATTCGACATTCAAAATGGTGAGGATGTTTTGGCAGTGCAAAACATGCTTAGCCTATCTGGTGTTGATGTTTCAAGTGAAGCTGTTATAGAAAACATCACTGAAAGAGTGAGTGACAGTGTGGAAGACCGTCTTTCTCTTCCATCACAACAAATAGTAATGACATGGGTGGTTGATGGGGAAATGGCTCTGGGAGTTGACTAGGAAGGGCAACAAGAAGACTCCACATTCACTTTCCCTTCACCATCTGCAACTGCCATGGATGAGGTGGTGCATTAATATGTCGATTGTGGCATATCAGATAGCCAACTTGATGTAGAATTGACATGACACAATACAAGTTGGTGATCAAAAAGAGGAGAGCCTTCTATCACAAGTTAGTGAGATGCCCACCTTTCAACAGAAAACAAGAATGTCAAGATTTTTAAAGCTTCCTGCTCACATTGTGAACAAGACAAAAGGGAAAGGTGTTGATAATGAACTTCAAATGTGCCATGATGCACAGTTGATTACATCTCATGAGTTCATTGAACATGTAATGATTCAAGAGGTGAAGAAGATGGAAGTGAAGGAGAACAAAGAAAGAAAGAAAGAGCAGGCCAAAGAGAAAAAGGCAGCAAGCATATTGGCAAAGCAGAAGAAGGATTGGGAAAAAAAAGGAAAGGAGATATTGTGTAAGGAAAAGGAAAAGCTAAAAGAGATAGAGGAGGAGGAAAGACAGAACCGAGAGAAGGATTTGAAGATGCAGGAGGAAGAGGAAAGGGCCCTCGAGGAGCTAAGAATGATTCTGGCAAGAAAGAGGATCCTAAACAGTCCATCCACTCCATCGAGTTCATTGCCTAAACGACATCCCACAATGCAGGAATTGTTGAACACAATGCTTTCAACCACCTTCAATTTGTCAACCAACTTCCCCACCCGTGACCTTTTATATTCCTTTAACTCACATGTCAGGGGTTCTTGGTAGTCCTAGGTATTGCATCCCAAGAGAAGGTGAGGAGAATATGGCACTTGTGGCAGGCTCAAGGGTTGCAATTGAAGTTAGAAGAAGTTCATTTCCCCCCTTGGTTTAACTAACCTCTAGATGAACATATTTTTTTTTTTTGTCTTTTAGAGTTATCAAGACAAATTAGAACTATTAAAATGTATTTTGAAGACATGGATTTGACATGATTTGTATTTTGAATTACGCTCATATGGTATCTTTTTTGTATGTCGATGCAATACAGAACAAGTAATGGGATGATTGAGGAAGTTGTTTTATATTTTGATTTTTTATATGTCAATTCAATTGAGAACATATAATGGGATGATTGAGTAAAGATGATTGCGGAAGTTTCCAATTATGTGCATTTTAATTTTTTTTATATGATTTTGCAATTCAATGCATGTAATGGGATGATTGAGAAAAGATGTCAACAACTACATGTTTTTGTCTCCAATTACGTACATGTAATGGGATGAATGAGCAAAGATGACAATTTTATATGTCAATGCAATTGAAAAGATGTAATGGGTAAGTGAGAAAATATTACAATTACTGTTGAGATGCCAACTTGGATTTTTGCCAGGTGAATGTTGACTTGTCCTCCAAGTGGTAAAAAAAATGCCACTGTGGAGCATTGGCCAGAACGTTAGCAAACCCATGCTCGAAACCTACCATGCTTGCCATCCGCATCGAACGGGGTGGCCTTGTGGTGATCAATCACTTTCACACCTTACCAACTATCTACTCTACCCAATACTCCTACCGCCACATTCAAATTCCATCTGCATAGGCATTAACTACATTTCACCTCTCCTTACTTGCATCTCCATAATCGACTACAATGAGGACACACAACTATTTGAATACCTTTCTACTTGTGAATTGTGATGCACAAACCATTCAATATGAATGTTTAAGTGCAACATAAATCAAGACTACAAAGATTTCAAATGACAACATGTCCTCATTGTGTAGAATTATGAGGATGGCATGTCCTTATCATGTGAGTTAATGTAGTTATTCCAATTATTGAGACCTTGGCCCAATCATCGCATTACATGTGAATTGGATTGAATCTAACAAAAGAGTCCTCTCATAAACTAGCTTTTGGACCTTTCAAGTTTGGATGTGCTACTTATACATATTTTTTGATTACTACTAGTTTTGCCCTCCTGAACAATATTGACCAAAAATATGTACATACACAAATGTTTATACCTATATGCATATACATGTACATACATATATGCATATACATGTACATACATATATGCATATACATGATTTATACATACCAAACATATATAAATATGTTTATGTATATTGTGGCATCCTGATTTATATACAGAAGAAGGGTTCACATTTTCACTTTTGTTCTGCCTTCCTAAACAATATGGACCAAAATATGTACATACACAAATGTTTATAATATATGAATATACATGTACATACGTTTATGCATATACATGTACATACATATATGTATATAAATAATTTATACATACCAAATATATATATATATATATGCATATTTAGCATCCTAATTTATATACAGACATGATAAGGAAGGAGAAGGATTCACATTTTCACTTTTATTGTCCAATGGGTTTGAGGGTTTAAAAGTTGATTTAGGGATTCACTTGATTTAGGGTTTCAATTTCACTTTTACTGTTGAAGGGTTTTGAATAGGGGCAGCCAACTCAGCGATCTACATGGGCATCTCAAAAAGTTTCTCTTTGCATCCACATGGCATGCCACTTGGACCAAAGTTAGGGTGTGCACGTCTTGGCTCCTCTCCCCTAGTCACCTCCAGAAACATCTACATATATACATGTACATATGTGCATGCACATATTTACATATATCCATGCACATCCATGTACATATGTGCATGAACATCCATGTGCATACATATATGCATATACATGTTCATATATATACGCACATCCATGCACATACATATTTGCATATACATGTACAAAACATGTATGCATATCCATGTACATACATATATGCATATACATGTACAAAACATATATAATGTTTATATATGGGCAAATGCACAAATTTGGGTTCCAATCCCGAGGAAGTCCGCGGGTTGGGAAAAGAGCTCACTAGAAATAGGTGCCCGAGCCATTAAAAAATGGACACGTGTTTTGGAAATGTGCACCCGTTTTGGTTCGAGTGCCCGAAGCTAAATGGGCGCCCGTTAAAAACAGGAGCTCGTTTCTTGAATGTATTTATTTATTTATTTAAAACCATTTTCCATCATTTTCACTGTTTCAAAAATGGGTAAACATTTTAGACGAGCACGGGTACCCATTTTTTTCATCCCAGCTGATCCCCCAGACCATTTTTTACCTCCTTCCAGGTACGTAGTTTTGTTTTTTATATTCTTTTTTATTATTTTTCATACAAAAATGTTAATTTATTGTTATTATTATTCATAAAAAAAATGTTAATTTATTGTTATTTTTTAATTTTAGTGTTTTAAAGTTTGAAAAACATTTTTTATTTTATTTAATTTCATGTTTAAAATAGTTTTTAGTTTTTAAATATTGCAAAAAACATGAAAAGTAGAAAATAGTAAAAACTTAAAACCATAGAAAAAAAATAGAAAACAAAAACATAAACGAACAATAAACGTTAGACACAAAAAACAAACAATAAACCCTGAACAAAAAAAATGAACAATAAACCCTAGATAGAAAAAAACTAACAATAAACCCTAGAAAATAAATGAACAACAAACCCTAAAAAATTAGTAAACAATAAACCTTAGATGAAAATCAACAATAAACCCCCCTTCTCTCTCACACACACATGTGCACGTTACCCTCTCTGTCATTACGCTCTCTTTCTCTCTCAATCTCTCATTACACTCTCTCTCTCACACACACACATTACCCCCTCTCTCACACACACATTACCCCCCTCTCTCTCTCACACAGGTTACCCTCACTCTCTTTTATTACCCTCTCTCTATCATTACCTACTCTCTATCTCTCATTATCTATTCTCTCTCTAACTCATTGTATCTCAAATTACCTACTCTCTCTCTCTCTCTCTCTCTCTCTCTCTCTCTCTCTCTCTCTATTTTAATCATGTGTAAAAGTTTGAATGTTTAAATTTATATTTCTAAATGTTGTATTTCATTATAGGATTCTTTTGTAAAAGTTAGATGTTTAATTTGTTTAAATTGAACTTTAAAATGATAATGAATATGAATGTGCTTTTTTTTTGTGTGTGAAAAATACGGTTCTTAAATTTGACAATACTCTAACTATCACTATTAATCTTCACTACTTCCTAACTTAGCCCAATCTCTAAAGATATACTATATATTTACAAACAAGATAACATGTCATATACTTTGACTTAATAGTGGAAAGAAAAACCACAACCTGTCACCTACTCATCCAACTAATTGCACCACCACATAGACTAAATACATAGTCAATGTTAGAATTCCTAATGTCAACATCCCATATCCAATTTGAGTTTACAAGTCCCTATATTTTTAATAACATGTGTAACAATCCTACTACTAAACTTTCTTCTTTCCAAACTTTGTGCTTTGAAAACATGGTTGTTGAAAATATGGATTTTTCTTCTTCTTTTAGATTATTCCATGAATCACCAATCATTTTAGTGATCTCCCTATCCTTGCTAGGACACAATACTTTCAATTATTTATATTGCTCGGCAAAGAAAAAATTGTAGCCATTCCTATTTTGCTTTGAAAACATGGTTGTTGAAAGCATTTTTTCTAAATTTGAGTCATTGAGATGCTAGATATTAAATTCCAACCTAGAGGTAGTATGTCCATAAAGTCCAATGGCTACCGAAGTGATAGATTTCCACTAAATGTTAGCTATTATTGAAGTAATATTAAGTGTTGTTAAAGTGTCATAAAAAGTTGTCAAAGTTTCAACTTGTCATCAAAGTGACATTATTGGTGAACTATCCCAATTGTTTCTAAAATGACATTATTATACTAAATTTCAACTACTCCTAAAGTCCACCTTCTACCAATGTCGCAATGTGCATCTAAAGATGTTTTTGAACTTAAAAAATATTACAATAAATGTAAAAATATGCCTCAATGAGAAATAGAATGTCATGTGGAAAGAATCTCTATATTTAATCATCCACGTATCCTCACATATATGCATTCCAAATATATAACAATTATATCACTATTGTCATCCTAATAGTTTATTGAATCTAAATCATCATTTAATTCATTCTTGTAATATTTTTCTTGCATTCATTTTTATGTTGATTTTCTTGACATAATTATAAAGCTTAACATATGATTTATTGAGAGACTTAGATCTCACTTTAGATTTGGAGCTTTGTCCTTTTTCTTATTTTTTCTCTTTGTTTTATCCTTTTATCTTCCTCTAATAACCAATGCATCCTTTAAAAAAGTTAAAGTTTTTTTTTTGTTTTAACTCCTCCAAGAGTAGAGAACCTACTATTTATTCAAGCTTCAACTTAGTGGAGTACTACTAGTTGCGATCACTAAATCATCCCATGATTCTAGCAAAGAACACAACAAAGTAGTACATGTATTGACAAGTTCATAGATATAACTTATGACTTTAATAGATTTAGTTAAAACCAAAAGAGAGTAGCCTAATTGAATATAATGGTTAAATATTGTAAGGGTACTAAATTGTAACTCCATGGAAGTTACCTTCTTTGAAAAGATGAACTACACAACGCTACCATTAAACTATGATTAGAAGCCTCTCATGACAAGATGGTCATCTATTATGGGTTCCAAAGTACAACTATCATAGGTATTGTAATCATCCATCTCTCTATAACAAACATACAAATGCACCATGATGGCCCAAAATGCCAACTAAAAAAAAATCTTAATCGAGAATGAGCCCTCAGTGGAGTCTAGAGGAGATGATTATTCATTATCTAAATCAATGGAGTCATTTTATTCATTATCTATTCTCTCGCTCTCTCTCATGATTATTTTTATGATTTTGATGGAACTTATACTAATGCATCTTTAGATGTTAAAAAGTATTGCATGAGTTGCATGGGCATTATGATGTTTTATTTTCTATAATATTTCTTATACTTTGATTTAAGTAGATAATATTTCTTAAATGATGCTTATTATTAAAATAGACCCACCTATTAATAATATAGATCTATGTGAGTTTCCTTTTTTATATATTTAAGTTGGTAAATTGTATTAAATTATAAGTTTTTTTGGAAGGTGAAATGTAAATTAAATAGTAATTGTAAATTTTCATGTTTGTATATATATGAAGATTATTTTCACATAATGGATGAGTTTGAGATAGATGAGCTATTAGGTCTAGTGCCACCTCCACCCGATCAGTTGAGGAAAACCATTAGGAGGAATATTGATTCTTTGATTAGAGATATCCACACCATTAGATGTGAGCCTCATCCACCTCCACAGCTATTACGCCTTGCATATATTATGCAAGGGGTTGTATAGTCTGTACAAGATGTAGATAGTGAGTTGGATAGCTATCATAGTTGGAGGGAGGGATTGTGTGCATTTTACATTGATGGCCTATCATACAAACAAGTCAATGAATTAAAAATAACAAAAATGGATTTGAAATAATATTTTGTGAACCCTAAGACGGGTGAAGAGATAGATCCAAAGAATCCATGGATCTTAATTCAATGGTGTAGGCACCCAAGCATAGCTAGACACTTTTGGGAGTGGTGGTGGATGGTCTTTGACTATCCGCCACACTCCAATCATGAGGTCCCCATGTATTTTTTGAAAAAATTGTGGGCCGAATTTGAATTGGGTAAAAAACCCAATTACTTTGATATTAGATCATTTCAGGGGGTCAGGAGAGGCATGCCCCAGGATAGGCTAGGGCTCAAATTGAGTGACAGAGTTAGAAACCATGTGCATGACGATCCCTTGGTTCCTTTTCCTGCACCGGTTGTTCTAGCACCTGCCCATCACCAAGCAATGGATTCTTCTCTTGGTTCATTGAGTGCCTTGTCGGGCAATTCGGTACAGCATTTGCATGAGGTGAGGGCTTCCCCCAGCTTAGCACATGTTTGCATGAGTTGCGGGAATTTATGTACACGTCCACGGAGTGAGGCTTCCCATGGAGGAGATGGTGATTTTGATGATGCTAATGCTACCCATGGTGCTTATGATGATGCCAAGGAGGCTGCATATGCTGATGTCGTCTCTTCATATATTGATCTCCTGTGGGCAGATGATGATTAGTCTACAAAGGTACAAATTTATTTATATAATCTATAGTGTAATATTAAAATCCTTATATATACACATTTGAACCATAACATGATTCATTTTTTTTTTAACAGAGGATGGATCATACCACGTCATTGAGGAGCCAACATCATGTTACCTCAATACCTAGAGATGTAGGTGCCCCATTTACGGTATGTACTTTCATCTAGATACATTGTATTGATATGTACATTTAAGATAAACAATAAATTTTTTAATGTAATGATGTGTATGATATGTTTTTTCAATTTTGTAGGGTGCTTCATGTAGCACTGAGGTGGGTATCTCTTCATGCGACCCACCCAACGCTGAGGCTTGGCCTCATATACCACTAGTATGTTTTTCATCCATTAATTTGAAGTGTTTATATTCTTACTAATTTATGTACAACTTTGATTCATGTTTGTTATTTTTTGCAATTGTAGGCTTCTAGATCATTTGATGGTGCATCACATGTATGCCTTCACCCATCAGTTACTTTTCCTACACATGACACATCATATGTATGCTTTTCTGCGATAAACTTGTAGTCTATATATATACTTTATAATTTATGTATATATACAAGTTTGATTCATGATTTATATATGTTGTTCAAGTCGATACCACTACCAATATTGGTATGGCTATGGGATTGAGCCAGATGCAACCATCGATATTGTCATTTGCGGTGATGATTAGAAAAATAATTTCTAATTTGTTTATATTGTGTACCTAGATTTTATAAGGATTATCAAAATTGATGTACAATTATTTTTTTTACAGGACTTGACTACAACCACTTTTCTTGTTCATGATAGTGGACCTCCATGTACCAATGAGGGCATTGTAGAGCACGGTCGTATGGTAATTTATTTTAATTTTTGAGTATTTAATTACTTTATAAGTGAATTATGCAAGTAATTTCTTCTCATGTTAAATCTTCTTCTCATATAAAATCTTTTAATAATGTACAGGAGGGTGGAGACACTAATACTACACACACACACACATGATGGTGCATCTCAGGACCACATGCAGCAAGATGATTCATCTCAGCCACCTTCATGTGGAGTGAAGAGGACTGCAGATGAGATGCATGAGAGTTCTTAGATTATGTATTTTAGATCATGTCATGTTATTGTATTATGGACTTTTTATGATGACACTTGTTATGTTATCCTAGGACTTGTTATTATGTTATTTGGACATGTTTTAATGTCATTTCCTTATTATTTTTTCAGGACTTGTTATTATGTCATCAAGAATTTTTATGTGATTATATATAGGACTTTTTATTATGTCATTTTGTTGCTATTATGGTATCAGGTCTTGTTATGTGATTTGGTGCCCTCTAGTGATTATATATATGTGATGTTGTTTTGTGATTTGGTGCCCTCTAGTGATTATATATGATCTATTTATGACTTTATATTTTAACATTGTGATTGATCATCTTATAGTGCAACAGTTTATAATTCAATAAAATAATTATCCCAATTTACAATAACATCCTATTCTTAAAATAATAATTAAATCAAGAACTTACAATTAATCTATGTAGAGATTATGATGAAATAAATATATCATAAAAAATTAGAATGATTGTAACACAATTACAATGTGCACAAAATAACATGAAGAAGAAGATAACTAATACAATGTTGTTTATGAAACCAAAATTGTATCAAATGTAGACAAATACAATGTTAAAGGGACAAAGAAAAATAATTATCATAATTAAATATAAAAGAGTTCACACAATTAACACAAACTTACATGCATATAAGTTTGATTCAACCTAATGTACCATCTACATCCTCTCTCTTCTGCAATGCATCTATGATTACCTCATTCTCTTCTACTGAAAGTGTCCACAATACCTTATTAGCAGGTCTACCTTTGTATCTTTCTAATTTGATGTTTGTTGCCACCACTAAATGAGAATAAAGTATAATCTTCTTTTCTTATTGGTAGTCTTCATAAGCTGGTAAGCCATTTCTTCTTGTTAAGTATTTGTGTAGCCATGTGCCAACTACCACAACAGACCCAACTGGATACTGAAAACCATCATCATCTACTTGGTCACATATTAACCTTTTCTTAGGTTCTACACATCTAGCTAGCCAATACTCAACCTGCTCATCATTATCCTTAGGTGCAACAACAACATACACATGTCCTAGAAAACAAATTTAAGTACATGTAGAAATAAAACTTGTTAGAATTTATAATTCAAATACAGTAATAAATTATATGACAATACATAAAAATATATAATTTAAAGTTATAAACAAGAAATTGAATTAAATTACCAGGTTGTATGAGGTCTGAAACACGATCATAATCTTCTGATGCAAATACATGATCTGGGTCTTCATTTCTTCTAACATCTCGATATTGTGTCTCACTAGGTGTTAAGGATTTGTGTTCCCATTCTGTATTCTTGCATTCTTCCCATTCACCTACAACACAAAATTGACAAAAAAACATGCAAGCTCTCTAGTTCATATAGTCCAAGTGTTAGAATTATAACTCTTAAATGAATGCCATCTAACTAACCCATTGATTGTATCACAATCATATCTTGGAAGGATATTCTCCTCTTTAACTAGCTAGAAGAAACGTCTAATTGTAGAGTTCTAACTTGATCCTATGGATAAAGTTGCACTACACCAATCCACAATTGCACTTGCATTTTTAAATTTAGCTTTTTCCTCGAATTTAAGTTGCTATGTCCAAAGAGCTCTCTTGACACATGCACTGACAACATCATGTTCTCCTTTCCCATGTCTAGCCTAAAAAAAACTCCACATGTGTTTGATACTAGTTTTCTTATGAATCCTACTCAACCAATAAAGCATTCTACCATTCTTGAATTGCCCTACGCAATTATCTAACCATATTAGATGTTGTGTCATCTGAATTTGTCTCTCCCTCAAATTCTAAACAAAGGTCTTGAAGAAATACAGGAAAAACTTAGATGAGTGTAATTTATTATCACTCATATAGAAATGGTACTCTCTCAAAATTTTATGATCCTCTTTTGTACTATCTGGTGCATGCCTAGAGACAATATGGACAAAAATCGATACTTTAACTGAATTGTAGTATTGTGATTGGACCTCATCTTGTGGTGCAAACGTGTAGTTCTCTGCAAAGTCAATGACCCAAAGTATACTACCAATAGGAAATGTATCCTTACATATTTGAAACTGACCATCAAGCCATCTAGCATTTTGAGAGTGTTTAACATATTTAGGTATGATCTTGCTCTTAAATTAATTCATAAATGCATGAACACTAACTTTTTTAGTGATTAGATCGCACCGTCTTCCAACCTTTCTATCCTTCAATGGATACTCAACAGTTTTAAATCTTTTAACATCAACTAATTATTGTCCAAAATCATTTGAAAGATTTTCATAAAAACATTCATCCAACAACGAAAGATTGCCACATATATCACATACACCGGAAACACATGCATTGAAAAGAAAAATTTTCTCATTTGGTGGGTTGCAAAACAAACTTGATATAAACTCCTTTATAGTTTTAGATTGTATATTTATACCATATTCTTGGAACATTCCATTACTATGCATAGTAACACGTATATATCGAAATACATCATAATCGTAGTGAAATTGAACATGAGTTTTGAAACAACATGTGACTTGTTATGCCTAGCATATCTATTTCCCCATTAGTCTCCTTGAGTCGAAATGTGGGCTCCCCCTTTTTTAGTCCCTAGGTCCTTTTGTCTTTTTACCTCAGACCCCAGATCCCTAGAGTCCCAAGGTCCTTTTGTCTTTTGACCTTGGAACTTTGGAGTCCCAAGGTCCCTTTTGTTTTTGACCTTAGAACTCCGGAGTCCCGAAGTCCCAAGGTCATCTTTGCTTGCATGCTTTGTAATACCGGATCCTCGGAGTTCTGGGGTGGGGTGTTATTTTTCTTTAGGTCGAGCTCAGAAGACCGGGACCCCGAAGTATCGAGGTTGTATATTAACGCCTTCGTACGGACGGACTTAGGGGACCTATAAATAGAGATAATGGACTTTTTAAAAAGTTCATTTGTGCATCCACAGTTCCTCCTCCCAAGCTCCAAGTCATGAACTTCCGAACCTCTGAGCTTTTCTTGGCATTTTTCGGCATTTCGATTCACTAGGCTGGTGAATTTTCTTGCCTTCCTTGCAATTTCTTGTTTGGGTTTTTCTTTCCTTTTTGTTTTTCCCTTTGTTTTTGTTTGCGTGCCCTTGTTTTTTGTTTGCATGCCCTAGTTTTGACCCCAGAACCCTAAATCCCTAGAGTTCCAGGTGGTTTCCATTCCAGGAGCCCGGAACCCCAGGTCCCTGGAGTTCTGGGTGGCTCCATTTCACAAGCTCAGAACGTTGGATCCCCGGAGTTCCGGCTAGTGCCATTCCATGACCCTAGAACCCCAGATTGTCAAAGTTCTAGGCGGTTTCCTTTCCACCATCCTAGAACCCCAAATCCATGGAGTCCCAGGGTGTCGTTTCCTTTCAACCACCCTGGAACCCCAGATCCTTGGAGTTCCAGGTGCTTTTCCATTCCATAACCCCTGAAGCTTGGAGTTCTGGGTGGTTTTTGTGTAGACCTAAACTCAGAACCTTGGATCCCCAGAGTTCTGAGCCTTCTCCCCTTGTGCCTAGCCTGGGACCTTGAAGTCCTGAAGCAAATTAAAGTTTATACCTAATTTTGGAGACTAAAGACTTGTGTTTTGCTTGTAGGTTCAAGTGGTTAGATGGACTCTTCCTCCAGCAAAAGAGGCAAAGAAATTGATAGACTCCCAGCCACCATGATATACCATTATCAAGGATAGGTCCATGTTTCAAATCTTGAGGATCAAATCAGATGGGTTATAGATACTGAAATCGACCACATAAAAATTGAAGATATTACGACTCAATTGGATAAACCTAGTCTGAAGGCCCTCCATCGAAGAATCAAGAGATCTCACCTAGTGGAAGATACTGTATTCCAAAAGTCGTTACAGCTACCCAGATCATTTGGGTAGCTTGCAGAGTTGGAAAATTCCCAGTCCTACAGGTGGAAGGTTAATTAGGAGAGAAAGAAGGACAAAAGAAGATATGGGAGTATTATTCCCAACTCACTCTAGCCAATGCTAAGGTGCACTTCAAGAGAGTTAATGATGCCTTCATTTTCCCAATATTCATCAAATTAACAGATGATGTAGGACATCAGATTAGCCTAGAGACTATGGCTATCATCAGAGAGTGGGCATGTTGGTTCATCCAAAACCCACGCTCCACTTACATCAGGGTTAATGGATTCACAGGGAACCCAATATTGTTGCCTCGTTACTGTAACGATAGGGTAATTCTGCTGGATATGTAAGGTAGCTTGTAGGCCTCCAGTCACTGTTGTCATCAAAACATAAAATAGGTATTGATTTCTCGGTGTCTATTGGATACTTTGTCTGTTCTAAGATACAAGTGGCAAAGTTGGCGGAACAAGAGCTTCAGGATTTAAACTTGAAATAATATGATCATGCTAGGGAATTTTATGATCCCTACAGGAAACTCAAACAAGCTATGCCTAAGCATATGAGGGGCACAAGCCCATCTTGGAAGACTTTTGGGCCAACTTGCAAGATAGTTTTGAGGTCAAGGAAAAGAACTACAACAGATTATCTGTGCCACAGGTAAGAGATTTCGGGATTGAAACTAACCTCCCTAAAGACCTAAGGGATGATGGAGAGTTACTTGATCCAATTTAGAGAGAATCAAGGATAGATAAGAGGCCCCTCTCCCCAGTAAAATGGTCTACAAGAGAAGATACAAATATAGAGAAGGTCTCCTAGGTGGTCATCAATAGGACTAAACAATGGTTAAGCCAGAGGGTAAGGCCCAACGTTTCAAAGACAAAGAAAAAGGAATCCACCTCAGGGGTACCTCAGTCAAGGGGCCATAAGGAGTACGCTCAAAAGACAAGGTCAACCTCAAGGCAAAATACGTCAACTGACCCAGGTGAAGAAGATAAGCCTCAAGAAAGAACTGAGGACGTATTAAAGAAACTCCAAGAGAAGATGAGGGAGTCTGAACTATTGAAAGAGGTTGCAAACCTAGGAGTGACTGATGGGTTGGGTGTGGTACCACTCGCCAAAGTTCTCCCACCAAGGACGGCTATACGCCACACTGAAGGAGAGGGTACCCAAGATTAAGAAGAAAATGTAGAAGGTACTGAAGAGATACCTAGAAGGTACTGAAGAGATACCCGCTCAGCCACCTTCAACAGATGCCACAATTTCTCCAAGCACCACCATCAGTCAATATATCTGCAGGGCAGCATAGTATGCAAGGCTTCATGTCTACCACTGAAGGGGTGAAAGTTAGAAACATCGAGTTTGACTCCGATCAGGAAGAAGAGGATATTGAGAAACAATGACTGCTAGAAGGCAAACAAGAAGGGGAAGAGGTGTAAGACATATTGAATGAGAGATTGTTTCTAACTCCTTAGGATCAAGAGGACCTTCTTAAGGATATAGCAGCCGAGCAAGGGGAAATAGAGCCAGGTGATGAAGAAATGGAATTCAACGAGGAGGTCAGTGGAAAACTAGGAGAGTTGCACAAACAATAAACTCTCCAAGCCAATTTAGCTCGTCAAGTTATACCACCTCAAGACCGTGGGCAAACGGAAGCAGAGGAGCAGGCAGAAGTTCATGTCATAACTATAGATATTGTATCGGATCAGGGTGATAAAGATGAAGATATACCACAATGGCTAGAGTTTACCTTCGGTAAGAAAAAGAAAAAAGAAGAACTCCCTAAGTTCACTCTACAACAAGTAATCACTGAGGACCCACCAAAGGATAAAAAGCTAAAAACCATCCATCATTTGTCAAAAACAGATTCTGGTGAGGTGATTGTAGATGTGGCAGTTCCACATGAAGTTGAAGGACAGGTTTCTCCCAAGTATCAAATATCCCAGGTAAATTTGGGTAACAAAACCAAGTGGGGAGATCTAGATACTTTGGAGCTAGCCACAAGTGTTGTCAGAGGGCGCGTTGAAAAGGAACACACCTCAAATATGGAGCTTAAGGCATAACTTGGGTAATATAAACAACTCTTGGTCAAAATGCGTAAACCTCTAGACTCTTGTAGAGCTGATGACCTACCTTCAACCTCATCACTGCCAGATGGAGAAGTAAAGGCACTAGTAGAGGTAAGACGAGTGGCTGGTGCCGCCAAATCTTGGACCTAGGTAAATGCGGCCAAGATTAGGTTGTTCTTGCAAAATATAGTAGAAATATACCATAAGGCGGTATAGGCAGGTGGAGCTTTGGCAACTTGTTCCACACAATGGGAGTGGAAGGCAAATACTTTCAATAAATAGTTCTGAATTTTGAAAAGGATGTTGCGGATAGGAGAAGACATGGTAATAAAAGAAGACCTCTTAGGAGTCGATAGCTATAAAAAATTATAGTCCTATGTATACATTTTGGAGCTGAAGATTGAAATGTTTCAGCAGTATATGAAGGATATGACAGAGATTCGGGACCCTCTCCTCAAAGAAATTTTGTCATACGAGAATTTTGTAATGAATATGCTAGGACCTTTTGGCCTCAAAAAAGCTGATACAGGGACCAATGGGATGCATAAGAGGCACAACACCTAGGACCTACAACCTAGTTTGATGCCACCCTTATGGATAGGTACACACATCTGATTACTCAGTGTCGGGAGGTGGCAGACACGATGTAGGAGTTAGAGGAACAGGGATCACATGCAGATGAGGTTTTGAAGAAATATAAATTTAGAATCAAGCATGTAGCTAATCCTCCAGTCCAAGCAGTTGCATGTATAATTGAAAATTATAAAGCTTTTATCAAGAACTAAAAGATAAATACACAATTGCTAAAGATAGCAAATCTTTTAATTTTTTAACTACGGCTCCTACTCGAGTTCCAATTTTGAGAGAAATTCTGCATGATTACGAAAACGTGGCTCACCTAGCAGGGTTTTCGTAGTGCTCATGCAGTCTCCATTTTGTAGTTGTTAAGTGGAGTGTCAAGGCAGAAACTTGCAAGTTAACTGTGACTCCTAGGGCCAGTTCTTAATTTAGAATAGAGTTATTTCCTAGATAGTAGGGTAAAGAACTTCTATAAATTGAGAATTTGGATTCATTTGTAAGGGTCCCAAATTGATGATTTGTGGCCTACTTAGAGATTTTAGAATATTTTTCAGATTGTTAAGAAGTTTGAGTTATTTTTGTTATACGTTCATGGAGATTAATATGAAAACCAGCTTGTAGATTGCCTGATCTATGTTTATATTCTACCAAATTATTTTGTGTAGTCTGGTAATGTCTATTATTTTGAATTAGTAATGTGGTTTAATCTTTTTGTCTATCACTCTATGAATCATATTGCGCATGTCAGTGGTGTATGAGAACTATTGTGATAGGCCATATTGTTGATGATTTTTATTTCCATAGACTTGTGAAATTGATGATTTTGCAGGTTTGTTGGAGGTCCGTTGTTGAGTACTAACTTGGATAATATTTGATAATTGCTTGGATTGCAGGGAACTAATTGAGTAGTTCATTAAGTTGTCATTATATTGGTCTTTATTGTTATTTTCTTGTTTCCCTTTACGCTTCGCATTTTATTTCCTAGAATCTTAAACCATAAAAATACAAAAAGAGAGGAAGTGCAATTATGCATAACCAACAAGATTTAGTTCTAACTAGAAAGCCCCTTTACAGGTATAACCACATCAATCATTGGGCTATCCATCACCATCGAGACCTGACTACAGAGACCTTGGAGTAGTGAGTTCTTCCAAACTCATTGCTTTTCAGGAGAGGTGGTGAGTGTGTCAAAACACCTGTCAATAAAAAATGGCGCTAGAAGGAGGGCCAAGACTAATCCCCCCATTGGTAAACCACATATGGTACCTCTGGGAGATGGATTGATTCCCTTTACCCAACCTAATCTCAACAACGAGCAAGATGACATTCTTACTCAACTATACAACTTTGCTTGGGACAATACAAGAAATTACAACCATTGGTTACAAGTATGACAAGTCTTGGATGACGAGAGACAAAGGGCTATACATATAGAAGCAGAGGCATAGAGACAACTCAATCCTTAGGTGAACCCATGAGAAAATCTACAACCACCTCCTCAACCATAAAATTGGGGTACTAAGCTGGATCGTATATCATCTTTCTCTCCCGAGAGATTCCAATGAGTCCTTAGGAGTGGTTCTTCACCATCCAACTTAGTTGAATTAGGGCCTACCACTAGGAGGAAGAAGAACAAAGATAAGAAACAACCTTCAACAGTTTCACCAGTACAGTCATCCATACCCAACGTAGGAGATCAACTCATCCCTAGTCCTCAACCTATCGTTGCACCTTTTGTGACTCAACATCCATCATCACTACCTTCAATGGCCTACTTCAACTAAGACACCACACCACTAGGAACCATACTAGGGGGTATACATGACCTACCTAGAAACCCAGACAAATTTTGTAGCAAATTTTACTATTTAGGGGGACGAACGACTGATGAACATTTTGAAGAATTCAAAGATGTGGTTGTTCATAATCATATTGAACACCAAGATGTAGTATGTAGACTCTTCCCATATTCACTTAGGGAGAATGAATACAATTGGTACTTAACCTTACCTGCTAACTCAATTATAGGTTGGGACCTCTTGGAGAAGGCCTTCATTGATCAATTCCGAGTGTACGTAGACCCCAGGACATTACACCACCAGTTCGCTTCTCTTAAGAAATTACCAAATGAGCCATTAATGACTTTTAATACTAGCTTCCAAAGGGTATTCAAGAGGCTACAAGCCCCTTACCAGGTAGTGCCTAATGTAGCCATCAACTCATATCTAAGAGCTATTGACCCTTGGACTGCTAATTTTATTAAGAAGAGTGTTCCTCAAGATCAAAGGGACAACTTGGCAAAAGTCTTCACATTAGCAATTAGCATGAATCATGAGCTGAATCAAACCCCGGGAGGGATTGGATATAATTTACCTACAGGAGTGAATCAAGGAAACTACAATCAACTCCTAGGTGTACCCTCATCTCTACCTATAGGTACCCCAATGATGAACCTCGTGCCAATCTATGCACCCCAACCTCAGGTGAATCAGCAATTTGTTGCTCAAGCATCGACTTGGCAAAATGGTACCAATACCGCCCCCACTCAAACACAATATGCTAGTCAAGCGCAAGTCAGAAATCAACAATTTGACAACATTAATCTAGTGAACCAACCTCTAACTACGGCTCCTGAGAATCAAGGATCCCATATATCTACTGAAGTAGAAGCCTTAAAGAAAATGATCTCCCAGGTTACTTCAGACTTGAGCCAGCTAAAGATGAATCCTCTAGGAGGGTATAATTAGTCCCAACCATATAATAATCAGCAGAACTATAATAACTAGAACCAAAATCAAAGGTACAACAACAAACCTTATAATAGGTAGTGGAATACGAGTTTGAATAATGGTGGGGTGAACCATGATCACCTAGACACACGAGATAACCCAAACCTCACACAAAGTGTTAACCTTGCTGATATGAATTTGCTAACAAACTGGTGCAGGTTGCATGACACAGCTGCCCATTCTTAGGTTAATTGTGCTCAGTTTGATAAAATCATAAGAATTGCTCAAGCTAACTCTCAGCCCAAAGATTATTCCAATGATGAACCTGATAAGGTTAATATTGCATGATGGTCGATACTTTCCTGTGTAGAGAATTTTAAGCTGAAGCTGAAGGTGAACCATGTGTCTACGATGCTCAGGCCTTTCAAACCAAGAACAATTACAATCTTAGGAGGCAAGGCAAAGCTCCATTAAAAGAGCCACCTCCCCTGATGGGTGGGTTTGTACCTCTAGATGCTAATGCAAGCAACAATCCTAGTCCTCCTCAGGCTTTCCAAGGAACATGCCCTAGACAAGCTCAAGGGCAAGATTATGTTCTGAAAGGATCATTTGACGTTACTGAGGAGATGGAAAGGACTGCCACCACTATGTCCTTAATGGAAGTATTGAGATATTGCCCTGAACAGAAGAGGGCTCTCCTTAGGAAATTGGAATTATTAGAATCACAGAGCAATGAGGTTAAGATGGCAGATTTTAATCCACCATTTTTACTAAGTTTGAGGATATGTGGGAATAATTTACATAACTGTTTGGTAGATTCAAGAGCTTTAGGAAATGTAATGCCCTACTCTATATGTCAGCAACTCGGACTTCAACCAGTACGTGCAAACAATAAGGTAGTGCAACTAGAAAAAACAAAGGTTAACGCCATTGGAGAATTGAAAGATGTATACATCCATTTAGGCACTGATCCTCGAATATCTCATTATATTGACATTCAAGTGGTGGATATTCCAGAAGTATATGGGATGCTCCTCAGTAGGGATTGGTCCAAGATGTTGGGAGGATATTCCTCAACTTGTTTTAAGTACTTATGGCTTCCATGGAAGGGGGTAAACAACCATATCCGAATTGATAGTGAGCCTAAATTGAAGAAATTAGTCATAGATTATGGTGCTCTTAATGAAGTAGCGTTTGTTGAAGTAAGCCCAGGAGTTTACAGGGTCAATGAGATCCTTACTTTCTCCGCACTAGCTCCTCTTCAACTATTTCAAGCCGACAAGACCGCATATAGAAGGTGGGTCCAAGAGTTCACTATGGCAGTACAACAAGGAATGTGTTTATTAGGAAACACTATGAAGATACAAGAGTTGCTACTTCCGAAGTGGTGTCAGATAGACCATGAGGAGCACTCATAAGTTTCATGTATCCCATGTCAGAATGAGATTACAAAGTTGATGAGTCCGGTTTCATACGAAGAGGATGACCATACCACCAATATGGAGGAAGTTCAAGGTTTAGTTTGTGAAAAATTAGAGCCCCAGATAGTTGACCCTATAGACAAGACTACCTTACCTAAGGAATATAGCTAGGAGATTCTTGCAGTCGAGATTGTTAAAAATGAAGAGGAGGATATTCCTCTAGAACCTAAGAAGGAAGAAACACAATCCAAACTTCAACCTCAATCAGAATAGGTTGTTCCTAACATTACTGAAGTGTTTATGCGACCAAAAATTGAACAACCTCAATTATCATGAGGTCTCAAACTAAAGAAGCAATAATCCTCTCTGAACGCTAAACTAATCATTGACCCAAAGGTGAAAAATATGAAGAGACCAAAAGATGAAATATGGTTTTTAATGTTTGATGGGTCAAGATCCAAGCAAGGCAGTGGAGCAAGCGTAGAGTTAACCAACCCAAAAGGGAAAACCCTATTAGCTTCTTACCGACTTCAATTCCCTTGTACTAATAACATGACAGAGTACGAAACCTTAATTAGAGGATTACTTTTCGCTCATAAAAAAGGGGCAAAGTGCTTGAAGGTGCAAGGAGATTCTAAGTTAGTCATTAAACTAGTGCAAAGCCAATATGTGTGCCACGACAAAAGGTTAGCAACATATCAGAATAGAGTGTGGGATCTGATTGAAGATTTTGATGCTTTCAATATTCAACTAGTATCTAGGAAAATCAATAGAATATCGGATGCGCTGGCCGTAGCTGCCAGTACATTAGAACCAGTAAGTCAATCCCCTTTAAAGAAGTTCTCAGTGGAGTTAATCTCTATACCTATTGTACTTGATAATATTAAACACTTCCAAGTCTTCTAGGATGATGCCCACATTCTAGCCTTTCTTGCCAATTCAAGGGCTTTTGAAGATCAAATTATTGATGAGGAAGACAAATCGGATGTTCTTGACATCGAAGGTGATGTTGATATTTTGGATTTACCAACTAACGTTATTCCTAAAGGGATGGTCACCCTGGAGAGAATTTTTGATTCAGACCCTAGAGTAAAAGAGAGACTAATAATAGATTCGGATGCCGAAAAATACGAGCCCCATAATATTGGTCTGGAAGGACAAGAGAGGATTATCTATATTGGGAAGATTTGCACTCAAAAAGAGAAAAACTGATACAGATCTTGAAAGAGTTCATTGATGTAATAGCATGTGGGTATGAAGATTTAAAGACATTCAATACAATGATTATCACCCATGTGATTCTCCTAAAACTTAACATAAAGTCGTTCTGGCAAAAGTAACGTCCAGTCAATGCACTAATAGAACCCTTGATTTTCAAGGAAGTACAAAAGTTACTTTCTACTAAGATTATTTTTCCGGTATGACATTCTACTTGGGTTGCTAATTTGGTACTAGTGCAGAAAAAGAATGGAGAAATACGGCTTTGCATGGACTTTCGCAATCTCAACAAAGCCTCCAAGAAAGATAATTACCCACTCCCTTCTTTGGATGAAGTACTACAAATAGTGAATGGTTCACAAATGATGTCATTTTTAGAAGGTTATTCAGGATATAACCAGGTATTGGTAAATAATGAAGATCATATGAAGACAATGTTTATAATAAAGTGGGGAACGTATGCGTATAAAAGAATGCCATTCAAATTGATTAATGTTGGGGCAACCTTCCAGCGAGCGATGGATACAACCTTCAAAGAATTGATTGGAAAATGCATTATTATTTATATGGACGATTTGACGATATTTTCCAAGGTTAGAGAAGACCACCCAGACCACCTCAAAAAGGTATTGGATAGATGTTGGAGATATGGGATTTCCCTTAACCCCAAGAAATGTGTGTTTGGAGTGGCTGAAGGAAAGCTACTTGGCCACGTAATCTTTGAGAGAGGGATATCTATAGAACCAAATCGGGTAGAAGCATTATTGAAGTTACAAATGCCCGACAGTAAAAAGGAGATGAGGTCTTTCTTTGGGAAGATCAATTTTGTTAGAAAGTTTATTACTGGTGTAGACACCCAAAAATGGTCAACGCTTGTGAAGTCATGCTTTAACATTTGCGCATTGCCTCATTTTAGGTTTTTGCGTCGCATTAACAGTTCTCCTATGATTCGCACTTGATCTTTAGCATTTGTGAGAATCGAGTCATTCTTCTGTATTCTTCATTCATCTCGCTCTCAAATTAGGTCTTGTCGACAACAATCTTCAGTCATGATTTTGGTCGATCTTTGTCCTTGTCAATCTTGTCATATTGTGATCGATTCGTCATTGATCCTTGTCCTTTTCAATCATATCAATTTGGTCAATTTGTCATTGATTTTTGTCAACCAATCTCAGTCAAATAATTTATCAACACTGGTCATTTATCAAATTCAAAATCATGATCGAGTCAATTATCTTTCAAGACCTAATTGTCATTCTCGCATTGCTAATTTATCTTCTAGGGTTTTGTGATTTAATCATTTAACCTTGTTTGTCATTTCCTCCTTTAGGATTAATAAATTATTTATTTATCCTAAGTCTTTTCATTACAATTAAATGTTCATTTAATTGGCTAATTATTCCTCTTTGTGAATTAATTAATAAATGACAAATTATTAATTAATTTACCTAATTCCTATTTTCATTATTTCCTAATTTTAATTTCCACCTAATTAACTTGTCTCTAGTTCTCCCTATTTTTGTGCTTCATGCGTCATACTCTTGGCATAGCAAGATGTCATAGGGTTCTAGTCCTCTAAGCTTTGCATTGGCAATATGTCATAATTCATGACATAGAAGGTGTCATAACCTTCTTCTTTCCACTCAATTGTGCCATTTTTGAAATTAATTGCTTCCAATATCCATTTCATGCTAATCTTGTCTTTTCTCCAATTTATCTATAAATTGGATGATCTTCATCAATCAAACCTAATCCCTAATAATTCCTATCAGACTATGGAATTTATGCTTCTAGTACTCTTGAGCTTTTCATCAATGTCAATCTTGCTTTCAATTGTATGTGCACTTGTAGGTGAGATCCACAAATTCATTTGAAGAGGAAAGAAGAACAATGGAGCCGCATGGAAGAAGCATCCAAATCGTCATCTGGTTTGCATGATCTTTGCTTTTGAATGCTTTGTTTTTATGTCTCTATTGAGTGTGCTTAGGATTAGATCATTGCAATGTGTGTTTATGATTGAGCTAATAGTGATTAATATGTTTTTATACTTGCTTTGATGATTCCTGATTTCGATGCTACAACTAGTTTTGCAAAAATAGTCAAGCCCTTGAATGAAATGATGAAGAAGGATGCTAAGGTCGAATGGACAACTGAAGCAAAAGAGGGTTTGGCCTAGATCAAGAAATCCATCGTTGAAGCTCCTGTACTAACTAGCCCTGATTACACACTACCATTTTACATATATTCTTTTGCTTCACTACACTCAGGAGAGGTTGTTTTGACATAGAGGCAAGAAGGAGATGAGAAGCCTATTGCATTTATGAGCTCTCCTTTCATAAGTGTTGAGGTTTGATATTCTACTCTTGAAAAATAGGCCTTTGCATTGGTAAGAGTAGTCAAGAAGTTTAGAAATTACATCCTGAGGAGTAATATTTATGCGATTGTTCCTGACCAAGCAGTGAAGTCGCTACTCATGTAGTCTGAACTGGGAGAATGACGAGGGAAATGGATGGCAATATTGCAAGAATTTGACTTAGAGATGCATCCAATAAAGATGGTCTGAGGCCAAGGATTGTCTCAGGCCATGGCGACCGACACCCCTCAAATCCAGTGCCAACAGTATACATTGAAGTCATTCACTCAGGACCCTTGGTACATGGATTTGGTATTTGTATTGTTGAATAATAGGTGTCCTGAGGGATTGACAACCATTGAAAGATGGGCATTAAGGCTCAAAAGTGCTAATTATATAATCAAGGATTCGACACTCTATAGAAAAAATTATGAGGGTATCTACCTTTAGTACCTTAATCATCAAGAAGCCCATGATATGATTGAGGAATTTCACGGGAAATATGGTACAGGTCATGGGTTAGCAGATGCCACTACACATCAAATCTTGAAGGCTAGATATTATTGGCCTAGAATATTTAAGGATACTCATGAGCATGTTTGACATTGCCATACGTGCCAAACTACAGCCTCCAGATAAAGAAATCCCGCTATGCCTCTCCAACTAGTGTTCAAGGTAAGACCTTTTCCTCAATGGGCACTGGATTTCATAGGTGTTATTAACCCTAACTCATCTGCAGGACATAAGTTTATTCTTACAACAACAAATTATTGTACCCGGTGGATAGAAGCCATTGCATGCCGAAATGCTACTGCTGAGGTGGTCTTGAAATTTATTGAAGAACATATCATCACCAGGTTTGGTATGCCGTTAGCTCTAGTATGTGACAATGGTCCTACTTTTACTTCTGCACAGTTGATGCAATGGTCATACCAGTATAAAGTGGTATTAAAATTTTCATCCAGCTATTACCCACAAGGTAATGGGGTAGTTGAATCCACAAAAAAGAACATCCTAGATGTCATCAAGAAGCTACTCGAGAAAAACCCCAGGGATTGGCATAATCAATTGAGATACGCCTTATGGGCTGATCGAACAAGAGTAAAAGCCACCTTAGGAACTTCTCCATATTACCTTGTCTATGGCCAGACCCCTATTTTCCCAATCAACTTGCAAATATCGGTCCTCCAATCAATGAAAGAACTTGACATTGAGGATCAAGTAGAGGTTCGCCTCTTAAATTTATTAAGACTTGATGAAAAAAGGATAAATACACTACAACACTTTGCCAAGCACCAAGCCATTGTTAAGGGATGGTTTGATAAAAGGGCCAAGGTGAAAGATTTTCGGATCTCTGACCTAGTCCTATTATGGGACAAGGACAAGGAAAAGAAAGGTGATCATCACAAGTTTGAAAGGTTGTGGTTAGGTCCTTACCAAATAGCTGAAATTCTAGGCGAGAACACTTTTAGGTTGAGCTCATTGACTAGAGAACTGGTACCATTGCCTATCAATGGTCAATTCCTCAAGCACTACTTCAATTAAATCCTCAATAAAGCTTGACCTGTCGTATATAGTAGTTAGTTGTTTTCTTTTTGGTTGTGCTTCATGTTTTTGGGCCTTGTTGTATGTTTTCCCTTTTGTTTTTGTTTTCTTTGGTTGTTTGTTCTTTTGTTTGTTGAGTCAAGGTATACATGTTTTGTTCTTAAAGATTCTAAAACGAAGTAGGTATCCTTTGCATAACATCTTGCCAAATTCTGAAAGACTTTGACTCTTTGCTATTTATGACTTCATTGTCATTTGGTTAAGTTTGAAACCTTTGTCTATACTCGTTCAAAGCGGTATATATTTGTTTAAATATGATGTGAGTTTTGAATTTCAATTTGGAAAAGGTTAGCTTGATAAACTCAGTACTAATGTCACATTAAGATACATCAGAAAAGTTTTGTGAGATAGCAGATAAACTGGTTGTCAAGTGAAAAATCTGAAGTCAAGGCGTTTTATGTTATCCACCATGGCTCCCAACCCAGTTATCGAACTTCAATGTTTGAAAGTTACTTAAAAGGTTATTGAAGAAAGAAGTCATTCTCTATATCCTATAATGTTTTCAAAAAAAAGAAGAAATGATCCTCTTAAGCAACTCAAATGGTTGTTTCAAGTAATCTCCACCAGGGCTATGGATGTCTGGCTGGCAGTGGAGCACTATTTGATGGGAACCAGAGGTATCTCTGTCGGGGCTATAGACACCTGACTGGCAGCAGAGCTATGCCTAGGATGACCTTGCATGAAACACGGTTAATGACTTCATCTATGTAGCTTACGCCTAGTTTCCTTTGATTATCTGCATTATTGAAATGATGGAGTAACAAATCATATGCACACACTTAAGAGTTAATCATGTCTATTTCTCATCTTGGTTTTTTGTTCATCACTTCACTCATCTTTTACTCTTATACATCCTTTTCAATGATAGTAGCCTTAAGTGTTGGGTTAACCAGATATTCTGAAGTTCTAAATTGCCTATAGTCATTTTTCCTAGATAGTCGCCATTTGTTATGCCTAACATATCTATTTCCCCATTAGTCTCCTTGAGTCGAAATGTGGGCCCCCCCTTTTCTAGTCCCAAGGTCCTTTTGTCTTTTTACCTTGGAACCCCGGATCCCTAGAGTCGTGAGGTCCTTTTGTCTTTTTACCTCGGAACCCCAGATCCCTGGAGTCCCGAGGTCCTTTTGTCTTTTGACCTCGGAACTCCAGAGTCCCGGAGTCCCGAGGTCCCTTTTGTTTTTTACCTCAGAACTCTGGAGTCCCAGAGTCCTGAGGTCATCTTTTCTTGCCTGCTTCAGAACCCCAGATCCCTGAAGTTCTGGGGTGGGGTGTTCTTTTTCTTTAGGTTGAGCTCGGAAGTCCGGGACCCCGAAGTCTCGAGGTTGTGTATTAACGCCTTCATATGGATGGAGTTAGGGGGAGCTACAAATAGAGATAATGGACTTTTAAAAAGTTCATTCGTGCATCCACGGTTCCTCCTCCCGAGCTCCAAGTCGTGAAATTTAGGACCTCTGAGCTTTTCTTGGCATTTTTCGGCATTTCGATTCACCAGGTTGGTGAATTTTCTTGCCTTCCTTTTGGTTTCTTGTTTGGGTTTTTCTTTCCTTTTTGTTTTTCCCTTTGTTTTTGTTTGCATGCCCTTGTTTTTGTTTGCATGCCCTTGTTTTTTGTTTGCACGCCCTAGTTTTGACCCCGGATCCCCGAAGTTCTGAGTGGTTTCCATTCCATGAGCCTAGATTCTCAAATCCCGGGAGTTCCGGGTGGCTCCATTTCAAGAGCCCGAAACCCCAAATCTCCAGGGTTCTAGATAGTGCCATTCCATGACCCCGGAACCCCGGATCCCCAGAGTTCTAGGCGATTTCCTTTCCACCATCCTGGAACCCCGGATCCCCGGAGTCCCGGGGTGCCATTTCCTTTCAACCACCCCGGAACCCTAGATCCCCAGAGTTTCGGGTGCCTTTCCATTCCATAACCCTAGAACCTCAGAGTTCCAAGTGGTTTTTGTGTAGACCTAACCTTGGAACCCCGGATCCCTGGAGTTCTGAGCCTTCTCCCCTTGTGCCTAGCCCAGGACCTCGGAACCCCGAAGTCCCAAAGCAAATTAAAGTTTATGCCTAATTTTGAAGACTGAAGACTTGTGTTTTGCTTGCAGGTTTGAGTGGTTATATGGACTCTTCCTCTAGCAAAAGAGGCAAATAAATTGATAGACTCCCAGCCACCATGAAATACCATTATCAAGGATAGTTCCATGTTTCAAAGATTGAGGATCAAATTAGATGGGCTACAAATACTGAAATCAACCACATAGAAATTGAAGATATCAGGGCTTAATTGGATAAACCTAGTCTGGAGGCCCTCCATCGAAGAATCAAGAGATCCAGCCTAGTGGAAGCTACTATATTCCCACAGTCGTTACAGACACCATAATTAATAATGGCTGTGTGGGAGAAAAAGTGACACTAAGCAAACATGCCCTAATCTCACTTTCAATCACACATTTGTGGAATATGAAAGAGCCTAGAGGTATCACACAATTGGCTACTTCTTTTTGTGAAAGAGAGAGCCACGGGCTACCTATTAGGATTTCTATTCCTTTGTTGCAATTGAAAGATGAAATGATGCAAGTTCAATTCCTAACCCCAAAGTGCAAGTATGAACTAATAACAAGATTGCAGAATTGAACTTAAACAATGGAAAGTTGTAAACACAAGGACAAAACAAGAATGCAAATGCATACCCGGAGTCAAAATCTGAGTGAAAATGTTCGGGACGGGGGCGCGGGCGCCACTGTCCTAATTCTGCCCCTGAAACTGCTCCGGAAACTGCTATTTTGCAACCTGGAAAAGCTATCAAAAATGCTGAAAATGTTGTCTGTCAAGAGGACCAGGGTGCCCAGCGTCCCTGTCCCAGGGACCAGGGCACCCAGTGCCCCTGTCCTGGCAGGACCAGGGCGCCCCACGCCCCTGTCCTGGTCTTTTGCTCTGAAATTTGGTGGGAAGGTCGGTCTCAGTCTGCTTCTCCCGGATCTGCAACCTCCGGCGTCGTCCGAGTCCCGAAACCTGCACTTATATCTGAAAAGGTGTTTGGGTGGCTATATAGGGTTTTGCCTTAGTCAAACCCCCGCTTCGGTGATTTCCACCTCCACGAATAGCCAAGTTGTATTGTAAAAGTAATGTGTGTGCAGACCTTGTGTGTGTGCAAGATCCTAAAATGCAAGTAAGCAAACTAGAGCAACCTAGAAAGTAAACCCTAATTGCTTGTAAATGATAATGTAAATGCTCCAAATCAAGATGCCAAGTGATCTAAAGCATGAATACAAATGATATAATGAGGCTTATGCAAAGACATGAAAACAACATGAAATCATACCCAACCCCAAGGGAGGGGTACAAGCCAATCTTTAGTCGGTAATCTCCTATTGTTCTTCAATGTCTCCCATGCCCTAAATGAATGAAATTGATGAATGGTTGATGGATGGATGTTGAATGTTATTGAAGTCTTCAAAGATCTGCTCTTTCGCTACATAGAAGGTCCTCGAAAGCCAAAATTCCCATCCTTTCAAATGAAGAAAGAGAGCTCTTATATATGAAACCCTAGGTCTTAATTTTGACTTTTGGCCAACCTAGAGATTGATTATCCCGCCAATTTCTTGGGGTTAAGCTTTATTTTATGATTGGATTGCGCTCCTAAAATTTCGGGAAAAATGTCCGGGACCATGTGCACTCCGGGCGCCATGGTCCTCTCTGGGCGCCATGGTCCCGACAACTTTTCACCAAATTTTCAGGGCCGTTGGATATGATGATTTTAGAGAGAATCCCGAAGTTACAGGTGATTTCGAGATGTTTTGACCCCCGAAATCAAGCCCCCAAGTTCAAAATAGGACCTAATTAGGGTTTTTGATTAAATGATGTATTGGAGGAATAAATTGGAAGGGGCACACTTTAATGAAAGGGCCCAACTTTATGATATGGGAGATGATAAAATAGGACCTTAGACCTAATTAATTTAATTAATTAAGTGCTAAAGGGGAAATGCAATGCAAGATGCAAAATGCGCCAAGGCGGGTGCTAAACTAGGTGTGAAATTGTACCACCCTAGCAAGTGCATACAATTTACGACGCTACAATGGCCATTTCTCCATTTTACAATCCAGAGACTAGAAAGTGCATAGATGTACAAGGAAAAATGGTTATAGACTTATCCCCAAATATGCTTGGATTCATTTTTGGTATCCCCACCAGGGAAGAAGTATTTTTGCTAACCAAAGAAGAAGCCTTAAAGGCATGGAACAAAAAAGTATCAGCCACTAAGAGGTACATGAATACCAACATGCTAGAAGAAGAAAGAAAGACAGGGCTCAAGGCAACAGAGATCCTGAGGGCAGATTTCAAAGAACCTTAGAAGGACCTAATCATTATGCTCAACAGGGCCTTTGGCAAGCTGGATTGCAAGCATTTCCATCCCTGGATGTTCCAGTTCATGAGCACTATGTTAATAGGGAAACAATACTTTGATTGGCCATAGATCCTCTCTGATAATATTTGTATGCAGATGAAAGAGGTGCAGCATACCCAAAAGTTCTTCTTCACATCACATGTCATCTAGGTAGCTGGCAGAGCTGGAAAATTCCCAGTCCTACAGGTGGAAGGTTAATTAGGAGAGAAAGAAGGACAAAAGAAGATATGGGAGTATTATTCCCAACTCACTCTAGCCAATGCTAAGGTGCACTTCAAGAGAGTTAAAGATGCCTTCATTTTCCCAATATTCATCAAATTAACAGATGATGTAGGATATCAGATTAACCTGGAGACTATGGCTATCATCCAAGAGAGGGCATGTTGGTTCATCCAAAACCCACGCTCCACTTACATCAGGGTTAATGGATTCACAGGGAACCCAATATTGTTGCCTCATTACTGTAACGATAGGGTAATTCTGTTGGATATGTAAGGCAGCTTGTAGGCCTCCAGTCAATGCTATCATCAAAACATAAAATAGGTATTGATTTCTCAGTGTCTATTGGATACTTTGCCTGTTCTAAGATACAAGTGGCAAAGTTGGGGGAACAAGAGCTTCAAGATTTAAACTTGAAATAATATAATCATGCTAGGGAATTTTATGATCCCTACGGGAAACTCAAACAAGCTATGCCTAAGCATATGAGGGGTACAAGCCCATCTTGGAAGACTTTTGGGCCAACTTGCAAGATAGTTTTGAGGTCAGGGAAAAGAACTACAACAGATTATCTGTGCCACAGGTAAGAGATTTCAGGATTGAAACTAACCTCCCTAAAGACCTAAGGGATGATGGAGAGTTACTTGATCCAATTTATAGAGAATCAGGGATAGATAATTCACCCCTCCCCCCAGTAAAATGGTCTACAAGCAAAGATGCAAATATAGAGAAGGTCTCCCAGGTGGTCATCAACATGACTAAACAATGGTTAAGCCAGAGGGTAAGGCCCAACATTTCAAAGACAAAGCAAAAGGTATCCACCTCAAGGTTACCTCAGTCAAGGGGCCATAAGGAGTATGCTCGAAAGACAAGGTCAGCCTCAAGGAAAAATACATCAACCAACCTAGGTGAAGAAGACAAGCCTCAAGAAAGCACTGAGGAATTATTAAAGAAACTCCAAGAGAAGATGAGGGAGTCTGAACTGTTGAAAAGGCTATAGACCTGGGAGTGACCGATGGGTTGGGCACAGTACCACTCACCAAAGTTCTCCCACCAAGGACGGCTATACGCCACACCAAAGGAGAGGGTACCCAAGAACAAGAAGAGAATGTAGAAGCTACTGAGGAGATACCCACTCAACCACCTTCAACAGATGCCACAAATTCTCTAAGCACCACTACTCCTACACCACCACCAGTCCATATATCCGCTGGGCAGCCTGGAATGCAAGGCTTCACATCTACCACTAAAGGGGTGAAATTTAGAAACATCAAGTCTGACTCTGATCAGGAAGAAGAGGATCTTGAGCAACAAAGGCCACTAGAAGGCAAACAAGAAGGGGATGAGGTAGAAGACATATTGAATGAGAGATTGATTCTAACTCCTCAGGATCGAGAGGACCTTCTTAAGGATATAGCAGCCGGGCAAGGGGAAATAGAGCTAGGTGATGAAGAAATGGAATTCAACGAGGAGGTCAGTGGCAAACTAGAAGAGTTGCACAAACAATAAACTCTCCAAGCCAATTTAGCTTGTCAAGTTATACCACCTCAAGACCATGGGCAAATGGAAGCAGAGGAGCAGGTAGAAGTGCATGTCATAACTGTAGATATTGTATCGGATCAGGGTGATAAAGATGAAGATATACCACAATGGCTGGAGTTTACCTTCGGTAAGAAAAAGAAAAAAGAAGAACTCCCTAAGCTTACTCTACAACAAGTAATCACTGAGGACCCACCAAAGGATAAAAAGCTAAAAACCATCCATCATTTATCAAAAACAGATTCTGGTGAGGTGATTGCAGATGTGGCAGTTCCACATGAAGTTGAAAGATAGGTTTCTCCCAGGTATCAAATATCCTAGGTAAATTTGGTTAAACAAATTAAGTGGGGAGAGCTAGATACTTTGGAGCTAGCCACAAGTGTTGTCAGAGGGCGCGTTGAAAAGGAACACACCTCAAATATGGAGCTTAAGGTGCAACTTGGGTAATATAAATAGCTCCTCATCGAAATGAGTAAACCTCTAGACTCTTGTAGAGCTGATGACCTACCTTCAACCTCATCATTGCCAGAGGGAGAAGTAAAGGCACTAGTAGAGGTAAGACAAGTGGTTGTTGCCGCCAAATCTTGGACCCAGGTAAATGTGGCCAAGATTAGGTTGTTCTTGCAAAATACAGTACAAATATACCATAAGGCGGTACAGGCAGGTGGAGCTTTGGCAACCTATTCCACACAATGGAAGTGGAAGGAAAACACTTTCAATAAACAGTTCCAAATTTTGAAAAGGATATTGTGGCTAGAAGAAGAGATGTTAATAAAAGAAGACCTCTTGGGAGGTGATAGCTATAAAAACTTACAGTCCTATGTATAAATTTTGGAGTTGAAGATTGAAATGTTTCTGTAGTATATCAAGGATATGACTGAGATTCGAGACCCTCTCCTTAGAGAAATTTTGTAATGAATATGCTACGACCTTTTGGCCTCAGAATAGTTGATACGGGGATAATGGACCAGCAGTAAGTTTTGAATCAGTGGGATGCATATGAGGCACAACACCTAGGACCTGCGACCCAGTTTGATGTCCTCCTTATGGCTAGGTACACACATATGATTACTCAGTGTCAGGAGGTGGTGAACACGGTGAATGAGTTAGAGAAATAGGGAGCACATGCGGATGAGGTTTTGAAGAAATATAAATTTAGAATCAAGCATGTAGCTAATCCTCCAGTCCAAGTAGTTGCATGTATAATTCAAAATTATAAAGCTTTTATCAAGAAATAAAAGATAAATACACAATTGCTAAAGATAGCAAAGCTTTTAATTTTTTAACTGTGACTCCTACTCGAGTTCCAATTTTGAGATAAATTCTGCATGATTACGAAAACATGGCTCACCTAGCAAGTTTTCATAGTGCTCATGCAGTCCCTATTTCGTAGTTGTTAAGTGGAGTGTTAAGGCAGAAACTTGCAAGTTAACTGTGACTCCTAGGGCCAGTTCTTAATTTAGAATAGAGTTATTTCCTAGATAGTAGGGTAAAGAACTTCTATAAATTGGGAAGTTGGATTCATTTGTAAGGGTCCTAAATTGATGATTTGTGGCTTACTTAGAGATTTTAGAATATTTTTCAGATTGTTAAGAAGTTTGAGTTATTTTTGTTATACATTCATGGAGATTAATATGAAAAGCAGCTTGTAGATTGCCTGATCTACGTTTATATTCTACCAAATTGTTCTGTGTAGTTTGGTAATGTCTATTATTTTGAGTTAGCAACGTGGTTTAATCTTTTTGTCTATCACTCTATGAATCATATTGCACACGTCAGTGGTGTATGAGAACTATTGTGATAGGCCATATTGTTGATTTTTATTTCCATAGGCTTGTGAAATTGATGATTTTGCAGGTTTGTTGGAGGTTCGTTGTTGAATGCTAACTTGGATAATATTTGATAATTGCTTGGATTGCAGGGGACTAATTGAGTAGTTCATTAAGTTGTCATTATATTGGTCTTTATTGTTATTTTCTTGTTTCCCTTTACGCTTTGCATTTTATTTCCCAGAATCTTAAACCATAAAATTACAAAAAGAGAGGAACTGCAATTATCCATAACTAGCAAGATTTAGTTCTAACCAGTAGGCCCCTTTACAGGTATAACCACATCAACCATTGGGATATCCATCACCATCGAGACCTGACTACAGAGACGTTGGAGTAGTGAGTTCTTCCAAACTCGTTACTTTTTAGGAGAGGTGGTGAGTGTTTGCATAAACTACTTGACTGTTGGTGAGTGTGTCAAAACACCCGTCAACATGACTCTTTCCTTGTTAATTCGAACATACCAAGGTTTACACTTTTTAAAAGACCTTTGACAAATGCTAATAGTCAACATCTTATCATCCAAATTTTTTTTGTACAATTCAGTTTGAGTCATTTCCAATAGGTGTTTTGGAAGTGGATCATGAATTTTTGACCCAACTCTTAATTTAAGAACATCTCTAACATTAGGTGATACTCTCGTATTATCGTGCCATAATTTTTCAATCAAAGTTTTGACTTCACCAGTAAGTTTCATATTAGACCTTGGCAGTCTACCACTAAAAGTCCACAAATTGTTTGCTGGATCACTTTCAAAATTAACTCTTCTTTTTATAGCTCTTGACAAATTTTTATGATGAATATTAAGATATCCACTTATGTTACTCATAATTCTTTTATCAAAAGTTGTTTGGCTTACTAAAGCTGTTGTTATTGCTCGTTGTGGTGCATTTTTATCTTTGGAATGACTTTTCTTTCCGATTGTATCAAAGGCGCTAGCAACAGTCGATACAACTTATTTTAAAGACTCGTCCTTCTTCTTGGGTTTGACATAAAAGTCTAACTTCTTCATCACTTTTTGCATTTTAGTCATTTTAATTAGTTGTACCATTAATTGACATTAAAACCCAAATTTCTTATTATAAAAAAAATGTCTAAACAATCTATTTGCATGTGTCCTAATCTATCTCCATGAAACCAAGCCAGGAAGGTTGTCTAGTACATCACTTTTAATTTCAAAATTTTCATTAGTTTGATTATCATTCAAAAATGTTTCATTTTCAATTGGTGTTTCCATGTCTACATCCACATTATTGGTTTCAATTGGGGGTGGATTTTAAATTTCATTTGGAGTTTCAAATTAGGTTTCAATTTTAATTTCAAGTTGAGATCTAGTTTCATTTGGGGTTTCAATTTGGATTTCAATTTTAGTTTCAACTTGAGTTCTAATTTCATTTGGGATTTGATTTTCTATTGGCGTTTGATTTAATAAGTAACCTGCTTCTACTAAAACACCAATTTCTTCATGAGAAAAAACATAGAGCTATGAAGACATACATGTATCCAATAATGGATTAGAAGATGCACCTGAATTAAATGGTTCTATTGTGTTTCCTTCGTGAGCATTTATGGTCTCATTAATGTTCTCCTCTTCTGAAACAATTGTGGAACTTGAAGCTCCTTGTCTCATTCTTGATCTTCTCTCTCATTGGCATATTGTCTCCTTCTCCCTATTTGCTATAATCTCCTCAGTTGTCAGAACCTTCCTTTGCCTCTTCATGTGTTGACTTGATCCCATGGCTACACCAAATTTTGAATTCGAATCGATCTCCTTACTAAATCGACAATAAGACAAAAAAAGAGAATGATTAATCAAAACATTCTCTTTGTAGATTGTACCTGTCAGGCAATGATTGAAAAATCATTCAATCATTGGGATTTGTGCTTGCGGACCAGATTCTAGCCCAATGGATCTTTTCAGAAATGAGTGTCTGTTATTTAATGAAATAGGTGCCCGTTTTTAAAAACGGGCGCCTGTTTCCCTTTCAATGGTACAAAGTGAAACAGACACTTGTTTTTTGAATTTAAAAAATGAATGCCCTTTTGTTAAAATTAGGGGTAGGAAACAACCCTTAGCATTGCTTTTTGCTTTGGGATAGGCTTGGTCCCACCAAGCCTATGCTTGGACCTCCAAAAAAATGGCTAAGGTAAAACGACATCAGATTTCTACCTTGGCCTAATTTTTTGAGGGCCTTTCTAATTGAATTTTTTCACGAAACGAAAACCCATTAGAGTTTTCAACGTCCTGATTTCAGAAATGTAAATTTCATAGTGATAAGATTATTTTTACTATTTTTTTATTATTTATTAATCAAAAGTGGAACCTAAACCTAAAATACCGAGATTCACTAAAACTTTAATAACTTTTTTGTTTTTAGGATTTTAGATAAATAAATTATATGACATAGCTCTACATACAATTCTTTTGAATATAAAAAAACATGAAAAATGAAAAATATGAAATTTTCATCAAATTATGGTCGTACACCTGATGTTTTGAAAATATACTTTATTGTCAGTTAAAAATTAATAAAAAAATATATATTGAATATAAAATTAAGAAAAAATATTATCATCAATATTTTGTGTCTTAGGTATCGTTTTCCAGAAGTTTTTGCAAAAATTCATTTATTTGCATAAAAAAAGGGTGGTCGTACACATGTGTGGTATGGTCCTGAAACGAGCATTTTGAAAAACCGGTTTTTAAACATGCCTACTTAAAATATATTTCTACCATGTGGGTATTAAAATAAATTACATATTTGAAAATTAGACTCCTAGCACTACATTTTCTATTACTAAAGTTTTTTGAGATTCAATTTCTAAGTACATCAAATTTTGACATCAATCGACAAAAAATTTGAAAAACAAAGAAAACACTTCCACTTTTTGCCCAAAAGTGGGACTCAACTTCTTACAACCACCCATATATGCATATTGTGGTAGCCAAATTTATATGCACAAGTGGGAATGAAAGACAAGGGTTGCATAGTTAATAGTATTGCAAAGAAGAGTGTACAGTGGTGCCTAAAATCATTCAAAGAATGGTATAGTGACACATGTTTAAGGGATTCAATTTCACTCTTAATGTTTAAGGGTTCAAGGATTCATAATAATTAATTTTTTAAATGGACATACATAATGTTTTCAATCAACTTCACAACTAGAATTGAAAGTTGGCAACCATTTCTAAAAGTATGAAACATGTAAAGTGATTGCAACAAATTAGAATGTAAAGTAAAAGTGAAAATGTGAACCCTTATACATTAAGAGTGAAACATTGAAATTGAAAGACAAGGAGTATTTTCAAAGTTTTCACGTTGATTTAAACCTGCGAACAATGAATAGAAAGAAACATTGATTTAAACCCTGCAATATTATTCTATTTAAAACAGTGAAGATGTGCAATGCAAATTACTTTAACAATGAGCCCTAAGCCCTAGACCCTTTAACAGTAAAAGTGAAATTGAAACCCTAAATGAAGTGAATCCCAAAATCAAGTGAACTTTGAAACCCGTAACACATTGTAAAATAAAAGTGAAAAGTTGAAGCCATATAAATTAACAATGAAACACTGTAATTAAAACCCGAGTATGTAAAAGTATTCACATTGATTTAAACCCTTGAACAAGGAATAGAATGAAACATTAATTTATACCCTACGATAATATTTTTTTTAAAAACTAAAGATGTAAACCCTATGACAATGAACACAATGCAGATGTGCAATCCGAATTACTTTAACAATGAACCCTAAAGCAATGAAGTGATCCCATAATCAAGTCAACTTGGAAACCATCATGAACATTGTACAATAAGAGTGAAAATGTGAAGCCGTTTACATTAAGAGTGAAACATTGAAATTGAAACCGAATGAGCTATTTCGAAGTGGTGACATTGATTTAAATCCTCGGACAAGGAACACAATGAAAGAAGGATTTAAACCCTTCGAGATTTTTCAACTATATAAACAATGAAGATTGAAAACTGAAACTGAAACCCAAAATGGATTGAATCCCAACATTAAGTGAATTTAGAAACCCTCACACCCATTATACAATCAAAGTGAAAATGTGAACCCTTTTAATTAACAGTGAAACATTGACATTGAAACCAAAGTGGTGTAGGAGCACCTAGTTTTGAGTCCACTTTCTTCATTTTGGTGTGTTTGTTCATAGGTTGGTTTGGAGTGGTGAATAAGAGTCTTCTCTTAGGTATTAATATGTTTTTTTAGTGCTTTGGTAGGTTGAATGTCCTTAGGACAATGCATTTGCTCAATTTTTGTTGGTAATCCCTTGTAAGCCTAAAATGGCAAAATCTTGCATTTTGATGAAAAATGCCTTGAATAGCCTTGTTTGGCATTGGGACATGTCAATGTAATGGTTTTGAGTCATCTTAGATGGTTTGGAGGAGAAATTTAAGCATGTAAGGCAAAAATGCACTTTAATTAGGTTGTTCAATGCCTGGAGTAGATTGGAATACATTTTGAGATCATTTTTGAAGTTTTACCTTGCAATTGTCAAGAATTAGAGCATCAATCCATACTTAATCGATTGATTGCATTGTTGTACCTCTATTTTTTTTTTGTACATGTTCTTGTAGTGCTCAGGAAGAAATTTGATTAGTTTATTTGCAGGTTTGAATTGAGTTTCCAATTGTGTGAGCTCTCGGCCTGAGTAAGGGTTTGAGAGGCCCAAACATGGTTCCAGCTTGAAGTTGAGTTCCTCTCAATAACTCTTGGGACTAGAGCCATGGAACCTTTGTATAGTTTATATAGCTTTTATTTTCCTTTGGGGGTCATTGAAAGGCCAATGAGAAACATTTCCTAGGCGAGCTCAGTCATAACCCGATTAGGAAATGAATGAGATTATGCAAGTGTTTGTAGGAATGAGAAGGGTTGGAGTTGTAGAGTGTTTGGGATGAACAAGTGATTTGTGGAAGAACATATGTGTGAATTTGGAGGTGTGGAAGATCAAGGAAGACACCTAACCCTTGGAAAAAGACCAAAATAAGCCCAAAAGCACCTAAAACAAGCATTTCTCGAGTTTGGCACCTTTACGGTCAGACTGAGATTCCTAAATTAAGAATTTGGAAAATAATTCCAAAAGGGTATCCTAATCATAAAATATTTTGTGTGGGTCTTTGGAGAAATTGGGATAAAACCCACAAAAACCGGTTAGGTAGGGCTAATTGGGGCTCTAGGGCTACTAGGCCTAGAAAATAGGAAAAGGAAGGAGCGATGGGGAAAAGAATGAAACCCTCACTCAAAACCAATTTATTGACCTTGAAAAACATCCCAAATACCTACTACCACCTCTGCAAGAACTTGTTAGGATTTTTAGAGTGTAAGGTTGGATTTACCCTAGTGAATCTCAATCATGCTTGAGCAACAAGTGAGCACACCTGGATTGGGAACACTGCTAGAGAGATTAGGTTTCTAAATTGTTTAGAAGACAATATGAACAATACATGAATCCCACTAGGATAATATCTAACTACACTTAAACAAGGAATTAGCTCTCTTTGAGTAACCTCCCCATCATAGTGGTATCAGAGATTCCAAGATTTGGGAAGAAGCCAGGATATGACAGACACTGAATCAGTAGGAGAGAATAGTTTAAGGATGATTACCAATGTAGATCTAGAAAATAAGGTAGAAGACCAAGAGGAAGAAAATAGGCTCCTCAAAGAAATATTGCTACAACTGAAGAGAAAACTAGATGTAGTTGAAGATAAAACTGATAAAGTGACAATCAAGGTCAATGAGGGGAAGGGAAAAGAAGTTATAGAAGAAGATAGGACTCCTGAACCAGACCCTATTCTACCTGAAGAACCCTTCCTTAGAGCCATTAAAGCCTTAGGAGGAAAATCCCTAGAAGGAGTGCCACTTTTTTGTGGAAAAATGGAACTTGAGGTAGTCCTAGAATGGATAGAGGGATTGGAGAATCACTTTGAATGTGATGGAATCAATGAGGCACAAAAGGTGAAGGTGGCCAAGTCTAGATTGAGAGGGGCAACATTGACTTGGTGGAAATTTATTCAAGAAGAGAGGCAAAAAGAGGGCAAGAACCCCATAGCTACTTGGAAGGGAATGTTAGCCAAGGGGAAAGAGGCATACATCCCTGAAGATTATGAAATCTAGTTGCACAAGAGGAGAAAATTTTTGAGGCAAAGAGACTTGGATGTGAGCAACTATACTGAGGAATTTTAGAAGTTGTGTCTGAGATCCAAGGTAATAGAGGATGAGAACATCAAGGTAGCCATATACTTAAATGGTTTGAGATGGAATATTCAAGAGGAGTTAAGGTTGTTATGCCCGAACACCGTGCACAAGTGCTATCAGTTGGCACTAAGAGTCGAAGAAAAGAGAAAGAAGAAACAAGAACAAAGAAACAAAGGTAGAGGTAGGGGAAGATATGGCAAAGATCAGAGAGGTAGTTTTGGTGGAAGAAGTGTAGACTAAAGATCCCAAGGGGAATTCAAGTTGGTTGAGAAAAGTGGGGATTCCAATAGCAAGAGTAGCTATAGAGGAAGGGGATTTGGCAACTCTAGTAGAGGAAGGTCTAGTGGCTCAGGATGAGGGTCCTATTTTGCCACCATGAAGTGCTACAACTGCCATCAACTTGGAAACCTGACCTATCGATGCCTTGAGAAGTCTTATTCATCCCAAGCAGGTGAGAGGAGAGTAAATTATGCTGAAGAGAATGTAGCAAACATGAAAGCATCATAAGTAAGCTTGGATTCAGAGGTTGGAGAGAACCTCATGATAAGCAGAGTCTTGATTAAAGAACTGGTTAAGGAGGAACCTAGCTAAAGGAGATCCTTGTTCATAATAAAATGTAAGATCATGGGAAAGGTATGTAGAGTGGTAGTGGATTCAGGACCCACAGACAACATAGTGTCAGAGGAAGTGGTGAGTAAGCTCAATTTGCCAAGAATCCCACATAGTGATCCCTATAGTTTTACATGGCTCAACAAGGGGCATCATGTTCTTGTAAATGAACAAAATTGGGTTGAGTTCAACATTGGAGGTTACAAAGATGAAATCTTATGTGATATCTTACCCATGGATGTTTGCCACCTACTCCTAGGTAGGCCATGGCAATTTGACTAAAATGCAATACATCATGGAGAGAAGAATGCTTATACCTTCCAAAAAGATGGAACCACCTACAAAATCCAGTCCATAGGAGACCAAATAGAGTGTAGATCGAAAAGTCCTAATGTGTTGTTGGTTGGTGAGAAAGAGTTCATCAACACACTCAAGGAGGGAGAAGGAGTGGGGTTTGCCATTGTTGTGAAGCCAAAAGAGGACAGCAAGGAGAAGAAGGTGCACATTCCTAAAGAAGTGCAGTAGGTTCTAAATTAGTTTGAGGACATCATTAGTGATGGAACACCAGCTACATTACCTCCTCAACATGCCATAAGTCATCAAATAGACTTTATACTCAGAGCTTCTTTACCCAATAAGGCAGCTTATAAAATGATATTGGATCAAAACAAGGAGATAGCCAAGAAAATACAAGAACTTCTAGATAATGGTCTAATCAGGAAGAGCATCAGCCCATGTGCAATACCCACCATTTAGGCTCCAAACAAGGGAGGTACTTGGAGACTTTACACTAACTCTAGAGCCATAAATTGGATTACTACCAGATATAGATTTCCCATCCTAAGAATTGAAGACTTGATGGATTGTTTGGGAGGGGCTGAATACTTCACTAAGATAGATCTTAAGAGTGGCTCCACCAAATCAAAATAAAGGAGGGTGATGAATGGAAGACAACCTTCAAGACTACAAAAGGACTCTACAAATGGCTTGTTATGCCATTTGGAATCACAAATGCCCCTAGCACATTCATGAGACTCATGAATGAAATACTCAAGGACTACATTGGTAAATTTGTTGTTGTTTACTTAGATGACATGTTAATCTTTAGCAAGTTTAAAGATGAACATCTTAAACATATAAATATTGTCTTGAGTAAACTATGTGATGAACAACTAACCCTCAATTTGGAGAAATGTGAGTTTATGAAACATGAATTGGTGTATCTTGGGTTTGTAGTCTCAAGAGGTGATTTGAAGATGGACACCTCTAAGGTGGAAGCCATAATCAGTTGGCCTACACCTAGGACAGCAAGTGAAGTGAGAAGTTTCCATGGCTTGGCTCAGTTTTATAGAAAGTTCATCAAAGAGTTCTGTGAAATATGTGCACCCATGCTTGAGACAACCAAGGGAGGTATGAGAACTAAGTTTGTATGGAAAAAGGAAGCACAAAGAGGTTTTGATCTCCTAAAGACAAAGGTGGCTACTCAACCAATACTTATCCTACCAAGCTTTGACAAACTCTTCACAATTGAATGTGATTCAAGCAACATAGCGGTTGGAGCAGTTTTGACTCAAGAGAATAGACCGGTTGCCTTCTTCAGTGAGAAACCAAATGATGCAAAGAAAAGGTATTCCTCCTATGATTTGGAATTGTATGCACTTTTCCAATCACTTAGGAAGTGGAGGCATTATTTGTTACCTAAGGAATTTGTGTTTTACACTAATAATCAAGCTCTTATTTTTCTTAATTCACAAGAAAAGTTAAACCATAGGCATATTAAATGGGTAGAGTATTTGCAGTCATATACCTTTACCATAAAACACAAGAAAGGACAATGTAACAAGGTAGCTGATGCATTGAGTAGGAGATTACTAACAGTGCAAGAAGTGCAGCTCAAAAGCATTGGAGTGGATAGCTTCAAGACTTTGTATGAAGAAGATGAATATTTTGCTACTGCCTACAAGGTTTGCCAAGGATTTGGAAACCATTTCCACAGTGATTATGCAGATTATACCTTGCAAGATGGCCTTTTGTTCAAAGGAGGATAACTATGTGTGCCTAGAGGGTCTATGAGGGAAAACTTGATGCAAGAAAAGCATAATGGATGCTTGAGTGGACACTTTTGTTGTCCTCATATTTGTTTTCAAAAATGAAAGACCATTACATGAAATTTTTGTGAAAAATAAAAATTTTACTCTATGGCATGCTTCTTGAGGCATAATTTCACCTAATCCTTGGATTGGCTTAATCCTCAATCCATCCTCTAACCACGTTTCAAATTTCATCTCATTCTAGGTTCATTTGCTATGTCTTTCCTTCAATTTCGGGCTTCTTCTCCCTGACTGTAGGTGGAAAATTTTCCTTGAATTGCAAGTCTTAATGATTTCCTTTGTTTTGGTCTTTGTAGGGAAATTTTTGGCTAATTACAAGTGCACTTTATTGAAAAAAGAACTTGTAACTTAACTTTTTATTTCCCCCTCAAGATTCTTTTTGGTTTTTAAAGTTAAAATAGGGTTTTTCTGAATAAGTTACAAGTAAACTTGTAATTCTTTTCTAAAACCCCTACTTTAATGTCTTTTTCTTGTAATAGGGATTTTAAACCCCTATTACATATGTGCAAGTTATTAAAACTTGCTATAGGGATTTTATTTTCCCTTTACAATTAATTTTAAACTTGCACATCTCTCTCCAAAACCTGATTTTGCCTTGTTGATGGAAAAAGTGACATTTTAAACTTGCAATTGGATTTTTAAAACCCGATTTTTCCTTGTGGAGAGAAAAGTAACATTTTAAACTTTTTGTTTTCTCTCAAAAACCCGATTTTCCTTATTGCATGCAATTTTAAACTTGTTGCTCTTTCCCAAAAACCCGACCAACACTATTAGTGGATTTTGTTGACAATTTCCACCAATTTTTGTGGATAAATCTTAGGAGGAGGAAGGCGTTTTGGATTCCTTTCTATTTTCATACATTTTCTAACTCTCTTCATGCCATTGGGCAGACATTATCGCTAGTTTTATGGGGTTTTAACAACAAAAATGTTTTTTAAAAATGCCACGAATCTTGTCTTCCTAAATCATTTTGACTTGTCTTGCCTAGGCGTGGAGGTTGGGTGCTTTACTTGACCAATTCTTCATGCTTTTAATGGGAATTTTGATACATATGACATTTTTTCAAAAACGTGGCTAGGGTTTGAATCTTCTTCTTTTGTCTATAAGAGATTCTCTCTCTTCATGATAGTTATATGTTTTGTTTTGTTCTTCCCCAAAAATTGGTTTTGTGAGAGATATTTTCCCCTTTGTAAAGAAATTTTATAATTTCATTGTTCTTCCCCATTTTCCCTCTTTACTTGTATTCGGGATTTTAAATATCGATTACAAGTTGGATAGAGAAGTAGAGGTTGTAGCCATGACACCTAGTTTTGAGTCCAGTTTCTTCATTTTGGTGTGTTTGTTCATAGGTTGGTTTGGAGTGGTGAATAATATTCTTCTCTTAGGTCTTAATATGTTTTTGTAGTGATTTGTTAGGTTGAATGTCCTTAGGACAATGCATTTGCTCAATTTTGACTGGTAAGCCCTTGTAAGCCTAAAATGGAAAAATCTTGCATTTTGATGAAAAATGCCTTGAATAGCCTTGTTTGGAATTGGGACATGTAAATGTAATGGTTTTGAGTAATCTTAGATGGTTTGGAGGATAAAATTAAGTATGTAAGGCAAAAATGCACTTTTTGGCAAAAGTTGTCAAAGTTGCTTGACAACTTTTTGCAACGTTGAGCAACTTTTTGCATTTTTGTGCAAAGGGTTAGTTAGGGAGCCAATGGAGAGTTAGTTAGGCCAAAAATGGAATATAAAATCTTTGAGAATAAATGTAATGAGGTTGTTCAAATCCTGGAGTAGATTGGAATACATTTTTATACCATTTTTGAAGTTTTATATTGCAATTGTCAAGAATTAGAGCAACAATCCGTACTTAATGGATTTATTGCATTGTTGTGCCTTTCTTATTGTTTTGTACATGTTATTGTAGTGCTCAGGAAGAAATTTGATTAGTTTATTTGTAGGTTTGAATTGAGTTTCCAATTTTGTAAGCTCTTGGCCTGAGTAAGGGTTTGAGACACCCAAACATGGTTCCAGCTTGAAGTCCTTTGAGTTCTTCTCAATAACCCTTGGGACTCGAGCCATGGAACCTTTGTACAGTGTATATAGATTTTATTTTCCTTTGGGGGTCATTGAACGTCCAATGGGAATCATTTCCTAGGCGAGCTCAATTATAGCCTGGTTAGGAAATGAATGAGATTTTGCAAGTGTTTGCAGGAATGACTAGGGTTGGAGTTGCAGAGTGTTTGGGATGAACAAGTGATGTGTGGAAAAACATATGTGTGAATTTGGAGGTGTGGAAGATCAAGGAAGATACCTAACCCTTGTAAAAAGACCAAAACAAGCCCAAAAGCACCTAAAAAAATCATTTCTCGGGTTTCGTACCTATACGATCAGATTGAGATTCCTAAATTCAAAAGTTGGAAAGTACTTCCAAAAGGGTATCCTAATCAACAAAGAGTTTGTGTGGATCTTCGAATAAATTGGGAGACAATCCACAAAAACTAGTTAGGTAGGGATAAGCGAGGCTCTAGGGCTACTAGGCCTAGAAAATAGGAAAAGGAAGGAGTGATGGGGAAAAGAATGAAACCCTCACACAAAACCAATTGATTGACCTTGAAAAACATCCCAAATACCCTAGTTTTGAGTCCAATTTCTTCATTTTGGTGTGTTTGATCATAGGTTGGTTTGGAGTGGTGAATAAGAGTCTTCTCTTAGGTCTTAATGTGTTTTTGTAGTGCTTTGGTAGGTTGAATGTCCTTAGGACAATGCATTTGCTCAATTTTGGCTGGTAAGCCCTTATAAGCCTAAAATGGCAAAATCTTGCATTTTGATGAAAAATGCCTTGAATAGCCTTGTTTGGCATTGGGACATGTCAATGTAATGGTTTTGAGTCATCTTAGATGGTTTGGAGGAGAAAATTAAGCATGTAAGTCAAAAATGCACTTTTTGGCAAAAGTTGTCAAAGTTGCTTAACAACTTTTTGCAACGTTGAGCAACTTTTTGCATTTTTGTGCAAAGGGTTGGTTACGGAGCCGATGGAGAGTTAGTTAGGCAAAAAAAGGCATATAAAATCTTTGAGAATCAATGTAATGAGGTTTTTCAATGCCTGGAGTAGATTGGAATACATTTTGAGACCATTTTTAAAGTTTTACATTGTAATTGTCAAGAATTAGAGCAACAATCCATACTTAATGGATTGATTGCATTGTTGTATGTTGCTTGTTGTTTTTTACATGTTCTTGTAGTGCTCAGGAAGCAATTTGATTAGTTTAATTTCAGGTTTGAATTGAGTTTCCAATTTTGTAAGCTCTCGGCCTGAGTAAGAGTTTGAGAGGCCCAGACATGGTTTGAGCTTGAAGTCCTTTGGTTTCTTCTCAAAAACCCTTGGGAATAAAGCCATGGAACCTTTTTATAGTGTATATAGCTTTTATTTTCCTTTGGCGGTCATTGAAAGTCCAATGAGAATCATTTCCTAGGCGAGCTCAGTCATAGCCCGGTTAGGAAATGAATGAGATTATGCAAGTGTTTGCAGGAATGAGCAAGGTTGGAGTTGCAGAGTGTTTGGGATGAACAAGTGATGTGTGGTAGAACATATGTATGAATTTGGAGGTGTGGCAGATCAAGGAAGACACCTAACCCTTGGAAAGAAACCAAAACAAGCCCAAAACCACCTAAAACAACCATTTCTCAGGTTCGGTACCTGTACGGTCAGACTAAGATTCCTAAATTTTGAAGTTGGAAAGTACATACAAAAGGATATCCTGATCAGCAAAGAGTTTGTATGGGTCTTTGGATAAATTGGGAGAAAATCAACAAAAACCGGTTAGGTAAGGCTAATTGAGGCTCTAGGGCTACTTGGCCTAGAAAATAGGAAAAGGAAGGAGCAATGGGGAAAAGAATGAAACCCTCATTCAAAACCAATTGATTGACCTTGAAAAACACCCCAAGCACCTATTACCACCTCTGCAAGCACTTGTTAGGAGTTTTAGAGTGTAAAGTTGGATTTACCCTGGTGAATCTCAACCATGCTTGAGCAACAAGTGAGCACACCTGGATTGGAAGCACTCCTAGAGAGCTTAGGTGTCTAAATTGATTAGAATATAATATGAACAATGCAGTAATCCCACTAGGTTAACATTTGGCTTCCCTTAAACAAGGAACTAGCTCTCTTTGAGTAACCTCCCCATCACAAAGGAGTTGTTTCAAAGTGGTGACATTGTTTTAAATCCTTTGAAAAGAAACACAATCAAACATGGATTTAAACCCTTCGATAATTTTCAATTATATAAACAGTGAAGATTGAAAAGTGAAAATAAAACCCAAAATGGAGTGAATCCCAAAATCAATCCAATTTTGAAACCCTCAAACCCATTATACAATAAAAGTGAAAATGTGAACCCTTTTACATTAACATTGAAACTGGAACCGAAGGAGATGTTTCAAAGTGCTCACATTGATTTAAATCCTTCGACAAGGAACACAATTAATATTGAGTTAAACCCTTCGAGAATTTTCAATTATATAAACAGTGAAGACTTAAAAGTGATATTGAAAGCCAAAATGAAGTGAATCCCAAAAACAAGACAACTTTTAAACCCTCAAGCCCATTTTACAATAAAAGTGAAAATGTGAACCCTTTTACATTAACAATGAAAAATTGAAAAGCCCTCAAAGCTTTTGAAAGTAAATGTGAAATTGAAAACCTAAATCCAATGAATCCATAAATGAAATGAACTATTAAACCCATTAATAGTGAACCATTCAAATTGAAACCATTAAACCACAGTGATGTTGCAAATCAATACCAAAATTCCCAATATTATCATTGGTACATGAAATGAGCCATAATTTTAATCAAAGGTCACCATTAAAATTATAGTAAAGCTAGAACAGAGGAGTACAATTCCCATTTCTATGTAGTTGTGTTTATGAACATAGAATGTTGTGTTCAAAAAATACAAAAAACAACCATAAAAATTTCCAGAAGAATGCCAAACAGTTAGAAACAAAAAATTTCTGAGGAATGCCAAACAGTTTCCACAATTTTTTAAATGATCAAGTAAAAGGACAAATGTCAAAAGAAAATAATACAAGTTGTTGCAAATTCATGAGCCTTGGTGAGGAAAAGAAAAAAAAATGGAGCCGAACATGGAAATGTAACCCCCAAAAACCAGACAAAATCCTACAAAATAGGGTATGCACTAAGGTGTTACCTAGTTTTGGGTGCACACATTCTGGTCCAAATCTGGGTTGAAGAAGTTCCATGGCAAGTGGGTTATGGCAGGAGAGGAAACCACCAACAAAGCTTGAGCGGGAAACAAATGAACGGGCATCAAGACAATGTACGAGGGGTCAAGCGCATTGAAGGCCAAACACTTTAGAAAATGCGATTGAGTAGAGATAGTAAAGGCAAGGTGATGCATAGTTAAGGAAAGTGCAGTTGGAATTTGAAAGTGGTGGCGAGAGAATTGCGCAGATTAGATGGTTTGTAAGGTGGCCAAGTGATTGATCACCACACGACCAACACGTTTGATGCAGATGGAAATCGTGGCATGTTTCGGGGGTGGGACCGCTTACATTCTAATCGACGGTCCGAAGTGGCATTTTTTGGGCCACTTGGACGACAAGTCAATGTTGACCTAGCAAAAATCCTCGCTTGCATGTCAACTTTTGATTTTGGGTTGCCAACTCAATGGTCTACATGGGAAGTTTGAAAAGTTAGTCTCCAGGTCCATGTGGCGTACTCCTCTCCCCTATGAAACTTTCTTTTTTGTTTGATACATCTTGTTATATGGGAGTGGGCCCACAAATCATATCAAACTGATAAAGAAAAATATCTTTTGAAATTTCAATTGTAAAAATAAGTTATATTTTGGAGGTAAATTTCATAAAACATCCTCAATTTCAAATGTTGATTACACAACTTATTACCTATAATTCTTATTTGATTTATCACCCCTTCAAATTTTGTGAGAAATTCATTAATTAATTTGTTTGGACTTATTTTAACATTTTCAAAACTCTTTCTTTGTGTTTGCAATTTAACAATAGAAACATTTTAATATTCATTTTCAAGAATGTCATGCCTATTTTGAACATCCAAAACCATTTACCTTAAAAATGATTAATTCACTTAATGCACCCTAAATTACAAATAAATCTCCATTGTCCTTTTCCTCATTTTGCTTAAGTTACCCTTTATGTTGGATGTTTAACAAAGCAATATCTAGTTCTTCATACCTCCAATTCCCCACAAATTCTTAGATTTTAACAAAGCCTATATACACATTCTAATAAGTAAACTTTGTCCCATTAAAAATAACAATCAATAATCATAATGAATCACTTTATAAAATTAAAAAAAAAAAATTCCCATATCAATTTCAAATTCTAAAAATTAACTAATCTTACATTTTTTGAAAACACTTCCTTTGCAAATTCAAATTTGGAATACCATAATCAACCAACCTTATTATACTGCTATTTGAAAAAATATCAAAATTTTTACTTAGCAGCAATAAAACAAGTAAATAGACCATCATTTCCTATGTTCTTAATGATTTAATTCCTCCTTACAACCAACAACCCTCGCATCCAGCAACAACTCTCATCATGTCATAAAATTAACAATATTTAACCTTTAATCAATATTTCATTCAAATAACTCCAGATTGCGCATATATGTAAAATTTAATCGGAACAATATTTGCGATCGGAAATGGCCTATAGAAGGCATTTGGGTTCATGGGCGGATGTGGGCTAGGAAGACCCGCCTCATGTTCCGCAGTGGGTCTACACGAATAGAAGATGGAAGGGCATGGCGATACAGTTAAACCAGAGCGGAAATAACAAGGTTTTTCAGCCAGTTTCAAAATACTTTCAAGGCTTCTTTCGGAACAAACGCAGTGTGGCATGAAGGCAGAATAACAAGGGAAGGAGATTCACTCAAGGGAGTTTTAATAATAGTGTGAATCAAGGGAATTCTGAGAAGCAATTGAAGGGATTTTGGGGGAAATGGTCTTTGGATTTGGGCAATCAACGAACGCTTGCTAGGGTTGTTGGCTTGGCAAATAAGGAGACTGTAGCTAGGGGTTTTGTTTCTTCATAACAGGTGGGAAATAAGGTAAATGTGAACCTCAAGGAAGCTAGTTCGGAAAAGGTAAGTAATATACCCACTGATCTTATTCTGTTGGGGGTTTCTTCATCACAGGTTTGGACTCCTATCTCTTGTATCTATCTTCTAGGTTTTGATGTCAATAAGAAAGCGAATTGTTTGCATACGAATGCTATTTCTAGGGAAATTTGGGGTGATCAAATTAGTTTGTTAAATCTTTATCATAAATTGCAGGAAAGATGGGGAGATATGCATTATTTTCAGTTATTGTCTGCGAATGCTTTTATTAGTCTTTGATTCTCCTTCTTTAAGAGATGAGGTATTAAGAACTTCACATCATTTGTTTGGAAAACATTTAATTTCAATTGCGGCTTGGAAACCCTTTTTTTGTTCCTGCTAGTTCGAAACTTATTTCTTTCTGGTTTGGTTTACCTAAAATTCCTTTTGAATTTATGGATCCAGATGTTCTTGAGCAAATTGGAAATATTATTGGAACTTTTTTAACATCTAAAATGGACTTTGTGGAGGGGGAGGTTCTGGTAAACATTTGTGTTCTTATTAACCCTAACAATGTTTGCCCCCGTACTTGTAATATAAAGTCTCATGATGGTATTTGGCGACAGTCAATTGAGAAATTAGCTACGGAACTTATTAAGTCTCCTTTAATTTTGGATGCTCTATTACTTATGGATTTTAAGAAAAACCAACAGGTTGTTGGCTCTATCCCTAAATCCCTTAATAAAGATAGTTTGTTGGCGGGACCTTCGGTTGAAGGATGTGAAAATGTCTCTTCGCATAAATTGGTAGAAATAGGTCACATCAATCTTGAAAATAATCCATTGTGTCGTAGTTCTGGGAAACCAAATGATCACACTTCGGGTTTGGTCTCACTTTCATCTTTACTGAAGACATTCTAATAACGGGGTTATAGTGATGGATGGTAATCCCCCTATAAATGGAGTAGATCATCCATTGATAATAGATTTCCCTAAGATGCCAAATAAGCACATAAAGGGTAAGGACGACAATTTGTCTTCATGTACTCATAAGGAGGTTTTGGATTCTTCAAAGAATGTGAATTTAGATAAAAATGCAATGCTTGATATGGAAACTATTAAACAAGTACCTGCCATAGGTTTTCCTAATTATGCTTCTTTAGTTTAGAAAATTAAGAATTTGGTGTCTAATAATTCCCCTCTAAATGTTGAAATTCATATGGCTAATGAATCTTCCTTAGGGAATAGTAATCCATTAGAGGTTGTCCCTGTTATTATGCAAATGCACATTAGATGGATGGATGAGAATCTGGTTCAGCAAGTAAATGATATTTTTAACAATCATGGACATCAGATGGATGAGGGTATTACTGATAGAGTTGTTTGTTCAATTGAGAATGATTTGGGGGGTATAAACTCGACCCTTCCAATTCTTGCATCTGCTAATCCTTTTGCAGTTTTGGCTACAACAGAGTTGGGTTTTGAAGATAATCCAATCATCTTGGCTTCTCCAAAGCCATGCAAGAGTTTACCAATTGTCCAAACAACTTTGGTTTTTTCACCATCAGTGGTTTCTCCTGGGAGAGGTAGGCCTCCAAATAATTTTAAGACTCAAATGGAAATTGATGCTGGAATTCAAAAGAATTTGTCCCTTTCTCCTATTGGTGGGCAAGGGAGGCGTTCAGTCTCTCTTGGTAGGCCTAAGAAAACATGGCTAACTCTTGTAAGTGTAAAAAGAAAGAGGAGTAAAAGATTTTTGACTAGTCCTCCCATGACAAGATCAGGGGTTGTGAAATGAAATTTGCAAGGTTGCTTTGGGGAAAGCAAAAATTCTCCGATTAATGGGAAGAGGGGAGCTTCAGCCTCCCCTCGAGGACAATGAGAATTATTTCTTGGAATGTTAGGGGCTTAAATACCCCTAACAAGAGATGTTTAATTAGGTCCCAGATGGACTTAATTAAGTGTAATATTTTTATGTTGCAAGAAACAAAGTTGTCAAAGGAGTCTGCTGATTTCGTTTTTTCATCTTGGAGAAGGTTAAATTTTCTTTCTTCTCCTACTTGTGGTGCTTCAGGAGGTTTGGCACTGCTTTGGAATAATTATAATATTGAGGTATTGTTAGTGGCATTTGCTACAAATTGGATGTTGACTTTAAATATAAGCAAGATTTCAAAGGTTAAATTATGGCTTTTTAACATTTATGCTCCGTTAGGAATTGAAGGGAAGAGTAAGTTATGGGGTGAATTAAAGAGGATTTCTTCTCCCTTAAGACATGGTTCCTTTATTATCTTATGGGGTGATTTTAATGCTATCACTGATTTAGATGAGAAAATAGGAGGTGTTTTCCCTAATAAAAGGATTATGGATGACTTTGGGGATTTCATTTATGATATGAGCCTTTTTTTATTGTAAGTCTCAGAATGGGGTTTTCACATGGACAAACATGAAAAAGGATTTTTCTCAGATTGCTGAGAGATTAGATCAGTTTTTGTTATCTGAGAATTGGACTGATTCAGATTTTGAATTCTTTTCGGGTAAGTGCACCAAGATGGTGAACAAAAAGGGGGGTATAAGTGGCCACTTTTTTTCTGAAAATAGGTAAACTTGAACTTCAATGAGATATTCAAAGGTCACGCACTCAAAAATAGGAGTTGAGAAAAGAATAAGAATTGTAGTACTCTAAATCTAGTTTCTAAAATACTAAATTTTTTTAAAATTGGATAAGATTAATAGGGTCAAACCTTTCTCACATGAAAAACTATTCCTGATTTTTTCTGAAAAACATAACATAGCTGTTTTCGTGCACTGCACAAAATATATAATTAGATTTAGTATTTTTCAAAACCCTTTGGTAGGATGATAGGTAAGGTTGAGATCTAGAAGTTGTGTATTTTTTTTTAATTTTTCATTCAGTATTTTTTTTTATGATTTTTTGAAGTGACCGCATCCTGAAAATTTGGTACCTGTTCGTGCGCTGGGCAAAACTTGCATCAAAATAATCGAATATGATTTTTTTTTTTTTTAAGTGTATAGAATCTAATGTAGAACAATAATATGTAATTTATTTTGAATTTGTTCAAGTATATCAAAAGTTATAAAAAAAATGGTAGACGTATGTCTGTGAGGACTGTCAAGGCACTAGTAAAGAAAATTAAAGTTTACTATGGTAATGTTGTCTAAAAATAGAAAAATTCATATGGTCAGAAAGATGAGAAGACATGTGAGATTATGGTAGTAATTTTAGAGATACCCACTTGATCATTTGTAAACCTGATGATGATGAAGTTGAGAAATCATGTTGGAAGAAGAAAAAATGTGTAAAGGGACAAAAATGGAGGGAAAATGGGCTTGCAAGCCTTAGGGTCATTTTCCAACCCTCTTACCGAGCCAAAAACTACATGGGTTCTGATGTGCAAGATAACCCACTTGGGTTTTGAAAAACAAAAAGTACCATTCATAGTTCTACATAACCCTTACAGGTTATGTAGAACTAAAACCATCATTTTGAATTTCAAAAAACCTGTACGGGTTATGAAAAACCAAAATTATGGTTTTTCATAACCCAAAAACATCATTTTGAGTTTCACAAAACCCGTACAAGTTATGAAGACATCAAAATGTATGCTTGTAAACTTAGCATATACTACACATATGTATAGACATACATATATAGTTTGTGTTTATGTATGTATATATGTATATCTATAGTTATATATACATATATTTATATAGATATATGTATATATGTTTGTATACATGAATGTCTCTCTTCTTTTACTCTCTCTTGTCTTCCTTCCCCCATCACTATCTCTGTCTATTCTGAGCCCTAATTATCCTTCTTGAGTTCTATCTCATCTCTCTCCCCCTCACACTTCTCTCTTTGCCGAGTCTCTCACTCTCTTCTCCTTCTCGTTCTCTCTCTACCTCATGTCTCTCACCCTCTCCTACTTCTCTCTCTCTCATTATCCTATCCTATTATCACCCTCCTCCCCTTCTCTCTTTCTCTCCCCCTACCTCTCCCTCTCCCCCCTCTCCCTCCCCCTCTCGTTATCTTATCTTATTCTCTCTCCTCCTCCCCCTCTCTTGACCCTACTCTCTCTCTCTCTCTCTCTCTCTCTCTCTCTCTCTCTCTCTCTCTCTCTCTCTCTCTCTCTCTCTCTCTTAATCCTACTCTCACCCTCTATCCCTTCTCTTTCTTTCCCTATCTCTCTCCCTCTCTTCCTATCCCCTTCTCTCTCTGTCTATAACTCTCTCTCCCTCTCCCCCCCACTCTCTCTCTCTCTCTTCCTCTCCCTCTCTTAATCCTATTCTCACCCCTCTACTCTCTTTCTCTCTCTCTATCTCTCTCCATACTTCTTTGGTTCCTAGTTCTCCATAACCCGTATGGGTTATGCAGAACTAAGGCCAAAACATCTAGTTTTGCATAACCAGTACGGGTTATGAGAAATTTTTCCTCAAAACCCATATGGGTTTTGAGGAACTTGTTTTTTTATTATTAAATATAATGTTCCTCAAAACATTATATTTAATAATATAATGTTAGCAAGCCTAGCATGTTTTTGAATTTCATAGAACATGCACGGGTTATGAGAATTTTTTATTTTTTATTTTGCATTTGGCCACTTTTTTGTTCACCATCTTGGTGCACTTACCCTTTCCTCTATTCTACCGGTCTCGGGTTCTGATCATTTTCCAATTTCCCTTTCAGTTATTGAGGATAGGGTTTCTTTTAAGTCTCCATTTAAATTTGAGCCCGTGTGGTTTAGGGATTCTTCCTTTTTGCCTCTGCTTATGAAATGGTGGAGTTCTGCTCCTTTTTGTTCTAGGTCCTGTATGTTTCAGATTGCTAAGAAGTTAAGTTATTTGAAATTGAATATTAGGGAATGGAATATCTTGCATTTTAAAAATATTTTTCAAGAAAAACAAAGGATTCAAGATATGATTGAGTATCTTAATACTCATGTGCTTCAACATGGTATGGTGCCACAAGTTTTTGATGAATTGAAGTCACTAAAATTATAGCTTGAGGAGGTGTTAGCTAGAGAGGAAATCTATTAGAGACGGAAATCTAGAGAGATATGGATTTCAAATGGTGACAGGAACACAAATTTTTTTCATTCTTCAACTAAGATTAAAAGATGTAAGAATAGGATATCTTGTATTCAGTGTCAGAATGAGAATTTATTGACAGAGTCAGAGGACATTGCTTCAGAGGCAGTTAGGTTTTTTAAGTCATTATTATCTTTGGAAAATGGAAATCTCAGCAATGATATTATATCTAATATTCCTTCTTTAGTATCTTTGGAAGACAATAAGATGTTGATGTTTCCCTTTTCCTTAGAAGAAGTTAAGAGTGTTGTCTTTGCCATGAATCCAGATAAAGCTCTAGGATCAGATGGTTTTACTCCTTTATTTTTTCAGAAATGTTGGGATTTTTTGGGAAATGATGGTTTATTGGCTATGGAGGAAGCTAGGAGAAATAGGTTTGTTTTAAAAGAACTTAATACTACAATGGTTGCAATTATTCCTAAAAAAGAGGATACTAAGACTTTTGTTGACTTCTGCCCCATTGCTTTATGTAACTCTTTGTATAAGATATTTACGAAGGCAAATTCCCTTAGGTTGGCAAAAATTCTACCTAGGATCATTTCATTGGAGCAAGGTGGTTTTGTTCCTGGAAGGGAGACGACAGAGGGTGCAATTGTAGCACATGAGTTGCTGCATTCTATTTCCACCCAAAGAACCCCGACCATGATACTTAAACTAGACATGATGCAGGCTTATGATAGAGTAGAGTGAGGGGCTTTGTGTGCTGTTCTTGAGAAGTTAGGTTTTTCCAAGGCTAGGGTCAAATGGATTTGTGCATGTATTTCTTCTGCAAGATTCTTGGTTTTAATTAATGGTTCTCCTTGTAGGTTTTTCACTTCCTCTAGGGGTTTGAGATAGGGAGATCCCCTTTCTCCCTTTTTGTTTATTCTCCTAGCTGAAACCTTTAGTTGGGCTATTAGGGCTGCTAAAGTGGGGAGGCTTTGGAAAGGTATAAGGATTCAAAATATTCCCCAAAGTATTTCTCATTGTCTCTTTGCAGATGATACTCTGTTATTTGGACTTGCTTCATTAGCTGAGGCAAAAGTGATTAAAGGAATAATACAGAATTATGCATCATTTTCTGGTCAGAAAGTGAATGGTGATAAATCAAAGATTTTCTTCCTTAATACATCACAACTGGTTCAGCATAGGTTGCAATCCTTTTGGGGATTTGAGACTAGAAATCTTCCATGTTCTTACCTTGGGATTCATTTCTTTGTTCAATAGGATAAGATTGGTTTTTGGGATAAGATTATTTCGATCATTTCTAAAAGAATTCTCTCATGGAATCATAGATGGTTAACTTTGGTAGGTAAAATTGTTCTCATCAAGTCTATTTTGATTGTTGTTCCCATATATCTCATGTCTATTTTGAAGTCTCCAAAAGCAACTATTGTTATTTTACAAGATACTCTTAGAGATTTTCTTTGGAAAAATAATAAAGATGGCAAGAAGAAACTCCCTTTAGTTGCATGGGATAAGGTATGTGTTGGCATTTTGATGATGTTTTGATTGTCATTGATGAACACACGCTTTCTTGATGTATGAGTTATGCTCAACTGGTAATTGTTCCAACCGGTCTTGTATATCATTGAATGAATAGTCTTTAGACTATCGATGTTTTGCAGAGAATGGTTTACCAGTCACAGATTGTATGAAGACCGCAAGAGGTGCGAGGATCCAAAGCGGTGTGAGGATCTCAAGTGGTACGAAGGAACCAAGCGGTAGTTAACTCTTGATCAGAACACTACAATTTTCCAGTCTTCATTTTTGTCAATCGATATATATCTGTGATGAGTCATCAACTAGTATTACTCTGTGATGAGTTACCAACTGGTATTACTGTAATGTGTGATGAGTTATCATCCACTGACACTTTGGCAGTATTTTTGTACCATGTTATCAAATGTGTCTAGATGCACTGAACCTAGGAACTTGTAGTCTAATCCTATTGGACCGACATGAAATCAAATTCCTTTATAAGGACATCATGTCTAGGGTTTGCAGAGGATATGAGGGTTTTTGATTGTATGAGATTAAGAACAGAAAAAGATTATGTGGGATCATTGAAGAGATAGAGTGTGGAGATATTGAAGACTGAAGTAATGTTGAAATGCATTAACAAGGAGTTGTCAAAGATCTAATTAAGCAGACTGTGCTATTAGCTAGATCATTCACTTGTTGATTACTCACATCTTCGACAAGTCTAAAGCCCTTAACCGAGTAGGCTCAGCGAAGCCTTTGTAAATCCTCTAACAAGGTGGTTCACAATTGTGGATCTTAAAATCCTCTAAACGGGTAGTCTTTAACATGACTTATCTCCTAACAAAGATCTAGATTCCTAACACGATCTGTTATGGTGAAGAACATTGTATGACCTTAATTGGTCTGGTTACTATTCTGCAGATAGTTACTTGTGAGTTTATTCTCACCATGGTTTTTCCCATTTGGGTTTCCACATCAAATATCTTGTGTTATGGTGATTGTGCTCTTGTGGGTGAATGCTTTGTTTGCTATTTGGTTTGTATTTATCTTAACCAGTTTATTAGTGAATCTATTGTACTAATTATCTGCTAAACTGTTTAGGAATTTGTTTACAGAGATTTTTGGCATACTAATTCACCCCCCCCCTCTTAGTATTCATCAATTGGTATCAGAGCCAACCTTTCTATAAGTCTAACCACTTGAAAGGAGATATGGGGGAATATAGTGTGAGGGAACTTACTCATCGTCTCACTGGGGATGAGAGAGCCTATGATGAACTCAAAGTCAAGTACAAAGCCTCTTTGGCCAAGAGAAGAGAGCATGCTAAGAAACTGATGGAACTTACTGAAAATAGCTCTTCTGATGAAGCTAACATGGATGCCCTAGTTGAAGAAGTTGAAAAACTGAATGAATCTAAACTCAATCTGAGAAGGCAGTTGGAAGTACTAACTATCAGAATGAGTCAGGAGCTTGAGAACAGAAGGAAAGTTGAAGATCTGGTAAAACACAGAGATCTTGAGATCTCCAAACTGAATCAAGAAATTAGTACCCTTACCACTCATCTCCAGGAGAGTAAGGTGGAAAAATAAGAAATACAAGGTGAACTAAACATGTCTATTTCTTAGAATGTAACCTTGATGGAATCCAATGCTGCTATTTCCAAGGAACTTACTAAGTCAAAGGAGATTCTTGCCAAATTCAATCAGAGTGCTACTAAGCTAGAGCAAAAGCTAGAATCAGCAAAGCCAGTAAACAATACCACTGGACTTGGTTTCTCTAGGTATGAGAAAGGTGAAACCTCTGGAACAAAAAAGAAGCAACCGACATCCAAGGATAAAGGTAAGAAAAAATTTATACCTGTTTGCTTTAATTGTTTGAAAGAGGGACATACTGCCAATGTGTGTAGAAGCAAGGCCTACAACAATTTTCCTTATTTTCAAAACAATATGCCTAGATCAAATAGATTCAATGGAAACTATTATGCATGCAACAAGTTTGGGCATAGAGCATTTGAATGCAGGTCTGTTTTGCACAACACTGGAAGATATCCTCCAAGGAATCAAGGAGTTATTCTGGAACTTCCTATGAACTGGAATCCCAACTAGCTTAATACCTATGACCATCGGTCAGTTGGTTATGAAGCAGCAACCAGTTGGAGAGCAACCTGTTTGATCTGTCATGGAAGTGGACACACTGCTGCAACATGCAGAAGGAAGAATGGAAGTATGAATAATGGACCATGGAGAACACCTAGAATGGTATGCTATCATTGCAACAAATTGGGTCACACTGCCAGAACTTGCAGATTGAGAAAGAACTTATCGGATGTTGTATCGATCACTCCAGAAGGGAAGATTGATGTTGAAACCTTTCAAGTGGAAATGAATAACACTTGGAGAAAGAAATCAGAAGGAGAGTCACAGAATGAACCTGCTTCTGCACCTAGTGTGGAAGTCTCTAAACCAGCAAATTGAGCTTCAGAAAAGCTTAGGGGGAACATATTGGTGAAATGTTTTGAACCCTCAGTTTATATCGGTAAAGACCCTTACCAGTTTGTGTTACCTATCAATCGGTAGAAGATCTAAAGCGACAGAAGGCAAAATTAGGGTTTGAACCCTAACGGTGATGCATTTATTATGGTAGGTGAGAACTTGTTTTAAAAGGGATTTTTGTTGTCATTTTTACTTATCAGTTTCCGAAAGAAAAATTTTCAAGAGCAGAGCGACAAGAGCGATTCGTCTAGCGATTCAGAGTGAATTCAAAAATCTTGCAGAGGAATCTAACAATCTTTTTCAAACTATTAGTGAAGAACACTAAGCGGTGATCTAACAACCGAAGTGGTGTATTGTGAGTGACATTGACAAACCCTAAATTTTGGATTGTGAAGGTATTTCTCGAAATTCTAACTTATCATTTGATCATGGCTTCTGCATCACACTCTAGTTCTAGTGCACCTGTAGATTCAGCTAAATTTCTTCAAAAGAAGATAAAATACAATGCCCTATCCCAGATACCTACCAAAGTTATTGTAGAGGGAGACATTTCAAGGTATATAGATTATAAATTGGAAGACCTAGGATCCCTAGTGATTCACTCCCAGCTAAGACTATTTTGTGGGGATGATAAGAAGATCAAACCTGAATATAGTATCCTTGAGAAGATGAAACTGCACAATGCGATATATTTTTTGGAAGAGTTCACAGAAGAAAATATCCGCATCATCCTTAGCAGAGTGCATGGTGACAAAATATATATCAGGCGGATGCATGATATCACACCTGAAGCAATTCATGCAGTCACCAGTTTCTGTAATATTGGAGAGGTACCAACTCTTCGAAAGGTCACCAAAACTAAAATGACAAAGCTCATCGGTTCTTGTAAGTGACCAACAGGCAATGACCATCAACACCATCAAAGATGATCTAGTAAAATATGCTTGCATGGTGATTGGCTACAGGATATTCTATCCCAGTAGAATGAACTCTGTCCCTACTACTGCGGCGAATACCGCTTATAGAATGATCAAGGAAAATACAATATTTGACCTATGTACCTATTTGCAAAAGCAATTGATGTTGAACCTGAAATCCATCAAATAGGATAATTCACTAAGGTTCAGGTTTGGGCAACTTCTGATCAGTTTATTCTTCTACTTTCAAGGCTATTTCCCTGGAGTAGGTGATGTTCAATGGTCTGCTAACCAACTGGTTTCCAAGCAGATTAGGGAAAGCCTACAAGTAGTGGAACTGGATATCCTAAGCTTCTTGACAAGTACTTTGATGAATTCAAGCAGAAAATGAACCAGAGAATAAGGATATCTGGTGATATTGTGAAGAAATATGAAGATGACATCTGCTTCACGATAAAGATAGATGAATGCATAATGGAAGTGGTGGAACCCAGAAAGGAAGTAGTAGAACCTATGGGATATGAAGTGGTGAATGGCATGTTGATCCGGTATGCCTCTACCCTAATTGCCTCACCACTAGATGCAAAGAAAAAGAGAACAGGTACCTACCTAGAGAGGGTCACACCGGTTGAAGAACCAAAGCAGAAGAAGGGAAAAGAAGTATCGTCGGTATCTGCACTGGTTGCCTCTGCTAGTCCGAAAGTGACCAAGCGGTCACCAACTAAGAAGAAACCTGAGAAGGTATTTGAGAGGAAGCGGAAAACCAAAACCAACTCACTGAAGTTAGAGGACACTGAATTGAAAATTCAAACAAAGAAGACAAGGCAAACAAGCAAGAAGGCGAATTCTACTGGTAATGTTCTTGCAACTTCAGCATCGGTAAATATAGGTATTTCCTCTTATAAGACAATGACACATTGTCAGAGGACTCTAAAGAATATTAAGAGGAAAGTGCTTGATGATTTGAAAGAACATTTTGATGATTTCAATGATAATGAGAAAGAGGAGGTAGAACAGGAAGTCATTCAATACTTATGTATTAATGATAGGTCGCCATATGAGATCAGATTGGTTACACCAGATTATTTATATAATTCTTTGGATAACAAATGGCGTGTTGGGTCTCAAATCAACAGATTGGATGGGTTCTAAGGAAATGCCAACTCCTATGATCAAACCCTCCAATTGACCTGGCCAACTTATAGAGTGAACCTATTTGGTTACTAACTCTCTCACTTTAGGCTCTGCAGGACCTAGGCGGGTATACCTATTCACTGAATGTCTCCAATAAACAGTGCTTTTTATAGCAGATATGTTATCCTAATCTGATATCTCCTGATCTTGAAATGGCATGAGTTCCTTGAATGGAGATATAGCAGACGAGTTCAAGATTGTTGTTATGATAATTGTTTGTTTTGTGTTTCTTAATTACTTCTATAGCTGTCAAAATAACTAATTATGAAAGAAATGATGAGTATAACTTGAGATTTTAGCCAGTGCCTTCTTCACTGTTTGGGTTACAGAGTCATCACAATTTTCTTCAGGACTTATAGTGCGAATCTGTGAGACAGCTTTTTAATTCATCCCTTATGAACCTGTCAGTTACTATTTCTTTTAAAACCAAATGAATGCTTATATTATGTGCTGATTGAGTGAATTTAACCCTACCCTTAAGGGACCAGTCAATTAAGCTTTGCAAGGAACGATTACAATCCGCAAGCAGAACTTTTGTTGCAACATTATAACATAAAGCATAGATCTGATCTTAAGAACATGAATAACCTTATCTTTATCAGACAATATCACAGACGATTGCCAAAAGAAAATGAAATAATCCACAGCACTTATGCAAGGAAACAGTAGATCAAGATTTGTATTCCATTATAGTTTGTACACAGAAGACTTACAGGCTGTTTCTGTTTCGCTCCTAATCCTCTCTAATTATATTATCTCTTTACATTACAAAAATCATTCTCATATATATATGAGGATGAAAGTTTTTCACGAAGAGACACGACTTTTCAAAATATTAGTCGTTAACTTGAGTGTTTCTAAACTTAAGCAAAAAGAGATTCAAAAGCCCCAAATGATGAATGTAATCATCGTCTTTGAATGTTTTGATTCGAGGCGTTTGCTTTTTTAATTCATCCCCTAGCGTCAGGTACTTGAATATTATCTGGTTGACGGTAGGGGCCATATCCTTACTCCGATCAATTTCTGACAAGGCCCAATCCTTGACGCTGACAAGTTCCTTTCGCAAATCCTCCAAGGTTATTACCTCTCCTTCCTTGTAGACGGAAGGCATTCCAACGGGTTTTTCATCATCTAATTCTTTTAAATATCTTCTCAGCATATCCTCGAGTTTGACATGATTATCCATATACGCGTTACCCTCAGCCTTTTCTTCTGGCGTCATGGTATCGTCATTGCTTAGCACCCCCTGCAATCGTGCTCTTAACCGTTCATGCTCTGTTAGCGCTTTTATTGTTCCATTGTAAACTATCCAATATGGTTCGACCTGTAAGAGCATGGTGTTAAACCGATGTCCTATGATGTCGTTGACCAATTTGTCCATCTTTTGCTGGATATTGTCTGCGCGTTTATTGGCCTTCTCTGCCTGATATTTCCAGTACAGGGCATCAGAGACGTCATCCAAGCTGCATCCTGCGGGGTATGAGGTGTATTCGCTGATAGGAGTCCCCATTTCTAATTGCAATACCTTTGCTTGCAGCTTCTGATTTTCCTCCTTGGATTTTTCATATAATCCCTTGTATGTAATGTTCTCTCTGACCAAAAACTCTGTCTAGTCCAAGTTCAATCTTGCAACATCCAGGTTGAGCTATGCAGTGACCCTAGGATCAGTCTTTCCAACCTGATGAACCATGAGATGCCCAAAGGTTTCTTCTATATCCACAATGATTGGCCTCTTCCCTTTTGGATATAGTGCCCACTGTAGGAGAGCCTTTTTGTCTGGATCATATCCAGAGCCTAGGAACAGTTTATCTACCTCCTGGGGCAATACCTGCTGATTCAAATCTTGTTTTTTCAAAAAGCCATCAAATAAGAGTGCTGAGTTGATATCCCAACCAGAAAAGATGATCACACCGGCCTCTTTTAATAATTTCCTCCCTTTTTCAGGAGTCATGTCTTTCATGAGGACATCAATTTCATCCTGTAATCTCTTCATCTGTTCCTCCTCTGGTTTTCCAGCCATGCTTCGTTTGACATGAGCCCCTTTGTATTGATATAGAAATGAAAGGAATTCCCTAGAGGAGGCGAATCCATCATCAGCAACGAAGTCCTCATGCTCAGTCATTCTTATGTCAACAACATCCTTGATGTTGATTTCTCCTGTGTCCATGTTCATTTCTATTTCGAAACCAGGAGGATAATCCTCTCTAGGAGAATCAGGTGGGATACTACTGGTGGTTGATTTCGGTGACGTGTGAGCTAGGGGCTGACTGTCCTTCTCAGTATTAATGAAGCGAAGGAATTGTGAAGGAACTCTATGCATAATTTCAGTTTCATGTTGAAGCAGCCTTTTAGCTACTTCCAGAGGATCTTGGAGATTTCCAATTAGGTCTCCATCTATCATTCCCCTTGCCCTTTTCCATTTGTAGGCCTCCCAGACTAACTCACTCTTTCCTTTTAAAGCATTGGCCTCCTCTCGCTCAAGGTTCTTAATTAGGTCGTCTGGCATTTTGGCCATATGTATCCCAGCTTTGAGTTTCTGTGAGGCTTTGGCAGCTCTTATATATCCTTCGGGATCAAAATTCTCCCTAGGCTCACCCAGAGTCATGCCATAGTAATTTAATTTATTCTGTAATAAATGATAACTCCTTGAACTTTTGACAATGAAATCAGAGAAAACTAATAAACCTGGAACAATAGATTGTTTACCAAAATCAGTTAAATGTTTAGCACTGGCAATAGACAATTGCCTTATAATATCCAAGCTAGCCACTCTGTCTGGCACCGTAATTGGAAGCATGTGCGGTTGCCCTTCATATCCAAATACCCTTATCTCTGTGTGATTATCATGGCAATACCAATCACCCCAATTATGTTCAATCTATGACTCTGGAGAGAAATCCTTTGGCCTGAGGAACCTCTTAATTTCAGGGGACAAAGTATAATCCCTATGTTGTCCAAAAGCTGCACTGAGAGGTTTCACAAAGTATTCTTGAAAATGCCAATATTGGTTGTTCATAAACCTCTGGTCCCATGCTGATACCCACAATTGAACCGGCTTCTTCAGACCATTCTTATCATAAGACCTGATGCTGAACTCATCTGGCCAGAAGTTAATTTCTTGTCCACAATAAAGAAGAATATGCATTAGCATGGAGTATAATGAAAAGTGAACATTCACAAGGTCTCCTTTCAATTTTTCCAGCCCATGATTCAAGGCATCCGCAACATAAGTAGCAAAATCAAATGACCTAGGGTCTTTTGATTGAATATCAGCACACAGAACCATAATCCCAATATCCATGAGTGGATGAGCCTCTAGGCCTAGTACTTGGGCTGCAGTATAATACGTATATTTGAAATATGGATGGAAGTGGTTGACATCAAATGGCACCTTGTCATTTTTGCCAAACTGAACAAATGACCCACCCACTTTTGGCCTGTGAACAGGTAGCCTCCAAGTCCTGTAGATATTTTCCAAACTAAAGAATTCCTGTGAAAGTTTCTTCATATCGATGCTCTCCTCGACTTCCCAGTCTAGATCAAAAACCATATCAATAGTCTGCTTGTTGATTACTACTAATGTATTCCCTCTGTAATCACATATGGTTTTAGTTCTCGGGTTGTAGCAATTTACCAGAGCTTTCATTAATTCTACGTCTACAAACACATTTGGAACTACTAATTTGCCTAAGTTCCTCTTCCATAGATTACTAATGGGTTCGGGTGCATCCCTTCTTTTGTATCCAAACAAAAATAACTCATGCCCTCTTATCTCAGTCCAAATGTCTCCTAGATTTTCAAATTTGTCCTCTAATCCTTCCTCTTCACTTTTAATCTTTTTGGACCTTACACTAGACGATGGACACTGGTCTAATAAGTCCTGAGTCAAAGCTCTCCCTTCTTTCTTCTGTCTCTTGGGCTTCTCTTCAGGGTTTAACTCTTTTCCTTTCCTACTCTTTTTAGAAGAAGACGAAGGTTCCATAGTTACAGTAAATAAGAGAGACAACACTTACTTGGTAGAATGCTCAACTCTTCTGGTTATCGTTTGCAAATCTCTGCAAGTTCTTCACAGCTTCCAATCTCTTAGCATCGATCTGATTCTTACGAAAATTCACTCAGTTCAACTGTAATTGAATGGGCAACTTGTGTACAGTTAATGTTCTGCATCTGTAACGGCTACTCAACTGTTTTAAACTTAATTGCAGATGTGACACTTTTCAACTGGGCCTTTAACTCCTTCGCGGGAAGTACAGTCCGCTCAAAGTGCGCGCGTTTCAAGTTATCGATGAAACCCTTGTCTTCGACCGAGTGTTTGAAACTTCCATCAAAAGCTCATTCTCTTCGATAATATTGTTTCGGTGAAAAGCTTACGTCGAGAAGCCGCTTTTAAGACTCATCGAAATCACTTTTTCATCGATAGTCCCCTTTTTCGACAAGTTGCTCGTGAGTTTCATCGATGCCATACTTTCGATGAGTTTCTTTCTTCGGTGAAGGCTTATGAGTGTTCATCGATATCCCCTTTTCATCGATATCCTTTTTTATCGATGAAAAAGCTTTTCTTTTGTTCGACACCATGTTCATCGATGAAACTTGCATTTCGATGAATGTATCTTGAGTTTCTTCGGTAACGACATTCCTTCGAAATCACCTTTTGCCTTTTTCGCTTTTTGCTTTTACCTTTTCGATGAAACTTGGAGTATCGATGAGCGGTTTCTTGCATTCATCGAAGGTAACTTTTTGCCGAAATACCTTTGCTTAATGCTTTATATGCCCTGTGTCGATGAAAAACGCTCTTTCGATGAAACTTCTCCTGCAGTGCTCGATACAGTTTACTGGCCGAAATATCCATTAGTCTTCATGCTTATGGAAACATATATTATTATATTTTTTTATTTTTTTTTTTTAAAATAGTGCTCAACATGGCGCATTGCCATTGAAAGAGAACAGGAGATTAGGGATAATTTTTTTGCAGAATACTTCCCTGATGCTTCAAATTCTGAAATATTTGAGATTATGGATAATAACAAAGGCCTCTTTTTCTTGAGAAGAAGAAGACTCGGGCTACTAGAAGGTATAGCTTCTGAAGTGGAAAAAGACACACATTTACATGTTAAAGCTGCTGTCAGAATGCACCAAGTAGCTGAAGCCACTAAGAAGGCTGAACGGAAACCTAACCTATCTAGAGGCAAACCAGATGAGATATTTGAGAGTCAAGGTGAAAGAGTGACAGAGAAAAATGATCCCATTGATGTGGATGCATTAGATACTGAGGATGTCACCCCTGACAAGGAAAAGGCTGAAAAATAAAAACAGGAAAAAGAGAAAGCAAAGGAAGAGAAGAGGAAAGAGGAAGAGAAAAGGAAAGAGGAAGAGAAGAAGAGAAAAGAAGAAGAGAAAGAGGAAGGAAGAAGAAAGGAGGAAGGAGGAAGAGAAGAAAAAGGAGGAAGAAGACAAGAAGAAGGAATAAATGGAGAAGAAACGAGAAGAAGAGAAAAAGAAGAAAGAAGAGGAAAAGAAAAGAGAAGAAGAGGAAAAGGAAGCAGAGAAGAGGAAACAAATAGAGATCAAGACAAAAGAAGGAGGGAAAACTCCTAAGGCAACTGATGATCAAACCAAACATGTTGATACCACCAGTCCTATTGATCTTCAATCAGCAGATGAGTCTAAGCTGCTTTGAGGAATCAAACTTGCACAAGAGAGACTGGAGGAACTGCAAAGGAAGAAAGAACAGGATGTCATACAAATTGTTGTTGATACCCTTACTAGTCTGATTCCTGGTACCAACCTCCCCAGTACCGATTCCTCTCTTTCAAAGCTCAAACTTCTTTGTACCATTATGGAGGACTAGGTACAATGCTTGGAAGATGTTGTTGAAGCAAATGCAAAGAAAAACCATGAAAAGGCACTCAATGTTGCCTTAGTCAAGCAACTGAATGAACTGAGGACTCAGTTACTGAAGAAACAGAAAGATATCAGTGTTGCTATGGGTGAAGGTAACTTACTGTTGATTAAAATCTGCCAACCCCATCTATTTTGTGATGATGTGCTTAAACAGAAAACTCAACTCCAATCGGAGTTATAGGCATATATCAACAATTTCAAGATGCCATATGATTCTTTCACTACCTATGGTCAAACCGTTCATCATTATCAGCATCAGACTACCAAGATGGACTTAGAGATCAAGAACCAGATGCAAGATTTGCAGGAACTTCAACTACTCCTATTGCCAAGATTGTAGATTCTTTAGAAATGTCTTCTCAACCTGGAAGCTATCACAATAACTCAAGAGATGAGTACCATTGATGCAAAGGAATAAATGGCATTCCAGATGAAGACTAAAAGTGAGGTTTCTACCTCATTACTTGAGTCATGGACATTGGCCATGAAAACTTTTATGCAGGACTTTAAATCTGTTTTTGATAAATTTCATTCCCTATTGTCATGAACATTTACTCTATTTTTGTATAAGGAAAAAGGGGTTACTTTGCATTACTTTGTCATTGTTGGCAAGGGGGAGTAGTGTACATTAAAATTTTGGTGAATGTTACCATTTCATGCACTTACTTGTAATTTTTGCAAAGGTAGGAATGTATATGCTTAGGGGGAGTAATTTTGCTTATAACATCTTTTTTGTTATTGTAAAACACTTAGATGTCAAAATTTTCGTAAGTGTTGCCATCAATGCCAAAGGGGGAGATTGTTGGCATTTTGATATTGTTTTGATTGTTATTGATGGACACACGCTTTCTTGATGTATGAGTTATGCTCAACCGGTAATTGTTCCAACCGGTCTTGTATATCATTGAATGAATAGTCTTTAGACTATCGGTGTTTTGCAGAGAATGGTTTACCGGTCACAGATTGTATGAAGACCGCAAGTGGTGCGAGGATCCAAAGTGGTGCGAGGATCTCAAGCGGTACGAAGGAGCCAAGCGGTAGTTAACTCTTGATCAGAACACTACAATTTTTTATTCTTCATTTTTGTCAACCGGTAATCGGTATATTGTATTAACTAGTATATATTTGTGATGAGTCATCAACTGGTATTACTTTGTGATGAGTTACCAACCGGTATTACTATAATGTGTGATGAGTTATCATCCACCGACACTTTGGTGGTGTTTTTGTGCCATGTTATGAAACGTGTCTAGATGCACTGAACCTAGGAGCTTGTAGTCTAATCCTATTGGACCAACATGAAATCAAATTCCTTTATAAGAACATCATCTCTAGGGTTTGCAGAGGATATGAGGGTTTTTGCATGTATGAGATTAAGAACAAAAAAAATTATGTGCGGTCATTGAAGAGATAGAGTGTGGAGATATTGAATATTGAAGTAATGTTGAAATGCATTAACAAGGTGTTGTCAAGGATCTAATTAAGCAGACTATGCTATTAGCTAGATCATTCACTTGTTGATTACTCACATCTTCGACAAGTCTGAAGCCCTTAACTAGGTAGGCTCAGCGAAGCCTTTGTAAATCCTCTAATAAGGTGGTTCACAACTATGGATCTTAAAATCCTCTAAACAGGTAGTCTTTAATAGGACTTATCTCCTAACAAAGATCTAGATTCCTAGCAGGATCTGTTCTAGTGAAGAACATTGTATAACCTTAACCGGTCTGGTTACTATTATGTAGATAGTTACTTGTGAGTTTCTGCTCACACATGGTTTTTCCAATTTGGGTTTCCACGTCAAATATCTTGAGTTATGGCGATTGTGCTCTTGTGGGTGAATGCTTTGTTCGCTATTTGGTTTGCATTTATCTTAACCGGTTTATTAGTGAATCTGCTGTACCGGTTATCTGCTAAACTATTTAGGAATTTTTTTATAGAGATTTTTGGCATACTAATTCACCCCCCCTATTAGTATTCATTAGTATGTTTGCCTAAGGAACTTGGGAGAATAGGAATTCGGAGTCTGGAGAATCAGAATTTAGCCTTAGGTGCTAAGTTGGTTTGGAAATTATATGACAAGCCTAGCTCCTTATGGGCACAGATCATGTTTGCCAAATATTTAAATAATGGACCGAGAGAGTACATTTTTAAAGTCTCAAATTTTCCTTCGGGTTCTGCTATTTGGAATTTCCTTTGTAAATGTAGATCAGTTATTTTGCCTCATCTCTCATGGATTGTTCATAATGGTAGAAAGGTCAGATTCTGGGATAAAGTGTGGAATGGACACACACCTCTGGTCAATATTAGGGATTGGTCTCCTCTGATCACTATTCTTTCCTCCCTTTGGGGTGTTTTTGTAGTAGATTATTTTGAAATTGTGACTAGTGGACCCCTTAAGCTAGCTAGATGGAAGTCGATTGATTTCTTAGATGTTGATCAAAGTATGAAATTAGATTTTGAGAAGATTTTGGGGGATAGAATTGTATTTCTTTCTAATTCTGAGGATGAACTTATTTGGACAAAGAATATTTCTGGTAAGTACACTGTTAAAGATGGTTACAACTCTCTTATGGTTGCTAAAGATTTATCATCATGGCCTTATAAGTTGCTTTGGCATTCGGTTTGTCTTCCTAAAGCTGGAGCCTTTGCTTGGTTGGCAGTTCAGTATAGAGTCCTTACAGGTATGAGACTGGATAGGCTTGGTATTACTGTTGTTTTCCCTTGTGTCCTTTGTAACAAAAATTTGGAATCTTCTTCACACCTATTCCTACATTGTGATTATGCTTATGAATGTTGGCAGTGGTTGTTTGAGAAGTTAAATATATCCTTTGTTATTGGTAAGGATCTCATTTCCCATTTTAGATCTTTGCCCTTTATGTTTGCCTCATCTTTTTAAGCATGCATTTGGATCATATCTCCATCTATTGTGATTTGGAATGTTTGGCTAGAGCAAAACAATAGGATATTAAAAAAACAAGTTCTCCTGCATCTGAGGTTCCATTAAAAATTGAGTCTTCAATCTCTGAGGTTTCTTTGTCATTTATTTATAATAATTTGGAAAATCTTACTTCTTTTTTGCACTGGGATAGTAGAGTTACTAGAGTTTGGAAGATGCTGTCGGTTTTACCCTCTCATGGTTCAATTTTAAAAAAGAATGATGCAATAGGTAAGAGATGCTCTACTAGATGGAAACCTCCTCCACAGGGGCACTTTAAACTCAATTTTGATGGGGCCTCTCGTGGTAACCCTGGGCCGGCTGGGGTAGGCATGGTAATTTATGATCACAATGCAAATTTTATTCGAGCTAAGTGTCATGCTATTGGTTTTAAAACTAATAATTATGCGAAATTTCATGCTTTGTCTTTTGGATTGGATATGGAAATCTCTTTGGGAATTAAGGACTTAATAGTTGAGGGTGATTCTATGGTGATTATTCAATGTGTTATGAAAAAGAAATCGAAGTGTTGTAATTTGCAGTATATACTTGATCTCATTTTACAAAAAAATAGAATTGTTTGAATCTTTCTTGTTATCCCATTGTTACAGAGAAGTTAATAAGATTGCGGATTATTTGGCAAATTTAGCCATTAATAGCAATGCTAATCAGCGAGAGGTGGGTTTTGAGGAAATTCTTTCTAGGGTATGGGAAGGTTTGGAGCAATAGTTATGTGATTTTCTTGAGTAATGTTGATGTAAAACTTTATGATGATAATTATTCCCGCTTTCCCCTTTCATTTCAAGTATTCATGTTCGTTGTTTGGAGGAGAGTTCGAGCTCATGGTATTTGATACAATAGTGTTTTTCCAAAGGTTTTTTGTACTTTCTTTTTTGGCAGGAAGGTTTTTGGCTCATGGGATTTGGCACAGGACTTTGGAAAATTTTGTCTTCTTCCATTGATAGTAGCTGTGGAGTCTACATTTGAAAATTATCCAATGGGACATATGGGCTCTATGTAAAACTGATATTATATGTGTTGTGACCGCATTTTGTATGTGGTTTTGAGCGGGGTGTATAAAGTGATCTGTTAGATACTATAGGTTTATTTTATGAGCTATGACCAGAGGTTTTCTTCTCGGTGTTCTTTCCTCTGATATGCTCTTTGAATCGTGTGTAAAAAATAAAAAATATTAATAAAAAGATTTAGTGAAATAATCCACTTTTATTGAAAAAAAAAAAATTTAATATCAAACAATTACAAACAAAAAGATTTTTTTTATCATTAATTTATAGAAGCACAATAATTTAAAACTGAATCACTGACAAGCATACAATCAATTATAACTGTCTTCTAAAAACTGATAAATTAACAACAATTTATTGAGACTATAAGAATTTAAATTCGGTTCCTATAAATAAAAAGTTAAATCTTCATTTCTTGGGACAATAAGATGTAACTCCATTTTGTCCTCCTTTTTAATCCTGCGCTTACGGTAGTAATAGAGTTGGACCAAAGCTAAGAACCTCGAGCATCCATAAGTTATAACATGGTTCAAGATGGGATTGTAGGAGAATGAGCTACACCAACAATAAATGATTCAACACTCAAAACAACAAATAAAATAACAAAATCACTTACAGAAAGCAAGCCAAACATCTTACGATTACCAATTAAAACTACGTACAGCAAGTAAACCAAATAATGCTATGCTTTTGAATAATTCTACATTCTGATCCATAAGGAAAAAAAATATTACAATATACAATATAAGAAATATGACAGCAACAAAATCACAGAAAATGGAACTGCAAAGAACTCTTTGATTTATAAATAAACAAACAATACATAATTGCCATATAACTCAAACAACTTTCTATAATTTTGTTAAACGCTTCAACTACTAAGTGGACAATGAACTGAAAAATAACATACACATCTTCAACTTATTTTGACACATATTCAATACTAGATGACTCATCCATCCTGAACTTAATTCAATTATATGCTACAATATATTAGATAACTTCACCAGATATAATACATTAAACTTTACAACGCAAAGATCCTACACTTTCATTTTTATCAACCATAGAAATAACATAGAGCGAATTTACATTATTATTCGAATAACCAGAGAAAACATTACTGTGCTGCATTACAAAATAGAGAAACTACACAAACAAAGTTTAACAACGTTCAAGTCTTAACAGCAATTGCTCCACTTCAACCACAGTATCAGTTAATTTCTTCAGAGGAGCAATGAGAGATCTGATAATAGTGGCACTAATTTCTGCCTCCAAAGATATAGGAGATAGTGGAGGCTTGTTGGTCTTGTGGGCTCAGCTTCCTCCACCATTTCACAAAACTGGATTCTCCCATCACCACCTCCTCCACACACAACTCTTGTCTCTCCAACAGTTGCTTCACATAGTTCTGTAATTCGGTGCACCTCTTCGTCTTTACTTCTAGATTTTCCCTTGGATTACTCATTATCCATGAAACTTCTTCAACCTGAGCCCAGAATAAGGAATCCTTTGTTATACCTTGGAGACTATTAATAGGAGCAATTCAAGATCTGATAATAGGAGCACTAGTTTCAGCCTTGAAAAATAGAGGCTATGGGGGAGATTTGTTGGTCTTGTGAGCTAAGCTTCTTCCACCATTTCACAAAACTGGATTCTCCCATCACCACCTCCTCCACACACAACTCGTCTCTCCAACAGTTGCTTCACATAGTTTCGGTACACCTCTTCGTCTTTACTTCTAGATTTTCCCTTGGATTACTCATTATCCATGAAACTTCTTCAACATTAGCCCAGAATAAGGAGTCCTTTGTTATACCTTGGAGACTATTAATCACATCTCGCTTCTTTTCATCGGATTTTATGTCTGCCAACCACTTTTCAAGGGCTTTATAACGACGAGACCTTGCATTTCTAATATAATGTCTCGAATCCTCATGCTTGCCCAGCCTGTAATAACTAGCATCCAGAGGCTCGACCAGAAGCCTGTATTCTGTTCCTTCTTTTATCAAATCTTCAATGAATTGAAAGTCGTCAGGCACCTGGTGGGTCTCCACCATATCTTCTAGCTTGTCATAAAAGGCGGCAAGGTTAAGCCTGTTAAGGTTGGCCTGAAAATCTTCCTTCTCCTTTTTTTCCCTGAAAGCGTCATAGTATCCAATGATGTTCTTGCTCAAACGTTTCTTTCTATAATCTCTCACTTGTACCATATGTCCTGCGTCCTTGCCACGCCCTTCTGCTAACAACTTTGCCAGTTCATCCTTTAATTTGTTGCGGTTGTCTTCGAGCTTATGTTCTGCCTCTCCTGCAGCTCTCAGTGCAAGTCTAGCTCTTGTGCTCTGCCAACAAAATTAAGAAACATTAAAGGGTAATTTTATATATATACATTTAGTTGTTAAAATATATAATCTTAATTGATAAATACACATAAACGTACTTTATTTCACAAAATCAAGCTAAATTAAAGTTAAAAATGATCTTAGAAAAGCAAACCTTCGTACATTTCAAGTCTACCTTCAGCTCAAATATGTGTCCGCTCAATCACTCTTTTCAATTAACTAATTAGACAATGACATCACTATTGTTAAAGCAAGGGAAATATTCTCCTCCTCATGATTTTATTGAAAATAGAAGGACCAATCATGACTGAATCCAATATTCTGAGATGTTTTTAATTTCTCAGTAACAAAATGGTCAACTCATCAAATTTGAATCTAAAATATAAAAAATATTTAGATGGCAAAAAAGAAAGTATTTAGATTTCACATTTAATTTTAAAAACTTAAAATTATAAAATAATTGTTGCAGGCGATGATAGGCAACGCTATAAGCTCCTATGAGGTAGCTAAGCCAAGAACTATTGAAACCATGATAGAAGACAGCGAACGATATTCAGATTCTTATCCATTGTCCTGAAATAAGTAGCAGCAATTAACCTGCCAACTAGTGTTTCCATGTGGAATTCATTGAACTGCAATTGTAATTGAGCTAATTCACTTGCCTACATATAATCTATGCATTCCAAAATTTGTCAATTTAGGGCTATTCATGAATGATATAAAATTTCACATTCAATATTATTCACGTCCAATTTTGCTGACAGGACTATATTGTTCTAATTTGTACAAGCCATGATAGACTGGTAATGTTCTAGCACGTCCTTAAGGGAAATCTATCACTCTATGGATTGAGTCGTGCCTGAAATCTAAGACTATGTATAGGGATCATTGTGGAAGCTGTGTAATGTAAAGTTGGTTGAATTATGAGCTGTGAGATTTAAACGCCAAAGCTCAATTGTTTATCGTAGGTCATTTATTCAACCTTATGAGAATTGTAATATATTTAGACATCATGGGATTTTTCTTTGATGAAGAGACTCTGAATTATTTACTTTAGGCTGTGTGGATTGCTCTTCTCTAAACGAATATCGCTGATACACACAACGAGATCCTTGACCTTGTGATTGAATTACCTAATAATATTTACTATGGTTGTCATGAAAAAGAAGAGCCTCAACCATTAATCTCAGTATCGATCCAACGACCTGCACAGTGAAAAAACCTTAGCTTACGATCTCAATTTGGGTGATGTCACGAGTGGTTGGCCCCTATCTTATGCAAACGTGTGCTTAATGGAGATCTCGTAATGAGTTGGAAAATGCAAGGGCAAATCAATGTTAATCCAAAGATGATTTCAGTTGCTCGACGTAACCCACACTATAACTCTTTTCATTCTACGGAATCATTGAATCCAAGGTGGTATGCGCTGGTCAAACACTCAGAGAAAAAATGGATTGGTTATGGCATGGAAGAAATGCCAAAAGCCTTGCATTTTGTGTGAAACATCTAGATCTAATGAAGATAAAACAAGAATAAGATTAACACGAATTTGAACAAAGTCGAGCATTGAATAATGGAAAGAAGATGTGCACATATAGGTCAAAGACCAACCATCAAAGGAGGGAAGAACTGGAGTGGTGGCAAAACTGCCCAAGAAATAAGGGAGATGTGTCAAATGATATTATTTGATGCCACTCACAACCTCTTAACAACATGGACACCTCATAAGAAGATGTGTAAGTTACCTAGCTAGGCTTAAAAGCCTATGTGGATGCTTAGGTGGAATATGAAGTACACTATCACACTCAACCAACATGACTTTGATGGAGCTTCCAAACACAACTTAGGCCCTTCAAGGGTTGGAGTAGTGATAAGATAACATATATAAAGCGAGCAATTGGTGCTTTTTCTACCAATGCTAGAGTTTGAACCAACCAATTTGCAAATGAGACAACTAATTTTTAAGGGATCATCTTCGAGAAGAATTTGGGTATCCAGACTTGGAAGTTTAAGTTGGTTCTTTAAATATCTTTGATTGCCTTTTGAAGGTGTGTACTTATTGCTACTATTAGTCAACTTGTTGTTGATTCCTAATTACTTTGGACTCAATTTTTAATGTCAAAATCATGCATGTGTTTCACGAGAGAAAATCTACGACTGCTTTCTTTGCAAATTGGGAGGTCTCCCATGAGAGAAACTCAAGGATGGGTGGGGGCAATAACCTTCCTATTGAAGTTGACAAAATACTAAACGATGAATTATCTGAATTTGGATGTTGTTACATTTAATTCCACCTTCCTTCACTCTAGAATCATAAACATTAAGATGTGTAATGAAGAAGATTCATAACCTTTTGAAAATCTTCAAATCGTATATTGGTGGAAGCTTTCTAGAGATAAGCTTATTTTGAACAATTTTATGATGTGGACCCTAGTTATCAAGATGAAGCAATAAATTCAAAGTTACAAGTTGGATTAAGGCCTAGAATTCATGGGTGGAGATTGTAATAGTGGAGTCCATCTCCAATGAATTAATTAATAAAAATGTCAAGTTCTAGAAGATTTCTATGGAATTTGTGAAGAATAGGAGCTCCAAGGTGGTGAAGACGAGGAGGATTGAGATTTAAGTTTCAAAGAAGGCTTTTTACTCAAATTAATAGGTTGTTTCTTTACTAGAGAAGGCGTAACAAGGATGAAGTGTTTACTTCTCCTTGAGAGATGGGGACCAATTGAAGAGGCTTTAGACTAGATATGCTAACACTTAAATGGCTTGTAGTGGGACAAACTAGTGCTCCAAATAATGAGTTATGTCACCCTTGAGGGGCCTTTCCAAACCATATACAACTTTCATTCGACATTGCTGAAAGTTCCATTTCCACCATTCTTCTACTATGAAATTTTGTATATTATTATTGTCTTCTCTTGAAAATGCAATCTTGAAGAGGTAATCCCACAATAATGTGTTCTACTTTTAAACCCAACTAGGATGCTCAAAAACAACAATTTTCAATGTGTCAATTATAGGAAGCACGCGATCAATAAATTAAGAATGATGTAAACCATTTTTTATGTAGATTCAAGCTATAATTTTTATTATTTATTATCTCAAACACAAATATTAAACTATATCATGCAGTATTTCCTAAGAATATTCTTGTATATGTAAACAATGTAGCTTCTAATTGACAAATTTATTATGTAAGGGTGCATAGTAAAAGATTTAAATTCTTTAAAAACTATATTTCATTGTTTTCAATTTCAAGTCTACATTAGTGAGTCCAATTCTAAGTTAAAAATCAACATGGCAAGTTTGAATCTAGTTTGAGTCTTGTAAATATGTATTATACTAAAAGGTATATATAGGTCAAAACCATCTTTTTAAAATAAGCTTGTATCTCTTATATGACATACAAACAACACCATCATTTCACCCATTAAAGATTAAATAAATTTGTATACAATCCTTGCATAAAGAGCATGACCAATTCTTATTTGTGGCCTCATAAAGCTAAAGGTAAAGATTATATATAAATTAAAATTTATAAATTTTTACCCAACCTATTAACTCTTAGACGCAATCCCCATCCCTTTCCAATATCTTATCCCAAGTGGCTAAGAAAAAAAACTAATATAATACTCTCTCTACCCTAAATAATTAACAATGTATCTATTTATTTTTTTCAAATACTAAATATATTGAACTATGAATTCAAATGATATGATATTGTCCCTATAGTGATGCTCCCAAGGATTAGATGCTTCTCTAATTGCGTGATATGCTTGTATGATTTATATTACATTTACTAATCATATATTGTTTTTCCCTTTTCTATTAATTCTTTGTATCCTATGAATATGACAAATTGTCAAGAGAGAGGGAGGTAACACATCCTATCACTAACCTTCCTATATTTAGATATGCATATTTTATCAAGTGCTTGTAGAGGGTTATCTTATGGGTGATACATGCACAAAAGACGATAATACATGATCCTCTCCTCAACAAGACTAATAATTTATATGCAGCTTATAGCAATATCTTTTGAGTATTTGAATGTTTACATGTATGTTTATGATATAGTTTGAAAACTCAAACTTGGACTCGACTTGGCAACCCAATATTTTGACTCGGACTCAAGACTCGACATTGATTCGACAGAAAACAAAAATCTCATAATTACACACACAAAAAGAAATCAATGCATTTAGAGAACATAAAAGTCTAATTTGACTATCAATTTGTCATAATTCAAACATTATGTATATATCATATAGTCTCGACATTATTTTTAGTCACTATGTATGTCATGTTTAGGTACTAGAAGAGTCCAAGCTCAAGCCTCAAGAGTTCGAGACTAAGACTTGGGAATTTTGGAGCAAGACTTGGTTGAGTACTCTCCAAGATTCGGCTAGACCCAACTCGAGAGTCTATTTGACTTGGCTTGGCTAGCTCAAAGACTATCAAGTTTGGCAAGTTTTGTCAAGTACTCAATGAGCCTTCAAAATATGCTATTTTGTTTGAAATATGATCATTTTAGGTTTCATATATACCATAAGGTGGAGACTAAATGTAATAGTAAAAATTGCATACCTATATCATTTATCATTTAGTTGTAGCACGTTTTACTACATAAACATATTGATAAATCAATTAAAATTTGTTAAAAATTAGATTTCTTACTCTCTATTTATCTTTATCAATATCTTAACTTATATTTACCTATGTAATATCATTATCCTTATTTAAAATTATATTCAATGATATATCTATTTTTAATTCTTTAAATTAAAATATTTAAATTTAAAAACTTCTTATTAAATCGACAAAACATAAGAAATTTTTATTAAACTAACTTAAATTTTTTTTAAATTCCAAAAAAAAATTAAATAATGTAATTGCTATAGAATGATTATTAAGATTCGTACTTGAACTTCAAGCTAATATAAATAGAAGTCAACTCTTGCAGGTTACGTTAGATAAATTTCATAGGTTGGATCTAATGACAAATTCCATACCTATCGATATGTAATCTGTAGCGTTCAGCTGAGTGAATTATAATTTAAATTCTATTTTTCTGTTGACCCAAGCAAGTGAATATTAGTACTACTATTTAGTAGTTTATTACATAATCTAAAGAGTATGGTGTCTTAATTAAATTTAATTAATTTAATTAATCTTTATCTAAGTTTTTATATTGTAATATAATTCAATACTTATTACATAAATAAATAAATATTAAACTAAAGATTATAATATGTAAAAAATATCAATAATTTTTTTTTAATTCATATAGTAGTTTATTACATAATCTAAAGAGTATGGTGTCTTATGTAAATTTAATTAACCTTTATCTAAATATTTTATATTGTAATATAATTCAATATTTATTAGATAAATAAATAAATCGATAAAAAAAATTTAATAAAAATTATTCATAAAAACACACAATTAATTTTTATATAATTAATAATAGAACAGATGTACGAATCGATCTAAAAGTTTAGGCAGGCACCAAAAAATAATAGGAACACAATTCCATTATTTTTATATAAACATGCTCTTCAAAATTGATTTTAATCAATCTAAAATTTATTTAATAACTCTATATATAAGTATAATAAATATATAATTTTTTTGTTTGGATAATAAAAAAATAAGACGAGCGACGTTCAGATGCTTACCTGAATGCCGATTCCAAGAGCATTCAGTTGGATTTCCATGGCAGAAGATTGTGCTGCACCTTGTGATAATGGAAGATTCTGAAGCCCTTCCAAATTGACGACGTTTGTGTGGGAATTGAAGACTGGAAGCCTGACCTTGAGCACTAGCCAAGGAATAAAATAGGATGGGCAGCACAGCCTCATTGTTTTCAACAAAAAGACCTCCCTCCTTTGAGCAGAACAAATAGTACCCAAATGGCCTGTAAGGGCTTAACTTCACTGCAGGCTTCAGACTTGCTATCAGTTTGTTTCCAGGCTCCATATTGTTAACAGTGATCAAGTTAACCACTGCACAAGCATGATGCAGAACAGTAACTAAATACTTGTTAAAGTCCAAGTCTGCAGGCTCCATGAGAATGTCTGCATCATTATTATTCATCTGCTCAACAGACCTCTGCCAGTAAGGCAGCAGGGCTTCCACAAAGCTTGACACAGATATACAAGGAGCCAGCAGAGTTCTGGCAAAAACATCAGTCTTTGAAACAACATTATAGAAATGATTGGCCCACCCCTGCCTACGAACTGCTCTGGCAAGAATTTCATCTCCAATTAGGGGAAAGCCAAATGCGATGATGTAAACAGGGGCGACCTTTCCCAATTTCTCCAAAATAGCAAGTGTGGCCAAAGTAGCAACCCCACCTCCATTCTTTCTCCAAAATAGCAAGTGTGGCCAAAGTAGCAACCCCACCTCCAATGGAATGGCCTGTAAACACAACAGTTTTTCCTGATCTAAGTACCTCTTCAACCTGCAAGAACAAATAGTAGTTTCATTAATTCCAATTACAAAACCACACGGAATCTAACACTGATTATAAATCATAAAATGAAAAGTAATGTTTGGCCAAATAGATACATAAAAGGCTCCTTGACTACAGAGCACTTCAAAAAAGCCCGGTCCTGAAGGAGGGCTACGCAATGGCTAAAGGGGGAGTCTTGGATTTTCAGATTTAAGAGCTCTCAGGGGCGAAGGACACTCAACCAACCTGAAAGTGTTAGATTTATAGATCTGGAAGTGAAAGGGCTCTCTGTTTATGTAGTTCCAAAATTCCTCATTTTTTCTTCCTGGGTTTGGCTCAATAGATAGATATACATCATTACAGAATCTGAATCAAAATGGGTTTGGCTTTGGCTGCGTCTGGTTATAGTCTACCATCTCTGACTCTCGAGAGAACCACCCAAATCCACGTTGATCCTCTGTTTCTCTTTATAGATCTGGAAGTGAAAGGGCTTTCTGTTTATGTAACGATAAAAGCCTCTGTTTCTGTTCTGTTTGGATAAAGTAAAGATTCCTGCTGATAGTATGGTAATCCTCCTCCTCGCCTAAACGTCTCAGACTACTTAGGCACATGAATGAACCTGAGTAGATTTACTGCAAACAGGCAGGAATGAATCTGAACTGATCTGTAGTAAGGAATAAGGATAATCTAGCCCAGTCAAGTCTATTCACTCTCAGATAGGCCTGGCGTAAGACAAGGGGGAAAAAAAACCCACATAACAGGCCTGAGACCTGTTAGGCTTTTAGGCGAATAGATTTTAATGATGCCCAAAAACCCAGACAGTTTAATTACCCCAGGAGAAAATCCCAAAAAAGCTAGCAGCTGTCGAGAAAAGAGGAGGGTAGCAGAGGGAAAAGTTCACTGCTCCCCTCCGTAAGAACAGGGATAGACCTCTGTTATTAACGGCCCTTTATAAGAACTGCACAGGTGTAACCCGATATGTGGACTCTATCTTAGATACTAACTGCGCAAATAACCACTTTTGATTGGTTGAAATTTTCTCCTAGATACTGCAGAATCTTGGCCCGAGAGCCCAAATCCATAGGGAAAAGTCCCCAGCTTTCAAAACTCTCCAGTTACACATGTCAAACAGATTCTAAAGCTGGGTAGATTTCTAAAAGCTGCAACTGTTCTTAGACGTGAGTTTAGACTTTACATTTACAGACTCAAAACACGTTTATTCATTTTATTCCCCTTTGTAGTCAAATCTTATCGATCAAGTCTAGAAATAATCTACAAACCTCTAAAAATATGGTGAGAGCCTCTCTGTAGACAGTGGCTCGCTCCTGGGGTTCCTTTCTTGTAGTCCCATCCACCATGGACTCAAAACAATCATTATTTTTTTTCATTGATCTTGTCAACTCCAAATTTATTGTCTATTTGACGAATGGCACTGGGATCTAGAGAACCAGAAAAGGCTAGGTAGAGCGTGTTATTTCCGAAATCTTGCCGAACATATCCATTACCGCTGTTGTAAGCAGCATAACTTGGGCCATAACTTGCCCTCCTGATAGTTTCTGGTCCTCCAAACCTGCACTCAAAACCCACAAGAACCAATTCAACACAAATGAAAACAAAAGAGTAACCACTACTAATATAAGACAAAGGAGAACTCACAAGCTCCCTGGATACATAATCCATCCAGGTGGGTTTTCTTTTTTAGAACGTTACAAATCAAAATTCCACGCAAATTTGTTAATGAAGTGAAAACTTCAAAATCTGTAATTGATACATCTATGATCTGAAAACTTAAACTTTCATACAGGGCTGCAAAAAAACATCAAGACACGAAATGAAAAGATCGTAAATTAATTAACCTTGCAAACACAGAAGCCATGATAAGCTTGAGAAATTGGATCAGCACTGCAATACTCAAAAACAATGGCTTTCTCTCCTTCATTTCCCTTCTTCACCTTTGGTCTGGATGAATGGATGCTATGTATGTATAGCCGAAAAAAGGGGGAAATGTGGACTTGCCAATGGAAATTTTGCCTCCTGTGCAAAAGTGCACAGGTATTATTAATTGCTTTAAGAATTATGTTTTAATTATGATGGAATGATATGAAGAGGAAAATCTAAGTTCGATCTCCAATATCATTTCTTATTATTAGTTTCTGTCATGGTAGGATATTACTTATATCAATTATTATTTTTTAAATGACTTAAACAGTTATTAATCATTGTTCTTCTTAACTAATCATTTTTTAACAATTTTTAAATTAAAATAAAAAAAATTCTTTCAAAAGTCAACATGTAAAGCTTTTAGCATTTGAAAACTAATTTATTTGTCATATGATTGGTCTATATTATTTTCAACAAATCATAAAATTCATCATCTTTTTACTTCAATTTATTTTACTATTATACATAGAACATAGAGTACATCATTTATCATTACTAATGACATCATGTCACATTAACAATAAAACATATTTTTATGCATATATAAGCATTATTAAATTTTTGAGCTAGAGTTTATTTTTCCTTTTTTTAAAATTTTAAATTTACATATTGATGTTTGTGGTGGGCTCACAAATGATTTAGCTTTAAGAAGGTTATTTCCATTAACACATTATTATTGTCTTTAATTTTTAATTAATAAATAAAATTGACACTCAATTTTTTAATGGGCCAACAATTTTTTTCTTTCCACTTTTTACCGTGCTTGCTCTTCAAGTGCGTTAGAAATTATTACTTGACCATTCACCTCCTCCTAAGAGTAATTGATCACCTTTTTGAAAGTTTAAATTAGATAAATCTATTGTATTAAACTAATGTAATATATATATTTTATAAAACAAATATAATATACATCCATTCATATAATTATAGGGTGATGTAGTCTAAATTTAATTGATAGACTATAATGGGATTTTGGATGTATAATGTCAACAAATCAAGCTTGACAAAATCTACTTCTTAGATATTATATTAAATAATTCAAGCTTGATAAAATCTGTGTTTAAGATATGCAATGAATATTTTTGAAAGGAGATTATACCAATATAATATGCATTTATTCATTATAAATAGTATTTTTTACTTAATTTTATGTTGTTCAATCAACCATTCTTTAATTTTATATAACTATACTTACATTTGCATGGCTATTTTAAAATATAAATTTATAACTTAATGTAGAGCATTGAAAATTTAGTTGATAGAGTATAATGAGATTTTAGATTTTCTCTTCCCGTTACTATAATGTATATTGCCAGAAAAATCAAGTTTCAATTTTTTTTTTTGATATTTTAATATAAAATATATAATAAATTAATTGTAATATACATTATATGAAAACTTTAATAATATTAATACTTATTATCATGTATAAATTGAATTAAATAAATTGTCAAATTAAGAATTGATTTTTTTAATCTTATTAATATTGAAACTTGTTATAATTATTTATATATATCATTAGGTTGGGATAACCTCTATAAGAATTTTTAGCCGTTTATTTTGGAACTTGTAGTTTACACATGGTGGTAAAAAGAAGATAAGCCCTCTTTTCTGAAATCTGTGAGAAGAATAAAATAATATCATTGTCTTAACACATGATCACAAATCCAAAGTCGTTTAATGCGTCAATACGGAACGACTTTATTATTTCAAATGTATAGCATGATATAAAAAGAAGCTCATGTTTACTAACTATAATGGATGCACAATTGACCAAATTAACAATTAATTAAATTAAATACATTAATTATGTTTATTGCTCTTTATTTTTTTTAAGTCAATGTGTTTATGAAAAATCTAGTTTAAACAAGAGACACAAAACACCATCCTGACACTGATATATACTTAGATCTCTTTATCTCTTTCTATCTTTATCTCTCCCTCTACCTCTTTCTCTTTATCTATCAATCTTCTTATCTATATCTCTTTATTTTTATCTTTAACTCTCCCTCTACTTCTCTCTGTCTCTCTATCTATTTCTTTCTCTTCCTTTCCCGCTCTATCTTCATCTCAAGTTTTATCTACTCTAAAATAATGGCAGGAACATGATGATTTGTGTCTCTTGTTTTATATCGTGATATGTTTTCTTTTTTTTTGGTTAGAAGATGTGTGGCTAGAGAAATCTAAGTAATGGGAAATTGAAATTGTGGGTGTATATTTTTCATCTTGATTTGTTGAACTCATTTTCTATGCATAATTTAGTGTTATATAATTGAATTTTTAGTATCAGTTATCTATTTTAAGTTTCTTGTATAATGATTTTTCATTGGTTTTTATGAATTTATTTACTTAAACACTTGTGACTTAAAATACTTTAAACACCAAATCTTTCACTATTTCCCTTAGAGTATAATATGGATCATGATTTACACTGTGTGAATCTAGTCATTACATGTTTTGGTTTAATAAAAATTTATATGACTTGGTAAGATCATAACATGATTAATAAATGAGTGAATAAAATGCTACTGGGAAGACCATATTATGTATCACCAAGTATCTTAGAAAATTATTATTTCTTTAGATTGTTGAACCCTTTTGGATGGTATGGTTATGAAAACTAGGTAGGTGAGGAGTGGAACTTTCACAAGTAGATAATAGATTAGAAGCCCCTACTCATTTAAACAAGTGAAGATTGATGAATTCCCTAAACACATGAACAAGATCTACGACACCACTACTAGACCCCATAGAAAGATCATGGTTGTAACATATGAAATCAAACTAATTTATTCTAAGAAATTTGGGTTTAATGTCTTATTTGATATTTTTAAAATTGCTAAAGTGTGTATTTTTAAAAATAAAGAATCCCTTTAAGAAATAGCTAAACCATGTAAATATTACTATAATTTAAATGATGAGAGAAGTATTACATGAATCACTTTTCTCACAAATCAAAGATAAAGCTTAAAATAACTAAATTATTTTTAATTAGATAGTGGGTAATAAATTAGGAAGTGCATAATATAGTCAAACAAAAATCCTAGATTAAGAAGTACATAGCACACTAAAATTAAATAAAATAAGAAGTATCATTCTACCAAGTCAATCTGATGAGCTAATTATTTTATGTAGAAGACACTTTTTCTACATGTCCTTTCTCGTTTCCATTTCTCCATTTTGACTTTTTTCCCATTTGTTTAGAATATGTTTAGTTTATGAAAAAATCTCTAGGTATCTTTCTTTTTGAGCCTCATTGCAATACGTTTTGACCTCCTAAATTACATACTTAAACCACTAAATATATGCAATTTGTACATTCTTCCCTATCAACTAGCATGCCCCTTGTGTATTGACTCTTAGATCACCTTGGTAAATCTTCCGCAATAGCTCTACCCAAATAGTTTAAAACATTGAAGAATTCATTCCTTTCAAGAGAGTGTAAACATTGGGTTTTAATAGCCCTCACTATTTGAATAAAACATTGATTTTGCTCATGTTTAGGTTGTTTTAATTTTCTTTAAAATTCTTTTACATTGGTTAGTTTTTGGTTTGTAGGATTTACGAATATGTACATTGTTTAAGGTTTATGGTTTACAGTTTTGTGTCAAGTTTAGGGCTTTCTTGTGTTGTTTAATTATCTTTTTTTTAATAAATCGTAAGATTTAAATTAAGAACTTGGTAAACCCTAATATCAAAATATAAACTCAAATCAAGTGACAAATACATTAAAAATAGTAAGAGATCCTTCCATGAATAATTTAGACCTAGAGAAGGAAGAGATAGAGATAAGAGACCTAGAGTAGGAGAGAGAGAGAGAGAGAGAGAGAGAGAGAGAGAGAGAGAGAGGTGGGAAGGAGAGGTAATGACGTAAAGATGGGGGAGAGAGAGAGAGAGAGAGAGAGAGAGAGAGAGAGAGAGAGAGAGAGAGAGAGGTAGACCCTCAATCCTCCATCATCAATCATAACCCCTTAACTCTATGCCTTAAATGTAAAACTAAACCTTGAATAATTTAGAGAGAGGGAGAGGAAGAGAGGGTGAGTAAGGAAGGGAGGGAGAGAATGAGAATGTAAGGAGTATTGGAGGGAGAGATAGAGAGGGAATGATGGAAAGATAGAGAGACCTCACGAGGGGAAGGATGGGAGGGAGACGTAATGACCTAGAGAGAGAGATAAGGATCGGTAGAGAGATAAGGAGGAAGGGAGGAAGAGGTAGATCATCAACCCTCAATCATTAATGGTAAACCCTAAACTATATGCCCTAAATACTAAACCCTAAAACCATTTCTAATTTAGAGAGAGAGGAAGGAAGGGAGAGAAGGGAAGGGATGGAGAAATGGGGTAAGAAGGAAGGTATGAATAGGTAGAAATATAAAGAGGGGGGAGAGAGAGGTTCAGGAGGGAGGGAGGAAGAGACCTAGAGAGGGGAGAGAGAGGGAAATAAGGGGGAGAGATAGACCCTCTATCATCAGACATAAACCTTAAACCCTATTTATAAGTTACTATACCCTCAACACTAAAACCTAAACCCTAAACCATGGGCCCTAAACATTAAATCATGAACAATTTAGAGAGAAAGAGAGGGGGAGAGAGGGAGAGATGGAGAGAGATATGGGTAAGGAGGGAGAGCTAGGTAGAGAGAGAGGTAGAGGGGAGATAGAGAGAAGTAGAGAAGGAGAAGGGAAGGAGATGTCGAGAGGAGGGATATATATATATATATATATATATATATATATATATATATATAGAGAGAGAGAGAGAGAGAGAGAGAGGCGGGGGGTAGGTAGGTAAGTAAAGAGAGGTTATATACCTGAGAAAGATCAACCAAGAAAATACCTTTCCATGAGAGAACCTTACAACATGAGCTTGCACAAAAATTGAGAAATAATGTACTACATGAGATCATATGTGTTATAATGTATAAACACCTTCAATATATAAGCAAGGTGTAATGAGGTATGACAACTACCTATGATACAAACATTAAATATTCAACACAAAATAATAAATGCCTAAAGCAAGGTGTAATGAGGTATGACAACTACCCAGGATACAAACATTAAATGTTATTAGAGAACCTAGATTCACCATTTTGAGATATGGCCAATGATTGCACCTTGGTCATCATATTTGAGAATACACTGTATATACAATGAACCATGATTGACCTTTTGCTAAAAAATAGAAGCACCAATAGTTAACCCATGGCTTAAAAAAATGGACCAAGCAAATCCAACAAACATTTGAAACCTAATAAAGTTGGCATACTAGAAACAAAAATAGTTCAATATAGCTATTCACAAAATTGGTAAAAACAAATCTAACACAATAATAAACCAAGGAAGGCCAACATCATAAAATAAGCAAAACAATTTCAAATTTGAGACCTTTCAAGTCAACAAGCTTAGTTTAATCAATAAGGTAACTTGAGTCTGTTGATGAAATTAAAATATCAATAGACTTAGAACCAATTTCTTTTGATGAAGTTTCTAATTGATCAAAGATTATTCTCACTAAAATACTTGACCAAGAAAAGTTTGAGTAAATTAGAGGACTGATCGGTTTAACCATAACTCCTTTGGATTAGGAGGGAATGCAAATATTTATTTAGTTAATTAGGTTAACACATTCAGTTTCAGCTATGGTAGTTTCCTCTTTGTTATAATTAAGCTATTCTTTACTCATATATAAATAAAAAAAAAAAAATTATTTCTTGGGACAATAATATGTAACTCCATTTTGTTCTCCTTTTCAATCCTAGCCTAACAATTGCCTTAGAGTAGACAAAAGTTAAAGGTCCTAGAACTGTGATATAACTAGGGGGATGTTGGAGAATGAGCTATACCTTAACTATGGATAGATGAATCGTAAATTAGACAATAAGCACTCCATATTTAACAACTGACCTATGAAGATTCAACACTCAAAATTGTGATTCTCACGTAGAATAACTAAAATCGCCTACAAAAAGCAAGCAACACAGCTTATGGTTAATAATTAAAGCTATGTGCAGCAAGTAAACCACATGATGTTGTGCTTTTGGAGGATGCAAAGCAATAAAGAAAGGCTTATAAACCGTGAGTCTTATCTAAGAAAATCGTAAGGATAAATAAGTAGGAAAGAAAGATGTGCAGGAATGTATAAGAAAGAAAAATCAAATCTCGCACTGTCGTACAAGATAGTGAAAAAAGAAATAAATCTAAGCAATTCAAAATGACAGAGTGTTGAGATGAACACTTACAAAGCGTGAGGATATTTCTTTATTCTTAAGCTCTTTTACCAACTGAAAGTCTGCTATGGAAGAATTGAAGTAACCAAATTTGATATTGTCCAAATAAGAAGCAACAAGAATTAATAATAGAGATGAGTTTGTGTAACTAATATTATGAAATATAGTTTAATAAATTCTATTCAAAAAATTAAAAATAGAAAATAGTAAATTCATTTAATGTATACATTTATTCATTAGATAATACATATAAATAGTTACAATTACAATAATTTTAACTGCATCCTATAATCTGCTAAGCATCTGTTAACTAAGATGACAACTAACAGAAGACTCTTGACAGTGAACTGGAGAAGACTGGACAGTCTGGTACTCATTATTGACATGTACACAACACAATTATGGTTCAGTTATGAATTATGTTCTTCAGCATTTGTGAACCAGTATCATGTAATATGAATTAATAAATTTTCATTTTCCAAAGTTAAAAAAAAACTAAACAGTTAAATTCTGATATTAATATCATAACTTTTAAAATCTTAATCACAATTTGAAACATTAATAATTTTGATCCAACCATAGATTTAAAATCTTAATCACAATTTGAAACATGAATAATTTTGATCCAACCATAGATTTAACTGTGGATTTTGTCCAACCTTTAATTATAAATTTTAGGAGCTTACTCTCTGTCACAAAGAAAAGAGTTTCTACAGTTTAGATAACTAAAATATTTTGTTCAGAACTGTTCAGAGAATAAGGTTCCCCATTATAACCTCAAAATAGTAACTGGGAAAGCATTTTAAAAAAAAGTCATATAGCAGAACTTAAAACATTGTCACTTCTAAAAGCAAAATATTTTGTTCAAAACTGTTCAGAGGATAAGGTTCCCCATTATAACCTCAAAATAGTAACTGGGAAAACATTAAAAAAAAAAGTCATATAGCAGAACTTAAAACATTGTCACTTCTAAAAGCATCCCATTTATTAAAAAATAATTTCATCGTATCCATTCACTCATCTATCTCTGCAGTAGTCCAGCTTCTTCCTGTACACATTTAGGTAAAAAAATATGAGTACTTATGCATGAGGTAAACAACAATAAACTGAAAATATTATCATTTTTGATATGTTAATAGGGAAACTAAGATCTCAGACCATTTACATCATATAGAGACCAATAAAATGTTACCAAAGTAGAACAAGTTTAGAAACAAGGTCAAAATAGACCAAGAGTAGATCATTTTTCCTTTTAGCTTATTCTTAGATGCCTCTGTTTCTTCTTCAATCATTTTTCCTTTTACCTTCTTCTCAGACGCCTCTGTCTCTTCTTTAGTGTTCTTTCTTTTACGAATCTGAGAGCATCACATGGTTTCGTCACTCAGATTTAGATTGTTCATTGAATGTTCAAGTGTGATTGTATTTTCCTGCATATTATTCACTTCCTTGATCAAGCCAGCCAATTTCTCGAGGAATTTCCTTTCATTTCACAGAAATCTTCTCTTGATTAATGTGAGCAAAATTAGTGTAAGTCTTATCTTGGGGGTTTGTTAACAATTTTCTTTTCACCTCTTTCAAAAAATCTTCAACTTGATTTGAAATTAGAAATGCAACATTTATGTTCATTTCAAAGATCTTGTGACTTACAATTAGTTCTGTTGCGAGAACCCTTCTTATCTTTTTTTGGGAATAGAGTCTGAAAGAGTTCCCACGTTATTAGTGACTTTAGAGAGCTACATTTTAGGGAATAAAAATATAATTGTTAACACATTGTATATTCTATGTTATAATTATTTATGTAAGGCATCTATCACATCTTAAATATATTTAGAAGTCCTCTTAAATCAATTTTTGAATCCTAGCTTAGAGTTATGGGGGAGAGGATTGATAAGAAACAATAGGCATTGTTTAGGACTAGTTGTTTGTTGCTGTTGGGTTCTATTGTCTTTCCATCTGGAGGTTTGTGGAATTGTTGTCTTTTTGTTTTGTTTCATTGTAGCTTAGGTACAGTTTTCTTTTATTAAAGATTTCAGGACTTCTTTAAAATCTATTTTATTTTTTTAATTTAAAAACATCTAAAAATATTAAAATATAAATTTTTTTCTTATCAGACACTAATTTGATATATTAGACCTTCTGAAACTGTAATCAGAATCTCTATATTAAATAGATCTCGAAAGGTAATCTCTGAAAACATTTATTAACCTTATCTCCTATTCTACCTTCCAATACTCATCCTATATTTTCACTAGTATGTGCGATTTTCCAGACCTTGAACTGTGATCCATATTTATTAGTTGATAGAAATCCATGTGTTTCCATGCTCTATAGGTCATCCATCCGTAGTTGTTTAGTTTTATATATATTGGTTAGCTTTGTATTTTGGAACTCGCTCTTTGGAGTCCAGCTCTGTAGAGCTATCACGAGCTATAAAACTGAATCTGTAGAAGGTTGTAATGATGTCTAAGAGACAAAGCGTAGTCGGATGTAATGTTCTACTTTAATGATTACAAATAGCAATTTAGTTTCTTTTATTTCTGCTACCCTATTTCCTACAACTGGCATCAGAGCAGGAAACATCAAAGGGAGTGTCTCATTCTGAATAAAAAAAGCTGTTTAAAAGGCAAAAGTAGTGGTGTTTTTAGGTATTGCAACAACAGAAGCTGCCAAGGTAATCAAACTTCACAGGAAGCTGTAATATAGTGGTAAAGAAGGTTGAAAGAAGAGTCATGTTCTCTGTTTGTGATGGCCTGTAGAAAAAAGGGCCTACCATCATTGTTTGTGAAGATTAAAGGATTTTGTTTATGGTTATAATGTATGTTGCCTCTGCAGAGGAATTCAAGTGCCCAGATCCTGCTAATATAATTTTCGCCACTGATGAATCTGCTAAGCTCGCTGTAAGACGAGTTGGAACTAACCGTTTGAACAGCAAATCGTATGTAAATGTCACCACTGCTGAAGGGTATGCTGAAGCGAATGAAGTTTCAAGTCACAACAAAGGAGAACACTACACTGACCGTTGCTGATTTCTTTATCCGCCAAAAGACAAATGCAGTCAAGAGATTGCGGTTGACGGAGATCAATTAGCTATGAAGAAGCATGATTGAAAAGTGAAGCCGGCATAAAAAAAAGTAAGGAGAAATCCGTTGTTAAATAGTTCGCAACCATTGAAGGAGATCACCATTGGTAAAACTGCTTATGTTCTTCTTTTAATAGACAATGAAGATTGTTTTGGAAAGGAGATTGATTATTGATCGCAGAAGGCAGAAGCTAGTTGCAGCTATTAATGAAGATTCAAGAAGCTCATAGGACTAAAAGCGTCCATCTGTAGATGCCACCAATGTAGAAAGAACAGATTCAACCACTAAGGTAATCTTTGTTTGGAGGAAAAAGTGTCTAATTCTAAAGCTGTGATGAAGCTTTTTAAGGAAAGATAAAGATCCATACACATAACAGTAGTTAATGTTGTTTTGTTGTGATCATTGAAGTGTTTGGATCGAAGGTGAGAGGATATGCATGGTATAGAAATTTAAATGGGAATAGGTAATGGCCACTTTCTCTTTTTTTTTTTTTAGGGTGGGCGGGGGAGAAATAATTGATTTTTAGTAACTTCTTTAAAAGGTAAAATAGAAAGTATGTTGCAATGATTCTTATATTCGATTTGTTGTAGGGGGTGTATGATCAGTTGTATCAAATATCTTAGATTTTTTTGGTCATAGGCAAGTTTGATTTTCTCAACAATTTTGTAAGTCATGTTAAGTGAAGCCTACATGAATTAGTGTGATAATCATGTAGTGTGTATCCTCTTGTGCATAGCGAGGATGTGGCATCAAGTTGTGGAATTATCTAAGCTTAATGGTGAATTAGAGAAGTATAATCTTTGATTAAGGGGGGAATATGAGATGGTGTAATATCAAATTGTGAAGGACCAAAGTAGTGTTTACATGAGAGTTTAACATATTGATGAACCATGTATATGAAGAGAATTCCTATAAAAGTAGCAAGTACAGAGGCCAGTTATCCATGTATATCGGTAGATGGATTTCATTTTATATGGATTCAATAATTAGTCAAGTTCGAAAGGAGAAGTATAAAATTTTGTGAATTAAGTCCAAAGTGATGATCAAAAAGTGTGTATTATAAATTAATTTTCTCATTATAATGGTTCATAGTTATCCAAAACTACTTGTTGAGAGGTTAATGGTTAGCCAAACCAATTTGTACACGAGGTTCATGGTCATCCAAAACCAATTATATGTAAGGTTTGTAGTCATCTTGAACCATGCCTATGCTAGGTTCATGGTAATCTAAAACCACTTGTATGTGAGGTTTGTGGTCAGCCGAAACCATTTATATACAAATTTTATGGTCAATAGAAACCATTTTATAACTGTATTGATTAGGGTAAGCCACAAAATCCCAAGGTGATTATGATGAGAGGAAATCAGTAAAATAAAGTAGCACACTAAAACCCAGTAAAATAAAACTTGTAAAAGTTGTGTTGTTTAAGAATAGAAAGATTGAAGATTTGCAGAGATAAAGAGAAGGTTGTTGAAGAGAAGATGCATCCATTTTGAAAGGAGAAATCAGTGGTTTGTATGATTGTCATAATAGTTGGAGGAAGTTGTAACAAGAAAGAAGATAGACGATAGCAATTTTGATAAAGGGGGCGTGTTAGAAATTGTAATCACAACCACCATATTGAGTGCATCTAACAAAGGACAACCTACATCATTTAATCTCTAAAAATATTTATTAACCTTATCGCATATTCTACCTTCCAAAGCTTATCCTATCTTTTCATTAATATGTGCAATTTCTTAGAGCTTGAATTATGATCCATATTTATTAGTTGACAAAAATCCATGTGTTGCCCATTCTCTATAGACCATCCATACATGGGTATTTATTTTTCTATATATTAGTTGACTTTGTATTTTGGAAATCGCTCTTTGGAGTCTAGTTCTTAGAGTTGTTAAGAGTTATGAAGTTGAGTCTATAGAAGGTTGTAATGATGTATGAGAGATATGATTTAGTTAGATATAATATTCTACTTTAATGAATATAAATAGTTGTTTGTTTTCTTTTATTTCTGCTGCCCCTATTTTCTATAAAGGATGCCCACGAGTAAAGTCCTTTACCATTTATTTTATATTATAATTAGAAAATCCACCAATACTCATCTAGACTTGATGAGTCTTATGGTGGGCAAAGTGAACCAAGACCCAAAGATTCAGGACATGGGTACACAACTAGTCTAGCCAAACTTGTTTGACACATACACTCACTAAAACCAACGCGTCGTATCATTGAGACTCAACAGAATAAGGTTTCAAAATAAAAATTAAAAAATAAATAAAAAATAACGACATGTAAGTCAAGTGTTTTAGTGAAAGTTTTGTTGGTGTAATCACCATTAGTTGCTTACGTGGCTTGCCTATATGACATCTTGCCCATATGACAAATTAGATAAAGAGATAAATATGATATTTGTCTTTTGTATATCTCCACTCTTCTCATATATACTCATTTCACTTAATGCATCAATATTCATTTTGCTTTGCATTTTTCTCTATTTGTTGTTTCTATTTGCTTAACGTTCCTAGCTACATTTCACATGGCATCAGAGCCACGCTAGTGCAAATGGAAATAAAATTGATTTGCAAGCAAATTCACCATGCAGATTAACATGAGAATTACAAATTATGTCAATATTTGTATCAAGGATGTCTACCTAACTTTGAAGCTTCCATTTGAATAAATCTAAAATCAATTTGAAATTTGTGTTAAATTTAAGTTAACTTCTCAATATTTCTTTTGTTGATCTGCTCAAGTCTACACATATTTGAAGTTTCTGACATAAAATTTGGAGATGTTGTGGAGAACTAATGTTATTCACGCATGCAACTACATGCATCTCCACTATTCTTAGAATTCGGTGTAAAAAACTATCATGCACACTGCCATACAATTTTTTAGTTTTTGCATGAGATTCATTAATCTAAATATAGGAAGATTCGAATAGTTTTTTTTTAAGATTAGTTAATATTTGTCTTTAGCAAATAAAGCATGTTGTGCATGCACTTATTGTATTCTTAATTTAGGGAGTAGTTGGCTTTTAGTTTGAGAGACTCAATAGCACTTTGGTGTGTGCAATTCCAAAAACAGGGCACTTTGTTTTTTTATTTTGAATTGTGATTTCTTTTTGCAATTTATTCTTTTGTTGTTATTGTTTTCTCTCTCTATTATTATTTTTGTTAATCAGCTGGTTCAGAGAGGATAGGTCAAGTTCAAAATTCTACAAGTGGTATCACAGCAGGTGAAATTGTTTTGGGTTGAAGTTTTATTGTTGGAATTTCGCCAAAGTTAATCATGTCGAATTCTAACCATATGCCCATTCCAGAATTTGATGGGAATGATTTCGATTATTGGTGCATTAAGATGCTGACCATTTTGGTTGGAAAAGATTTGTGGGAGATTATTAAATCAGGTTATGAAGAGCCAGCTGATTGGAATGCCCTTACAGCCAATGAAAGAACAACAAGAAAGGAAGCAAGGAAAAAGAATGCTCAAGCTTTGTTTCACATTCAGATAGCTCTTGATAAGAGCTTATTTCCAAGAATATCAGAAGCAACAACTGTCAAAGATGCTTGGAAGACTCTACAAGAAGCTTACCAAGGTAGTGATCAAGTTAAGGTGGTCAAGCTTCAGACATTGAACCGAGAGTTTGAGAATTTGAAGAAGCAAGAAGCTGAAAGTATAAGTGATTATTGTGTCAGAGTCAAAGATGTGGTCAATAAAATGGCTACACTTGGGGAAATTGTAAGCAATGAAATTTTGATAAAAAAAGGTGTTGAGATCTTTGACACCCAAATGGAATCATGTAGCAATAATCATAGAAGAAAGCAAAGATTTGACAAAACTACAGTTTGATCAACTGGTTGGATCCGTGATGTCTCATAAAGAAATATTGAAAGATTCTTTTGAAGGTGTAGAGAAAGCGTTTTCCTCTAAATTGCTAATCACAAAAAATGAAGATGCAAGCAGTAGTAGTGCCAAAATCAATCAAGGCCAAGCAAAGCCAAAATTCTTCAAGAGGTAGAGGTGGCTCAAGAAGAAGAGGTGTTTTCAAAGGAAGAGGTAGAGCCAGATTTGATAAGAGAAATGTTCAATGCTACCATTGTAACAGGTATGGCCACTTTGAAAGAGAATGCAGATTGAAAGAAGGTAAAAGTGCTAACTATGCTCAAGAAAGTAGTGAGAATCCTCCTGGTCACTTATTTTTATCTTATGCCAAGGGTGAAAATACTAGTAAAGATGTTTGGTACCTAGATTTTGGATGCTCTAACCATATGACAAGGAATGAGAAGTTGTTCTCAACAAAGGATGGAAGTTTCAATTCCAAGATCCAGCTTGGTAAGGATAAATCATTAGAGGTTGCTGCCAAAGGAGCTATGGAAGTCCAAACAAAAGAAGGTATAAAGAGTATTCATGATATTTATTATACTCCACAATTCAGGCATAATTTGTTAACTGTTGGGCAACTATGTGAGAAAAATTATAAAGTAGTCTTTGAGAATAAGACATGTACTATCTATGATAAGAATAAGGGTAATAGGGTTATCATTGTTGTTCCTATGAGTAGAAATAGGATGTTACCCTTGAGGTTTGGTGAACATAACACCAGTTTGGCAAATATGGCTTATAAGGATTCAAGTTGGTTATGGCATCTCAGGTATGGGCATTTAAATTTTCATAGTTTGAAGTTTCTAACCTCGCATGCATTAGTTTTTGGTTTGCCCAAGGTTGAGGAACACAAGGAGGTTTGTGAAGGTTGTGCTAAAGGAAAACATGCAAGGGAAAGGTTTCAAAAGGGCAATGCATGGAGGGCTCATCACCCACTTTAACTTGTTCATTCAGATATATGTGGTCCTATGCAAACTAAGAGTTTGGCTAAGTCATCATATTTCATCACTTTTAGTGATGATTACTCATGAAATTGTTGGGTATATTTTTTGAATGCCAAGGATGAAGCCTTAGATACATTCAAGAAGTTTAAAGCCCTTCTGGAAAATGAGAAAGGATACAAGATCAAGTGTTTAAGGACTGATCGTGGGGGGGAATTTTTCTCAAAGGCTTTCCAGAGTTATTGTGATCTAAATGGCATCAAGAGGCAACTCACAACTGTATACACACCTCAACAGAATAGGGTAGCTGAAAGAAATAATCCTACTATGGTTGAAATGGTAAGGTGCATGTTACAAACTAAGGGTTTGAGAAATTCTTATTGGGGAGATGCAGTTGCTACAACAATGTACATCCTCAACCGTAGCCCCACCAGTGCACTAGAAAAGATAACTCCTTAGGAAGCTTGGTATGGAAAAAGACCTAATGTTAATCATTTCAGAGTTTTTGGTTGTTTGGCTTATGTGCATGTACCTTATCAGAATAGACAAAAGTTAGATGCAAAGAGTGAGTCATGTATTTTTATTGGGTATAGTGAGAAAAGAAAGACTTATAGATTGTATAATCCCCTCACTAACAAGCTTATTGTCTCAAGAGACGTGATTTTTTATGAAGGGGGAGTTTATGGTCATCAAAAAGGCCATGTTGAGAAGCGCTCGTGGAGATGTGTTATGTAGAGATTATGGTGTTGATTTAGTTGTTGAGACAACTTACAAAAGTATTGTGGGGAGCTTGATGTTTCTAACCCACACGAGGCCTGATATTGCCTATTCAGTTTCACTTGTTTCAAGGTATATGACAAATCCATCTGAAATACATTTGAAGGTAGCCAAGAGGATTTTGAGGTATGTGAAAGGTAATTTAAATTTTGGTATTGATTACTACCCTTTTAAGAAGTTCAATCTTGTAGGCTTTAGTGATTCAGATTGGGGAGGTAGTATGGATGACCGTAAATCTACATCTGGAAATTGTTTTTCTTTTGGTTCTGGTTTGATTACCTGGAGCTCAAAAAGCCAAAGTATTGTTGCCCTCTCATCTACAGAAGTAGAGTATGTTGCAATTACCTCAGTAGGTACACAAGCTCTTTGGCTCAGAAAAGTTTTGGAAGAAATTGGAGAAAAACAAATTCAGCCTACAGTAAGCTCTTTATTGTGACAATGTGAGTGCCATCAAGTTAGCTAAGAATCTGGTTCATCATAGTAGAGCAAAGAATTTCGATATGAAATATCACTTTGTTGGTAAACATATTTGTCACTATGGTCGTCTACCTAAAACTGACCCTGTTTTCCAGATGAGCAATGACAAACGTTCAAACAGTTGGAGAGATCATTATGTGAAACATGATCTTCCTCTGTGTTTGAGAGGGGCAGCTCCCTCGTATGATAGCGATGTTTAGGATTTTCATGTACTTTTAACTTGAAAGTACATAAAGGAGAAAACATAAAACTAAAAAGAAATAAAGGTAGAAACCCCAACAATAGACATACGACCATCAACTGAGATTTCTCATCATTAGCAGCAAATTACTAGGGGAATTTATAAGGTAATATGCGTAGCCATGAGATGATGATAAAGAAGAATGACAACTCTCAACATACGAAGAGATAAGATACTTCAACACATTCAAACTAAGATACCAAAGCTTGCTTGTGCATCATCACATCAATTGTACAAATCACATATGCATAAAAAGACTGCCAATTTCACATACAAGAAATCAGCAATGATAACACATGAATACATTTAGAACACATGAACTAAGACGTATTCTTCATTATCCCTTTGAAAATATACAAGTCCAAAATCCTTTCTATACATAGTGCAAATCAAAATGTCATTACAAGTTTCTCCTGGAATTCCAACAGAGTTTTCCCCACTATAAAAAGTCTCCCCCTTTTATACATTACAAATAGCCTTGTATTTATAGGCTTCCCAGAATAACCACCTTAGTAACTAACTTTATTACTGGGTTAATAACTAACTCTTTTCTACGTAAATCTCAATGAGTTAGTAATCTAAACTTTTATGTGCAAAAGAAGTCAGCCTTCTAACCTTGGGTTACCATAAGCGACATAAGTCACTTTTACAAAAATAATATCAAACCCATTACATTGAACAAATAATTCATTTGTTGATTTTGTCAAGGTGGCCTCCATCTTCATTTGTTTCATTTGATCTTGTAATCATCTCACCATCTGAATTAATGTTCAGAAAAGTTGAATTCCATGTTCCTTGATTTAATGCATTGACACCGTTACTATAACATATGTATCATCAACATCAGAACATCCTTGTGAGTTTCATAAATGCTCTCCTCAATAGGATATTCAAACCTTTATGTTGAACAAGTAGGTGCTAAATTTCTCAAATTTATGGCACATATGATATACCAAATCTCCAGTATGTTCTCATTCTAAAGGACTATGATTGCATTCAATTTCAATTTTGCACTTCAATCATCAGAAGGTGTTCGAGGGGGCCTTATTAATTCAAATCAAGAACTTCCTTACAAAATCCATGTTGTACACATTCTACAATTATTTCATGGGATGGCATTATCTTCAACACATTATATGAAATAGCTCACATCCCTTGTCTTCCCATCCATATTCCGCTTTTTAGTAAAGTGTTCTCAACTGTAATATATTATTCTACATGTCTTGATATCTACACCCTGATCCAAAACTCCAATTCTAGCACACACAGGGATAGGATATTGGCAAAGGTTCTATAGCCTTTTCAACAAATCCATCTTCTGCATATTTTGTAAGCATTGCATTTCATGAGGTCACATTCCATTCAGGCATTCTTTCAAATAGTTCCAACGACTTGTCTCTGCTCCACCTTTCCTTGATTCTAGAGGCTTTTCAACAAATCCAATGACATATATTAGAAGTACCCTGCTATCTCTAGAAAGAAAGAGAAGAGAATGGACCATAAACCAGCCGAAGTCCTTTCAATCTATTGAAGGATCGGTATCACACCTTTCCTATTCCATTGGTGATTTTATCATTGAGATAACCCTAATCGAATACATACACCACATATTTCTGGCAATAACACCTGACGGCCTCGGGCCGCCCCGGGCTAGCATCTCTGCTACAAGTGGAAGCCCCCGAATCATGGCCCGGTGCTCCAAGGGTCTCATCCGCAATTGTTCGAGGGGCCTAGGCCACATACTCATTGTTGTCTCCCCCTTCCAACCGGCTACTAACTATCAGCATAGCTTAGGTCATCAATCCTCAAATCCAGGTGTCGGGTTCGATCATTCAGTCAAATGTCTGCGATTCCACATTTGCATTTCCAACCAAATTGTCTGATAGAAGTCCCAACTTCTATAATGCTTTGGTGATATTCATATATTGTTTTAAAACTCCAATCTACATACACACGTGTGAAAGAAAAGTTGGCAAGAGATACAAAATTTGACTTCAATGCCTAAAATTTCATTTGTTCGAAGGTTTCCAAAGCAATATCAATGGATTCTTTTGGTAAACACCTGCACCATAATTGTGTTTCATCGGACACTATCTAAACAGTCCACATCACCATCATAAAAAAAAAACGTCTGCATTGTGATGAGAAATAGATACCATTTGTATAAAGTAAACTTGGTTATCCTTTCATCACCATTTATCATTGTATTAAAGTCATTAAAACCACAATAAATCCACATATCGTGATAGTTTGAAGACATTCAATTATGATTATTGAGCAAAGATGAAATAAAACTATAATTGCCACGATAAAACTCCCATATTCTGTGAATTTTAACTAGCAACATACGACATTTTGTCTGCTTCAAAATCCATTTTGTGGATATCTTGCAATCATCATGTTTCATGAGACCACATTTCTGCAATATACCATGAGATAACATTTCTTTGAGGAATTCTGTCAAACTGTTCACGTGCATTATATGTGCATTATCTATGCCTCCATGTTCTGCATACCAATCATTCCAAGTAGCTGCAACTCCATGCCTAACAGAGTTCTTTGATCCTTTGTGCTATGATGAATATCATGGCAGATTTACTCAACCTCAGCTAAAGGCATTCTTTCAGGGTGTAATACTATGACGGTCGATTCAAAACTTCCACATTCTGCATTATCTCAACCATGATTTGCATGCTTGGGTTACTATGTAATTCTGTCAAATAGATTGCATGCTATACATCATTCCCTGAGATGACAATTCATTGATGCATTCTAACAAATGGTTCACAACTTATCTATGCCTTCCACATTTCGCATCCGTATTCACATTTCAGGCATGTCCATGCTCCCTTATCTGAGATTTATCAAACATGTCAATGCGTTGTTTACTCTTATCCATTCTACAAACATAGCGGCCAGGGCTGTTAGAACATATCCATTATACTTTGGTACATGTTGACATCCCTTCCAGAACTTCCATTCCAGGAAAGGCAAAGAGAATGTTGATATAGTTTGCAAATTTTGGCTCTTATAAACAAATAGCCGCATTTACTTGAAAATTTCTTAAGATCCCTCATCAAATCCATTTGGTGCATATGGTGCTATCTTCAGTGCATTGATAACCTACTACTTCAAGCTCTCTTTTCTTTTGTTTTTTAAAACTCTTATTCAAAAAGGTTAAGAATTCTCACTTTTTGAGCATTTCTAACCTTCTTTGACAAAGTGGGACCCGCAAGGTTAAGATATGAGGTTAGAAATGCTCAAAAAGTGAGCATTTATAACCTTTTGTGAAAGGTTAGAAATATGGGTTAGAAATGCTCAAAAAGTGAGCATTTCTAACTTTCTTGACAAAAGGTTAAGAAATGAGGTTAAGAATGCTCACTTTTTAAGCATTTCTAACCCACGCTTCAACGAGCTATCCTTTACACCTTGGAAACAATTTTTAATTGAAAATGAATCAAGGAAGAATGCCACCAATGACTAAAGACAATTTTCTTATCGCAAATGACCAAACATAATGAAATAATTTAAAATATTAAATTATCATTGGAGAAATAATTTAAATATTTTAAATATATCGCTTTGGCTAGAGAAAAATGGTATAACTTTCAAATGGTAGGGAGTTCGGTCCTGAAATTTGAAACATGCATCAATGGTAGGGAAATAGATCCACACAATTATTTACACCTCATGATGAAGCCTTAAATGAGATATTTTAATCATTTGGGAGCAACAGACACCAAATGATAGAAAGTTTAAAATGTGACAAAAGTATGAACTGGGTTCAGGTGAAAGTTGGCCACACAATATAAAATGACGTTTAGATCTTGATTGTCAAGCGATTTCCCTCAATTTGTGGTAATTCTCAAAATTCTTCCATTTTTCGGATTTTGACTAGTAATGACCTTGGACAATGCATTCATTACTTACACGTAAACACTCATTGAACCTTTACTCGACACTGAGACTGATTTGAGGTTCAAATTTTAGGTAGGCCAAATATGGGGGAAATAGCTAGCTTTGACTAGGGACAAGGACTGCAAAGGACACAGGATGAACCCAAAATCTCTACTTCGCAGGCTAGTGCACTATCCATTAGGCAACAGAGTCAGAAAGGAAACAACACAAGGAATAGCTAGAGAAACGAGACACAAAACAAAAATGGGACGAACACAACAAAACTTCTAACTAAAGTATGTACATGGTAGGCAAATCCTACCTCAAACTTCTCTAGGATTGTCATACAAAACCATTCACAGGTTGAGAGAAATAGGCACCTTTGTGGAAAAGTGGCATGCATCCATATGACACCTGTAAGCTCAAAAGGTTGGCAAGATCAACATGTATAAGATGAGAAACATCTTTGAGCAATGAACCAAACAACCATATCTCATCATAAATCTGCGAGCTCTCTTGAAGGATTTGGGTACCATTTTAAACATTATTGGCAATTTGTGGAATATTCCCAAGTATACCTATATCCTCTATCTAAAGATCCCTCTAATAGTCTGGTTTGCAATAAATTAATCCATGAATTGGACAACCTTCATATAATCTATGATGTGAAGAAACTTGAGTAGATGCAACCATTGAATCAGGTTCATGACTATCAGCTTGAAAATCACCTGTAGAAATAAACTCATCCGAGAACAAAGGATTGAGACACACACTTTAACCATAGGAGAAGTCATCATTTGAATCCTTCAAACACCAATATGTAATACAAACATTATGAGAATTAACTTCATTGGCTTCCTTCATTAGATCATCCATTACCTCATTTATCTCTGCATTCTTGGTATAGTTCCCAAAACTATCCTCTTGAATAAGGATGTCTTCTTGATCCAAATATTTAAAAGGAGGGTTTCTTTGAACCTTGAATACTTCATAAGGCATAGATTGAAATTCCATCAAGATAGGGACATTTGTTGATAAACCTTCATAGATTTCATTTTCAACCTTCTCATAGACATCTGCATTACTTTTGGTGTTCTCCTGTCCCAATGACTCCTCTCCATCACACTCTTCATGGAATTTGAAAACTTCATAGTCAGGTGGCATGCATGATAAAGAGTGGATACTTGATGGTTCATCTTCTTTCACTCAAGGTTGATCTAAGAGTTCAGTAAAAGTCTCCATTTTTGAAGATAAAGAATATGTCTGCAAAAGTTTACCTATGGTTGCTTCTCCATTGGTCAAATCCATACAAGATTGTCCATTAGGTATCATACCTTTAATTTCCACGAAAAAGTTTTCATCTTCAACTGTTAGTGATGGATGAATGAGAATATCCTCTCCACATAGAAAGTCATCGTCAGAAGAGTTGAGACACCAAGTTGGAATGAGAACTATAGGAAATTCATCTTTATACCTCTCCTCTTCACCATTTTCTTGAAGCTTGGCCTGCATGGAAGTCTTGAAATAATTTATTTCTCCTTCAAACTCTATGTTTCCAGGTTCATGGAATACTCCATCCTTGCTATGGTAATCTTTATAATGCTCATGACATATAGGGACACAGTTTTCTTTTTCTTCCTCACACACTTCATCTTGATCCTTCTTTTGACATGTATCCTTATGAGCTAATACGACTTCATCTTCCTTAACGCATGCATAATGTGATGGATCTTTTTGAAAATTTGGATCACAAGACATCTCATCAGGAGTGTGCACATCTTCAAGAAAACAATTTTCTCCTTCTTCTTTTTGTTCAAACTCTTGCAATGTTTGAAGCAGAGAAGGATGCACTTTATCATGATCAAGTTTCCTATTTCCATAGAAGCTTTTCAAAAACTTGATCTATGTGAATCATTGAGAATTTGATTTTCTTGAGAAATAGGTGGAGGAGAATGAGCATCAGCATCATTATCCATTGTTGATTCAAGAATACAATCACGAGCAAAAATCGCAATCGAACCCTAGTTGCTCTCCCCTCTTCCAACTCCGAGGAGAGAGAAGGGAGGTTCGCTAGGATTCGATGGTTTTCACTTAAGGGAGAGACTTTACATTCAAAAGAGGGGTTGAAACTCATAAGATCCAATCCCACACAATGCAAGATTGGATGCTAAATGAATTTCAAGGGTTAGGAAAGCAAGGCTACCCTCTTTTGTAAAGAATGTTGATAGAGGAATTAAGCTAGGAATGCATAGAAAGTGACAAAGATTCGCTTATAAACTGAGTTCAGGTTATAGGATGAAGCTGCGGACCTGGAATTAGCAGTAAAATGTCGATACGGCGCTGTCCTACAAATTTGAGCAAAAGTCGTCGGGATGATGGCGCTCGGCGCCACGGTCCTCCGAAAAATCTGCGAAACGAAGGGGGATCCGTTCGTCTCTGCACAAGGATTCCAGATCTTCAATCTCAGTCGCGTACCTGCAACCTTGTTCTAAGGATGTTTGTATCCTTATGTGCGAAGGTTTAGATGTTGTTGTTTGTTTGTATGTTGTAATAGCATGTAGTAAGTGATCTCCTCTTCAATGGTTGAATCCTTGACTTGAATGCAACACTTAGCCTTGAATGGAGACTTGAAATGATCAATTGCTTGAATGCTTGAATGTTTGAGTATAGTTTCCATGCCTTTTCCGTCATTCATCTGTGTTTTTAAATGAGAGAGGAAAATGTAGTTTATATACTTGTCAATTAGGGTTAATAGACTGATTTTCCCGACCTTAGGCCGACCAGGAAATGTAATTTCCAAATTGCAAACAAAAAGACCCGCAATCTCCTTAGGAGACCGGGCCCAAAATAGGACCCAGGGACCAGGGCGTTGGGCGCCATGGTCCTGGGGACCAGGGCGTTGGGCGCTCTGGTCCCACCTCCCGGGACAGCAGGGTGCAAGGAGGTTCAGGCCAGGCTGCTTGAAAAATGCAGTTTTTGGTGTCGTGAGCAAGTTTCGGGGTCTCCATTCAGGTTGCGTGTTGCATCGCCATCGTGAAGACCGAAATGCAGTCGAAATTGCAAGTGTCGCAATTTTAGGACGCTACATTGAGCCCCCACTTTAGCGGGAGTATGTATGCTCATACTTCCAGTAAAGTACAAGGAAACAACATTGAATAGACTTTCACCACCTCAAGGAGGCAAGATACACCAAGCCCCCAGTGGACTAAGGATCTTACGACTTCGATTGACAAAGTAAAAGGGAAGATCACGAGGGAAAACCATGACTGTCAGTAGTAAGGTTCCCTCACTATGAGTCATACAAGAGAAATACCAAAAAATTTCAAGGCAAAGCTAAGTTCGCCAAGAAATTTTTCAAGTATCTTGAAAGGATAGACAGGGTGTATGCCCCCCTCCGTTAAAGCGATCGTACACGCCTCAACGGGGGTGATTGTTTTAACATAGTGATACACATAAGAAATGGGAAGGGAAAGGAGCACGTTATCGCAAAGATTTAGCCCCCAAGTGTGAGATAAACCCAAGGATAATAGACACAAAGCACAAGGTGACTTCACTTTCCTCGGGGTCAGTATGCTGTATGATAAGTCATGTATATATCATATGTATGTATGCATAATTGTTCTTCATTCCCCAATCAAGGAAGGTCACTTAGAAGAAGGGAACACATGTGTCTTTTGAGTCAACATGAGAGAGACCAAAGAGATCTCAATGCTTTGCATCGTCCTCAAGTAGACAACACTAAGGACGACAAATAGAAGAATGAGAATAACATATAGAAGAAGTAACAAAAGAGAGGGGGAGAGAATCTACTATGCTAATGTAACTAGTCTAGCACGTCATCTTCCCCCCGATCTTGCTGATCAATGTTTCGGGAAGGCAGGGAACACGCTAGAGGAGGAACATCCAACACAGTAGATGGAGCTATCACAAGATCCAAACAAGGGCTATGTTCATGTTCCGAGCCACGTTGTTCTTGTCTAGGAGCTAGGATAAGTGCTTTAGAAAATTCATTAGATAAATGGTTATCAACATCAACAAGTTCATATTCACTATCAGAAGCGTGTTCATCATGAATAACATTTTCATCTATATCATCATCAAGATTTATAAAAATAGGATCTTTAACTCGCACAGGATCAAGACCATCATGCATCTTATGTTTAGGAGATTTTGGAGAAAATGGAATAATGCTTGTTGAAGGTGTTTTTGGAGATTGTAAATTTTGAGAAGCAGCTGCTTGAGCCCTAAGACGACGCTTTCGTCGGCGTTCACGTGCAGAACAATTTCGTCTAGTCTTAGTAGGAAGTGTAGAAGATAGAGGAGGAGGAATGTTCTCATCCTTATCACTTGGGTGTTTAGGTTGTGGTCTCTTAGGCTGGACAATAGGAGAAGAAGAAGGTCTCTTCTCTCTATAAAAGGCAGGAGGAGGAACTGCTCCATATAAAGGAGGAATTTTCGGTTTAGGGAGAAGACCAAGTCCATCATGACGAGGAGGTATAGGCCTACTGTTAGAAAGCTTTTTAGGCATAGACATAGTCACATCCATGGGAACGGGTTGAGAATCTTCTTGAGGAAAGATATTGGTTTTATCTTTCAAAGGAAGAACTTCCTTCTCAAGAATGATAGGAATGTCAAGTTTAGGTGTTCTAGGTTCACTTAAAGATAGGATCATATCTGTTTTCCATTTTTGATAAGATTTAAAAAGATGATCACTTCGCGGAGGAAGAGATTGGAATTGTTTAGGCCAAAAGTAATCAATAGGAACGCTAGAGGTTCTTTCAGCTGGTTTAAAGAGACTATGATTGACAGTAACAACTTCACCATTATGGGGAAATTTCAAACATTTATGTATAGGAGAAGCAATAGCTTTCATGGAAGATAGCCAAGGATAGCCAAGCTTCACACGAAATTGTTCGGATGAAGGGATAATAGCAAAGTTCACATCAAGGGATTTGTTATGGACCTCAATAGGTAATGTAATAGAACCAATTGTAGGAGAAGAAAATGCATCAAATAATTTCACAACCACATCTGTTTTGTCATAGATCACTTGATTCAATTGCAAAGTAAAAAGAAATTCTTCAGTAATAACATTAACCATGCACGAAGGATCAATAAGCACTCCACGGCAAGGTGTATTCTTGACGTTTGCAACTATGTATAAAGGACCATCAGGTGCTCTAATGGTTTCACTAGAATCAAATGTGATGGAAGGTTCTTTAGGGATTTCTTGCTGCTCTACAAAGTTAATCACATTCGGAGTCATAGACACAAGACCATCAGATGAGAGAGAGGAATCATTAGCCTCAATCGCATTAGAGGTATGAGAAGTATGAGAAGGTAATGGATCAGTAAAAATCTGAAGATTTTGGTTAGGAGGAGCTATAGATGTGTTGCCTTTATCATTCACTCCAGAAACAGAAATAGTATTATTATCAATCAAATCTTGAATTTTACCCTTTAAAGAAAAACATTTTTCAGTATCATGACCAGGCTGACGATGAAAGTGACAAAAAGCTTTATGATCAAAATAAGGTGAAGTAATCTTTGCAGGATCAATTTGCCTTATAGGAGGAAGAGTAAGCACATTTTGTTCCAATAACTTATTCATAATACCATGCAATGATTCATTCAAAGGAGTATACTTTCTTTCTTTCTTGAAAAATTTAGAAATAGGAGGCACACCTGATGTTGTATTCACATTGTTGTTGATGATGTTTTCATTGAATTTGATGGAATCTCTGTTCGGTTTAATCTTCCCAAATGGTTGTTGACTGCTATCACCCTTATCACTCGGAGCCATAGGATGTGATTGTTCCATTTGACTCACAGTCAGTTGATAATTGTGAAGAGTGGCACACAACTGTTGGAAAGAAGTAAACTCAGAAAACAGAAGTTTGTCTCGAATATCTTTTTGCAAATTAGAAATAAAGATTCTTTGAATATCATTATCAGGTACTGGAAAAGAAATTTGAGCATACAAATGCTTATATCTACCAATGAAATCAGTCACTTTTTCTTTAACACCTTGTTTGCAATGCATTAAATCAATCAAAGTAACTTTAGGACCTATATTATTTTGAAATTGTTGAATGAAAGCATTTGCGAGTTGTTCGAAAGAAGTAATAGAATAAGAAGGCAACGAGCAATACCATTGTAGGGCTTTGTCTCTTAATGTTCTAGTGAATAGTTTTGCAAGCAACCTTTGGTCATAAGCAAAATCAGTACAAATTGTTTGAAAAGTCTTAACATGTGTTAGAGGATCTCCTTTACCATTATAAAGCTCCAAATGCGGGATTTCAACATGTTTAGGAGGGATAGCTCGAACAATGTCAAGAGAAAGTGGGCTCGCAACATCAAATGTGGGCACACTAAACTTAGATTGATTCATAGAGGCAATTTGTTGCTGTAAAGAAGAGACAGTTTGTGCAAGATTGTTAATGGTCGCTTCAGTCGAAGAATTCATATTAGGTGTGTTAGATTGAGATGGAGGTGTTATGTTATTGAAAGAAGGTAGAGAGTAAGGTGGTGGGACCCTATGATAGTTAACCATAGGGGATGATTGGATAGGAGGAACACTACAAGGAGGAATGGAATGGTTAAATGAATTGCCCCCTTGCGTCATGTTCATTTGTGAAGATATAATAGGAACACTCATGGAAGGAATGAATGAAGAAGTTGGATTGAATGAAGGAATAGTGTTAATTGAAGAAGGAGGATTGCTCCCATGACTGGTAATCATAGGAGGAATGTCTTGTATAGAAGTAGCCATGATGTTTGATGTAAAGGTAGGTATGCTAGCAATAGGAGTTGTCAAAGGAATAGAATGATTGACTTGTGTAGGAGGTTGTGTATAACCCAAAGTTTCAGCACAACTCTTCATAGGCATTACATTCGAATCCACAATGTGTGCAATACCATGCAAAATATCAATTCCATTCTTATCACTTTGAATCATACATTTTAGACCCTCAATTAAAGGAAGAGCTTGACTATCGGGATACTCATGAGACATCCATTGGTGAAAATCGTCAAATTGGTTATCCAATTTCAAAATTTGTTCTACAGAAACCTCATGGAGAGCTTCTTCATCATTAGGAGGATTAGAGGAATTACCCATGTCCTCGTTAAAAAGGCTACTCAAATTAGGTTCCATCTCCTCGGTAGTTAAACCTCGGAAAGACTTAATTCTACGGCTTCGTCTAACGGGAATAGTGTAAGTAGGGCTTATTGTTGTAAAACTCATGCACTAGAGAGAGAGAAAATTTTGAATTTAGAGGTAGCAATTTTCAATAAAACCAGCCAATCTTCCAGATTTAAGCTGTTAAATCCAATCACGACAGTCTCCCGAAATTTCGGAAAAAATGTTCGGGACCGTGGCGCTCGGAGTGCAACACGGTCCTTGCAACTTTTTTCGAAATTTGCAGGGATGAAAGGTATGATGATTTTAGAGCTAATCTGAAAAAATTGAGTGATTATACGATCTGTAGATAGGCCAAATTAAAGTTGCAATCTCAAAATTGAACCCTACCAAGATTGTCGAAAAATGCAAAATTTGAATTTTGAAAAAGGGAGGGAAACTGAAATTTTGAATTTTATGATTTTAGAGGGAATGTCAAAAGCAATGCAAGTTTTGAAATTTAAAAATTGACTCAATTTTACGCAAAATTCAATTTTGAAAGCGAAAATCAAAGTTGTTGTAATTAAGCACTTAATTTCAAAAGTCACAAACTGCAAGAATTTGAATAAAGCACTGAAATTTCGAATGAATGCAAACACACTTTTCAGATTTATGACAGTAAGAATACAATTTTGACACAAAATTTCAATTTCAACAATTTTTGAATGATTAGAAGCCTTAAACCAAGCAATCACAAGACCAACTTTGACTGTAATTTTGAAAGTGTTATAATTGATAAAATCAGCCAAAATTCTGGATTTTAGCAGAAAAATACAGTAAGATCTCGCTCCCAAAATTTCGGAAAAAATGTCGGGGACGATGGCGCTCGGAGTGCACACGGTCCTCGCAACTTTTTTCCAAATTTTCAGGGATGAAAGATATTGTGATTTTATTGCGGAATCCAAAGTTACAGCTGATTTGGAGATGTTTTGATCAGTGAAATTGTTGGACAAAGATTGAATTAAGAGGGTTTCAAAAATTAGGGTTTTGACATTTAACCACTTAATTTTCAAAATTAAAGCACAGATATGAATTGATAATTTGTAATAGAAAAGAAGATCTAAAGCAAGCATTAACAATTAAACATTTCGCAAGTTCAATGTCCAAAAAGAAAATTTAGGGTTTTTATGCAATCACCTCTAAAATTTTGCAAAAGATCAAACATGGAAATGTAATCAAGGAATCAATTTTCAGATCTAAGCATAAAAAATTAGAAAGGATGTTCACATCGGGTTCACCAAAATGTAAAGCGGAAAAATCGCAATCGAACCCTAGTTGCTCTCCCCTCTTCCAACTCCGAGGAGAGAGAAGGGAGGTTCGCTAGGATTCGATGGTTTTCACTTAAGGGAGAGACTTTACATTCAAAAGAGGGGTTGAAACTCATAAGATCCAATCCCACACAATGCAAGATTGGATGCTAAATGAATTTCAAGGGTTAGGAAAGCAAGGCTACCCTCTTTTGTAAAGAATGTTGATAGAGGAATTAAGCTAGGAATGCAAAGAAAGTGACAAAGATTCGCTTATAAACTGAGTTCGGGTTATAGGATGAAGCTATGGACCTGGAATTAGCAGTAAAATGTCGATACGGCGCTGTCCTGCAAATTTGAGCAAAAGTCGTCGGGACGATGGCGCCCGGCGCCATGGTCCTCCGAAAAATCCGCGAAACGAAGGGGGATCCATTCGTCTCTGCACAAGGATTCCAGATCTTCAATCTCAGCCGCGTACCTGCAACCTTGTTCTAAGGATGTTTGTATCCTTATGTGCGAAGGTTTAGATGTTGTTGTTTGTTTGTATGTTGTAATAGCATGTAGTAAGTGATCTCCTCTTCAATGGTTGAATCCTTGACTTGAATGCAACACTTAGCCTTGAATGGAGACTTGAAATGATCAATTGCTTGAATGCTTGAATGTTTGAGTATAGTTTCCACGCCTTTTCCGTCATTCATCTATGTTTTTAAATGAGAGAGGAAAGTGTAGTTTATATACTTGTCAATTAGGGTTAATAGACTGATTTTCCCAACCTTAGGCCGACCAGGAAATGTAATTTCCAAATTGCAAACAAAAAGACCCGCAATCTCCTTAGGAGACCGGGCCCAAAATAGGACCCAGGGACCAGGGCGCTGGGCGCCCTGGTCCTGGGGACCAAGGCGCTGGGCGCCCTGGTCCTGAAGGACCAGGGCGCTGGGCGCTCTGGTCCCACCTCCCGGGACAGCAGGGTACAAGGAGGTTCAGGCCAGGGTGCTTGAAAAATGCAGTTTTTGGTGTCGTGAGCAAGTTTCGGGGTCTCCATTCAGGTTGCGTGTTGCATCGCCATCGTGAAGACCGAAATGCAGTCGAAATTGCAAGTGTCGCAATTTTAGGACGCTACAAGTTGGAGAGATCATTATGTGAAACATGATCTTCCTTTGTGTTTGAGAGGGGTAGCTGCCTTGTATGATAGGGATGTTTAGGATTTTCGTGTACTTTTAACCTAAAAGTACATAAAGGAGAAAACATAAAACTAAAAAGAAATAAAGGTAGAAACCCCAAAAATAGACATACGACCATCAACTGAGATTTCTCATCATTAGCAACAAATTACTAGGGGAATTTATAAGGTAATATGCGTTGCCATTAGATGACGATAAAGAAGAATGACAAGTCTCAACATACGGAGAGATAAGATACTTCAACACATTCAAACTGAGATACCAAAGCTTGCTTGTGCATCATCACATCAATTGTACAAATCACATATGCATAAAAAGACTGCCAATTTCACATACGAGAAATCAGCAATGATAACACATGAATACATTTAGAACACACAAACTAAGACGTATTCTTCATTATCCCTTTGAAAATATACAAGTCCAAAATCCTTTCTATACATAGTGCAAATCAAAATGTCATTACAAGTTTCTCCTGGAATTCCAGCAGAGTTTTCCCCTCTGTAAAAAGTCTCCCCCTTTTATACATTACAAATAGCCATGTATTTATAGGCTTCCCAAAATAACCACCTTAGTAACTAACTTTATTCCTGGGTTAATAACTAACTCTTTTCTATGTAAATCTCAATGAGTTAGTAACTTAAACTTTTATGCGCAAAAGAAGTTAGCCTTCTAACCTTGGGTTACCATAAGTGACATAAGTCACTTTTACAAAAATAATATCAAACCCATTACATTGAACAAATAATTTGTTTGTTGATTTTCTCGAGGTGGCCTCCATCTTCATTTGCTTTGTTTGATCTCGTAATCATCTCACCATCTAAATCAATGTTCAAAAAAGTTGAATTCCATGTTCCTTGATTTAATGCATTGACACCGTTACTATAACATATGTATCATCAACATCAAAGCATCCTTGTGAGTTTCATATGCTCTCCTCAATAGGATATTTGAACCTTTACGTCGAACAAGTAGGTGCTAAATTTCTCAAATTTATGGCACATATGATATACCAACTCTCTAGTAGGGTATGTGCAGGATCATGGTGTGCCAAAACAGGCCCTTAAGTGGCATTGAAATTTCAGAAAAATCAGAGTTATGCAACTTGACATGAAAATTTGAATAAGTTGTAAACATTATTTTTAAAATATGTAAGAAGAGAATATATAGAAAATTGAATGTAGTTTCTAAGCTACTAGTTGTTTTTGGAAAAAAAAATTCCTATTTGCTGAAAATTTCAAATTTCAATGCAGTGGTACTAAAATTTCAGGAAAAAAATAAGAAGTAGACGTATGTCTAACCACCCTAATCATAATCAAATCTTAATATTTTTTTATAATATTTATAATATAAGTATTAGACTCATGTCCTTTTTTTTTAATTTTTTATGAATTAAATAGTTATTTATGATTTTTTTACTACAACTTTTCAGAAATTCAGAAACTCCTACGTCTGACCACCTTAACTTGGTCAAAACCTTATGAAATTTAATTTTTTTTAATTTTTCCCTATAGTAGACGAAGCATAGGATGCGACGCATGTTTCGGTTTCAAAAAATGTTATACCATTTGAAAGTTATGAGTGTTTTTCAATCAATATATCAATCAGGACTATTGTCAGAATTCAATTAGAAAATAAATAATAATTATTTACTAAAGTCAAAATAAGACAAGCCTTATATTGTTGGAAAGCTGGGAACATCCTTAAAAAACCCTTTTCGTTTTATCAATTTTGGCTACAAAAAAAGTCGTCAGCCACTAGTGTAATGTCTGGAAAACCAAGGAATACTGAAAAACGTGTTTTTTCAATTGACTTTCCAAGCTTGTAACTTCCAAGCCTAATACCAAAGCATTCCCGAGCCGAAATTTGAAATTTGAAAATTTGAGTAAAAAAATCGGATATCGGATAAAATCCGACATCCGATTTTTATACAAAAATTTGCAGTCCCTGAAGAATTTCCCTTTGCCACCATTTATGAAGTAAATTGCCACATGGCAGAAATCCGATATCCGATTAAATTGGATATCAGATTTTATTAGTCATATTTTAAAGAGGGAGAGAAGGAGAGGGAGAGAGAGAGAGAGAGGGGGGGGGGGGGGAGAGGGAGAGGGAGAGAGAGAGAGAGGGAGAGAGAGGAGGAGAAGGAGAGAGGGAGAGAGAGAGAGGGAGGGAGAGAGGGAGAGAGGGAGAGAGGAGGAGAGGGAGAGAGGGAGAGAGAGAGAGAGAGGGAGGGAGAGAGAGAGAGAGAAGGAGAGGGAGGGAGAGAGAGAGAGAGAGACCATATGACCCCTAACGACATAATTTGGTGTCTTAAGGGGACCTATGGTGTCATTAGAGGTCATATGGTGTCTTGGGACACCATAGGACCCCTTAAGACACCAAATCATGTCGTTAGGGGTCATATTGTGTCTTACGACCCATAACTATGACCTCTAATGATAGTTATGTGATATGGTGTCCCATGAACCCTTATGACCTCTCAGGACACCATATGACCCCTAATGACACCATATTGGGTCACTTTGGTTCATATTATGTCCTAAGGGTCATATTGTGGTCTATGACCCCTTAGGACACCATATGACCCCTAACGACATGATTTGGTGTCTTAAGGGGTCCTATGGTGTCGTTAGGGGTCATATGGTGTCTGTAGGGGTCATATGGTGTCTTGGGACACCATAGGACCCCTTAGGACACAATATGACCCAAAGCGACCCAATATGGTGTCATTAGGGGTCATATGGTGTCCTAAGAGGTCATAAGGGTTCGTGGGACACCATATGACCCCTATGGACACCATATGACCCCTAACGACACCATCAGACCCCTTAAGACACCAAATCATGTCGTTAGGGTTCATATTGTGTCCTACAACCCCGTAAGACACAATATGACCCCTAATATTATGATTTGGTGTCTTAAGGGGTCCTATGGTGTCGTTAGGGATCATATGGTGTCTTGTGACACCATAAGACCCCTTAAGACACCAAATTGTGTCGTTGGGGGTCATATTGTGTCCTACGACCCCGTAAGACACAATATGACCCCTAACGACATGATTTGGTGTCTTAAGGGGTCCTATGGTGTCGTTAGGGGTCATATGATGTCCATAGGGGTCATATGGTGTCTTGGGACACCATAGGAACCCTTAAGACACAATATGACACTTTAGGACACAATATGACCCCTTAGAACACAATATGACCCAAAGCGACCCAATATGGCATCATTAGGGGTCATATGGTGTCCTAAGAGGTCATAAGGGTTCGTGGGACACCATATGACCCCTAACGACACCATCGGACCCCTTAAGACACCAAATCATGTCGTTAGGGGTCATATTGTGTCCTAAGGGGTTCTATGGTGTCCCAAGACACCATATGACCCCTATGGACACAATATGACCCCTAACGACACCATAGGACCCCTTAAGACACCAAATCATGTCATTAGGGGTCATATTGTGTCTTACGGGGTCGTAGGACACAATATGACCCCTAACGACATGATTTGGTGTCTTAAGGGGTCTTATGGTGTCCCATGAACCCTTATGACCTCTTAGGACACCATATGACCCCTAATGACACCATATTGGGTCGCTTTGGGTCATATTGTGTCCTAAGGGGTCATATTGTGTCCTAAGGGGTCCTATGGTGTCCCAAGACACCATATGACCCCTTAAGACACCAAATCATGTCGTTAGGGGTCATATGGTGTCCTACGGCCACCCCTAACGACACCATAGGACCCCTTAAGACACCAAATCATGTCGTTAGGGTCATATGGTGTCCTACGAGTCGTAGGACACCATATGACCCTAACGACATGATTTGGTGTCTTAAGGGGTCCTAATGGTGTCGTTAGGGGTCATATGGTGTCCCATGAACCCTTATGAACTCTTAGGACACCATATGACCCCTAATGATACCATATTGGGTCGCTTTGGGTCATATTGTGTCTTAAGGGGTCCTATGGTGTCCCAAAGCACCATATGACCCCTATGGACACCATATGACCCCTAAGGATACCATAGGATGCCTTAAGACACCAAATCATGTCGTTAGGGGTCATATTGTGTCTTACGGGGTCGTAGGACACAATATGACCCCTAACAACATGATTTGGTGTCTTAAGGGGTCCTATGGTGTCCATAGGGGTCATATGGTGTCCCATGAACCCTTATGACCTCTTAGGACACCATATGACCCCTAATGACACCATATTGGGTCGCTTTGGGTCATATTGTGTCGTTAGGGGTCATATTGTGTCTTAAGGGGTCCTATGGTGTCCCAAGGCACCATATCACCCCTATGGACACCATATCACCCCTAACGACACCATAGGACCCCTTAAGACACCAAATCATGTTGTTAGGGGTCATATTATGTCTTATGGGGTCGTAGGACACAATATGACCCCTAACGACATGATTTGGTGTCTTAAGGGGTCCTATGGTGTCGTTAGGGGTCATATGGTGTCCATAGGGGTCATATGGTGTCCCATGAACCCTTATGACCTCTTAGGACACCATATGACCCCCTAATGACATCATATTGGGTCTCTTTGGGTCATATTGTCTCGTTAGGGGTCATATTGTGTCTTAAGAGGTCCTATGGTGTCCCAACACACCATATGACCCCTAACAACACCATAGGACCCCTTAAGACACCAAATCATATCGTTAGGGATCATAGTGTGTCTTACGGAGTTGTAGGACACAATATGACCCCTAACGACATGATTTGGTGTCTTAAGGGGTCCTATGGTGTCGTTAGGGGTCATATGGTGTCCATAGCAGTCATATGGTGTCCCATGAACCCTTATGACCTCTTAGGACACCATATGACCCCTAATGACACCATAATGGGTCGCTTTGGGTCATATTGTGTTGTTAGGGGTCATATTGTGTCTTAAGGGGTCCTATGGTGTCCCAAGACACCATATGATGCCTATGGACACCATATGACCCCTAACGACACCATAGGACCCCTTAAGACACCAAATCATGTCGTTAGGGGTCATATTATGTCCTACGGGGCTATAGGACACAATATGACCCCTAACGACATGATTTGGTGTCTTAAGGGGTCCTATGGTGTCGTTAGGGGTCATATGGTGTCCATAGGGGTCATATGGTATCCCATGAACCCTTATGACCTCTTAGGACACCATATGACCCCTAATGACACCATATTGGGTCGCTTTGGGTTATATTATGTTGTTAGGGGTCATATTGTGTCTTAAGGGGTCCTATGGTGTCCCAAGACACCATATGACCCCTATGGACACCATATAACTCCTAACAACACCATAGGACCCCTTAAGACACCAAATCATAACATTAGGGGTTATATTATGTCTTACGAGTTTGTAGGACACAATATGACCCCTAACGACATGATTTGGTGTCTTAAGGGGTCCGATGGTGTCATTAGGGGTCATATGGTGTCCATAGAGGTCATATGGTTTCCCCAATATCTCTCCTCCTCTCTCTCTCTCTCTCTCTCTCTCTCTCTCTCTCTCTCTCTCTCTCTCTCCTTCTATCCCTCTCTCTAAAATATGACCAATAAAATCTGATATCTAATTTAATTGGATTTCGGATTTCTGCCATGTGGCAGTTTAGTTCATAAATGGTGGCAACGGGAATTTTTTTTTGGGGACCACATATTTTTGTACTAAAATCAGATATCGGATTTTATCGGATATCCGATTTTAGTACTAAAAACCAAGAAAAAAAAGGGTTTGTGGGCCATTCTGTTGATTCCAACGGCGGATAGTCCGGGTCCTATGTTTTTTGTCGACGATCACGGGGTTGCAGACAGCTAGAGACAAATTAGTGCTTTTGAGAGATTCTTAAAGTGAAAACTTACATTTTCAATCACGAAGGAGCATATGTGTGGAGGGAAATGGGGAGTAGTAGTCGTCGGAAGTCTAAACACAAAAGAAAACTTTCAAATGACCAAGTTGAAGTGTATAGAGAAAGAGATAGAGAATGTCATAGGAGGAGAAGACAAGGTATGTTAAATATTGCTAATGTTACTTCAATTGAAGAGGAAATTGAAATTGAAAATGTGCCACAAGTTATTGAAAATGAAAATGTAGATTTTGAAAGTGAAAATATTGAAAATTTTGAAAATGTTGAAAGTGATAATGAAAATACTCAACATGTGGAAAATTTTGACATAGGAGGTGAAAATGTGGAAAACTTTAACATTGAAGGTGGAATTGCCTCACCAAGTGAACCATATGTAACACCTAATTACTTTAGAAATGAAGACCCTCTCATGGATGAAAGACAAATTCCAAATCCAAGACCTTCAAGAACCCCGAAATGGTTATTTGAAATCGATGAGAACATTATTGCGAATCTTGAAGGCAAGAGGTCAACAAGAACCATTCGGTTATGGGCTACAGAAATTTTCAACCAAAATTTAAGCAATAAGACATTGATCGAGCAATGCCAACTCTTTGTTCAATTGCTAAAGATGATAAAGATGAGACCATTGCTAAACAAATTGAAGATTCATATGAACAAGAAGACAGAGAGAAATTCTATTATTGCAAAAAATCTATTTGACGCTCTCAATTCTATTGGAAAGAATACCAAAGAAAGAGATAAGAGAGCCGCTCAAAGAGTGAATACAACCTCCTTAGTAAGCCATCAATTGAGGAAGGCTCGTCAAATGAGACAAACTTGTGTTGATTTTAACATAAACCGTAAAACTTTGGATAGAGCACTTGCACGAAGACAAAGACTTGACGATCCACTTCAACAAGATACATGGGCATTTGGTGGGAGGCTTCCACGTGTTGATAGAAAGTTGACTGACAATGTGAAGGAAGAGATTCAACAATTTTGGCACTCTAATTCTAGAGTGTCACCCAATGTAAAGGACGTTTTGAAATTAAGAATCGGTAACCGAGACCGCACACCGCATCCCAAACATTTCTTGGAATCAAGCCAAACAATGTTGTACAAAAAATTTTGTGAATTACATCCAACTTTGCAAATATCACAAAGGGCCTTTGAATCTTTGAAACCATTTTATTGTAATCCTCTTAAGATTTGCAATACCTGTTGTTGCAAGTACCATGTGGAGTTTTCAATGTACCATGAACTTTTATGTCATATTCATTCTACAATGCATCTAATGAGATGTTGCAGGAGTGTGGTGCAATGCTATTTCCGAGATCATCAAGAGACTTGCAAGATCTATTTTTATGCCCTAGAGATGATGGCTGCTATTTCTATAGAAATGATTGTTTGAATGAGAAGTGCTCAGAATGCGATGGGTTGTCAAAGTTTGTTTCATGTTTTCATGAGGGCAGTGAACACGAGTTTGGAAATAATTATGTTGAGAAAAAAAGATACAAGACGGTGAAATATACTTTGAAGAGTGGAGGTGAAGGTTCTAGATGCGAATTAGTCTCAAGAGAAGTGAGTATTGCTGATTTTATTTTGGATTTTAAGGAAAATATTTTCTACAAGTATGCAAGGCACACCCATAGGTCTCAGTGGTTGGATCAACAGTTCAGGATGTGTAAGAACTCTTTCCCGATTGGCACTATTGTATCGGTGGTTGATTTTGCAGAGAACTATACATTGCAACCACAGAATGAGGTACAGTCTCAGTACTACAATTCAGTCCAGATTGCTATTTTTGTTCACATTACATATAGCCATGCTCTTGATAGTCAGAAGAGGACAGGAAGATAATCAGGGAGTATCATTTTTATATGAGTGATGATAGATCACACTCCTCCAAATATGTGCAACATTCTTTCAAGAATTTTTTTGAGTTCTTGCATGAGAAAGATATTGCAATTGACTGACATATAATATGGTCAGATAACTATACGGGTCAATTCAAGAATGCGCATATGTTTTATTGGTTGAGTAGAATGCATGTGGAGAGGCGTATACCTCATATTTGATGTTTTTTTGAGGCAGGGCATGGGAAGGGAGAGCATGATGGAGCAGTTGCATGTTTGAAGAGAGCTCTATTTAAGGAGAAATTGAGGATTTCAGGTGCAAATTTCTCTGATGCACGTTCTATTGTTGATTGGTGTAGTTTAGCATTGTCACATGGAGGTGCTCTTGATTCAGCAGTGAGCAGATTCTTTTGGTTGGTTGAGGAGGGAACAATGGGAGATAGATTGGATTGTCAAACAATTAAAGATTCTTCAAAGATGCATTCATTTCTCAGCTCAGATGCAAGTACATGGACCATTTGGACATGAGCGTTGGCTTGTTTTTGTCAGAGTTGTCTTCGGTGTGATTGGGATCAGTGCGAGTCAAGTGAGTGGGTTGATACGTGGGTTCCCCACTATCTAACTCCTTTATCTCAAACAATATCCTTATTAAACGATGACATGGAAAGTTCACTTGAGTATGATCGTCTATCAGGTCTTGTACAGCCAGGACATGTTTTTGCAGTTGTTGCACCGCAAGGGAATGAAGAGAAATCAGAATATTGGTTGGCACGATGTGTATAGGGAAAACGAAAGCTAACACAACCAGTGACAGATGATGATGGGTTTACATATCCTACAGGTTCAGTTGTTGTTGTGGGAACTTGGTTGTGAACATACATGATTAGAAAGAATGGCATACCTGCATTTGAAGACTATGAGAGACACAAAACCATTATAATGTATTCACACCTTATTATAGATACAAATGTCAAGTTGTTGAAGCATCAAGCAAAACCGAAGACCAAAGAGCTATGGACAGTGACTACTGTTGATCATGAAGCAATACTAGATACTCTTAAACAAAGAGATGACCCTTCAGGCACACTTGAGTAGTAGGTCTTTAATGGTGCCTTATTTTTTTATCATGCATTTCATTTCAAACAATGATCATTAAACCTTAATGTTCAAGTTTGTTACATGTATATTAAGGATGTGTTCAAAATGCAGGTCTATTGATGAACTTTTTTTTGGCAACACGGTTTTTGCATGCACATAGCGAATACACTCGATATAATTGGAAGGGACGTATTTTTGCAACACGACTTATTATCATGCATTTGATGAGCTTTACAATTTTTGTTATTAGAGAACACTATTTGATAATTTTTTATGATATAATTATCGCATAACCTTTATGCTCGTGAAGGTATTTTTTGATGATATACAACAATATCACATTATGATTTTTGTGTCAACATAGTGGGTTTTGTTGATATAATTTGAAGGGATGTATTTTTATGGTATATAATCCCACCTTTTCATTTATTATCATGCATTTTAGTTGAAGTGATTATCATAGATCCGTTATGTTCATCCATGCATTTTATGTGTAGACTAACAATTCTTAAAAATACAGGTTCATGCTAGATCATTCGTCGTTGACGAGACCCTCTCTTGGTGATGGTACATATTCCTTTGTGCATTAATGAGATTAAATTGTGGGTCTTGTTGTATTTATTATCATGAAGATGATTCAAATGCATGTCGCTAGGACACATCTGCAGTGGATCAAATTGTCATGACAGATGATCTATTGAATCAAACATTTGACATTGATAGTTAGGTAAATAGGTTAATGTTGGGCCTTCAACATCAACACCTACTAGTCAAAGTGGTCATCGAACTTTCACTCAGGTAACCTTGTCTATTTTTATTCATTAATGGTTTATAAAATAAAGTCAGTTAGATTTTGGCAACTGAATAACATTGTTTCATTTTCAGATGCTGACATCAGATGCACCTAATATTCTCTCCACAATGGAGCATGGTGTTCTCTAGCAGTAGCATCTTTGATGCTTTTGATAGTAGTATGAGTCAGATTAGTAAATTTCTAATTTGATACTTCCCACAGGGCTTTGCAACTTCAGATTGTGAGTGTGCCCCTGTTACAAATGAATTGTACTTTAATCGACATAGATGGTCTATGATGGCTTTTTTGTAAGACTATATGGTTTTATTACATATATTGTACTTTAATCAACATATAATAATATCCAAGTGGTGGTTGGCATGAGCTTGAATATGGTAAGTTGTATGCATCTTGAAGTTGAATATGATATGTTGTATACATCTTGAAGTTGAACTTTGATTAGACTTTGTCAACATTTGATGAATCATAAATATCATTTTATTATTAATCTTGTGAGTGTGAGGTGTAGGAATAAATATCAATTACTTTGAAATTCATGGATGGTTGTCCTCATATGATAACCACCAGATGGTTGTGCCTTATGAAGAAAAGCTGAACAGATAATAACTAATTGAGAACATCAATTCAAATCCATAATCTAGAGTATACTAATAACAGATCTTTTTATATTTATTTTTTCTAATAATGAAATAGGTACAACTGTATTGAGATAAAATGAAGCTTTTCTCTCATATGAAGATGTCACATTGGCAAATTGGTCTTTATTATAATACACAAGACATAAGTAAAATCAAAATGCTCTCATCAAATCCTTCCAGATTCTATGTTAACTTGTGACTCATTAGTGTATGCTGGGAGAGGGAAGAGTGTGTGGCTTCAGGGTACAGTTTTGGACTTGAACCATATTGCATAAATCTCAAGGCTTCAACTTGATTATCATTAAAGGTTTCTGATTGTTTACAAAATATCCCTTCATGGATGTCACATGCGTAGAGTATGACCCCGAGCGTTGGATCGAGTGGGGGGAGCAAAGAAGGAGCATGCATAGGGTAATAATGTCTAACTGGACATGTCAAAGCCGATGGTTCATCATCGCGATGAGCAAAACGAGAAATTGGCCACGCGACAACATTCCATTGAGTGAGATTGATGATTTTTTTGCCAACTAAAAAATTGCTGCCCTAATAAAACCGTAGGGCAACTTGAAAACCCGAGATAGGCTTTTGTAGGGACCTCTCTTGTGGAACCATAGGTTCAAATAGATTGTTTGCAGGTGCCACAGATTCTGAGTTAGGGCCCGTCAAAGTTTGAGAATTTTGAGCACTTAGGGCGCTCAAGGGACGACGTCGATAGGGTATGACCCTGAGTGTTCGATCGAGTGGGGGGGCAAAACAGGAGCATGCGTAGGGTAATTATGCCTAACTAGACATGTCGGAGCTGACGATTCATCATCGTGACGAGCAGAACGAGAAATCGGCTATGCGACAACATTCCATTGAGTGAGACTGACGATTTTTTCACCAACCAAAAAATTACTGCCCTAATAAAACCATAGGGTAACTTGAAAAACCAAGATAGGCTTTTGTAGGGACCTCTCTCATGGCACCGCAGGTTCAAACGGATAGTTTGCAGGTGCCACGGATTCCGAGTTAGGGCCCGTCAAAGTTTGACAATTTTGAGCGCTTAGGGCACTCAAGGGACGACGCCGGTAGGGTATGACCCCGAGCGTTCGATCGAGTGGGGGGGCAAAACAAGAGCATGCGTAGGGTAATTATGCCTAACTAGATATGTCAGAGCTGACAATTCATCATCACGACGAGCAGAATGAGAAATCGGCCACGCGACAACATTCCATTGAGTGAGACTAATGATTTTTTCGCCAACCGAAAAATTGCTGCCCTAATAAAACCATAGGGAAACTTGAAAAACCAAGATAGGCTTTTGTAGGGACCTCTCTCATGGCACTGTAGGTTCAAACAGATTGTTTGCAAGTGCCACGGATTTTGAGTTAGGGCCCGTCAAAGTTTGACAATTTTGAGCACTTAGGGCACTCAAGGGACGACACCGGTAGGGTATGACCTCGAGCGTTCGATCGAGTGGGGGGGCAAAACAGGAGCATGCGTAGGGTAATAAGCCTATCTGGACATGTTGGAGCTGACGGTTCATCATCGCGACAAGCAGAACGAGAAATCGGCCACGCGACAACATTCCATTGAGTGAGACTGATGATTTTTTTGCCAACCAAAAAATTGCTGCCCTAATAAAACCGTAGGGCAACTTGAAAAACTGGGATAGGCTTTTGTAGGGACCTCTCTTGTGGTCCCGTAGGTTCAAACAGATTGTCCGCAGGTGCCACTGATTCCGAGTTAGGGCCCATCAAAGTTTGATAATTTTGAGCACTTAGGGCGCTCAAGGGACGACATCGGTAGGGTATGACCCCAAGCGTTAGATCAAGTGGGGGGGCAAAACAGGAGCATACGTAGGGTAAATATGCCTAACTGGACATGTCGAAGCTGACAGTTCGTCATCGCGACGAGCTGAACAAGAAATCGACCATGCGACAACATTCCATTGAGTGAGACTGACGATTTTTTCGCCAACCAAAAAATTGTTGCCCTAATAAAACCGTAGGGCAACTTGAAATATCGAGATAGGCTTTTGTAGAGACTCCTCTCGTGGCACCATAGGTTCAAATGGATCATTCGTAGGTGCCACGAATTCCAAGTTAGGGCCCGTCAAAGTTTGACAATTTTGAGCACTTAGGGCCCTCAAGGGATGACGCCGGTAGGGTATGACCCCGAGCATTCGATCGAGTGGGGGGGCAAAATAGGAGACATGTCGGAGCCGATGGTTCATCATCGTGATGAGCTGAATGAGAAATTGGCCATGTGACAACATTCCATTGAGTGAGACTGACGATTTTTTCACCAACCGAAAAATTGCTGCCCTAATAAAACCGTAGGGAAACTTGAAAAACCGAGATAGGCTTTTGTAGGGACCCCTCTCGTGGCCCCGTAGATTCAAACTGCTAGTTCATAGGTGCCATAGATTCTGAGTTAGGGCCCATACGTGTTTGACAATTTTGAGCACTTAGGGCACTCAAGGGACGACACCGGTAGTGTATGACCCCGAGCATTCAATCGAGTGGGGGGGGCAAAATAGGAGCATGCATAGGGTATTGTTCATTAATGAATTGTATTGTTCATGAATTGTATTGTTCATTGGATGAATTTTATTGTATTGTTGATTAAATGAATTGTATTGTTCATTAAATAAATTGTATTGTATTGTTCATTAAATGAATTATATTGTTTATTATAAAAACAACACTTACGATGAAATGAAATGAATTGTATTGTTCATTACATAGCCATTATTAACCATTGTTAATTATTGGAATGAAGATTAAAGATTTCCATGATAACACCACACACAGATGAGCAACAATTTATATGATCGAATATCAACTTCTGTATATATAAAAATGTCGAATGATTACAAATGTATGTCCATACACAAATATGGCATAAACACCAACTGAAACAAAATGTATGTCTAAATACATGAATGTATGTCCATATACAAAATATACATGCCAACTAGACATGTAAGCATCCCAAAACTATCTATAACATCCTAAGTTGCTGATGGATCATCAAAATCAATCCTCTTCACCGCACTGCTCGGCTTTGAAGGATCCTGCACAAGAAAAACAAACCACAATTAATATGAGTTATATTATATAATTCACATTCGAAAAGTTAACATAAAAATGAACTATTTAATTGAACTATTCATGTTTACCTCATCTTCACGTTTTCTCTTCAGCTTTGCAGGACTCTTGATGTATGTCTTTGGTAGAGGAGGTATGTTTTGAATATTTTGATACACAACCTACATATGTTCAGAAACATGAGATTGATACAAGTTAGCATATAATTGTCACTGATAATAACACATTATATCTACTAATCAAATAATAAAATAAACACACATCTACTTGAGGCATCTCTTCTTCTTCTTCAGGTATACTTGGTGTAGTCATCAAGGATGTGAAGCCAAGAGTTCTCTGTATATATACACAACAAGTATATGAAACTATCAATCTATGTCTAGACATGTATAATCACTATAAGTTATTTAAACTATTCATTCAATCATATTTGCATTCAATTACCTTTCCCTTGTCTCCAACTGCACTACCAGATCCTAGATCACACTGCACCGCACTCGTGTTGCTTGTGCCCTACAAGAGTAAAATAAGATATACATGCAAGTTACTACATAATCTAATTAATACAAATATAAATGATGAGCATGTATGTACAATAAAATACAAACGACTAGGTGCAATAATATATGTACCGTCAAGCTATCGAGGCCAAATGAAATGGCCGACAAGGTGCCCTCCTGAATCTGTCTCAACTCATCCTCGGTCATCAACTATTAAATAGACCATGTAAATAAAAATTAGTACTTAATATTATCTAATTTATAAATATTTAATTAAAATATAACATGAACTGTGAAAACACAAATCTTACCAATACATCATCAATGTATGATGATGGTGCCTCCTCGCCTCTAGCATGTGAGGACTCCCCAGGGTATCCTCCAGTCTGTGCAATAACCTCTGGTGCATCATGCATCTCATACACCTCATAATTTGCACTGTCCACAACAGGATCAACGGGCTGTCCAACTGGACCCAAGCATACATGCCCACACATGACACAACTATGGGGCACGCATATGTGTGGAGCCAAGGATGATGTGTCAGCACCACCCGATGCACCGCTACCATCAAAAGTAGGCTGAGCTACTAATGCAGCCTGAGAAACCAAAAGGCTACTCAAAGAGTGAATAGTCGATATGGTCCGTGAAGCCGCCTCACAAATGATATCAGGATGCTGAACTGCAGGTGGGGGATCAATAGGAGGAGGGGGGACATATGGGCCCTGGACTACTCTGACTGCCCCAAGTCTATTTTGGGGCATACCTAAACCTACACCCTGGAAAGGTTGGATGTCAAACTAGTTCACATGTTTGTGTAAAACAAACTCAGCATACAATTTTTTTATGAAATAGAAGGGCATATCAAGATTGTTATTGGGTGGTTTATCGAAAACCATCCACCAACAATCCTAAAAAAATTTCACAATCCCATCATTTGTGCACCATTTGATAGAAAGTTTTGTTTTTTGGGGATCTACAAACAATGAGGCGATTTCGGCTTTGGATATCTCAAGATCCTTGATATCCTTATACGACAAGCCATCTGCATATTTTTCCTTCATAGAATCTCGCCACAAAAGGGCGGCATCGTGCTCCTCAGTCATGGTTTCCATACTTTTTACGATCGACGTGAGAGGATCAAACAATGGGTTTAGACGAGGGATCCTACGATATACTTCTACAATCCCCCTCAATTCATTCAAATTTTGTGCAATCAAATCTTGAATTGAGGGGGGGTTTGGCAAATGAGGGTTTGGTTGTTGCAGTTGTGGTTGGTCATTGTTTTCATTGTTATCCCCCATTTTTAACCTAATTGAATGTAAACAATTAAATTTAGTTAACAAATTTAAACAATTAGGTATTTGATTTTTAAAAAACCTAGTTTTCATGAAAAAAAACCTAGTTTTCATGAAAAAAAACCTAGTTTTCATGAAAAAAAACCATATTTTCAATGAAAAATCAAATAAACATTCACAAAAAATACAAAAAATGAAAGAAAATGATTCAAAACGACAAAACTTTTACCTCTAAATCTATTTTTTAGCAATTTTTTGTCAAAACACCAGATATCAGATGGAGCAGATATCGGATTTTGATGAATTCACGCGACCCATGAGTTAAAAATGACTCACGGGACTGTCACTGTCGAAATATAAAAGTCTCAGAAAATCGGATATCCGATTTTATCGGATATCTTATTTCAACACTTAAATTATTTTTAAATAACATATATAATATAATAATATATTATATAATATATTATTATATTATATAATACGTATTGTATTATATTATATATATTATATATTATATATAATATAATATAATATTATATATAATATTATATATAATATAATATAATATAATATTATAATATAATATATAATATAATATTATATTATATATAATATAATATTATATTATATTATATATAATACAATATTATATAATATATAATATAATATAATATTATATTATATAATATAATATTATGTTATATTATATATTATATAATATTGTATTATATTATAATATAATATTATATTATATTATAAAATATAATATAATACAATATTATATAATATATAATATAATTTAATATTATATTATATAATATAATATTATATTATATTATATCATATATAATATTGTATTATATAATACGTAACATATAATATATTTTTTAAATTAAAATTACAAATAAAAATCGGATATCAGATAAAATCCGATATCCAATTTTATCGAATATCCAATTTGCATAGGTAATTACCAGGCCAAGGTGTACTGACACCTAGGCCAAGCAAAAAGTCAACACGGATTTTCGCGTTTTTAGGTGAGTGAGGAAGGCTATTTTTTACACATCACCACTTTTTGGCCCCCCTTGATCCTACACTAACCCAATATGTTCTCATTCTTAAAGGACTGTGATTGCATTCAAATTCAATTTTGCACTTCAATCATCAGAAGGTGTTCGAGGGGGCCTTATTAATTCAAATCAAGAACTTCCTTACAAAATCCATGTTGTACACATTCTACAATTATTTCATGGGATGGCATTATCTTCAACGCATTATATGAAATAGCTCACATCCCTTGTCTTCCCATCCACATTTTTCTTTTTAGTAAAGCATTCTCAACTGTAGTATATTATTCTACATGTCTTGATGTCTACACCCTGATCCAAAACTCCAATTCTAGCACACGTAGGGATAGGATACTGGCAAAGGTTTTTGCATGCAGTTTTATATTTGTCTATTTTATTTGTTTGAAATTTTCTATAGCCTTTTCAACAAATCCATCTTCTGCATATTTTGTAAGCATTGCATTTCATGAGGTCACATTCCATTGAGGCATTCTTTCAAACAGTTCCAGCGACTTGTCTCTGCTCCACCTTTCCTTGATGCATTATGTAAAACAAATTACACTATGATGAACATGTAAAGCTGAGATGGCATAGGCTGTGGACTGAGTTTTGCCCATGCCACTGTCATCTATTTGAAATATTCTAGAGGCCTTTCAACAAATCCAATGACATATATTAGAAGTACCCTGCTATCTCTAGAAAGAAAGAGAAGAGAAAGGACCATAAACCGGTTGAAGTCCTTTCAATCTATTGAAGGATCGGTATCACACCTTTCCTATTCCATTGGTGATTTTATCATTGAGATAAACCTAACCGAATACATACACCACATATTTCTGGGAATAACACCTGATGGCCTCGAGTCGCCCCGGGCTAGCATCTCTGCTACAAGTGGAAGCCCCCGAATCATGGCCCGGTACTCCGAGGGTCTTATCTGCCATTATTCGAGGGGCCTGGGCCACATACTCGTTGTTGTCTCCCCCTTCCAACCGGCTACTAACTATCATCATAGCTTAGGTCATCAATCCTCGAATCCAAGTGTCGGGTTCGATCATTCAGTCAAATGTCTGCGATTCCACATTTGCATTTCCAATCAAATTATCTGATAGAAGTCCCAACTTCTATAATGCTTTGGTGATATTCATATATTGTTTTAAAACTCCAATCTACATACACACGTGGGCAAGAAAAGTTGGCAAGAGATACAAAATTTAACTTCAATGCCTAAAATTTCATTTGTTCGAAGGTTTCCAAAGCAGTATCAATGAATTCTTTTGGTAAACATCTGCACCATAATTGTGTTTCATCGGACACCATCTAAACAGTCCACATCACAATCATAAAAAAAAAACATCTGCATTGTGATGAGAAATAGATACCATTGTAGAAGGTAAACTTGGTTATCCTTTCATCACCATTTATCATTGTATTAAACTCATTAAAACCACAATAAATCCACATATCGTGATAGTTTGAAGACATTCAATTATGATTATTGAGCAAAGATGGAATAAAACTGTAATTGCCACGACAAAACTCCCATATTATGTGAATTTTAACCAAAAACATACGACATTTTGTCCACTTCAAAATCTATTTTGTGGATATCTTGCAATCATCACGTTTCATGAGACCACATTTCTGCAATATGCCATGAGATAACATTTCTTTAAGGAATTCTGTCAAACTGTTCACGTGCATTGTATGTGCATTATCTATGCCTCCATGTTCTGCATACCAATCATTCCAAGCAGCTGCAACTCCACGCCTGACAGAGTTCTTTGATCCTCTGTGCTATGATGAATATCGTGGCAGATTTACTCAACCTCAGCTAAAGGCATTCTTTCAGGGTGTAATACTATGGTGGTCGAGTCAAAACTTCCACATTCTACATTATCTCAACCACGATTTGCATGCTTGGGTTACTATGTAATTTTGTCAAATAAATTGCATGCTATACATCATTCCCTGAGATGACAATTCATTGAGGCATTCTGAGAAATAGTTCGCATCTTATCTATGCCTTCCACATTTCGCATCCGTATTCACATTTCAAGCATGTCCATGCTCCCTTATCTAAGGTTTATCAAACATGTCGATGCATTGTTTACTCTTATCCATTCTGCAAACATAGCGGCCAGGGCTGTTAGAACATATCCATTATACTTTGGTACATGTTGACATCCCTTCCAGAACTTCCATTCCAGGAAAGGCAAAGAGAATGTTGACGTAGTTTGCAGAGTTTGGCTCTTATAAACAAATGGCCGCATTTACTTGAAAATTTCTTAAGATCCCTCATCAAATCCATTTGGTGCATATGGTGTTATCTTTAGTGCATTGATAACCTGCTACTTCAACCTCTCTTTTCTTTTGTTTTTTAAAACTCTTATTCAAAAAGGTTAAGAATGCTCACTTTTTGAGCATTTCTAACCTTGTTTGACAAAGTGGGACCCGCAAGGTTAAGATATGAGGTTAGAAATACTCAAAAAGTGAGCATTTCTAACCTTTTGTGAAAGGTTAGAAATATGGGTTAGAAATGCTCAAAAAGTGAGCTTTTCTAACTTTCTTGACAAAAGGTTAAGAAATGAGGTTAAGAATGCTCATTTTTTGAGCATTTCTAACCCACGCTTCAACGAGCTATCCTTTACACCTTGGAAACCATTTTTAATTGAGAATGAATAAAGGAAGAATGCCACCGATGACTGAAGATGATTTTCTTATCACAAATGACCAAACATAATGAAATAATTTAAAATATTAAATTATCATTTGAGAAATAATTTAAATATTTTAAATATATCACTTTGGCTGGAGAAAAATGGCATAACTTTCAAATGGTAGGGAGTTAGGTCCTGAAATTCGAAACACACGTCAATGGTAGGGAAATAGATCCACACAATTATTTACACCTCATGATGAAGCCTTAAATGAGATATTTTAATCATTTGGGAGCAACAGACACCAAATGATTGAAAGTTTAAAATATGACAAAGTATGAACTAGGTTCAGGTGAATGTTGGCCACACGTTATAAAATGACGTTTAGATCCTGATTGTCAAGCAATTTCCCTCAATTTGTGGCAATTCTCAAAATTCTTCCATTTTTCGGATTTTGACTAGCAATGACCTTGGACAACGGGTTCATTACTTACGCATAAACACTCATTGGACCTTTACTCGACACTGAGACTGATTTGAAGTTCAAATTTTAGGTAGGCCAAATATTGGGGCAACACACTTCATATGAGATTTGGTGCAGAAGAAGGATGTTGAATTGAAGCACATCAACACCCAGGATCAGTTAGCAGATATATTCACTAAGGTGGTTGCAAAAGCTCAATTTTTGATACTACGAGATAAGATAGTAAGCTCGCTTAGCATCAAGGGGGAGTATGTGGAGAACTAATGCTATTCACGCATGCAACTACATGCATCGCCATTATTCTTAGAATTCAGCGTAAAAAACTATCATGCACTCCCATACAGTTTTTTTAGTTTTTGCATGAGATTCATTAAGCTAAATATAGGAAGATTCGAATAGTTTTATTTTTAGATTAGTTAATATTTGTCTTTAGTAAATAAAGCATGTTGTGCATGCACTTATTGTATTCTTAATTTAGGGAGTAGTTTGTTTTTAGTTTGAGAGACTCAGTAGCTTTCCATGCAATGCTGGGAATACATTTAGAACTGCAGTTATTATTAATTCTTCTAGGCTGCAAATTCTTTATATACATAGTCTCTATGTAATTTCTAATTATGCTGCAATAAAAGAAATTGGTGTGTGCAATTCCAAAAACAGGGAACTTTGTTTTTTTATTCTTAGTTGTGATTTCTTTTTGCAATTTATTCTTTTGTTGTTATTGTTTGCTCTCTCTCTATTATTATTTTTGTTAATCAGTTGGTTCAGAGAGGATAGGTCAGGTTCAAAATTCTACAGATATAAACTATTCATTGAAAATATTTGTAGGTTTTTTTCAAGTACTTGAGTAGATCTAGTCAAATTTGTAAAAACTGACCTAGTATTTGCTTAAATCTTCAGTCAATCAAGTGTTTTTTTCGCTGCATCTTCTTGGTTTTCATTGAAATTTGGCAACTATGATCTATGCAATCTGTTTGTGGGTTCAAATTCACTTATATCTGTAGTGATCTCGCTAATATTTGCAAAGCTCATCAAGTATTTGCTCTGGATCTACAAAGGCATCGAATATTTTCAGATATTTGCTGTTTTGGTCACCTTTGGCACTTAGTTTGGCATGATTTTCTGTTATAAGACTCTGACCTGCAAGTTTTGATGTCTTTTGTCAATAGGTTTTGCCTGTTAATCACTGGATTTTTTGGCGTGTTATTTGTTGGCTCATTTTTTGCACATCAACTTCAAATTGTGACTTGGAGAAGTGGTTTGGCATCCATTCATTCTAATTTGGCAGATCCACTCCAGAATTTAACTTCACTTTGCTTTGTAATTTGGAATTATATTCGAAATCTACAAAGTCGATAAGCATCTGTAAATTTGTTGCAATCCATTTGCAAATCTCTGCTAAATATTCACCTCTGTTAAGAGCACAAATTCGCCTCTATTTATAGCTTAAATTATTTGTGACATAATTTTGGCGCCTAATTTGCTTCTTTCGACCTGCATTGAGGTGTTCTATCTCTACATGGAGGCGTTTTATATGTGACTGGCATTTGTTGTGGCACTCCATTCTAGCAGCTTGCCTTCTCCATTTGAGCACTTCGACCTCAGTTTGGGTACAAATTCCTTTGACAGAGTCAACTTCGCAGTTTTTTTTGGCAGAGCGATCTTTGTTGTCCTTAGTGTGGCGACCTCAAAAAAAAAAAAAGATTGGTCGATAAACGGCAAACCTTTAGATTTCATATTATATAGAAAATGAACAAGATTACAATAGTAATAGCAGAATTTCAATCTGTCATTAACAGTCCTTTTTTTTTCAAGTAAGATAATTCAAAAGTAAATATTCAACTTAGAATCAGCCCTTAGGGTCGATGAGCCGAAACTTTCTAGCAGGTCTCTTGTCCTAACAACTTCACATTAATTCATACATACATATTAAGAACTAAAACGAGTATATCAAAACAGCAGAGAAAAATTGAAAATTTTAAGCCTCATTTCACCAACTCCAACCCTAGGCAGAAGAGCCCAGATTGGAGTAGGGCTGACCTCTCCTCAGACCACGACCTCAACCTCGCGGCCAACCCCTTCCTCTTCCTCGAACACCAACCTGACCTCGACCATGGCTCCCTTGTGGTGCATCTTGTTCTTCTCCACTTGCAGGTGGACAATCATGCTCTTCTTTTGTTTTGAGGATGTCATTTATGATGGCGAAGTCTCTAAATTCGTCCTCTCTATCTTGATTTTTCAAGTTCATATGACAGAAACTTTCATTTGAGGTACCTGAATGCAATTTCCACATAATCCCTATGCCGCATTAGAGCAGGGAATTTAAGATTAAGAAGGAAAGGATAGAAATTAATGGTTTCTCTCGACTCTGTGAGAAGGGCCATATCCCTAGGTCATGGCAAACAAATTCCATGAAGAGCATGTTTGAGGACTGTTTCCAGACAAACCAATACATCTTCATCAAACAAATGAGAGGCCAATGCCTTCACATTTGCCTTCGGGACATGATTGTCAAGCAGCGATGCCACAAATCTTGAAGAGATGTGAGGTTTATCCCTTGGATATTCATTTCCATCCAAATGACCTTGGCCCAGATTTAATTTGACCACCAAGATTACCATCGATTTAGAATTGTGGAGAAGTCTTTTAAGCCTTCAGAAATTTCTTTGAAGGAAACTTGACAGTTCGAGCAAGCTAAAGATACAAGAGTATCCGCCCCAAAACAAGAGATAGGGTCTAGAAACGCCCTCACTATAAAGCCAAAAGAACCATTGTTACAATGAAGAAAAAAAGGAAAACTCACTCTCCCACAAACTAAAACCAATGACCAAGATTGGGAAAACACAACTTAAATGAGAGTAAAAAACTTTATAATAGTCGAGCTCAAAAAAGTGCCTTTACAAGGATGCCTCTCATAAATGACTGCAACTGGTAACCTCTCTCCAACCTACCATTTTTATGAAACATGCCTTGAATAATTAAGCAATGGGAGAAAGGGTGGTGCTAATATACTCTCTCGAAATTTAGATTAGAAAAATCCTTGGCTCCTCTAAAGTGGAAAATTGGATCCTAATGACTCCCCACCTAGGAGAGAGAAACGAAGCCAATAGGATGATTTTCACTTGGAAGGAACTTTACATTCAAAAGAGGGATTGAATCCACTAGATCCAAATCCGAGGGAAACAAGGATGTGAATTCTGAGTGGATTGCAAGTGGTTGAAGTGTGATTTACCCTCTTTTGTAAATGAGAAATTTGACTTGTTGACTATGTGGAAATGAGAGGGAAAATGAGAGAAATGAGGAGCTACCGATTCCAGATCGCATTGTAACATCGGATTTGAGCTAATTAGACTGATGTGGATCTGCCCTACGAATTTGGAGAAAAGTCATCAAGACCGTGGCGGGAATGTACATGGTCCGCCACAAAATCTATGAAATGAAAAGGGTTCCTCTATCTTTGTAAATGAAGCCCAAACCTGCAATTACAGTTGTGCACCTGCAACCTACACACATAAAAGAGAAAAAAGGGGGGTTGTGGATAGGTGTTTGCCTCAGTCAAATCCCAGTTGAGGAATCAACCTAGAAAGAAAGTAATTGCAAATGCTTGAATATAAATAATGGAGATGTATACCTTGTAGATCTACAACTTGCTGATGATGATTGCTTTGCTTCTTAAATGTAATCACAAATGCTTATGGAATAGCATGCAACATGACAAAACCCTAACACACACACATGCTTGCAAAATGAATGTTGTAGAGTTGCCCCACTAGATGAATGAAGAAGAATTGAATGCTAGAATGCTTGATAATGACTTTGAGATCTTGTATCTTCTCCTTGTGCTCTCTATCTCTTATCCTCTATCATCTGTCTATGTGCTCTCCATCCATCCTTGAATGAGGGTATTGAATTCCCTTTTATACATGCCTTAAGGATTAACTTTCAACCGCTGAAGGCTGACAAAGAGGAATAACAAACCCCGAAGACCAAAAGTGCATAGTAGATCAGGAAACCCACACATAGGACCACCCTAGGAGGTGGGGATAGGGGCACCATGCCCCTATCCTGCCCTATTTTGGGGCCTAGACAGGGTCTAGAGTAGATACAAGACATGAAGGAGAAAGAGTGAAGGGTTTGGAAATGTAGAAATAGGTCCCGATTAAGGAAGAAGATGTCGTCGCCAAGGTGAGGACCCCAAATGTGGTTAAAATTGTAGGGGTCACAATTTTATGACACTACAGCTCCGTACCACGATGTCAGTCGAAACTCTCCAAACAATAAAATCAGTTATCTTTCTAGATTTCAAGAAGATTTGTTAGATTACAAGGATATCATCAAGACACCTCGAATCACACCATTTCTAGACTATTTAATGATATCTGACAATAAGTATCACCAAATTTGAAACGATTTTCATTATTTTTGGCAAATTTTCTCTAAAAAAATTTAGCGAGTTTATCATTAGAATTGGCAAGAATTGTCAATGAAAGAAACTATGAATTGGCGATGAAGTGACATCAGCATCCAACTCAGTCACTAAGGCTAGTCCCATGCAAAGGTGAGTTGGTAGCATATTAATGAATGTTGACTGTCATTGAAAGGCCTTAACGGAACAATACATTCGAATTTTAAAATTTTAATATCCTTTCAAAAGAGAGGCACACGAAATCAATAAAAAGGGTTGAATTGATGGTTGTCATTAATGCATACCCAAGAATGTCCAAACATGAACTTTGAATTCAATGGAAATATTCATACCAAGAATTTTGATCTCCAAAAAGGTGTTGATGAGAAAGAGAAAGAAATACTTTAAAATGCAAGAACCCATCATTAGAAAGATTTTCCTAAATAATATTCAACTTAGGTTTGACGATTGGACTCCCTCTTAGGAAGAGAGAACACCCATAATTCAACTAGAAATTGAGCAACACTGCCATGATGGTAGTATGACTCTCTGTTTGAATCATTGAATCCATAAGCATATAAATCTTCGACCCACCATCTAAGATTAGTCCCAATCGACTCCGCCTTAGAGAGCATCTGCATCCATCGTTAAAAAATTCAAAATTGACAATAGGACCGCTTGTGAGGAGAATAGAGCATGCAACATTCCACTGGCAATTGAGTAATGTTTCCTTTATGGTTATAAACCAAAAAACTAGTATGGCTCTCTATTTGAATCATTGGATCCCTTAAACATATAAACCTTTAGCCCACCGACTGATATCAATCCCTTTTGACATTGCTTTAGAGAGTGCATCTGCATCTGTATTGGCTTCACTCTAGATATGTTCACAAGAAAAAATATAAAACATAGACAAAGATGTTAAGATTTTTTCGAGCAGTGCTTGCAATCTCCAATTAGGGGAATTTGTTGATCTTAATGCATTGATAGAAATTGCAGAGTCCCCTTCAACTTCTAAGCTCTTAATTCCTCTTCTGGAGCATTCCATGAGACCCAGCAAGAGAACTTTAAATTTTGCAATGTTGTTAGTATTTGGAGGGATATAAATAACCAATTTACATGTGATTACTCCTTTATGATCTCTGACGATACATCTAATTCCAAAAGCACTTGGGTTACATTTGGAAGCCCCGTCAAAATTTAGTTTTAGTCAACCAACCCTAGGAGGGACCCAAACTGCACTTTCTCTATCAAGGTTCTTTTTCGTATAAATGGAGGGATTTTTATGCCATTCCATCTAAACCTAACTCTACCATCCCAGACAATGAATTCTTTCTTTAAATTAGGATTGAGAGCTAGTTTGCAATTAATATTCTCAACAATTGAAGCTTCAAAAGAGGAACAAACTGATTTTATCTTCCTCGCTTTGTTGTCAAAGAGTCTCCTATTTCGCTCTTTCCAAATCTCCCATATAAGACAAGAAGGAGAGGTTTCCCATAGAGAACTTAGAATACTATCTTTAGGTCTTATTAGACACCCTTGAAAAAGTGAGACTATCATTTGGTAGAGTCACAATTCAATTCCAAGTTTAGCACACATCCATCTCCAACACCTAGCTAAAAAAGGGGCAATTTAGAAGAAGATGATTCGTTATTTCCTCTTGGGCTTTGCATAGTATGTATTTAGATCCATACCCTCAAAACCCATCATCCTAAATTTCTCCACTATGAGGATTTTCTTTTTGTTGCTAACCATGCAAAAATACTAGCTTTAGGAATGACAATACTGCTCTAGAAGAAATTTTGGGAAATTCCTAGATCATTGGGGGCAACTTGGTTGGAAAAAATATTATATCCTTCCTTAGTATTGGATTGACCAAAATTTGAAGGGGTCCATATAAGAGAGTCTTCTCCATCTCTGATAACCAGCTACCTATCTTTTATTTTCTCAAAAAGCTGATCTAATTCATTGGAAGGGAGGGGGAGACCTTCCAATTTCTTCCAGAACCATCCAAATAATGAATTCTCCCTTGAAATGTCTACATAATCCTTAACATAAATTCCTCAATTTTGTCTTAGCCAATCTCTTGTGGTCTGGACAAAATTAGGCTATCTAGGCTTGGATATCCCCCCGAGAGTCTTCCCAGAATAAGCATGACGACCCATCATGGACATCCCAAGAGACATAATCCGCTACTAAGTTCATGCACCTTAGTATTAAATTCCATATTCTAGATCCTTTTGGACGATTACTAACTCTCAAGAAGTTTAGAGGCTCTCCATTTGCAATATATTTGGTTTGCATCAATCTTACCCATCTTTCTTTGGGATCCTTTAACATTTTCCAAACTAGTTTGGCCCCCAAAGCCTGATTTTGGATCTGCTAATTGTGAATTCCTAGCCCTCTTAAAGACTTAGGCTTACAGATTTTATCCCATGCAATTAATGCAATTCTATGCTTTTCCTCTGTGTTCTGCCAAAAGAAGTTTCTCATTTTTTGAATGATAAAAGAGTTCATCCCTACAGTGAGTGCTAAGAATGACATAAGATAAATAGGAAGGGCTGAAATTACTGCTTGAAACATTATCAATCTATCAACCCATGAATGCCACTTACCTTTCCATGAATTAACGTTATGTTCCATTTTGATCTTCAAAGGATCCCATAGATTTGAGCTCCTCAAACCTCTATCAATAGGAATACCTAGGTAAATGCAAGGCAAAGTACTTTTCTCGCAGTTTAAGGTTTTTGGATTTGTATTGATTGGTAAAATTGACAGTTCAAATTGGGCGAAATCTCTTGGTTGAACTAGATTGGGGCAAAGCTTGGTGTTTTGGGTCCACTAATCCAAATTTGGATTTTCCAGTAATTCACTATAATTGACCTTTGGGAATTAACATAGTTGCCTTGGGAGTCATTAGGCAAAAATTCATTCTTGATTTTGCTTGACTTTGTATGCATTGAATTTTCTTTTCTTTGTATGCATTTACCTTGACATTTGGAGGACCATAATTTTATCCAAGAGGAACACTCTGAAATGTTGAATTTCCTAATGCCATTTCTCCTTTATCATTCCCCTTTCAACTTGCAAACATAATTCTGTGTAATTTTGCAATTTTTAAAAAAATATTTTTGTAATTATAAAGTTCAAAATTGTAAGGGCATCTCTAATTGAAAATCAAGAGGCTAGTTTTGTGGTTGTAATCATGTCTCCTAATATATGAAAATTTAAATGTGATTACTATGGGAAGAAATCATACAATGAATGATTGTAGCTTACAAAGACAACTTGGATGATTCAAAACTTCTTTATGAACTTCATCACTTGCAACAAATTTGCATTACAAATGGCATATGTTTGTCTAGTTCTTCTAAACCAACATCACTAGAATCATTTGTAGTTGAGGATACTCCTCCATCTCCTATTTCTTCTCTATAGCTTAGAGTGGTTTGTTGTCACAAGATTTTCATCTTCTTCTATAGATAGCTCATTGGACACATTTCTAACATACAAGGCATATTTTTGTTTGTAGAGTCTCACATTGTAGACTTGGAGGACACCATTAATTAGATGCATATCCTTTTTACTGAAAACTCATATGGATTTTCATCATCTTCTTTCAATGTTATGGTCACATCTTTAGACCCTCTTGTTTCATCTCTACATCATCCTTTGTCACCATGTGACATTGGTGTGGATATATTTAAGTAGTATTTGGAGGGGCCCTCATTGTCTTTGAGCTATAATCTACATTGTCTTCATCATATTCTAGATTTCCATCTTCACCATTATGACCTAGAATAATTAATTTGACTATGATACCATTGGACAACAACATGGAGACACTTGAGGAAAGTTCAGAGGCTTCCTTCATCTTGAATTTTCCTTTTGCATATTCCTTTTAAGAATAGGAATATAAGTTTCATATACAAGTTCTATACCACTATTTCTTCCTGAGAGGAGGAATGTTGTTTCGCAGGCTTTGATCATCTTTGACATTCATTGTATGGAATCTACCATCACTGAGAGATTTCACATTAAGGGGTATTGCATGGTCTCTCTCCTTCTTCTTTCATATGTGAAGGATTTTTTCCTTGTATGGGGTTTTATACTTCTCATACATTAGAGAGCTTATTTTCCCTTGTTTAGTGGGGAGTTTTTCTTAGCAATGTTTTCTCTACTTTATAAAGTGCATTGAACTTGGGTACTTGATTAGGTTTTGACATTGACTCACTCGTTTTCCCCACCTAAGATATGCTTGAGGGGAGTGATGGTGTGAAATCATCCATAGATGCTTAGGTGATCGTGACCCACTCTTTGTCTTGCCTAAGCTATGCTTAACATGGGGTGTTGGTGTGCAATAATGCTTAGGTGCCTAGGTGGCCAGCCAATGTGGTAAGTTAGGTACGGTGGTAGGCAGGATAGTTTTTCTTTATATACCTCCACTCTTCTCCTATCATGTACTCATCTCACTTAATGCATCAATTTTCATTTTACTTTGCATTTCTCTCTATTTGTTGTTTCTATTTGCCTAGTGCTCCTAGTTACATCTCACAGGGTTTGGAGAACCCTCGGAGATTGGTTAAAGGCTATAAATTATGAAACTCAATCCGACTCTATATCATTATAGGGAGCATGATATGGTCACAATAGTGAATGGCGTAACACCTAAAATCTTTCTCTAGTTTTTTTTGTTTTTTTTGTTTTTTTTTTTGTTTTTTTGTTTTTTTTTTAATTAATTAATTTAAATCCTAGGCCATGTCAAAAATGGGAAAAACAACTTTTTTATTCTTTCAGTTACATTGTTCCAGGTAACTGAATTGCATTTATCATTTTGGCATGTGAAGCCAATTCCTATCCTAAGTAATAATTTTATCAATTTAGTATAATTAAAACTTGATTGAGATACATATGACTCTACTTAGAGCTAGTGATGGTGTTTTGAATAATATATAAGCTCTTCTCAACCATAGTTTAGGACTCTATAATGTGAATTTGCTTATGCCATGGATATCATAATCCATGAGTTGTGTACACCTAATAAACTTGAGGAATATTTATATATTTAAAAATGATTTCCTTGAACTTAAATCCACCTTTTCACTCTTTTGATCAATGTATATATTTAAATAATTAGTGTAGACATCTAAAAATGGTCAACGCTTGCGGAGTCATACTTTAACATTTGTGCATTGCCTTATTTTAGGGTTCTTGCATCGCATTAACATTTCTTCTATGTTGCGCACTTGGTCTTTATCATTTGCAAGCATCGAGTCCTTCTTCTGCATTCCTCATTTTTTTATTGCTTTCGAATTAGGTCTTGTCGATAGCAATCTTCAGTCATGATTTTGGTCGATCTTTGTCCTTGTCAATCTTGTCATATTGCGATCGATTTGTCATCGATCCTTGTCCTTTTCAATCATGTCAATTCGGTCAATTTGTCATTGATTTTTGTCAACCAATCTCAATCAAATCATTTATCAACATTGGTCCTTTGTCAGTCAGAATCATGATCAAATCGACCCTACATTAATTATCTTTTGTCAAGACCTAATTGTCATCCTTGCTTTTCTAATTCATCTTCTAGGGTTTCATGATTTAATCATTTAACCTTGTTTGTCATTTCTCCCTCTAGGATTAATAAATTATTTATTTATCCTAAGTCTTCTTGTCACAATTAAATATTTATTTAATTGGCTAACTTATTCCTCTTTTTGTGAATTAATTAATAAATGACAAATTATTAATTAACTTACCTAATTTTCTAAATTTCCTAATTCCTAATTTCCTAATTTCTATTTCATCTAATTTAAATTCTCTCCTATTTTTCTCCTAATTTCATGGGAATGACATAGCAAATTTGTCATAATTTGTCATAATTGACAATCAATCAATTTTGACATAGAAATTTGTCATAATTTTGTCACGAATTATCAATCAATCAATCTTGCATAGAAAGTGCATAATTTATCATAAATTGTCATAATTGACATTTTTGATTTGCAATTTCCATTTGAATGGAATCATGCCAATTTGATCTTTTTCTCCAATTTCTCTATAAATTGGATGAATTTCTTCAATCAAACTAATCAAATTATCGAATTTCTAATCCTTTGTCAAATCAATCACGCTTCGAGTATTCTTGCGCCATATCTTGTCTACTTGCTTTCATCTCATGTGTATGCACTTGAAGGTGAGATCCACAAACAAAGGCTATTTGGAAAAGAAAGAAGGACAATAGAGCCACATGAAGGAGACATTCAGATCTATATTTGGTTTGCTTGGTTTTTAGTTTTGAATGTTTTATTTTCATGTCTTTATTGAGTGTGTTTAGGATTGATCATTGCATTTTAGTTTTCGTGATTCAGCTAGATTAGTTTTGATATGCTTTGATGATTTCCACATTTCCTATCTACATTAATTGGTGAACCCGACGTGAACATGCTTGGATCTAATAGTTTTTTGAATGTTTTGTGAAGTTGCAGATTTTTTTGTGGAGAAATTGCAGATTTTTCTTCTAAAAAAAAACAGTCATAATCAATTGATCACGTAAAAAATTTCATGTAGAATTAAAATAAACGATTTCTGGATATACTAGATCACATTTTTACCTTTCCAGATCATTTTACAGTTTGTGATTTGGATAAATATTGAGGAAGCTATGAAATTTTTAATTATGTTGTTGTAAATGGTCAAAATTTTCAAAAAAGAAAATCATGCAACCTTCATCTAGATTAATTTAGCATGGCAAATTAATCATGCATTCATGCAAATTTTATCTAAATTAATCTAGGGTGGTAAATTTGATAAATTTCACATAGATTAATCTAAGAGGACAAAGAATCACAACTTTTATGGATTAATTTTGATGGTGATTCATTTCTCTTGATTCTTTAACATTGTTGGTAGCTTTGTGGCGAAACGCTTGACAAAGAATTATTTCACAAACTACTAATGAATTGTTTGCAAGTTCGCTAGTCAAAGACCAGACAAATCAAACTCCTAACTTAGTGATTTTGCAGGTTGCCTTATATTCCAACCAAACTTTGTGTTTGTGATTTTTAATTAGGCACCTAGTATGTTTGCTAAGTAGGATGGAATGAACATGTGTTCACTTTGCTTATCGAGTTTGACATTGGAGTAGGAGAGTATGCTCTCATCCTTCTTAGGGTGATCAGAAATCTAGACCTTCGATACCATTCTCATGTTTTGGATTGTTTGTCACCTTTAGAGGGTCTGCCTTCCCGACCATTTACTTTTGCAAGCAAGTGACAATCGTAAGAAGGGAACGACCCAAAGTGAGTACAGCTAGAGTACCTTGGCATTCTAACTCACTATAAACAAATACCTGATGAGCGAAAGCTTTGAAGGAAGGGTTACGTTGGAATTGTAGTTACTTGGGAAGTGATGACCCTTGAACTCTTTCTCATATCAACATCTAAGTAGGGCCTCATGGTCTAAATCGTGCTTGCGCGACTACATTTGTTTGGTATCTTGGTGGGCTTAATGTCTCAATCACGCTTGCGTGACATCAAGGAGTAACGCTTAACAGAAATCCTTACTAAACACCTTGTATTTAGAGGCCAAAAATCCTTCTAGTTGCTTGAGAAGGACAAGTTCGGATACTTGGAAGAGATACTAAGTTTGCCATGGGGAGATTTCCATGGGGACTGATGCTTGGCTACCCTGAGAAGTGAGTGTCGTGGAGGGGAGCCCATGGGGTCAAGCATCTATGTATTCTCCTTGAATCCCATAATGAGTCTACCTCTCAGGTACCTAATGTCCTCGCCTACCATAAGAAATGTGGGAATGAGAATGATTGTCTTGAGTCTAAGTTGAAATATCTTGTATTCGTTGCTTGTCAAAAGTTGAATTGTATCTCATCTCAAAAACAAGGCAAATTGATTCAAAACAAGGTTAAGCACAAGAAGATTTCATCCAACAAAATTCAACACACCTTCAAACATGGTTGTCAAATATTTTTCAAAATCTTGTCTCAACATTCATGTCACTTAGATTTAGGTTCATCCTAGGTTTGCATTTTGCAAGTTCATTGTCAAGGTTAAGTTTCATCTAAGTCATACTCCTTTGCATATCAATAAGGGTCATCCATTTTGCATGTGTCCTCTTGCATTAGAGTAATACCATTGTCATACATTCATATTTGCAATACCCTAGGTCTCTTCATTAAGCTTAGGTCATTATCATATCATATTAGGGTCACTTGCATAGTAATTGTCTCTTTGCATATAGTGTCAAAGCTAGGTTTTGTCATACTTGAGTAATCCAAATCTTTGATCAACCCTAAGTCATTGTTAAGAAGTCTAGACCTTATCAACCTTTTTTTCTTTTGTCATCAATGTCATTTCGTCAAACCTAGCTTAGTATCCAAGCATATAGGGGAGACATTGTCACTTTGTCCTTTGTCACTTGGTCCTTTTGTCCTTTGAGGTCTAGACATCATTTCAATTTCCTAAAGGTCTCTTTTAGATTTGCATTCAAAAGTTTGTCAAAATCTTCAAAAATAACCAAAAACACAGATTGAATTCTTGCCATAGACTGCATTTTCATCTATTTAGTTTGCATTCAGTTGCATATCATATATTATCTTTGAAAATTTTCAAAAAAAAAAAAAATATTGCATTTGCATAAGTGACATGCCTGTTGAGACAAGGTCAAAATCTAAGAAGATGGGTGAACCAACGTATCAACCCATGGACAACATAGCAAATTCACAGTTTCAAACTAGCCAAACAGTACAAATTGAAGGTTCATCAAACACATCATTACCACCATATGGAATGGTTCAACTTGGACCACCTCCATTATATGAACCAGTATTTGTACCCATGAAGCCAGGACATGGGAGTGTTCCACCAACACCAAGAGAAAATGCACCTTTCAATTGGAATCAACCAAACCTGCAACATGACATTCAAACTCAAACATTACTTGAGGAACAAACTCTTTCACAAGGATTTGGTTCAGATCAAGGAATTCAACAAGAAATGAATCCAAATGTCCAACTAGATTCTTCATCAGATTCTTATGCTTCCGATGATGTTGACATGTTCCTTCACGATCCAAAGTTAATAAAAAAGATGGATAAATTCTTGAACAAGGTCTTTAAGATGTTCCCACAAAAATATCTTAACATGATGAGTAATGTGACCTCCTCAAGTGAGCAAATCAATGTGCAAACGCAACAAGGCAGTGAGCTGTTAAGTTTCTCTTCGCATTCAAATGAAGAAAATGTGCAACAAGAGATTCAACCTACCTTGATGAGTAAACGTGCCTCAAAGGCATTGACAGTGACTATTCCTCAAAAGTCGTCACCATTTGAGACAATAAATAATCCATTATTCAACACAACACCTGTAACACAAGATCAAATGAAGGCTACACAAACATTGACAATTGTCCCTCAACAAGAAGTGGTTCCTCACATGCATAAGATTGGATCAAATTCCATGATGCAAGAAAGCTTCACGACTAGAATGCCTAATATCACCAATGTTCAAAACAATTCCACAGTGCAATAAAGTTCCTATGTCCCGTTAAGCTCAATATATTTGCCAAACACTATTGTGACAGACCCTTCGATAATGGCAACACAAAGAGCTACAGATAGTGGTTTGCCCCAACAGCAAATGTTGCAACAATTGAGTTATACACAAAAGGTACAATCAAATGTACAAACAAACAATGTGCAACAACAACAATATCGCATTCGACAACAAGTCGCAACGCCCTTTGCACCATTACAAGTTAATGCAAACTTGCAACCACCACAATGGATTGGACAAACAACACGGCAGGTTAATGCAAGTGCCATACCCCATCTTAAGGAGAAACAACAAAAACCATCCAAACAAAGTTTTTTGCAAATGATGGGATTTACACCGCGATGACAACAATTGGCACAAAGTCAGCAAATCCCAATTCGGCAGCATCAACAACAACATGTGCCTCAATATGTGCCAAGGCAAACAAGCTATCATACTTCACAACCGCAATTGGCACCTGTGCAATATCAACAACATCCTCAATTGCAATATCAACCTAGGCTACAAGAAGCACAGCAACAAGGTCAGTATCAAGGCATGGTACAACCACAACAACAAGAGGTGTACCAAGAACATTATATGTCGGAGACACCAAAAACGGCAATTTTAGAGTATCAACAACCGATCGAAAATACGATGTATCGACAAAGAATACCCACCGTGATTAATGATGGACTTCCAAAATCTGATACAATTGCACAACAACTTGAGAAGTTGCAACGACAAGTTGACGCATTGGAAACCAAAGGAACAAAGAAGCTGTATACGGATCAAGATTTATGTCCTAATCCATTTGACAAGAGCTTATACATGCCTCCATTCCCTAAGCATTTTGATGCACCTAATTTTGAGAAATATAAAGGGAATGGCAATCCAAAAGATCACATTCGAGCGTTTTTTGCGGCATGTACTGAAGTGAGTTATGAAGAAACGTATTTAATGCGATTATTTGCATGAAGTCTCACGGGACAAGCCATGGATTGGTATTCACATCTGCCAGGAAACATAAAGACCTGGTCGGAGCTGGCTCAAAAGTTTATATCTCATTTTGCGTTCAACATCGACAGTGATGTGACCATGTCAAATTTATGCAACACCAAGCAAAAGCAAGGCGAACCATTGGTGACTTTCTTGCAATGATGGGGAAGCTTGTATAGTCGTTCTTCACTAGATATACCTAAAGAACAACAAGTGAATCTGTTTATCCAAAATTTGGTCCCAGAATTGATGTATGAACTAACATTGAAAAGTCCCAGTACTATTGAGAAACTCATTAAGAAAGGGATGAATATTGAAACTGCTCTTGTAGCCAAGGGAATCATTAAGCTTAATAAAGACAGTGACAACACGAATAATTCAGGGGATTGAAATAGATTTTGGTATAAAAACAAGAATGTCACTAATGATGGTGTTGTTGATGCAAGAGCGGTGAATGCAAATCAACCCCCGTTCACAATTAAGAAATTGAGTGTTCCTAATATGTCAACTATGGAACAAAATCAAACACCAATGAGCAATGTTACTCAACAGCTGCAATACCAACAACATGCTCAACAATGCACTCAATAATATAATCAACAACAAGGTCAGCAACAAAATCAGCAACGCAAACCTTTCCGATCAAGGGATGGACCCCCTAGACAGTTTACACCATTGGGAGAGCCTATTGAATCAGTAATGAAACAATTAATACAAGCGAAATTTATCAAGCTCCCAGATATCAAGGCAGAACCAGCGGTAAAGCCGCATTGGTGGAATGATAATGCATATTGTGAGTACCATCAATCAAAAGGACATAAGACCGCGTCATGTTTTCAATTGAAACATATGATTCAAGACTTATTAGAACAAGGAGTAATTGAGGTAGATCCACCCAACGCGACCTCTAATGCTGATCATACAATTTTCAAAACTCCTTTGCTTGATCATGACAAGGGTAAAGTGTCTTCTTCAAACTCTACCCAAATAGCGAATTATGCAAACACTGGTTATAACAATGTCATTAATTGTTTTCGTGCATCAAATGAATATGTTTCCACCCTAAGAATAAAGGGACAAGATCCTTCTTGCGCAGTCACCACTCGTCGATCCAAAATAGTCTTGAAAGGAGCCCCTGCAGTTCCTCCCAAACCAACTCCTGCAAGTCAATATAATCTCTTGGATCATCTAGGAAAGACACCTGCACAAATATCGATCCTTGAATTGTTGAAAATGTCCCCCATGCATCGTGCAGTCCTAGATAAAGCTTTGGTGGAGTCCACAGTCCCGACAGACATTGATGTTGACCAATTTCAAGCCCGAATTGGACATCTAGCTGTTTCTCAAAATGTTGCATTTTCTGATAATGATATCTCACTTGATAAGCTCCCTCATAATGATCCTTTACACCTTGAAGTCTTTGTCCATAATTGCAAAATCCGACGAGTCTTGATAGATGGTGGAGCAGGTCTTAATATTTGTACCTTGAGAGTGGTTATTGGCCTTGGTTATATAGAAAAAGACATTGATGCTTCCAGAAGAATAACAATTAAAGCATATGATGATGCTGAGTGCCCATCTAAAGGGATAATTACATTACCTATCAGAGTCGGTCCAGTGACAGAAAACACTTTCTTGCAGGTCTTAGACCTCGCTCTCCCTTATAATATGATTCTTGGTCGTCCATGGATCCATGCAATGAAAGCAGTTCCATCCACCTATCATCAATGTTTAAAATATCCTTACAATGGAACTGAGATAACAATTCTAGGAGATCCTAATCCATTTCAATTTTGTGCCACCCTAAAGGATTCTCCGCAGCAGCAAGTCCCAGTCAATAAAGAAGCCAAATCAGATAGTTATGTGGATCCTAGTGAATTGTTAGATGCTGTCAAAGGAAAATTGAAGATACAGGACCAAGGATGCGGAGAATATTCAATGGATCAAACATTCCTCATCGGAAATTTACCAATATCTCCAAAATCATATGGCAAACCACATTTGTTGCAAAAGGAACCTAAGGTGGTTATTCAATATCAGCCTCCCACTACATTTACAAGATGGGGTGAACTTGACAAAGAAACTTTAGATGATGATGTCATAGATTGGCTTTATAAGGATCCAACTGAGACCCCACCTGTCAAATTGCTGGTGGAACTATATGGCAAAGGATTTACTATGCTGCACAAGAAAGGATATGATGGCTGCAGTGGCTTAGGCCCAGACAAGAAGGGAAGGCTAGAACCTGTTATACCCGAGATGCGACCTCCAACTTTAGGTTTAGGTTTTGTACCATTACGAATTGGATCCTCATCTACCAAAGTGACCACGTGTGGAAAAGGGCGTAACTCTGATGATGAAATAACACCTGAGGATACCCTACCCGAAACTGATTCCAATGAATGGGAGTGGAGTTCTTTTTCTTCTAGCTCCTATGCCCTTGAAAATATTTTCATCAACCCTGATAGTTTGCCTATGGAAGACAAACATGAAATAATTTCCCTTCCAAAAACATGTCCAAATGCCTGGATAGAGTCATTCTAGGATCCAAGCTCTGAATCAGATGCAAGCAGTTTAGATAGTGATACCACGAATGTTCACATCTTTACCATTTCAGTCATCTCCCTCCTTAAAAATGATGATGACATGCCCCTCGTCTATCCCCAGCTTATCCAATATGACAAACAAGAACCACTCACATTGGATTGTTTTCAAAATGACGAAGCAATTGCAGAATTCCTTGGACTACAGGAAGGCATACCACAAGGTGATCATAAGGCAGGATTTGCTATTGATCTAGATTCCACAGCATATTTTGGGGAGTCAACTCCCTCTTCCAGTCATCAAAATGAAAAAAGAAAAGAAAAAGAAAAAAATCGAAAGAATAGGTCTTTGAGTGAAAACCGTAAGGCACTCTCTGATCATACAAAAGTAAAAATAAAAGACGTACCTACGGGTGAAAACCTCTCTGAGGTGCCCAAAGGTGGAAGAGTGGACATACCCCTACCAAGTCAAGACAAATCAACATTGCTTGTGGAAATGACCGAGGAAATCAATTTGGGTACACCTGACAACCCCAAGGTCATTCATTTTGCTGCTTCCCTATCAAAACAGGAAAAGGATAGATTTTGTCAATTTCTTTCTTGAGAAGAAGATCAGCTTTGCATGGTCGTATGCAGATATGCCTGGCCTTGATCCAGAATTAGTCCTTCATCATTTCCCATTGAAAGCAGATGCCAAGCCTGTCAAATAGAAACTTAGAAAGATGCATCCCCAAGTGGCTCTTTTGGTCAAAGTGGAACTAAAAAAATTACTAGATGTGGGCTTTATTAGACCCATCGATTATGCAGACTAGATTTCAAATTTAGTACCAGTTAGCAAGGGAACTGGGGGCATTAGAATCTGTATAGACTTTAGGGATCTTAATAAAGCATGCCCTAAGGATGATTTTCCACTGCCAAACATAGACATCATAGTTGACATGACTGCTGGATATGAGATGCTCTCATTGATGGATGGTTTCTTCGGCTATAACCAAATTCGCATTGCTCCTGAAGATCAACATAAGACAGCATTCACCTATGCTTGGGGCACCTATTGCTGGAATGTGATGCCCTTTGGTCTTAAAAATGCAGGTGCAACATATCAAAGAGCGATGACGATAATTTTTCATGATTTCATGCATACTTTGATGGAGGACTATGTCGATGACCTGTTATGCAAATCTGTCACAAGGGATAGTTATTTAGCCATCCTGGGCCCAATCTTTGACCGCATGGCAACCTACAAGCTCAGACTCAATCCAAAGAAGTGTGTCTTTGGTGTCACAACTGGTAAATTACTAGGATACATTATTTCTCATAGAGGCATTGAAGTTGACCCTGCCAAGGTTAAAGCCATAATGGATATGCCTCCTCCTTCCAATCTTTGGCAATTAAGAAGTCTACAAGGAAAGCTCCAGTCAATCTCCCAGTTTATAGCTCACTTGGCAGACAAATGTCATCCATTCCAGCACCTATTGCATAAAGGAGTCGCTTTTAAATGGACTGAGCAATGTCAATCAGCTTTTCAAGCTCTCAAGGACTATTTGTTGTCGCCGCCTATCCTAATGCCTCCTATAGAAGGAAAGCCATTTATATTGTATATTTCTGCAACTGAAACGGCACTAGGAGTTCTCTTGGCCCAACAAGATGAGAATGGCAAAGAGCGAGTTGTTTATTATATCAGCTGGACACTTGTAGGCTATGAGCTGAATTATTCAACTATTGAACGGGCATGCTTAGCAGTAGTATTTGCAACATAGAAACTCCGACACTATATGTTAAATCACCAAACATTGCTGGTTGCAAAAATTGATCCATTGAAATATTTGCTTAGCAGAGCAGCTTTGACGGGTCGCCTGGCAAAGTGGGTGATGATCCTTAGTGAATTTGATATTGAGTATATGGAGCGAAAGGCAATCAAAGGACAAGTCATAGCTGATCAACTTGCAGAGGCTCCTATTTACGATGATCATCCCATGTTAACAGATTTTCTAGATGAATCAGTCTTTGTTCTTGCATCTTCTAATGAATGGAAGTTATACTTTGATGGGTCCCATACCAAGTTCAGGTCTGGAGCAGGCATATTGTTTGTTACACCTCAAGGTGATGCTATTCCCAAGTCCTACAGAATAACTTTCCATTGTACCAATAACATTGCAGAGTATGAAGCACTGGTCACAGGGCTCCGAGTAGCAGTCCACTGGAACATCACACATTTACAAGTCTATGGAGATTCTCAATTAGTCATCCGTCAAGTCAATGATGAATACGAAACAAAAGATGAAAAGTTTATTCCCTATAAGAACATGGTAGATTTCTTCAAGACAAAATTCATGGCTATCCATTTCAGTCAAGTTCCAAGAATGCAAAACAAGTCGGCAGATGTGATGGCCACAATCGCTTCCATGTTAAATATGCCCCATAATATGGACAAGTGTGAATTTTTGGTCGAACAATTGCTTGTCCCTTCTTTCGACATTTCGACAGCAGATGTGATGTGCGTTCTTGTTGGTCCTAACTCCCCATGGTACAATGATGTATATCAATATTTAAAATCCCAAACCTTACCACCTAACCTTTCCACTAACCAACGCTGAGCCTTCATCCAACAGACCGCCAAATATGTCATCATCGCTGACACCCTTTACCGTCGTTCCTTTGACCATACCCTTCTCAGGTGTTTGGATTCTGACGAAGCACAAACGGCTTTACACGAGGTTCACGATGGTATATGTGGGGGCCATTTCAATGGTCTTAGCTTAGCCAAAAAGTTGATTCGTGCTGGGTATTATTGGCCCACTCTAGAAAAAGATGTTCATGACTTTGTTAAGAAGTGCTACAAGTGCCAAATCCATGGAAATTACATTCATGCACCAGCCCAAGAGCTTCATTCTGTCATATCTCCGTGGCCCTTTTCTCAATGGGGATTGGATCTTATTGGCAAGATTCACCCGACATCTGCAAATGGACACAAGTTCATCATTACAGCCACAGAGTATTTTACAAAATGGATCGAGGCTATCCCCATGACTTATATCACTGGTGTACAAATTTCAAAATTCCTATTAAATTATATCATATGCAGATATGGGGTTCCCCTTGCCATAGTCACAGATAATGGTCGTCCTTTCAAGAATAAAGATGTCAAGGAACTCTGTGAAAAGTTCCATATCCAACACCGTTTCTCCAGTCCATACTATCCACAGGGAAATGGTCAAGCTGAAGCATCAAATAAAACCATTATCAAGATCCTGAAAAAGGTTGTCAATGATGTTGGTCGAGATTGGCATGTCCAGTTGAATCCAACACTATGGGCCTATCGCACTTCTATCCGCACACCTACTGGCGCAACACCTTATTCCTTGGTGTATGGTGTGGAAGCCATTTTACCTTTGGAGGTGGAGATTCCTTCCTTGCATGTTTCCTTGCAACATCTGATAGATGATGAGACGCACAGAGTCTCTCGGTTATATCAGCTTGAGATGTTAGATGAGAAACGTCAGACAGCTCTGACACATTTGCAAAAATATCAAAACCATCTCCGTCGCTCTTATAATAAGAAAGTCAAAGGGCGACACTTCGAAGTGGGAGATTTGGTTTTAAAAGCAAACCCCAAGAATGCACAGTCTACTGACATCATCAAAGGCAAGTTTGAACCTAATTGGGTTGGGCCTTTCATAGTGACTGCAGCCTACGGCTCGGGGGCATATCAGCTTGCTACTCCAGAAGGTGAACCTTTGTCCGATCCTGTCAATAGCATGCATCTTCACAAGTACTGGGCATAATTTTCTATCAGCATTTCTTCAAATATGATCCTGAAAAAATACAAAAAAATCAAAAAAATCAAGAAAAAGTGAGAAAAAAAAAAACAAAAAAAAAGAGTAAAGAAAAATGATTCGCCCTCTAGTGAAAACCTGGCAAACAGGCGCTTTGGGCAAGTACCATGGTGAAAACCTGGCAATCAGGCACCATGAGTAATGAGATCATCGCTCTGTCATCTGTCATGACTTCTAGCTATGCTTTTCCTCGACCAGTTTATCATGCCTATCTTTGTCCTAACCCAATGTTCTATTCCAGGCCTGTGATTGGTCAACATCATTGTCTTGCATACTCTGGTCTCTTGTATATATGTTTCGGTCTTGACCTCTGTATATGTCCTTCCGATGTGCGTTGGGTGCTTTTCCCTTGTCATGATCTATCACTGGAGCTTAAAAATTGAAAAATGTCCTGAAAAAATCTCTAAAAATTGAAAAATGTACTGAAAAAATCCAAAAAAATCAAATAATGTCCTGAAATAATCCAAAAAAAATTCAAAAATGTCCTGAAAAAATCATAAAAATTGAAAAATGTCCTAAAATAATCCAAAAAAAAAAATTGAAAAATGTCCTGAGATAATCCCTAAAAAGTCAAATAAAGTCCTGAAAAAAACAAACAAAAAAATTGTAAAAACTCGAAAAAACAACACAAAAATATCCCCTCTGTGCATAGACAGATCGCTGAGCATACCTCCAACGACAATCAATTCAACACTACGCTTTAATGGAATCGTGCATTAATAGATAAACTTTTTCAATCAACCCAGACATTCAAAATGATTAAAATTGTCTTATCAATCGAACATCAACATCAATATCATTTGTCCTTGGCACACTATCATGGGTCTTATACAGGGTATGGTATACTCGAAACCAGACTGTGTCCTGTCTTAAACGGGGTACCACATGTCCTGAAACCAAACAACATGATCGTCCTATCTGCACTTTCAACTTTTGACAATGAAGATCAAGATGTTTGTTTGACTTGTTGAAATTGGCGATTCTTATCATTTATTGATTTATCTTCGATCATGTTCCTATGTTGCTCGATGATGTCACTGAGTGATTTAGAGTGACCGGGATGGTTCATGGTCCCTTTCTTTTTTTGTTGTGATTGTTGTTTGTCTGCGATGTGTCTGTCTTTTGCAAAAAGGGTTGCATTTCAGCTCTGGCCTTCAATGCCATGATGCTCTGCATCCGCTTTGCTACATTAAATAAAGGTTCTCACCTACTTATGTGCATTTTTGAAAGCAAGTTTTCCTTCATCTCTAACTATCCTCTGTCTAATTTCTTCTTACTAACATTTCTTCCATCAGTCTTGGCAGTCCGTTTGATTTGTTCGAACCTATCGATTTCTATCATTTTTATCGATTAACTGGCCTCTTTTCTGCATGTTTTCGGCCAATTCCTCGAGGAGGCATGCATATGTCATTGTTATTGTCTGGGGCATTTTCATTATTGTTCTTTGAAACAACGCTTAAAATCGCATTGTCTCAAAGAGGGGCAAAATGTAGACATCTAAAAATGGTCAACGCTTGCGGAGTCATACTTTAACATTTGCGCATTGCCTTATTTTAGGGTTCTTGCATCGCATTAACATTTCTTCTATGTTGTGCACTTGGTCTTTATCATTTGCAAGCATCGAGTCCTTCTTCTGCATTCCTCATTTTTTTATTGCTTTCGAATTAGGTCTTGTCGATAGCAATCTTCAGTCATGATTTTGGTCGATCTTTGTCCTTGTCAATCTTGTCATATTGCGATCGATTTGTCATCGATCCTTGTCCTTTTCAATCATGTCAATTCGGTCAATTTGTCATTGATTTTTGTCAACCAATCTTGAAATCAAATCATTTATCAGCATTGGTCCTTTGTCAGTCAAAATCATGATCAAATCGACCCTACATTAATTATCTTTTGTCAAGACCTAATTGTCGTCCTTTCTTTTCTAATTCATCTTCTAGGGTTTCATGATTTAATCATTTAACCTTGTTTGTCATTTCTCCCTCTAGGATTAATAAATTATTTATTTATCCTAAGTCTTCTTGTCACAATTAAATATTTATTTAATTGGCTAACTTATCCTCTTTTTGTGAATTAATTAATAAATGACAAATTAATTAATTTACCTAATTTTCTAAATTTCCTAATTCCTAATTTCCTAATTTCTATTTCATCTAATTTCAATTCTCTCCTATTTTTCTCCTAATTTCATGGGAATGACATAGCAAATTTGTCATAATTTGTCATAATTGACAATCAATCAATTTTGACATAGAAATTTGTCATAATTTTGTCATGAATTATCAATCAATCAATCTTGCATAGAAAGTGCATAATTTGTCATAAATTGTCATAATTGACATTTTTGATTTGCAATTTCCATTTGAATGGAATCATGCTAATTTGATCTTTTTCTCCAATTTCTCTATAAATTGGATGAATTTCTTCAATCAGACTAATCAAATTATCGAATTTCTAATCCTTTGTCAAATCAATCACACTTCGAGTATTCTTGCGCCATATCTTGTCTACTTGCTTTCTCATGTGTATGCACTTGAAGGTGAGATCCACAAACAAAAGCCATTTGAAGAAGAAAGAAGGACAATGGAGCTGCATGAAGGAAGCATTCAGATCTGCATTTGGTTTGCTTAGCTTTTTAGTTTTGAATGTTTTGCTTTCATGTCTTTATTGAGTGTGTTTAGGGTTGATCATTGCATTTGAGCTTTCGTGATTGAGCTAGATTAGTATTTTGAGTTGCTTGTGATGATTTCCGAATTCCTAGCTACAATTAGATATTGAAGTAGAGTCAAATGATCAAACACATTAATTAATCAACCATCTTCAAACTTTGATTATTACATTTCAATGGCTTTATTAAGACTTTCTATTTGCCAACTACCATAAACAACCCAGTAAGAAACTCAAAGCTAACATTAGCAATAATTGACACCTTTTTAACAAATTAGCATTAATAGCTCACATGTTAATTTATTATAATTTAGTATCTCACACACAAATATTAAACTATGTCATGCACTAATTTGTAATAAAAGATTTCATTATGTCTTTAGAGTTGATCTAGTAAAAGCTTTAAGTCCTTAAAAAAAAATCATATTTCATAATTTTTCAATTTGTCAAGTTTGAGTGTCGAGTTCAATTTCAAGTCAAAAATCAACTTACTAAGTCTAATTCAAGTTCAAGTCTTGTAAGTTCTATGCTTTATACATTGTATGAAAATCCAAACAAATGTCAAATCCCTCTTTCTAAAATGAACATTTATTGCTTATATGACATAAATCAACAACATCACTTCACCCACTAAAGACTACTAAATAAATTTGTATGCAATCCTTATATAAATAGTAACCAATTATTTTTTGTGACCTCACAAAACTAAAGGTACTAAAGGTGTACATATATAAATTTAAATTTAAGATTTCTTTTCGAACTTCCTATCCCTTAGACTCAACCCCCAAACCCTTCCATCGTTTTACCCCTAAGGCCTAAAATAGTATTAATAGAATACTCTCTCTACCCTTAATTTGTAGACATGCATCTTTTTTATTTTCAAATATTTAATCACTCATTGCTAACTCGCGTGATATGATAATCTCTCTCTAGTGATGCCTCCAAGGATTAGATGCTTCTTTGATTGCATGATTATATGCCTAAATGCTTAGAGTATGTTCACTTTTCATGTATTGTTTATCTCCCTTATATCATTTTTTTGTATCTTATGAGCATTGGTGTAAACTTCCTATGTTTAGATATACAAATAGTTGTAACTACTAATAGAGACATATCTTATGAAATATACCTATACAAAAGGTGGTCACACATGATCATATCCCCAACTTAGGGTCTATTACTTTATAAGAACCATATGGCAATATCTTTTGAATATTTAATTTGAATATTTACATTACATGTATTTTTGTAAGTGCTATATACTTTGAGACACATGATTGTTTTAGAATTCACATATGTTTTAGAAAATGTAATAATGAAATTAACATACCTATATTATTTCTTATTTAATTACATAAATAGATTAAATGTACAAAAATAAGATCCATTGCCTTACACATTATCCTTATCTATGTCTTAATTTGTGTTTACCTATACATTATTCTTATTCTTATTCCAATTACATTCACTCATACATCTACTTTTAATTTCTTTTAAAATTGAAATTTTAAAATTATTTTTTTCCTTATAAAAACCTTAAGTAAATAACTATATTCTTATATTCAAAAGTATGATTACATTTATTTAATATATAAAAGATAAGTTATATTGAGTTAGTTTAAATTAGCTTTTCTTTACAATAATATAAGTGAATAATATCAAATTGTTATAAAATAATTAATTGATGTCTAAGCTTGAAGGTGCAACATAATTGGTTAAGGGCTTTGGGTTTTTTTCCATATACTTGTGATCAGTTCATATTGCGCAGGGAATTGACATGTCATTGGTTCAAGCCTGAATGCTACTTCTTATGAACTAATCTTGCCTCAACTCACCTCTTTGACACCCCAAAACTTGACAAATGTAAGACTAAGGCAATGGTTATTGGGGATCGTTGGGTTGAGTCACAAGGGACCAACGCTTGTTGTAGCTTTTGGAAATGCCACAAGATTATCGGAAAAAAAAAAAAAAAAATTGATGTCTAAATTTGAAGGTTAAGATAAATGAAAGTTAATTCTTACAAGCTACATTAGGTTGATTTAATAAAAACTTACACATTAATTACTAAAAAATCTATATTTGTATTAGTTGAGTGAAATAACATTTTAATTCTATCGAAACAAACACATGAATATTCCCTACTATTTAATAAATTCTATTATAAGTAAAATGAAAAATTTAGAATCTTAAAGTTTATAGTATTATGTAAATTTAATTAATTTAATTTAGATATTTTATATTATAATAAGGTTAAATATTTATTACAATAAATAAATAATAACTTTAAGTTATAATTAAATCTGGTAGAGATTAAAATAATAAATATATAATTTAAAAAATATAAATAAAAAGTAATTTATTTTATGTATAATTTTTTTTAAAAAACACACATTTAAATCAACAAAATTATTTTCTATTAAAGATAACATGAATCGATTCTAAACATTTATTTACAAAAAGAAGTATTTTTTTGTGTGGATAATAATTTAAAAAAAGAAGATTAACGATGTCAAGATGCTAACCTGAATCGCAGGTCCAGGAGCATCCAGTTGAGGAGGTGCACCTTGTGATAGAGGAAGAATCTCAAGCCCTTCCAAACTGTCATGGAAGGCTCTACCATACCCAAATCCGAGTAAATCCAGTAGGATTTCCGTGGCAGAACATGGTGCACCGGGAAGAATCGGACGCCCTTTCAAATTGAAGATGTTTGTGTTAGCATGGAAGAATCTGCCATAGCCAGTGTGATCTGAGATAGAAGCCTGATTTTGAGCACTGGCCAAAGAATTATATAGGATGTGAAACACAAATTCAACCTCAGCCTTATCGTTTTCAACACAAAGAACTCCCTTGTCTGTGCAGAACAAATAATACCCAAATGGTCTCTAAGGACTTAACTTGAACGCAGGCTCCAGAGTTGTCATCAGTTGCTTTGTAGCCTCCATTTTGGTAAAAGCGATGAATTCAACCACTTCCCGAGCATGCTGCAGGACAGTGCTTAAATACTCGGCCCGTTCTACAGGCTCCATAAAAATGTCTGTATCATCTTCATTCGTGTGCGCAATAGAGTAAGGCAACAGGACTTCCAAAAGGCTACTCACGGATTCGCAAGGAGCCAACAGAGTTCTGGCAAAAATATCATACTTTGATACAACATTGAAGAAACAATGGTCCCACCCCTTAATACGAACTTCTCTCGCAAGAACTTCATCTCCAATCAGAGGAAAACCAAATGTGATGGCGAAAACAGGGGTGTCCTTACCCCATTTCTCCAAACTGGCAAGTGTGGCCACAGTAGCAATCCCACCTCCAATGGAATGGCCTGTAAACAGAATAGATTTTCCTGCTCCAAGTGCATCTTCAACCTGCAAGAACAAAATAGGAGCTTAATTAAGTTCCAAGTGTAAAAACACACAATCGAGCAATGAATATAAATGATAAAACGAAAAGCAATGTTGTCAGACGATTATGCCAAAGACGTTAAATCAGTAAATTCAGCCATGACAATGAGGATTGGGACTGGATAAAATTGTTTCCCTTCCAATGTTGCCTTCTAATACATAACTATCGAGATATGAACGGAAACCTCGTATTGCCTAGTCATAAAGTTCCTTAAATATTGTTTGCCAGGTTTGGCTGAATAGATGGATACAAGATTGCTCGACCACAGAGCACTTCTTAGCCCTTATTAGAGGGAGGACTAAACAATGACCATAGGGAGAGTCTCTAAGAGTGGGGAGATAAACGATGCCTCGGGGACAAAGGGTTGGATTGTTGACTCCCAAACACCACTGTCCATTATCTGTCCTGTTTCATCTGACCCTCTTTATTTCCCTGCTTTGCACTGTTTTTCCTTACCTTGCTGTAACAGTCGCCGTCTTTGGCATGGGCATCCTCCTCCTATGTATGATGATTTAATCTTTGTTTGTAAAATGTCATATATATACTCTGTTTTGAGTTCTTTTTAATAAACAGAGCTGAAGCTCTTCTGTAAGAAGTTTTTATGAAAAGAGAATGGTATTTTTGTTTTGTCTCTAGAACAAAGTTGAAGCTCTTATAATCAAATTTATGTGAGAAGCTTTTTAAAACATTAGCTGCGTGTTTTATTCTTCTGTTTTACTCTCTCTACCTCTTTCTTCATTTAGTATCACAACGAACAATGACATCTTCTTTTGGCACAAGTCTTATAAATCCTCAAACTCTAAAGTTTATAGGGGAAAATTATGAATATTGTTCAATGACAACGAAGGTTTTGTTTAGCTCTCAAATTATAAGGAAATTTGTGGAGAAATGGATTTTCTCCACTTGCAGATGCAACAACGTTTAATGCATCATGTTAGGTAGCAAAGGATTTGCTCGAGGATAACAGAAAAACAATTTCAAGGCTCTCCTCTCATCTTTGAAGGAATGCATGAGAGCATTCCCAAAGGTTGCAGTAGATGCAATAAAATCAAAGCAGAGCATGATATATCCTTCAAACTGCATGACAAAGAATGATCAAGATAAAAACTACAAAGTTGTAAATGTTTGAAGACATATGTTGAAACTTTGTAGATTCATTTTTCACTTAAGAGAATACTAAAAGAGATTTTAAGAAGCCTAACCACAATTTTGAGATTTGTGAGTGAAACCAAGAGAAAAAAAATTATGTACTTAAGCTTGGATGAGTTCTAACTCGTAAGATACACAAATAGTGATTGTCTAAGTCAAATTGATAATAAGAAGAATACATCTTGTATCATTTTGAATTAAGCAGTAACATAGGCATTTATAGTCACTCTTTTATCAATGGAAGTTAAATATATAACAACAATAAGATCAATATGTCAAGCAATTTGGATGGGAAGAGTGCTAACAGATTTAATGTACAAATAAGAAGCAATACAAATTTGCTATGATATCCAAAAATCTAGTATTTCACAAAAGAAAGCATATAGATACTAGATATAATTTCATCAAAGAACTAATCAACAAAGAAGAGATTTATTTGAAATTTTATGATTTTAGCATGCAAACATAGTATAAGTACTCTAAATAATAGTAGTTGTGATCAAAATGGAATGACGGATTATTTACTCTAACCATCATCTTCATGTTTCTGTCTGCCCCTCTTTACTTTAAGTATGGTTCATCCATTCCCTTGTTTTGTTATTTTTTTATTACCTTGCTGTAGGAGTTCCTGTTGTTCGGTATGGACCTCCTCCAATGCATGGGTGGAGTCTGCGTTACCAGTTCAGCTGCTTAGCTTATATTAGATTGGAAGAGGTTTGTATATATATAGATATAGATACACACTGTTTTGAGTTCTCTTTTCTAAACAAAGCTGAAGCTCTTATGGAAGAAGTTTTTCTCGAGAAGATTAAGGTCACTCTGTTTGTCTGCAGAACAGAACTGAAGCTCTTATAGTCAAATTTATGTAAGAAGTTTTTAAAACTTAATACAAAGCAGTAAGTTTCCACTGTGTGTTTTATTCGTCTGTTTTACTCTGGCTCTTGCTTCACAAAGGACACTCAACCAACGAGAGCATCAGATTTATATATCTCGAAGTGGAAGGACCTTTTTATTATGTGGTTTCAAAATTCCTCTTTATTCCTTCCTGGGTTTGGCTCAATAGATAGATAGATAGAGATGGTTACAGAATCTGAACTGCACTACCTATAATCAAAAATGGGTTTGGCCTTGGCCGCGTCCAGGTAAAGTCTACCATCTTTCGCACTCGAGAGAACCACCCAAACCCATTTTGACCTATCAGGCTGCTTAGGCAAAACCAAGAATTTGGATTCCTTAGGACTTCATTGTAATGATAAAGCTATCTGATCTTTTCTGTTTGGAGGTTTTAAAGACTCCTGCTGATAGCATAGTAATATTTCTTTTCTCCTCGATGGATCAGACTACTTGGACACATGAATGAACCTTGGTAGATTTGCTCCAAACATTTAGGAATGAATCTTCACTGATCCATACTAAAGAGAATCTAGTCCAGTGATGTCTATTCACTCTTAGATAGACCTAATACAAAGGACAAAACTGAACCCAGATAACAGGCCTGAAACCTGTGAGGCTTTTATGTGAAACCCAAAACAGTCTATGGTGCCCCAGGAGTAAAACCCTAAAATGTGAGAAGCTGTCGAGAAAAGAGTGTAGAGGAGGGATAACCTCTTTTGACTGCTCCCCTACATAAGAACTGGCAAAGTCGTCTTTGGAATGCCCCTTCATAAGAATTACACAAAGGTGCAATCCTATATGTGGACTCTCTCTTAAATACTGACTGCACAACTACCCACTTTATATTTGGTGTAATTCCCTCCAAGATACTGCTTACCCCTGGCCCTAGAGCCCAAATCCATAGAGCAACGTACCCAGGTTTCAGAACCTTCCATTTATAATACCATCAATGTCGAGCAGTTTCTAAAGCTAGTCAGATTGCTAACAACTCCAATTTTACTTGGACATAAATGTAGACTTCATATTTACAGATTCCAAAACGTTTTATAGAATTTATTTCCCTTCGTAGTCAGATTTGATGCATCGAGTTACAAACCTGTGCTTTGAGATTGTCGTTCCAAATATATGTAAATTTGGTGAGAGCCACGTTGCAGACAAGCGCTCGCTCCATGGACTCAAAACAATCATTACGCTCATTGATGTTGCCCACACCAAATTTGTTGTCTGTTTGACGAAAGGCACTGGAATCCAGAGAACCAGAAAAGGCTACGCAAATTGTGCTACTTCCAATGTCTTGCCAAACATATCCATTATAGCTGGTGTAAGCAGTACAGCTTAACTTCCATCCCGTAATCAAACTTGCTTTGATATATTCTGGTTCTGCAAACCTGCACTCAACACCAAGAAGAACAAATTCAACACAAACGACAACAAAAGAGTATCTGTACTCATATGAGATATAACAAGACTTAGAAGGCCCCTTGGACGGAAATGCTATACAGGGTCAATCCAAGTGGTTTTACTTGTTTAAAATGCTAAAGATCAAATTTTCGGATAAAGTTGTTAATGAAGACAAATCTGCAAAAGGCATAATTCAAATATCTATGATCTAAAAACTGTTATGCAGGGCTGCGCAACATCAACACATGAAACGAAATGGTCATAATTGTATTAACCTTGAAAATGTCGAACCCATGAGCTTGAGAAATTGGATCAGCACTGTGCAACACTAGAAAACAATGGCTCTCTCTCCTTCCTTCCTTTGATGGCCTGAATGAATGCATGTTCTGTATATAGGTGAACGGGTTGAGCAAGGGAAGTTTGATTTGTTTGTATTGTGAAAACAGCGACCTCGAAACCTGTTTAGCCGCATCCATGCGCACCGTTTGGAACACCTTAAAAAATATTAAAGCCCTTTTGAATCTCGAAATATATGTCGGAGAGGGAATGAGAAGTCAAAGGGAAAATTTGAAGTCAATGGGAAAATTTGAAGACAGGAAATGAAAAATGTGACAGCCTGGAGAGCAACTTTATCCACAACCATTCGATTCACCTTTGTGTTACCTCGAGGTGTACAATTTTTGGTGTCATCATGTAGTTTGTCTTTCCACAAAAACCCGCGTCTTAAGAGCCTTTGCCCAAAAGACGTCATTAATACGTAAACGACAGAAACGTTGGATCTGGTTTCCGTGTTGATGCATAACGTTTGGAAAAACGGAAAAAAAACTAGTTTAATCGATTAGTGATATTAGGTCTCTATAATACATAATCAATTCTGTTTAATGGTGCTTTTGGATTAGATCATGTGAAAAATTTTGCATCTACATTTCAAATCACACTATATAATCCATTTTCTCTTTTAGCATTCTTATGATGCATATAGTGTGATTTGAAATATTGATGCAAAAAATTTCATACAATCTAATCCAGAAGCAACATTAAACATAGTTTAATCAAGTTTGCTTTGAATGAGTAGGAGAATAATATGAGATTTCTTGATGTTATTGTAGAATGCCTATGATATTAAAAAAGTGTACTGCTCTTTTCGCATTAGGAAAGAGAGGAGGGTGAAGTGATTATCTTTTCCTTTGTGTGATCCTCTGACACAAAGAAGGTTAGTTTTAGTAGGGGGATTTGTTTGAGCATGATAATCATATCCGTTATGAAATCAAAGGCAAACTCGATACAAACTATTTAAACATTTATAACAAGCAACATCCTTGTGCTACCATACTTTGTGTTTCACTTACAAAATGGTTTCACCAAAAGATTAAAGAAACACATCATTACAAAGATAGTATAAAAAGAACAAAAAAATGTGAGGCCTTCCATGATAAAATTAAATACTTCATCCTTGTGAAGATAGGCTTCCCATCTTTCAAGCTTTGGTGTAGACAAGGAACTCAAAAAGTTAGGTATGCAATCATACAATCAATTGAATAATATAAATAGTGTGCATATACTATCATGTTCTATCTTTTATCATTTCTAAGTTTGTACATATTAGATCTATTCTTGTATCTTCCCTATTTACTATATATGATGTGTTTCCACTTCATCGGAAGGTTTTTTCTTCCAACTGCACTCTTCCCTTCTTTCTATCATAGTTTCATACTCTTATGTCTTGACATGCCTTCAACCAATCCCCCAACATGCCTATATATTAACCCCTAATCTATAGTGTGAGTCTTATGGTATGATCGATCCTCATTTCCAAATTTTCCACTAGTGTTTCTATTCTTTCCCTACCTTCCCAACATATGTCATAATGTTTCTAATAGATTGTTTTTTACAATAAAAATTTTTTAAAAAAGATTCCTTACTACCCTTTATCACTATTCAAATTTGAAGTTGTGAGTATGCTTAGTGGCTGGCTTATTTGTTTAGAGAGGATATAAAAGTATAAATATCTTCATTCTTCACGAATATCTACACTCAACCAAATTCCTTTCATAATTCATGTTGAGTGCTTGTGTTTGAGCATGGGACTCCTAGGATTAAACCCCTAGTGCTTTGAGAGGACAACCTCATATAGAGCTCATATTTGAGCTTCATTGGATGTGGACTCTAGCCACATAATATAGGTTTGTTTGTCATTGATATTGGTATGATTTATTGTTGTTGTAGAATCATTTGGATGTAGTATAGTCATTTTTGTAGTAAGAGAGGGTTTGATAATTATACTTATATTGGTTATTCATTAGAATAAGAAGATCAAATATTATATTGCCATTGTTAATTGATTCTAATGATATTGTTGATGAATTAATAGGAATTTAAATATAAGTTATCTAAGATACAATTAAATAATAGGAATCAACATTTTTTCTATCTAAATAACAAGTGTCAATAAAAGATTAAGAATTGGATTTGCAGATCATTATTTTTGGCTCAAGATATTATAGTGGTATTAAAGCTAGTGATCTTCACAACTTGTCTATTTAGTGTTAGACTTGAATGTTTGAGTTTTATGTAGTACATTGGTAGCGACACTAGATATCACTTAAGGGAGATCAAGAAAAAAATCCACTTTGTAGAGAGATCAAAAACTAAATCTTGTTAGACAACTCTGATACCAATTGTTAGGATAACCGGTGGACAACTGAGAGTCGGGGGGGAGGTGAATCAGTTGTCGACATATTATGAAACTTTAGGCACTTAAAACCTTTTACCGAAATGTATAAATCAAATATCGGAATAGCAAAGATATCAATTAAGCACAAACATAAACCATAAAACATTTACTATGCATCCACAATATATAACACTAAGATTTGTATGTGGAAAACCCAGTAAATGGAAAAACCACAATGAGAAACCTTGCCCACAGTCAGATGATACTTCTGCAGTAGGTATATGATTACAATAAGGGGTCTGCACATGCAGGAAGGCACACTACCTAGAGTGCACTGTTCAACACTAAGGAGCTTCACCGACTACAAGAAAATCTTCGGACTACAATCTAGAAAGAATATTGAACTACAAGAATAGCATCTCCTATGCCTGAGTACAGTTCTGGTTAAGCTCAATACCAAAGGTCTTAAACCTCTTACACAAACCCAATTCAATCACCTATGATCAACCAAAACCTTTGCATATGATTACAACTTTATTCACACACAGATAATCCTATAACCATAACCTCCCATGTGATCTATAAAGAGATATTACATCATATATATACAAACCATGGACCTAAACAATTAGGTCGTCCACCTAAATATAATACAATAAATCCATTACATAAACAGGCAATCCAATGATAGCCCAACTCGACCTGAGACTGAAACAACAATATCCAATCAATAAATCCAACTGGTAATGCATCAGAATCATCCACCAACACGTTACATAAATCGGTCCATAACCTAGACAGAATAGAACCCGACCTAAAATAGGCTGCCATAAGCCAAATGCAACACCACCAATCAACTAGAACACAAACATGATAACCATCAACATCTTGAGAACCTTCTAGAAGTCGTTGTTAGACAGTTCAAATAACCAGAAGACAACTCATTAATAGTAGTAGCCTTCATTTTGTAAGCTAGTGGTAGGGCTCTCAAGACTTCAAAAATAATTTCATCTTCACTCAAAGTTCCACCACAACATTGAATACCCATAATAATCTCATTTACTCTTTCCATGAATGCAGTAATCCTTTCATCTTCTTCCATCTTCAGGTTTTCATATCTCACCCAGTAACCATCAAGTTTAGCAATCTTCACTGTAGGGTCACCTTCATTAAGAGTCTGCAACTTATCCCATATAGCCTTTCCAGATGATTTGTCTGTTAATCCCATTATTTGTTGATCAAAAAGTGCACACAAGAGGGCTTCTCTTTCTCTACAATCATTCTCAAGCTCCTTGTCCAGGTTAGCCGGAGGAGGATTGCCAGATCCTGGATTAAAGGGTGTGACACCATTTTGTGTCATCTCCCAAATCTCCTTGCCAAGACATCGCAGATGAGTCTCCATCTAAATCTTCCATACTATGTAATTTTTTTCTTCAAGCCTCAATATATCCCTTCGAAAGATAGCTCCAGAAGAACTAGATGAACTTGAACTGTTAGTCGCTATAGGATCTTCCTCAAGCAGTTAAGCTTTCTATAGAGAGGACCAAAGCTCTGATACCAATTGTTAGATAGTTTAGATAACCGGAAGACAACTGAGAGGGGGGGTGAATCACATGTCACAGATTACCAGAAGCATTAGCAATTAAAACTTTAATACCGAAACCTAAAACAATAATACCAGAACAGTAGATAAACCAATTAAGCATAAACAGTAATCACATAATAAAATCCATCCACACAACAACAAGATTTGTACGAGGAAAACTCGGTAAAGGGAAAAACCATGGTGGGAAGCCTACCCACAGTCAGATAATACTTCTGCAGTAAGTATGTGAATTACAATGAAGGCCCTTGCACTTGCAGGAAGGCCAACAGCCTAGAGCACACTGCTCATCACAAAAAGAGTCTCACTAACTACATATAAATCCAGACTACAATCCAAAGAAGTGTTGAACTGTAAAAGATAGCATCTCGTATGCCAGAGTACAGTTTCGGTTAAGCTCAATACCAGAGGACTAAATCCTCTTACAAACCCAATTCGATCTCCAATGATCAACCAACTCCTCTTCCTGAATCATATTACATTATTCGCACATTACATTCCTTGACCATGACCTCTTACATTAACCATGATGATCTACAATGAGATTTTACATCTTATTTATACAAACCCTTGACCATAAACAATCAGGTTGGCGACCAGACAATAAACTACTTACAAAATTATAAACCATGTGGGCCTTAGACTAAAACAAATAATATCCAACACATAAGACATCATGGAAATACAACAATAGGTCCTATCCACACGTTACATCAATGTCAGTCCATAACCTAGATCAACCGGGACCAAGTATAGGTCCACACACTTCAGCAAAGATCTCCAAACACCAAGTCTCAAACAAGATCACCAATAGCATCCTGAAACTCCATCAGAAGTTGCACCAACACCAATTATGGAATCTATCAAAGATCTCCACCAAAAGCTCTGTTGGTGAAACCCTCGCCAGAACCAGAAACCAATCTTCATAGTAAGCAGGATAGCATCCAATCACCAGACCAAAACCAACTAAACAAATATGAGTATAAGTATTATGAACAAGCCAATTCCATCACCAGATTATACCAAAGTCAACCGGATCATGTCGGATCCAAGTTAACCAGAAACCACTCAACCTACCGAGACCAGAAGGGTGTCGGTAAAGAATCCAAACAAATAGTGTTGACATCAATAACAAAAAATCATTGCAACACATAATCAATTCCACCAAATAGCCAACAGTCGCACCAACACCACCTATTGAATCAATCAAAAGATCTTCAACAAAGCTCTGCCAGTAAAACCCTTACCATTTACAAAAAGGTTTACTAGAACATATGATAGCTTTTGGATCACCAAATCCTTAACCAACTAAATGTGACACGTACCTGAACCACATGAACGATCGAACCAAATCGTTTCCACAAATCTGAACATACTCGATACCAATCTCCTGATCATCATCACAAACAAACCAATCTATCAATAACCAAATAAGCTAGTGTTGACATCAATGCAACACATAATCAATTCTTTCATTTTGCCAACAATCTCCCCCTTTGGAATTGATGGCAACACTATCTGACCTATCTTATTACATGCAAAACATTTGAAAGGTGATTTTCCTTCATACTTACTTCATACCGGACCTTTAGGTACTCTTCTAGAAAATAGGGCTTCAAATTTTTCAAGCTCTTCATCTTCTTTCTTCATATCCTTTAGTTCCTTTGCATATAAAGCTTTCCAATCCTTCTTGTCGGTTGATGATGTAGATGCATTGAAATTAGATTCAAACTTTGCAGCTCCCGAAGGACCAAATTCTTCAAGCTCAAAAGGAGATATCTTTCCAACCAGAATGTCCCTATTAATAAAAGTATTAGGCATTGATCTCAACTCATTGATTGCTGTAGCCTTCATCTTGTAAGCCCAAGGCAAAGCTCTCAATACTTTAGAAACAATCTCATCTTCGCTCAGAGATCCACCACAACATTGAATTTCCAAGACAATTTCATTAACTCTTTCCATAAAAGCAGCAATTTTGTCATCTTCCTCCATTCTTAGGTTCTCATATCTCACCTAATAAACATCAATTTTAGCAACTTTAACTGTAGGGTCACCTTCATTCAGAGTCTCCAACTTATCCCATATAGCTTTGGCAGATGGTTTGTCTGTTAATCCCATTATTTGTTGATCTGTAAGGGCACTCAAAAGGGCTTTTCTAGCTCTGCAGTCATTTTTAATGTTCTTATCCAAGTCTGTTGGAGGAGGATTGCTAGATCCTGAATCATAAGGAGTATATCCTCTCAGTGATCTCCCAAATCTGTTTGCCAAGACATCTCAGATGTATCTACATCTAAAGCTTACATATTTTATAATTTGTTTCATTAAGCCTGGGGTTGTCCTTTTGGTAAACAATTGAAGTTGACCTGTTAGACACCATAGGATCTTCCTCAAGTGGTTAAGCTTCTACAAAGAGGACCAAGCTCTGACACCAATTGTTAGAAAACTCTAATACCAATTGTTAGGATAACCAATGGACAACTGAGAGGAGGGGTGAATCATTTGTCAACAGATTATGAAACTTTAAGCACTTAAAACCTTTTACTGGAATCCATAAACCAAATACCAGAATAGAAAAGATATCAATTAAGCACAAACATTTACCGTGCATCCACAACACATAACACTAGGATTAGTATGTGGAAAACCTGGTAAAGGGAAAAACCACGGTGGGAAACCTTACCCATAGTCAAATGATACTTCTGCAGTAAGTATATGATTACAATAAGGGGCTTGCACATGCAGGAAGGCACACTATCTAGAGTCCACTTCTCAACACTAAGGAGCCTCACTGACTACAAGAAAATCTTCAGACTACAATTCGGAAAGAAGATTGAACTGCAATAATAGCATCTACTATGCCTAAGTACATTTTCGGTTAAGCTCAATACCAGAGGTCTTAAACCTCTTACACAAACCCAATTCGATCACCTGTGATTGACCAAAACCTCTGCATATGCTTCCAACTTTATTCACACATAGATAATCCCATTACCATAACCTCCCATGCGATCTACAAAGAGATCTTACATCATATATATACAAACCATGGACCTAAACAATTAGGTTGGCCACCTAAAAGATAATACAATAAATCCATTACATAAACATGCAATCCAATGATAACCCAAGTTGACCTGAGACCAAACAATAATATCCAATCAATAAATCCAACCAGTAATGCATGAGGATCATCCACCAGCACGTTACACAAACCGGCCCATAACCTACGCAGAATAGCAGTGGACCTAAAATAGGTCGCCATAAGCCAAATGTAACACCATTGATCAACTGGAACATGAACATGATAACCATTAGCATCCTAAGAACCTTCTAGAAGCCATACCAACACCACTTATCGAATCCATCAAAAGATCTTCAACAAAGCTCTTTAGATAAAACCCTTACCAATAACAAAAAGGCTTACTAGAAGATATGATAGCTTCTAGATCACCAAATCCTGAACCAATTGAATATGACACGCACCTAAACCGCATGAATGATCAAACCAAACCATTTCCACAAATCTAAATATACCAGATACCAATCTCCTAATCATCATCACAAACCAACCAATCTAGCAGAACCTACTAGTAACCAAATAAGCTACTATTAACATCAATGACAAACATCAATGCAACACATAATTAATTCCTTCATATTCCCAACAAATCTCCCCGTATATATTTCATTGCAAATTATAATAGTATGGTAGAAAGAGAAACGAGAATGAATGAAAATTAAAATATTGAGTATTGAGCTACAAGAAAAATTGTCTTGATGATTGATATGTTGGCACAATTGCTTGTAAACAATATGGACAATAATACAAATACAATTAAACAATCAACAAGTGAAGACAATTATTTTAAGGGTAATAATATAGATGCCACTCAAGGCCAAAACACAAATCATTATCCTTGTTTTAGTTGTAAGACCCACTTGAACTACCTTTCTAAATGAGGAGGTGGAGGCTCTTTCAGAGCCTACATCTCATTGTTTGATGATATTAGGGCTTGTAATACAAAATATACAGTTCTTCATAAGGAGATCTAAAGTAAGATATCAAGTTTACAAATTATATGAACACATTGAAGAATCCTAGAGTGAGTAGACTTGAACCTAGGATGCAAACCTTTCAAAGAGGTGTACAACAAGCTCTAGGGAAGTTGAAACCATATTTGTAACACCTCTTGCATGTTCATTTTGTCATCATTATTTTGATCAATTTTTTATATTCTATATGATTCTATTGGATTTTGCATACCACTGTTCTTTTGTATTGGCATCTATGTGGTGCACCTTACAAAATAGTTATAGTATTATGACAATGTGTTAAATTTGTAATGTGAATCATAGTGAAATGTGATTGTATATGACGAAATTGAGAATTCAAAATTATTATAAAACTAAATAAGATCCAACCACATAAAACCTTAGTTCTATAATGATATCAACTATACACCAATGAAGAACCTAGAAACATGAAAAACATTAAAATAGAAGGATTATACCATTCACATGCTCATTAAGTTTTGATCTCCATTGTTTCCTATCTCCATTGATCTTGCTTGATATTATGGTTGCTCTCAAATTTTATGTATGCACAAGAGCTCAATAAAGAATGGATTGTCATTGTGTATATGTTTGAGTGATTGATCAGTATGTCATTAGTTCATTAGCATTAGGATTAGGGATTGATAAGGATAAAAGGATCCTCTTTTATAGAATACCGTAGAAATGAAGGGCTAGGATTAAGAGGTGGAGGATAAATAGTCAGGTCAGATTAGAGAGTAGGTATAAAAAATAGAAAAATATTAGAGAGGTGGTTAAAAGTAAATTAAGAGATGAATGACAAGTGTCATGGAGAAAAAAAACTCATGAATTAATTAAATAAATAAATAATTATTTAATTAATAGAAGAAGTGGGACCAATTAAATAAATAAAATATTTATTTAATTTAGGGAAATGATAATTTAAATAAATAAAAAATGTTTATTTAAATGGGGAAAGGGTAGAAAGGGATTATTAAATTAATTAAATAAATAAAAATATGTTTAATTAATAGGGGGATTAGGACAAAATAATTTTAAAAAATAAAATATTTATTTAATTAGGCTAGGACAATTTTAGGTGTCTACATTTTGCCCCTCTTTGAGACAGTACAATTTATCATGTTGTTTCAAAGAAGATTAAAACATAGTGGCTAGGTTAGGGATAAAGACTAGAAGCATGATGCCCCAATCATAGTATGGATGATGAGTTAGGATGGTGCCCCCTCGAGAGGACATATGGGTTAGGAGAACACATGTGTGCTCTTGAAACAATAAGACTAAGGAGAAAATGAAAAGGGTGATGATGAAGTGGGTATGGTAAATCGATGGCCATAGAAGTGGTTATGGATGAGATTGAATGTAGGAGATGAGAGTGATGAACTCATGTGCTATATCACCATTGAGCTTATTGTGACAATCAAATGCAAGCATCTTAAAGATATGATAGAACCCATATAACTCACATACCATCTGCAAGGAGTGATAAGGAAAACCCCAAACAACAATTAAATGATAAAAATCATGATCCACTACGGCCACTCTAATCACTTGTCGATATGCTTGAGTAGCATAAGGACGTGATACAAATACAATAAAGATAAATCAAAGAAAAGATAAGACTCACTAGACCAAAAAAGTTAACAACCATATAGATATTCTTGCCAAGTTAAGTGTTCTTATTAAAATGATGTTTGATAGGATGTCCATTATAGGAAAGATGTATCTGTAGGACATGATATGATGTCCATTGTAGGAAAGATGTATCCATAGGACATGATATATGCCCACTGCAGGAAAGTTGTATCCATAGGACATGATATTTGATATGGTACTTGTTCTAGGAATGATGTATCTGTAAAGGCATGTTGTTTGATAAAGATGCTAAAACTGATAGGTAGTTGATTGGTAAGGTTGTAGACTAGCTTGGTAGTTTGTGTATTGATGCATGATTTGTTAAGCTCATTGTTTTGATTATGTTTGTTGAAAGTGTTTATGTCTTAGCAAAAGACAACTTATTGCACTTTTTGGGTTCTTGATAAATATTTGATTTTTTTGGATTTTAAAAGTTTTTTTATTTGTTTAGATTTTACAAAAAAAAATCATTTTTTGGGGATTTTTGAACTTTAAAAAAAAAATTCTTAATTTTAAAAGTTTTTTTTTTTAGATTTTAAATGGTTTTTCACATCATTGATTGAAGTATAAAAAATATATCAAGATTTATTCCCAAGCAAGATGTATATATTTTCTCCTAGTGTCTAACAAGGCATAATGCATTATGAGTGGGTGACTAAATTTATGAGATGGATATGGATAAGTGAAGGATGGAGGAAACTTATAATGGAATCAAGGCTGATTTGGTTTTCAAGGACTATCTCATGATGGGAACCCAAGCTAAGGGATTGATATGGTAATGTAAGGTGATAGTATGGTTCTTTGAATAGCATGAGGTTGATAGGAATGAACATGTCAATAGGTTTTAAAAAAATATGTTTTGCATTTTATGTCCTTAATTTTACTCAAGATCAAGGGATGGATAGGATAGGATGGAGATAGGATATAGATTGAAGGGTGTGGATAAGGTGAAGCCAAAAAAGGATGTATGATGTTTATGTTGATCCCTAACCTGGTCAAGATAAAAGGTGTAAAAAGGAAATATGGAGATAGATAGGGTGAATGAGGGATAATGGAGGCTATGAGAGATAATGGTAGATGAGGGATAATGGAGACTATGAGAGATAATGGTGGATGAGGGATAAAAAAGACTATGAGAGATAACGAAGGATGAGGGAAAATGGAGGATGAGGTAGGAAGGAAATATAGAGGGAACTTACCCCCAAGTGTAGAGTGCGAGAGGAAAATGAATTACACATGACACCTGTTTGTTAGGTTTTCATCATGGCAATTTCCCAAGGCACCACAAGAAGTGGTTTTCACCATTGGATGAATTATTTCTCTTTACATTTTTTTCATGTTTTTTCTTTTTTCTCTTTATTTTGATGTTTTTTAGTTTTCTTTTTTCTCCTCTTTTTTTTAAGAAGATAATGGATGCATGAGAGGAGATGGAGGGAGAACTCAAGCATCTTATTCTTTGAATAGTACCCCTGAAATATGTGCTATAGTGGACCATGGCTATTGAAAGTATGCTCAAAGATGTTGGTAGGGATAATGGTAAAGCGAGATGGAATGGATGATTAGATGGAAGGGTCAAGGATTTATGCAAAGGATTGGATGTAAGGGAAGGAAAATAGGATGTTGGAAGATTTGTGTAGGTATGGATGGAAATTTTGGCAATATCCACATTGGCACACACCTTGAGGAGTGGTGGAGTGATGGAGGGGTGATGGATTTTGGACTTTGCGATTTTGGTGAAGAAGTGGATGAGGATTTTGGGATATAAGGACCGAAAATGGATGGAGGTGATGATGGAGGATTTAAGCTAGTGGGTTTTGGGAGATGTTTAGGAGTGAAGGAAGCCTTCAGAAAAGAAAGCTTGGATGCCAATTTTGATTTTTCCTTTGGATGAATGTATTTTATGAGGAACTTGGGAATCTACATGGTTTTTATTTTTCTTTTCTTTGTGGTTTTTTGGAATGCATTTCTTCTATAAGAAATTTAGGAATCCACATGGTTTTTTATTTTTCTTTTTGCTTGATGGGCCTTTGTGGCTTTTCATTTTTCTTTTTCTTTTTGCTTGATGGAATCCACATGGTTGTCCATTAATTTCATGCTTAAATTAGCACCTGCCTTAATGTGTCTCATTGCATTTTGCATTTTCAAGGTTTATTTAAGCATTTAATTATTAATTTGATTATATCTAATGTCATCTCTCATCAATTCACATATTATAAAATTGGGCCTTTAACCCTAAGTATGCCTCTTTTTATTTTATTTTAATTAATCCTAATAAAGTCCTATTTCCTATCTTCAAGGCACATTTTTACATATTTAAACACCTTGGATTGACCCATCGAGATGGATTTGACTTTGCAATCACGATATCCTGCAACCCTAGAAATCTGGAAAAATGTCAATCGAATTGGTATGACCACCATATCAATCCCAAATTCTTCTCTTTGAATTTCAAGAGCTTAATTTAGCAGTATTATAATGTTCAAATCTCGCTTTGTGTAAAATTTCATCAATTCTAAGTCAGCCTATCATCAAAATTAAATTTACAGTTTCATATATAACCTTTTATTTCCTTATTTCAATGATCCATTCTGTAGAAATTGAAGGAGATCCTTTGTGAAGTGAAAGAGTAGGTTTATGTGAAGTCTTCAATTGGAAAATTCATCATCCATCAAGTCTTCATCAACCTTTTTTTCATCATCCATGGAAGCTTAGGAGATATTGAAGAATAATAATATCACCAACTATTGATTGTCTTGTACCTCTCCCTTAGGGTTTGGTATGGTTTCATTTTATTTTCATATCTCTATGTAAGTGTTTAGATCTATACATCATTATTTTTCATATTTACATTATTTCTTTAGATCTACATTGCATTTGTGATTTGAAGTATTATATTACATCCATTTAGGGTTTTTACTCGTATAACTCTAGTTTTGCATTTTAGCTCAGAAATATTACAAACACATGAGATTATAGGGCGGACACACTTTGCAATACTTTCTTGGTTATTTGTGGAGGTGGAAATCACTAAAACAAGGGGTTTCACTAAGGCAATTTAACCCTATATAGCCACAAACGCACCATTTTCTAGCTTGTAGGCACAAGTATAGGTTTGAGTCAAATAGGGCAATTTATTAGAGATCTCAGCAATCTTCCATAGAATCATCCTCAAAATTTAGACCCAGATCTCTAAGACCAGAGTGCCCAACGCCCTGTTCCCCCCCAGTCAAGTGCAGATTTTGTCAGTTCAAATCTAAAGAAGTTCAATTTGTAGATTTCCAATTTATGGCTCAGTATAGTCACTAGGACTAGAGAGCCCAACACCTTGGTCCTACCAATTCAAGCTCAGACTTCCATTTTAGGTGCACATCAGAATTCCCCTCTCAGATTAACTTTGTGTCTCAGTTTCACTTTTGTAGCAGTTTGTTATTTACTGTTATTCTAGTTGTTTTCATTACTCCTACTAGATTAGTTTGTTTGCATCTTTCATTTGACTCATTCCTCTTTCATATCAACAAAGGAATAGAAAACCTAAAATTATTCCTTGACTCTCTTTCATAATAGTTAGTCAAAGTGAATCACTTCCTTAGGCTCTTTCATATTTCGATGTATGAATGAAAGTGTGATTAGGACTTAGTTTACCCGATTCTATTTTTCACCATCACATTTTGGTGAACCCGACCTTCTTACATTTTTATCATTTCGGATTTGTGGTCTTAGATCCGATTTCTATGTACTTAAACATTCGTTTTAAACATACTACTTATGCACTTTCATTAATTGTATTATTTAGTTCACATGCTCGCATTTGGTTAATCACATAATTGCTTCATTGCTTAGATATTCAATTTACTTTATTTACTTTTTATTGTTTCTTTCACTGCATTGTGTGAACAAAAAGAAAGGACACTTTTAAATGTTTTCATGTTCCCAAAAATATTTATGACACATCAACCTTCAACCAACTTGTCTTTGTATTATAATACTTTCTTAGACCTTGTTCTAGCACTTCACCCCCTTACTAACAATCCTATTAAGGGCATTTTAAGGAAAGAGGATGATTTCAATAACACCTTTATTATTGCTCTCCCTCTTGAGATGAATCATTGATAAATAGTGTCATTCCCTCTCCCAAAATTGGAAACATAAGTTTGGCATACTTCGACACAATTTTTACAAGCTTTGGTACTCTTTTTTAGTCTAGCCTATTCTAGTGTTTGTTTTTGGATCTACATTAGATGTTTTTGCAAGGCTTCAAGATCACAATGTACTCTGACGTCTTCATCCAATATTTCTGATAGTAAAGTTTTTTGTGGCAGCGTAGCTTTGGGTCTAGTGATGAAGTATCTTGTATTTCAGCTTAGTTCAGCATAAATTTTTTGGTTTGGTCTCATCCAGAATCATCAAAAATATATTAGTTCTAAGTAATCTTGCCTATTTATCTTGTTTTGGTGAAATTTTTTTTGTATTTTGGCCAACATCCTTTATTTGATAAAGATCATTTCTTGTAGTAGCATGTAAAGGATCTTTTTGGGCTAACCTTTACTCCATCTAAGCTGAGCTTCATGAAAACCTACTTGGTATATATTTAGTTTCTTAGTGATGAGTAATGTATGATATTTTTGATCATTTGTTTTGTATATATAGAAAATGTAAAAAGATCTATGTTATGTACAACGAATGTAAAAGGTGTTTATGTGCAACAAGGGTAAAAGTGTTTATGCACCTCAATAGAACTATGTCGCATGCATATGATAGATGCAACTATAACAATTCAATTTTTATAATATTGGTTTCAAGCCATCATGTGGCAATGAGTCATTATACTTTGGACAGTGAGTCCATCCGGTAGTGAGCCCACCCCTTTTGTACTTTGTAACCGATTACATAATATTGAGAGCTAATCCTCTCCATGGTTTTTCCCATCTTGGATTTTCAATGTATAAAAATAGTGATATGATGTAGTGTACCCTATTTCTACTTACTATTATTTTCATTTTTGGAATTTAGTTATGTTATGTGGATGGTTATTTAAAAGTTTTAATAAGTTTAAGGGAATACTAAATCACCCCTCCCCTCTCGGTATTATGGATGTTCAACAATTGGTATAAGAGCTTGGTCCTTTAGAAGAGTCTAATAACTTGAAGGAGATCCAAATAGTTGAACATATGGGACCAAAGTCCAGTTTATATCAGGATAGATATCTAGATGCAAATGGATAACTTATTATTGCTCTTGAAGATCTTGAAAATGTTGAAAATGAAAACAGAGATCTGAGAGAAAATATTCAATTTGTCAATGAGTGTATCAAAAAGCTATGAGAACAAATCAGAAAATTTAGAGAAAGGCACAAGGAAGTTAATGAATAACTCAAGCAAAAAAATAGCACAATTGCAGATCTAAAAACCAAGAGTGAAGAAGATGAAAAGACCTAGCAGTACTTGAGTAAAATGGTGAAATACAAATCAAAGGAATGTAAGAAACTTGAACAAAAATTCATAACTTTGAAATCAAATATGGAAAATTCAAGGAAATAAGAAGACAAACTTAAGGTAAGTTTAGTTAAGATTGATCAAATTATGTTGGTTGTGCAAAGGTCTCCATAAAATAAAAGTGGTCTAGGATTTGAGGCAGGTGAAAGCTCACAAAGAAAGTTAGAAAGTATAGAAGGATCATCTCTAGCAAAGGAAGTTGAATCGAGTAAGCTCGCAAAGGATGAGAAAGGTAAGTTACCAGTTCAGCAATAGGTAAGTAAAAGGAACACCTTTTTTAATGGCTATTGTTTTAATTTCAATAAATTAGGTCACAAAGAATTCTTTTATAAAAAATAGGATGAATTAAAATGTTAGATCATTCTTCCATAGGTGTTACACTTGTAATAACTATCCAGTCATAAAGGTAGTCAATGCAAAAATCATGGTAGGATAGATCAAAATAGAAGTAGCCATTTTATTAGTCCTTTTATAGGTCAATGCTATACATACAATGTATTTGGACATAAGGCTAACTAATGCAAGTCAAGACAAGATCGAGAAAATTATAGATGTTATAACTACAACAAACATGGACACATTACAAGGAATTGCAGAAGAGGAGAGGCCAAGTCAAATAGACTAGTAAATAAAATCAATAAGGAAGACGTGAAGGCAAAAATGAAGAAGATTTGGAAGAAGAAAGAAGTTGAAGTTACACCCAGCTCCGGTGGAGATACTTGCCCCAACAATTAAGAATGAGAGACTTTGGTCGAGGGGGAGCAATTCAATAAATATATTTCCCATGCCAAAGAGTGTAAGGTTATAGTGACACCATACTGAGAGGTGTGTGTTGATATAAAATCCGACAAAAAACATTGGGCTATGATAAAATGTGGAAGTCTGGAAGGTCTCGATCAGAAAAAATTAGTAAAAGCTGCACTTTATTTCCTATCGCATTTATTGCATGCAAGTGGCTCAAAAAAGGATAAAAGGAGGATTCATTAAGTCAATTGTCACTCGACACTAAAGAGAATTCAAGAGACAAAACAATGAATCAAGAGTTAGGGTTTTTCAACGAAGCAACAAAAGTTATTTTCACTGTGAATTTGTTACCTCCAGTACTTTGCATCCATGACTACTCCCACTATTGTCAATGTTAACACCCAAGAATGTCCAAGCTTTAATAAGTATCCAAACAAGTCATTTGAAAATGATCTGATGGGTGCACTCTCAAGCATCCCTTCTAGAGTTCTATTAACTAAGGATATTAGGGCATATATCCATGTAAAATTGGAAGAATATGACCATGGGAACTTGCAAAAATTGTGGACAGATAATCTAATGGAAGATAATTTTGAAATCAAACCACAATATCAAACCCTAGTTGACAAAAAGTTCAATGGATGGAATCTTTTCCCCAATTTCTATCTAGATGGCAAGTGGGTTAGGATATCAATAAGTCAATTTCATGATGAACTTGTATGGATTAAAGAATTCATTTAGATCACCAAGAATGTAATGAAGGTAGTAACTAGACTATGTAATTTAGGAGGCATTCTAGCACCAAAATCTCCAAAGAACAAAGAAATTGGAAAGCTAACCAATGCAGTCTATGACGGTCATTCCTTGAAGGTTAACACCATAACAGAATAAAGTCTACTACACCAATAAGGAAAATTTTATTTCAGCCACTTCGATCAGTATGGCCTATGAAATGATAAAAAAGAATGTTGATTATGGTCTATGAGAGATTTTGAGACAATAGTTTCTTGACAATCTAAAGAAATGCAAGGAAAAGAAGCAACCATTGAAATATGGAACCCTAGCACTATGCATTCTATTCAGTTTTTTGCAAGAGATTCCCAAAATTGAGAAAGTATTTTGACTACAAGACATTCTGATAGCACATCAGATTGCAAAATGCCTAAAGAGGTTTTCTAAATACACCGAGTAGGAAGAAGTGTTTACTGCATATTTTTTTGTTTTTAAATTAAATATTCACAAGGAAAGGATTCCCAAATCCATCATGCAAAAGTACAAATATGGCATCACATTTGTAATTGTAATGTTGGTGAAAATGGGGAATGACAGATCAAGAGGAAAACTACCCTTTCCCTCAAGGAAAGATGAGAGTTTCACTATTGATTACCCTTCAAACACTTTTCACCAAGTTACATTTGGAAAAGGAGAGGAAATTTACTAGATCCAACCTTCAAGGAGGAGGATTGAATTGTGAATGAAATGGGAATGATAAGTTGATCCCCTGTTCCTTATTTGAAATGAAAAGGAATTGATTGAATTATGTAGTGAAAAAGTGACAAAGAACATATTATAACTTAAGATCAAAATATGGGATGAAGTTGTGCACCTAGAACTGGTAGTATTATGTTGAGACAAAGTTGCCCTACAAATTTGAAGAAAAGTTGCCCAGACCGTGGCGTGAATGGACACAGTCCTTCAAAAAATCCTCGAAATGAAAAGGGTTTTTTCACCTTTGCAAATGAAGCCCGAATCTGAAAGTACAACTGCACACCTGCAACCTACACACAAAAAAGAGAGGAAAATGATTTGGGATTGGGAGTTTGCCTTTAGGTCAAACCGCAGTTTTGGAATTAACCAAGTAATGAAAGAAAGTACTTGCAAGTAGATGTAAATGAAAGATTGAATTGTAAATCATGTCAAGGGAGGTTGTGATAGAAATGTTGATACAAATGCTTGTGTGGAATTGAATGTTGAAATCAATCTCCTCTTCAACGGTTGAGTCCTTGACTTGAATACAACATCTAGCCTGGAAGGGAGACTTGAGAATGCTCGATGCTAGAAAGGAATGCTTGAATGCTCTTGAATGCTTGATCTTATGTAAACTTCCCACTCATCCAACTTATACAAATGAGAGGAAAAATTCCCCCTAAATACATGTTAGTGGATTTGATTTTTGTCACAGGCCAACTTCGGGGGAGTTTCCTACCCAATGCACAACCAACAATGCAACCCTAAGAAGGGTCCTGCCCAAAATAAGGCAAGGACAGGGGTGCCACACCCTTGTCCTGGGAGGACAAGGGCGCTATGCCCCTATCCAATGGGGAACAGTGGCGCCACGCCCCTATCCTACCCATTTCTCCAGGCAGAGTGCGGACGGGGTGACACAGAGGCCAAGGAAAAAGCTGTTTTTGAGGGTTGAGCAGTCTTCGGTCTCCGATCAAGCTAGAGGATTCAAACTCGGGTGCGTGAGGACCCTAATGCCATCAAAAATTGTTAGGGTCACAATTTTATGAGACTAAATTTATCCCCCACCTTAGCAGGAGTATAAGCGTACACGAATACTATCAGTAAAGTACAAGGAAATAAGATCGAAAGACTTTTACCACGTCAAGGAGGCAAGATGCACCAAGCCCCCAGTGGACTTAGGATCTTACAACTTCATTTGAAAAATTAAAAGCGAAGATTGAGAAGGGGAGAACCATGACTGCACGTAGCAAAGTTCCCTTCACTATAAGTCATGAAAGCAAGGACACCAAAGATTACAAAGCAAAACAAAGTTCACTAAGTAATTCTAAGTGTCAAAGAAAGAAAATATGAGAAAAGTGTATGCCCCCACATTAAAGAGATCGTGCATGCCTTATCGGAAGCGATTTCTTTAAGGTAGGATACACTCAAGAGAGAGAGAATGGAGGGAGCACGCTATCACAATGATTTATCCCCCTATCAAGCAATAAACCCAAGGATAATGAACACAAAACATGAGGTAGTGTCGCTTTCCTCAGTGGTAGTATGTTGTATGATAACTCATGTATATCATGTATGTATATGCATATAATAATCATCATTACCCAAAGAAGGACACTACCTTATAAGAAAGGGAAGAGAGGATGTCTTTTAAGTCAACATGAAAGAGATAAAGATCTGAATTCTTTGCATCGTCCCCAAGTAGACATTAAGGGAACAATAGAAGAACAGGGATACACATAGAAGAATAGTCACAAAAGAGAAAGACAGGAGAGGGAGAAAGATCTATAGTGGTAATATTGCTAATCTAGCATGACATCCGCCTCTTGATCTTGTTGATCACTATTTTGGGAAGACAAGAAACATGCCAGAGGAGCGACATTGAGCATAGCAAATGGAGCTATCACAAGATCCAAACAAGGACTATGCTCATGGTGTAAGTCACTTTGTTTGATTCTAGGAGCTAGGATTAGGGTTTGTGAAAACTCATCCGCTAAATTCTTGTCCACATCAACATATTCATACTCTCTATCAGAAGCATTAGGAGTTGTATTTCCATTATGAATAACATTTTCACCCATTTCTTCATCAAAGTTTAGAGAAACAGGAGCAAGAACACGAATATGAGTAAAACCATCACATGTTTTATGCAACTTATGATTTGGAGATGTAGGTTGAACATCTTGCTTATAAGAAAAGGGAATCATGTCAACTGTCAGAGTCTGAGGAGATTGAATATTTTGAAGGATAGCTTCACGAGCTCGAACATGGAGTCTTTGTCGGTGCTCTCTTGCACAACGATTCCATCAACTCTTAGTGGAAGGTTGAGAAGGAGAAGGAACACTTGAACAAGTAGCAATGTTTCTCTGCTTGGTAGTTGAAGGTTTAGGTTGAGATCTTTTAGGTTGAACAAGAGGTTAAGCAAGCCTCTTCCCTCAATAAGAGGATGGAGGTGGAACTACACCATAGAAAGGAGGAATATTAGGTGTAGCAAGGAGACTAGGTCCATCATGAGGAGGAGGTATAGGTTTACCCTTAGGAGGAATAACGGTGTTCTCCTTAAGAGAAGGTAAATTCACATCCATTGGTATAGGTGGATGATTTTCTTTAGGAGGGAGATTAGTTCTATCCGTGAGGGGAAGAACCTCATCTTGAAGAATAATAGGAATGTCAAGTGTTGGGGATCTAGATTGACTTAAGGATAAGATCATATCGTTCTTCCATTTTTTATAAGATTGAAAAAGAGCATCGCTCCTTGATGGAAGAGATTGAAATTATTTAGGCTAAAAGAGATCAATAGGAACACCAGGGCTTCTTTCGGATGGATGAAATAAGCTATGGTTCACGGTTATGAATTCTTCATTGTGAGGAAATTTCAGACACTTGTGGATTGGAGAAGCAATAGCCTTCATGGAAGATAGCCAAGGATATCCCAACTTCACACGGAATTGCTTAGAAGAGGGTATGATAACAAAATCAACATCCATGGATTTAGTATGAACTTCAACCAGAAGGGTGATATAGCCAATGGTAGGACAAGAGAAGCCATCAAATAACTTCACAACCACATGAGAAGCATCATATATTGTTTTATACAATTGTAATGTGAAAAGATACTCCTTAGTGATGACATTTACAATGCAAGAGGGATCAATAAGGGCACCACGACAAGGGATATCCTTAACCTTCACATCTATGTATAAAGGGCCATCGGGTACTCTAATGGTCTCACTAGGGTCAAATGTAATACAAGTATCCTTAGGTGTATCTTTTGTTTCTACCATATTAACCAAGTTTGGAGCCATAGAGGTAAATTCTTCAAAAGGTAAAGAATTAGGCACAATCTCAATAGTGTTAGAGGTATCAGAAGGCAAGGGATTAGTGAAAATCTTAAGATTTTGATTAGGAGGAGCTACTGATTTAATCCCTTTATCATTCAAACCTGCCACAGATATAGTATTATTATCAATCAAGTATTGAATCTTATTCTTCAATGCAAAATATTTCTCAGTATCATGACCAGGTTGACGATGAAATTGGCAAAAGGAATTGTTATCAAAATAAGGGGATGCAAGTTTAGAAGCATCAATTTGTTTTATAGGAGGAAGTTTGATAATATTTATTTGCAACAACTGAGACATAATAGTATGTAAAGATTCATTCAAAGGAGTGAACTGTCTTTCTCTTCGGAAAAATTTAGAAATAGAAGGCACACCTGTTGTAGCTTTCACATTGTTGTTGTTGATTGGATCATTGAACTTGATGAAACTTTTCGTTGCTTTGAACTTTGCAAACGGTTGTTGAACACTCTCCCCCTTATCACTCGGATCCATAGGAGTGGATTACTCCGTTTGACTCACATCTAGTTGATGATTGTGGAGTGTTGCACACAACTGCGGAAAGGAAGTAAACTCAGACAAAAGAAGCTTTTCCCTGATATCTTTTTGTAAATTAGAAATGAAAATTCTTTGAATATCATTATCAGGTACATGAAAAGAAATTTGAGCACACAAATGCTTATATCTACCAATAAAATAGGTCACTTTTTCTTAAACACCTTGTTTACATTGCATTAAATCAGTCGAAGTGATTTTAGGACAAATGTTGTTTTGAAATTGTTGGATGAAAGCATTTGCCAGTTGTTGAAAAGAGGTGATAGAATAAGGCGGCAAAGAGAAATACCATTGTAAAGCCTTATCTCTTAGTGTTCTTGTAAACAATTTGCAAGCAATCTTTGATCATAAGCAAAATCAGTACACAAGGTTTGAAATGTTTTAACATGTGTAAGAGGATCACCTTTTCCATTATAGAGTTCCAATTGAGGGATCTCAACATGTTTAGGTGGCACGGCTTTAATAATATCAAAAGAAAGTGGGCTCACAACATCAATGGTGGGCACACTAAACTTGGATTGACTCATGGAAGTAATTTGTTGTTGTAAGGAAGACATTGTTTGGGCAAGATTGTTGATTGTCATTTTGGTAGAAGAATTGATGTTAGACATAGGTGATTGGGAAGGTGGTGTGATGTTATTGAAAGAAGGCATGGACTAAGAATAAGGTGGTGGGACATTATGGTAAGTAGACATTGGTGATGATTGGGTAGGAAAAGGGACACTTAAAGGAGGAATAAAGTTGTTGAAGGAATTGCCCCCTTGTGTCACACTGATTGGTTGAGGAATAATAGGAATATTCATGGAAGACATAGGTAACGATGGAGGATTAAATTAAGAAGAGGGATTTCTCCCATGACCCATGGTTGGAGGAATGACATTTTGAGTTGAAGTAGTCATGATGTTGGATGTGAAAGTAGGAATACTAATCATAGGAGTAGTCAAAGGAATTGAAGGATTGACTTGTGTTGAAGGTTGTGAATAACCTAGGGTTTCGGCACAACTCTTGATAGGCATGACATTAGAATCAACAATATGTGCAATGCCACGCAATATATCAATTTCATTCTTATCACTTTGAATCATGTGCTTAAGGCCTTCAATTAATGGAAGAGCTTCACTATTAGGTTATTCTTGGGACATCCATTGTTGAAAGTTATCAAATTGATTGTCTAATGTAGAAAGTTGATCTAAAGAAACCCTAGTTAAAGCTTCTTCTTCATCATGGGATCCATAAATGGGGTGAAAAGGCACATGATTAGGATGGGAAGAATTAGCATGATCCTCATTAAAGAAGTCACCCAAATTAGGCTCCATCTCCTCGATAATTAAACCTTGGGAATCCTTAATTCTAATGCTTCATCTAACAGGGATAGGATAGGTAAGACTAATAGTGGTAAAACTCATGCACTAGAGGGAAATTTTGAATTTTGAATTGTGGAACAAAGCTTACAAATTTAAGTAATGCAAAATTTAAGAAAATAATGATTACACAATTTGAACTTTGTTGGAGGAAGGGAATGACACAATTTCCAAAAATGAAAGGAAATTGGAATTTTAAAATTAGGGCCAAGGGAATACCACTTAATTTTTAAATCCAAATTTTTAAAATTAGGGCAGACTATAATTAATCTCTTAATTTTAAAAAATTTCTTGAAAGTTGAAATGTTGAATTTTGAAGATATTTTCGATTCTAGAGGGATCAAAAATCGCTAAAATCATCCAATCTTCTAGATTTAGGCTAGTAAATACAGTCATAACAATCTCCCAAAATTTTGAGAAAAAAGTTGAGGACCATGGTGGGAATGCACATGGTCCGACCAACTTTTTTCAAAATTTTCAGGGACGGATATTACAATGATTTTAAAGCTAATCCTAAAAAAATGACGAATTTTAAGATCTCTAGATGGGTGAAATGAAGGCGCAAATGTGAGAATAGGACCCTATTGGGGTTGTGAAGAAAAAGAGGAATTGAATTGCAATTTTGAAAAGGGTCAAACCTAATGGATAGGGACACCTTGGAAAATGGTTAGAAATCTAAATTGAAATGAAATTGATTTTAAATTTGCACAAAATCCAATTAATGTTGAAAATTAGGGTTTTATGACCTAACCACTTAACTTTAAAATTTGAATTTTGGGAAAAAATGGCAAAAAGTGAAAATTTGAATTGTAGGAATGAAGACAAATTTGAGAACAATCAAAAATTTGAAAATTAAATGGAAATCCAATTTTTGCACAAGTTCAATATGATTTTCGAAAATTAGGGTTTTAACAAGTAACCTCTTAATTTTGTAAATTTTAATTGCAAATTGAACAAGACAATGAGGAAATTGAATCTGACAATCAAAACAATTTTCACATCTAAGATAACCACAAGCAATTTTTTACAAATTACAAGTTCAATTTTAAATTTAAAAAGTAGGATTTTTAATTATTAAACCACTAAGTTTGTAGAAATTTGAAACTTGTAAATGAAAAATATGCAATTTTGTTCAAAGGAAAGCATGCAAGACGTCGGGTTCACTAAAGTGTAATGTGGTGAAAATGGTGAATGATAGATCAAGAGGAAAACTACTCTTTACCTCAAAGAGAGATGAGAGTCTCACTATTGATTACCCTTCAAACACTTTCACCATGTTATATTTGGAAGAGGAGAGGATAATTCACTAGATTCAGTCTCTCCACATGAAGATGGTAGATTTAATTTTGAATGAAATAAGAATGATAAGTTGATCCCCTCTTCCTTGTTTGAGATGGAAAGGAATTGATTGAATTATGTAGTGCAAAAGTGACAAAGAACTGATTATAACTTGAGATTGAAATATGGGATGAAGTTGTGCACCTGGGTCTGGTAGTAATATGTTGAGATGAAGTCTCTCTGTGAATTTGAAGAAAAGTTGCTCAGACCATGGCGGGAATGTACACAGTCCTTTGAAAAATCCGTGAAACGAAAAGGATTTTTCCCCCTCTGCAAATGAAGCCCGAATCTGAAAGTACAGGTGTGCACCTGCAACCTACACACAGAAAAGAAAGGAAAATGGGTTAGGATTGGGGGTTTGCCTTTAGGTCAAACCTCATTTTTGGAATTAACCAAGTAATGAAAGAAAGTACTTGCAAGTAGATGTAAATGAAAGACTAAATTATAAATCACTTCAAGGGAGGTTGTGATAGCAATGTTGATAGAAATTCTTGTGTGGAATTGAATGTTGAAATCAATCTCCTCTTCAATGGTTGAATCCTTGACTTGAATGCAACATCTAGCCTTGAAGGGAGACTTGAGAATGCTTGATGCTGGAAAGGAATGCTTAAATGCTCTTGAATGTTTTATCTTATGTAAACTTCCCACTCATCCAGCTTATACAAATGAGAGGAAAAATTCCCCCTAAATACATGTTAGTGGATTTGATTTTCATCACAGGCTGACATCGGGGGAGTTTCCTACCTAATGCACAACCAACAATGCAACCCTAGGAAGGGTCTTGCCCCAAAATAGGGTAGGGACAGGGGCACCACACCCCTGTCCTAGGAGGATAAGGGTGCAATGCCCCTGTTCAATAGGGGATAGTGGTGCCATGCCCCTATCCTACCCCTTTCTCCAAGGTAGAGTGCGGACGGGGTGATGCAGAGGCTAAGGAAAATTATAAATGAGATTAGAAGAAAAGCAATAAAAGAAGATAAAGAGATCTAGCAATATGCTATGGAAGTTGTTGGAAATACCCTTCCAAAGAAGGACAAAGCTACTCTCTTGCAAGTATGAAAAATAGATCTCAGAACCAAGAAAAGGTTAGATACCCTTATGGAAGGATCTAAAGACATAAAAATATTGAAAATAGAAACCGTAAAGTATGTTAAGGACATAACAAGAAAACTTGGTTTATTATCGATTATTGAAGGACCGAAAAGTGTATTTACCGAAACTATTGTTGATAGCATTGTCAATATTTCTAATGATATTGTATGTGATAATACTAATCCTAATATCACTAAAGTAGAAAAAATCCCTCTAGAAAATGAACCTAATATTGTAGATGTCCCCGCAGACAACTCAAAGGAGAAAGAGGTCAATATGGAAGAAAAGAAAGCAAAAGAAAATACCTTATATGAGGAACATGCCTTACCCACTGACAACATTGAAAAAGTGGAAGCTAGTACTTGCTCCAGAACAAGGAATGACTCACAGGAAAATTTACTTGTTGCATCTTTATCTTTCCAATCGATCACTTCTTCCACATTATTTGTTGATTTCAATAAGATTTATTGTGTTAAAAAAAATAGATTGGGAAAGCCATTCAAGCTTCTGTCAAAAAGGATGTATTTGAGGATCTAAAAGAAAAGAATAAGGTAATTGAGGATGTGATTTATGCATTACAAATTAACATTCCTGATTGTTGCATTGATCCATCCTCCTCTGATTTGGATAAATGCAAAACATTGATAAATCCCTCAAAAGCTACTCCTCTCCTCTGGATCATGAAAATGATGCTGAGAAAGGAAAATTGTTATCAGATCTGAGAAGGAAATGTGCAATTGCAAATGGAAATCTATGTCTGATTTTTCCTCAAGGTCAAGCTTGTCTCTTAGCTGGTAATGTAGTGTATCTTTATAGTTTGCAATGGCCAGAGGCTACTATTAGCACTCACTAAGAGATTGATTCAAATGAGTCAAAAATTCAGTAGGCACATCATTCATTCTAACTAACTCAGGATCTGACCAATTCTAGTTGATCTGTTATTGAATAATTGCACAAGAGATACTTCGAACTTCAGCAATAGAGGAAAAATATCATTCTCCCTATTGTTCAGTTAAGTGACATGTGTAGTGACTACATCTCATTGATGAATCGTGCTCTCTCTAAGGTACAACAATTCACCTTCTCTGAGCCTAGCACTATTGAAGAAGCAAAACATACTCTTGTCTCTCTCCAACTTCAACTTGCACTACTTTTAGATGCCATTCAATAATGGGAAAGCAATACATGTATTTGGTCTACCCACATTCAAAAGATAAAGGAATCTTCCAGTTAATTCCCATTTCTACCCTCAAGCGGATTTTTTTGTGTATAGTTTGTTTCTTTTTGCACCCTTTGCCATCGATGCCAAAGGGGGAGTGAATATGTATAGACAAGGTTTTGTATAATTGGTATAAGATATCTTTTATATAGAACCTGTTCCATATTAGTTATCATGTTCCCATCCCATCAATGAAAAAGGGGGTGATTGTTATAATATTGTCATTGATGTCATTGATGTTTTGGTGATATGGCAATATAAGTCTAGCATACTTCAGCATAGTTTCTACAAGCTTTGATAGTATTTTTGGTTTGTTCTATTTTACTCTTTGTTTTTGGATCTACATCAAATATTTTTATAAGGATTTGGGATCACATTGTACTCTGACATCTTCATCCAAGATTTGTGTTAGTAAAGTTTTTTGTTGCGGCATAGCTTTGGGTCTGATGATGAAATATCTTGTTCCATCTTAGTTGATCAGCATCAATTTTTTGGTCTGGTCTCATCCAGAATCATCGGCAAGGTGTATGTTCTAAGTAATCCTACCTATTTATCCAGTTTTGGTGAAAGTATTTTTGTGTTATGGATGACATCCTTGATTCAATAAAGATTATTACTTGTAGTAGCGTGTAAAGGATCTTTTTGGGATAACATTTACTCCAACTAAGCCGACCTTCATGAAAACCTACTCGGTATATATTTAGTTGCTTAGTGATGAGAAATATATTATCTTTTTAATCATTTATTTTGTATATACATCTAATGTAAAAGGATCTATGTTATTTACAACGAATGTAAAAGGTGTTTATGTGCAACGAGTGTAAAAGTGTTTATGCACCTCAATGGAGTTGTATCTCACGCATATGACAAATGCAACTACAATAGTTTAATTTTTATAATCTTGGCTTTAATCCATCATCTATTAGTGAGTTGTTATAGTTTGGATAGTGAGTCCATCTGACAGTAAGCCACCCCTTTTGTACTCTACAATCGGTTACCTAATATTGAGAGCTAATCCTCTGTGTGGTTTTTTCATCTTGGGTTTTCCACATATAACTAAACTGGTGTTATGTGGTGTACCCTATTTTTGCTTACTATTCTTTTCATTTTTGAATTCAGTTATGTTATATGGATGGTTGTTTGAAATTTTTAATAAATTCAAGGGAATATTGTTTCACCCCTCCCCTCTTAGTATTCTGGATGTTCAACATATACACGTTGATATCATTTTGACACATCATAAGGCATCTAGGATTGAAGATAAGATGGGTTTCACTTTGTTGCATGGTTTTAGCTCATAATTTGTAATATTGTTTGATGATTTCATGTATTGTATCTCCTACTTATGGCGTGCATAAGATGGAGGTTGTGTGTAAAAGTCTTATATCTATTGAGTTACCTCTAAATCTTTGTTTGGTGATACTCTTCTGAAAATCTTGCTCTGCAATGCTATTGTAATTTATTATTAATTTTTGAATAATGGCTTTTGGAGTATGGGGTTTTTCTCTTGAAAGGGTTTTTCTCTTGAAAGGGTTTTTCCCATGTAAATCATTGTGTTGTGGTATGCATGCTATTTTTGTTTATTTATGTTAAGTTTCGATAACTATTGTAAAGAGATGTAAAACTTTTCTCATTACCCTCTTCTCAAGGTTAGTGTAGGAAGTTGTTTTTCTACTTAACTTACTTATAATTCCAACTAACTAATTAGTTAAATGCCTATAGATTGACTATAAAATAATCTTATATATGTTTCTCTAACCCTAGCATAGATTTGTGTTAGCTCCAAGGGTCTCAAAACCTGAGGAATGATGAAAGGTGTAAGGCAGCCCCGAAACATGAGATTATACATTGCGGAAGATAAAAACACATTGTAGACAATAGGAAAGGGTTTCCCTAGGAGACAAATGCTATGAATTATGTTCCAATTAAGAAATGGGAATATTCCACAAGTGACATGTCTCAACTAGTACAAGATGCTCTAACAAAAGAAATGACAAAATTTGAAGGAGCAATAACTTAGTGATGAAAAGCGCAAATCATAAGATTTTTGAATATGATGTAGATGACCACATGCTGGGTGTAAATCTAAATTTGCAAGGTATGAAGATAAAGATGCAATGAAATCCAGAAGAAGGTACTAAGATAGCTACAAACTAAAATGAAAGAAAAGATTATTTTTGGTTGATGTGAGATTGCTTGTTAACTAGTAATGCTCTTACATAGATTTTACACATTTAGCCATAGATCTTACATTCAATTTACATCTTTCCATAGCTCATTTTCAACTCAAACAAGGAGACTTGAATCCACCTTGTGCTCATTCCTTTTCAATCAAATTTGTGATTTAGTCAAGTGAATTCACCCCTTTCTTAAATACAACCATTTGGGAAGTAGGGCTAGTTCCTAGTCTGTATGCATAAACTTGTGAACCCTATTTCCCAACCTTTACAAGTGTATATTTTATCATCTAGTTATAGAACAAGAATGAGAATGTCTAGGTAGCTAGAATATCTTATGTAAATAATAAGATCAGACTATTTTTTTAATGAACTCATGTGCTAAAGATAGGAGTTAATTGAGGAATACCATGCATGAGGTGTTTGTTTCAAGCCATATAAAGCCTTCTTGAACATCTAAACAAAATGTTCTATAGAAGGTACTTCAAAACTTTGAAGTTGAGAAACATAAACTTTCTAATTAGTATATATTCAAAAATTCTATCTTAACACCTAGTCGAAAAATAATCCATCCATTTTAAGTAGTTCAAGACCAAATTAATTTAATGATATCAATCTTGACTATAGGAGAAAAAGTTTTTGTATAATCAAAACCTTCCTATTGAGTATACCATTTTGCAACTAGCCCAATCTTATATTTATCAATGCTTTCATTAGATTTATAATTCATTTTATAGATCTATTTTGTACCTACAACATATTTTCTAGGGGCAATTCTGCAAAGTTCCAAATGTCATTTCATTCAATGAGTCCCATTTTACTCTTTTTCACTAGCTTCTACAAAATCTTCTAGTTCATCGTTTTTTTATAAGTTGAGTCATGAGAGCATAATTAACTTTTGTATAAGACCTTGTAATTATCTTATCAAAAATAGTGTCCAACATGAGTGATGAGGGATTATTTCTTTTAATTATTCTTTAGTATCTTTAATATCTCCCAATATCCATATTGAAGATAAGGTTATTGTTATCACAAAAGTTACACCCTGTGATGATCAGACTTCATCATCAACCTTGTGAAACATGGAAACAACCTCCCAAGTGTGGGACTTGTAGAAGTGAGGTTAAATATTTGGAGAAGGTTGGCTTCCTATCAATCTTGAGTGAAATTAGGGCCTAATCTAGTGATTCTGAGAGAAAAAAGGGAGAAAGTGGGAATGCTTAAAAGAGGGGAAATAGTTTGCACCTAAATGGAATGTGATCTTCTTCCCTGCAACTACACAAAACATCAACAAAACTACCCAAAGGTAAACTAGCTTTTACCTAAATCAGTTCCCTATCTGCATAAGCGAAGGTTGGAATTCTAGAAAATGACAAGAGGGATTGAAGCTAGTCCATAGATGACATTCAAAGAGGGATCAACAAATTCATTATGAAAATGAAACAAGAAAGAGATGCATTCAAAAAAAGAGGTAACAAAAATACACACATTTGTTCAAACTAAAACAAGGTAAGGCAAGCAATTCTATTAATGGAAGGCAAGGAAAAATTTACAAGTGAATAAGAACATAGATTTCTACAGAACAAAAAGAGAGAATATCCTTTGGAAAATTACAAAAATTGCCTTTATAGTTGAGGCATAACTCAAAATGAAAAACTACGGTTGGAAACCCTAACCCTTCTAGGGCTAGGTTACAAAATATCTGCAAAAGGGAGGAAGGCCAAATTGACAAGTTGATTTGATAACATGTTGAAACAACCTCTACAAGTGGCAAAAAGGGTCCTTCTACAAGAGAAGACATCTCTGTGACAAATGCATCATGGCAGCATGATAGTGCCAAAAAAGTATCTAAAATGCATTGAATGGGCATGGGGTGGCATCAAAAATCCACTTGCAGAGTCTAATCTGGAGTTATGATGAAGAAATTTGGTGGTTGGAAGTAAAACAGATCTAATTTGGGGTGCCAAATGAGTAAAAGACCAATCTCGACCATTAGGTTGCCAACCACCCACCTGTAGGGTATTTAAATTCCAATGACCACCATAGTTTGAATGTCAACCATCGATTGAGAGATCTCACATGCAGATGGACACACGAGATCTCTCCATGTATGCGCTCAAAAGGCCCAACTGAAGAATAAGTTGCAACCGTTTGATCTATGTCTAAGACGAGATCAATGGTGGAGAAAGGTCAGACCCATCACATTCGTCTTCCGCTACCCCAAAAGGAAGTAATCGCATCGCCAAAAGAGTATGCGGGGAGGAAAGAGGAAAAGACAAGTCCCCCACTGCCACATATCACGTCGCTCACTTGCCTGCAAAGCGAAAAGGTTTTTTAGAAAGACCTTGTGGGAAAGCAGGAAGGATAGTTGATTAGCCTCCTACACACCTGCAACATCAAACTCCAACAGTCGAAAGATGATGATGGGAAGCGGGTGAAGGGAAACTTGCATGGCGCACACCTGTAAAACAAAACTAGAGCAACCGGAGGAACCTGCGCTAGCATGGGTGGAAATCAAAACAACATCCTAAGGGCTCACAAAGCAGAAGAGAGGAAGTAAAAGGACCCCGCGGGGGTGAGGGAGCCAAAGGCTGCTGTCCACTCACCTGTGGGACAAAAAGAGGAGCCAAAAAAGGAATACAAGGGGCGCGAGAGTCAAAAGACTTACTACCTGTCCTCCCGCAAAATTACGCTGAAGGAGCCAAAAAGGACTGCGAGGTGCGGGAGCTATAAAATCTAGTTGCCAACCAGTGGGAAAGAACGAGGGAACTGTCCCACCAACGAGATAGAACCATCCAAAAGGTAGCCTTAAGTGAGTTGACCTGTTGGTAAGAATATAACAGGAGCTCAAAAAACATGAAATGGTCCCTCTGTAGATTATCAATAAGGAATGTGCATAATGTGAAGGTTATGCAGGAACTATTAGGCCAACAAAAGCACATAACACAAAGGTTATGCAAAAAATATTGATTTCTCAGATCGGTTGTCCTCAAGAAGTTGACAGAAAAAGGTCAGCAGTCATGTATTATCAATGACTTCTAATGCATCAAACACAAGTAGATGATAGTTGTTTTCACCTACATTATTCAAAATGGATTTAGATTGACTCAAATTAATCACAATATTTTTGTCTTTTTTTCATCAAGAGTATATTGTACTCTTTCATCAAATATGGCATCTCTTTTTATGATTAATTTCTTATTGATAGGATAATATAATCTATAAGCTTTTTTTCATAATTATAATCAATAAAAATATATATGAATCTCTTTTCATTCAACTTTGTGTTTTTTTTCTCTAGTTATATCTACATAAGAAACATAACCAAACACCTTTAGATTAGAAATAAATGGTGTAAAATAAGACCAATCTTATTCAAAAATCATTCAGTGAACTACTTTTGTTGGACTCTTATTCTATAAATAGACTGCAATAGTAACTATCTCTACCCAATTTTTCGTATCTAGGTTCTTTTCTTTCATCATGTTTCTAGCCATTTCAATAATAGTCCTATTTTTCCTCTCAACAAATCCATTTTGTTCTGGAGTGTAAAAAGTGGTAAAATATCTAAATCCAATATTATCTACGGAAATTTGAAACTACATTTGGCCTATACTCACCCTCATTATCTAATCTAATGACCTTAATGTATTGACCTTTTTTTCAAAAAAATAATTGTTTAAGCTTAAGAAACTTATCAAAAACTTTTAATTTATCAGCCAAGCACAAGTCCAAGTTTTATAGAAAAACATAAACAAAATTGAGAAAGTACTTAGATTCATTTAGAGAGAGAGAGAGTTGTCATAGAATCAGACAAATCAATATGAAAAACTTTGAGAGGTTTTCTCGCCCTTCTAGACAAACCAATCAAAAAAATAGTTCTATGTTGTTTTCAAAACATTCATTCTACATAAACTTCCTATTTACTCTTAATAAATGATAAACCTTCAACCATATGCTTCCTGCTAAGTAAAAGTAAACCACCAAAATTGAGATGCTCGTACCTTTGATGTCATAGATGACTATTATGGAATTTCGTATTACATAAGACCTAATTACTTGAATGAAAATAAAGGGGAAACATGCAATCACCAACCATTTGTGCTTATGCAACCACTATATCTCCTTGTAACTAACAAAGTGTCTATTCTCATTTTTTACTTCCATGTTCCTTTTCATAGTCCAATATGGTTTATTATACATCCAAAAAAAAGTCCTATTATGTTTTCCATCAAGATCAATAAATAATTTCTTATTAAAAATCACATGTGAAAAACAACCAAAATCAATATACCACAAAGAATCTTCATTGGAACTTGTATTTAAACAAGGAAAAAATAGATTTTGTGTATCTTCTATGATACTATGATTCTATAGATGATAACACAATAGATTATGAAAGTGCTCCTCATTGCGAGGAAACAAAAGCAAAAGAAAGGTTGAAATCTCACAATTTAAGTGAAGTTTTCTTGAGATGGTAATTATAGTGGTAATGATGATCTCCTTATGGAGTCTTTGTGGAGTTATTTGAGTTCCTTTCTTTTATTTTTTGTTTCTGCTCCTCGTTTTTGGGTATGAAGCTTTCTTTTTGTTTGATATGTCTTGGTATATGGGAGTGAGCCCACAATCCATATCAAACTAATTAAAAAAAAAGATCTTTTGAAATTTCAATTGTATAAATAATATTGTCATATTTTAAAGGTAAACTTCTTAAAATAACCTTAATTTCAAATGTTGATTACTCAAGTTATTACCTATAATTCTTATTTGATTTATCACCCCTTCAAATTTTGTGAGAAATTCATCAATTAATTCATTTAGACTCATTTTAACATTTTCAAAACTCTTTCTTTGTGTTTGCAATTTAACAATATGAGGATCTTAATATACATTTACAAGAACTTGTCATGCCTACTTGAAATGAGCAAAACCACTTATCTCAAAAAAGATTGATTAAACTTAATGCACCTTAAATTAGAAATAAATCTCCATTATACTTTTGCTCATTTTTCTTAAATTCCCCTTTATGTTGAATATTTACAAATCAATATCAAGTTCTTCATAACTCCCACTAACAATTAGATTCTAGCATAGTCTATATATACATACATATTCTAATAAGTAAACTTTATCCCATCAATCACAATAAATCACTTTATAGAAAAATTAAAAATTAACTTCTCATATCCCAGATCTAAAAATTAATTATCTTGCAAAATTTCACTTCCATTTGTAAATTCAAATTTGAAATACCATCATCAACCAACCTTATTATGCTGCTGTTTGAAAATATCAGAATTTTTTTTACTTAACAGAAATAAAACATTTCCATACAGCCAGAAACCCTCACATCCAGCAACAACTCTTGTCATTTCATAAAATTAAAAAACGTTAACCTTTTATTAATATTTCATTCAAATCCAAAAATATATACTTATCTACAGAATTCAAGCTCCTTGCCAACCAATGCAAACTATGCACCAAAAAAGAATTAAAAAAAATAAATATAGGTCTTTGAAACAACAACTTCTTATCTGGATACCGTAACAAAAATTGCAGGGGCAAGCTAATTACTCTCCGTGGGCCTAAGCACATCTTACGCACAATAACTAAACCACTTGCAGAAAGCAAACCAAATATCTTACGATTAACAATTAAAACTACGTACAGCAAGTAAACCACATGATGGTGTGCTTTTGAATACATTCTGATCCATTGTCAAAATAAAAAAACTATATTTCAATATACAATATAATTAGAAATATAACTGTAAAGAACTCTTTGATTTATAAATAAACAATTCATATTTCTAGTTGCAATATAACTCAACAGCTTTTTATAAACACTTTGACAGCTAACTGGACAATGAACTGAAAAATAAAAGACAAATCTCCAACTTACTTAGACACATTCAATACTAGATGAGTTAATTTCTAACAATATAAATGATCTGGCTTACAAATTAAATGTACACCTCTTTCGAATTACAGATTTATCCCGATCGCAAACGGAATTGCGTGGCTATGATTTTTAATCATTGAAATTACAAAAGCTAAGTTCACTTAATCCTTTGCACAATTTAATAATGTTAATTAATAAATTAAACAAGAAATTAAAACTGAAAGAAAATAAGAGAGAATAACAAGACAGAAGAGAATAAGAGCTTGATAACGGAGTTCGCTCAATACGAGATGCATCTCTGGGTCCGCTTCTCAATGTAGGACCACTTTATTGATGACGCTAAGCATAAACCACCTTATTACATCACCCAAGCTTCAAACTTGCGACATCTCTCACAGTCTCCTCTCGCACCTAAAGACACTTGTGTACTCTTCTTCACAAGCTAGGCTTCAATTGCCTCTTAACCCAATTACACTGAAGAGTATTACAATTTGACAAATGCCTTTGTCCTTACAAAAATCATGAAGACTCTTGTTCTCTAATTTCTTTTCAAGAGGAATTCTAAATTCTTCTCACAATGAAAATTGATTGATTTTACAAGCCAAACACTCCCTCTTATATACAATTTCATATGCTAAAATGGGGTTAACCAATAATATTTTAAAATATTCCATACACCCTAATTTGAGCCTTATAATCTTTTAATAATGGCTTAAAATATTATAACATGGGCTCTCCTTAGTTTCATGTTTGTGTGGTTTTAATATTATTGTTTTGATCTTGTGTAAATGAAGGGGCTTGGGCCCTACCTGCACAGACTGCCTTTGTTTTTCATTACTTCAAATAACAACCGAGCCCCTATCATATCCGAGAAATCCGCTTGCTCTTAGCGGTGGAGAGAAAAAGTAGAGAGGGGAGGTCAAGTCTTCTAGATCCTCCCGGATCAATAAATAATACATGCTACAATATATTAGATAACTTCGACAAATATAATACAGTAAACTTTACAAAGCAAAAGTACTACAATTTTTTGTTTTCAACAAATTGAAATTACATAGATAGAATTTACATTAGTATTCTCGAATAATCAAAGAAAACATTAATGTGCTGCATCACAAAAGAGAGTAAAATGAAAGCTATCTACATGCGAAAGAGAAACTACACAAAAAAATCCTATAGCAATAAAATATGAGTCACCATTGCATTCTCTAGGGAGAACGCTTAATTGAAAGACAAACATAGTTTAACAGTCTTAACAACAATTACTCCACTTCAACTGCAGTATCTCTTAATTTCTTAAGAGGAGCTATTCAAGATCTGATAATAGGAGCACCAGTTTCAGCCTTGAAAACTAGAGGATATGGGGGAGATTTGTTGGTCTTGTGGGTTGAGCTTCCTCATCAATTTTGCAAAACTGGATTCTTCCATCACAACCTCCTCCTTACATAACTCTTGTCTCTCCAACAGTTGCTTCACATAGTTCTGTAATTTTGTGCACCTGGTCCTTTTAACCTCTAGGTTTTCCCTTGGATTACTCATTATCTATGAAACTTCTTCTACATGAGGCCAGAATAATGAGTCAAATAATGAGTCATTTGTTATACGTGGGAGACTATTAAGCACACCTACCTTCTTTTTTTTTGGATTTTTCTATATTTTGTATATATGGTCAATGAATTGTTCTATATTCATTTTTTGTATATATAAATGCCCGTGAGTTGATTTGTACTATATTCATTTTTTGTATATATAAATGCCCATGAGCTGATATTTAGGGGCATAATTTTGTATATTTAAATGGCCATGAGCTGATTTGTACAAATTTAGATGTCAAATTTTGTATATTAAAATCGCGATGAGTTGAATCACATATTTAAATACCAAATTTTGTATAAAATCCCATGAGATGATTTGTAACACATTTTTGTATATTTAAATAGCCAAGAGTTGATTTGTTCATATTTAGAGGCAAATTTATTTATAATATGTGACAATGTTTTGTGACTATTTTTTGTGACTATGTTTTGTGACTATGTTTTGAGTTTATGAGATGTGATAAGGTCAATCATGACCATTCTTGATAGGGTCAATCATGAGAATTCTTGATTTTTGTATAATCATGGAGAATTATTTGAGTCATTATTGGGTCATGAGAGTCATAGATTGAGTCTAGATACAATTTGAGCAAAAATTGTCATTATTGTTAAAAAAAGTTGTCAAGCAACTTCTACATCGTGTCGGTAGGGTATGGCTCTCAACGTTTTGGTGCTTTTGGAGGCACGACAGGAACATGCCTGGCATAAACCTACCCACCTAGACATGCTCATGATGTTGGTTTGTGTACACGACGAATGGTTTCAATTCTAGCCTATTTTGCAACTTTGCATTGCATGCAACTGACAATTTTTGCAGCAGGCAAAAAAAATGCTACCAATTGAAAATGTCTGTAAGTCATTAGAAACTAAGATAGGCCATTGTAGATGAGCCTCACATGACCCTATATGTTCAAACGGATCAATCATATGTATCCTGGATTACGAGAAATAGTCTGTCAAAGGTTGACAATTTTTTGGACTCAGGGCACTTAAGAGATCGCGCCGGTATGGTATGGCTCTCAACATTTTGGCACATTGGGAGGCATGATAGGAGAATGCCTAGCATAAACCTACCCACCCAAACATGCTCATGATGTTGGTTTTTGCCCACGAAGAACAAAATCAAATCTAGTCTATCTTACAACTTTGCACTACATGCCACAGACAGTTTTTGTAGCAGGTGAAAAAATGCTACCATTTGAAAATGGCTCTGAGTCATCAGAAACTGAGATAGGTCATTGTAGATGAGTCTGATGTGACCATATAGGTTCAAATGGATTGATCATATGCATCTTGGATTGTGAGAAATAGTTTGTCAAAGTTTGAAATGTTTTTGGACTCAAGGCACTTGAGAGATTGCGCTGGTAGGGTATGGCTCTCAACGTTCTAACCATTGGGAGGCATAAACATTCCTATCATAAACCTCCCCACGCAAATTCGCTTGTGATGTTGGTTTGTACCCACAATGAACAGAATCAAATCTATCCTATATTGTAACTTTACACTGCATGCCACTAATGGTAGCAGGTGAAAAAATGCTACCATTTGAAAATGGCTATGAGTCGTCAGAAACTGAGATAGGTCATTGTATATGAGCCTCACATGACCCTATAGGTTCAAACAGATCGATCATATGCATCCTGAATTGCGAGAAATAGTCCATCAAAGTCTGAATTTTTTTTGACTCGGGCCATTTGAGAGACCGCATTGGTAGGGTATGGTTCTCGATGTTTTGGTGCATTAGGAGGCATAACAAGAGCATGTCTAGCGTAAAAATTCCCACCTAGATGTGCTCGTGATGTTGGTTTGTGCCCATGATGAATGGAATCAAATCTAGCCTATCTTGCAACTTCGCACTGCATGCCACTGACGGTTTTTGCAGCAGGTGAAAAAACGCTACCATTTGAAAATGGCTTCAGGTTTTCAAAAATCAAGATAGGTCATTGTAGACAAGCCTCACATGACCCTATAGGTTCAAACGGATTGATCATATGCATCCTAGATTGTGATAAATAGTTCGTCAAAGTTTGACATTTTTTTGGACTCACAACACTTGAAAGATCGTGTTGGTAGTGTATGGCTCTCGATGTTCTAGTGCATTGGGAGGCATAACATGAGAATTTTTAGCACAAATCTTCCCACCAAAACATGCTCGTGATGTTGGTTTGTGCCCACGATGAACAGAATCAAATCTAGCCTATCTTGCAACTTTGCATTGCATGCCACTGATGGTTTTTGCAGCAGATGAAAAAATGCTACCTATAGTCACATAAATCTGTCCACTTAATTAAATGAATACTTAGTATTTATTTGATTATTTAAAAATCAATTAATAATTAATTAAATTAATATATTTAATTAATTCATCTTAACCCTCTTCTCCTATTCATTAAATAAATTATTCAATCTATTTGATTTAATTCTTTTAACCAAATTCAGACCATTAATTAAATAAATAAATCATATTTATTTAATTAAATCTTCTCTCACATTTAAATAAATTAATATTTATTTAAATCCCCCAAAATCCCACCTCTCACATTTAAATAAATTAACATTTATTTAAATCACCTTTATCCTCTACCCACTTGAATTTTCCTACAAATGCAAGTTGCACAACTATTTTAAATAAATCATTTATTTAAATCACCTTTATCCTCTACCCACTTGCATTTTCCTACAAATGCAAGTTGCACAACTATTTTAAATAAATTATTTATTTAAAATCCTATTTATCCTCACCCACTTGAAACCTTTAATGGTTTCCCTTAAAGTCTTCAAAACTTGAAGGCTTTAAAGTTTTCAAACTTGATGGCTTCCTTCTATAGTCTTCTTAAGCCTTTAATGGCTTCCCTTAAAGTCTTCTTAAGACTTTAATTGCTTCCCTTAAAGTCTTCAAGCCTTTAATGGTTTCCCTCAAAGTCTTCAAGCATTTTAATGCTTTATCTTCCTTTTTTTAATTTAAATTAATTAATATTTATTTGAATATTTACCCAAATGCAAATTACACCATTTAATTGAAATAAATGATTTTATTTTAATTGAAAATACCAAAATTCCTCCCACTTGCATTTTCCTACAAAATCCACTTGCATGCCTAAACCCCTTCAAGATTCTTCTAATTAACCTAATCCATCCCCTAAATATTGTCACATTCCTAAGCAAATTGGAGTCACTTCTCAAAGACTCCAAAGTCTTTGAAAAACAATTAATGCTTTGTGTGTTCAACAAATTAACCTCTAAAGTCTTCCAAACCACTTATGGCTCTTACATGACCATTAATGGTTAATTCCACTTGCACCCATGGTTAAGGACTTTGACCCCTAACTTAACCCTCATGTAACCCATGTCTCTCTTCAAAGCATTTATTTCTTTGACTAGGGTAACCATCATGTCCCCTCAAGCATTTAATGCTCCTTATCTCTCCTCTCAAGCCTCCTCATGGTGACACTTGTCAACATGGGATTGGATTGAAAGTCTCACATGGATTGAATATCTTTCAATCCTAACCCTTGTTAAGATTGTTCAATCTTAACCCTTCATTTCCCCATTTCTTCTATAAATAGATCCCTTCTCCTCAAGCAAAAAAGGAAGCATTAGAGTATTGTTGTTATACTGGCATTAGCATAGAGCTTTCTCATAGCATCACTATCTACACTTGCATAGCATTTGCTTATCATATTCAACCATCTTGAATCTCCATATGGCATCCATGGCTAGTGCTAAAAGCTGAGAGCTACACTCATTTGGGACTTGGAGAGGAGAGGAACAAGGGAGGAGCAACTATGAGCATCTTGATTAGCTATTTTATTCTATGTTTATATGCTTTCTATTTCATGCTTAATATCTCTCTTGATATGCCTGTTTAGGATAATCTTTTGTTGCTAACACTAACGTTTGTTTCTTGTGCTCTTGTGTGTGTTGCCATCAAACATATTTTCTAATCCTTTTTGCAGAGCATCATTTGGTAAACCCGACGTGAATCCAAACACCAAAAAGAACAACTTTTTTTTTTAACCAATAACATGTTTGAATGTTGAAAATGTCACACAGGTTGCGCTTTTGACACTGTTTTGGTGCGTTTGACATTATTTTGGCACTATTCACCCTGTTTTAGTGCTTTTTCCTTCTCTGTCTTTCCCTTTCTTTTAGTGCGTTTGTGTTAAATAGCGCCTCTGTTCAAACGCAGACTAGCGCTATTGTAACAAAACGTTGTACAAATCACCTTGTAACCAAAAAAAAAAATTAGGCTTGTAGAAGCCCCCCAAATAGGCGGATTTTACTAACTATTTTCCTCTTTTGTGCAAATTTAAATTAGATTAAAAAGTAGATTTATATTTTTTACTAACTTGTTTTTTGAAGTTGGTTTTAAAAATGAATTCACTTTTTATTTTGGTTTAAAATTAACTTCACATTTCAAATTTGGGGCTCTTAAAAAGAATTTCATTGTTCCAAGGTAAAAAGAACCACAAACTTATACAAAAACAACTTTATTTTTTTTGCAAGTTAGGAAACAAAATTTGTTTTGGTGCTTAAAATCAACAAGGCAAATTTTATTTCTTGCATCAAGATAAAACTCACAATCCACACTTCCATTTTTGGTGCAAATAAAATTCACAATCAACTTGTCTCATTTTTAAAGCAATTTTACTTCATGCAAAATATTTTTCATTAAGTTGACCAGGATTTTCAAATTCTAGTTTACTCAAACAATTGTCTTTGAAAATTAAAAAGAACACCATGATTGTTGGAGCAACATCTCCAAATAGTTAGATCACATTGCAATGATAGATTAAAAAGAACAAGTGTTTTTCGTGCTTGGCACACTTGTGCAAAGAGTTGGTCGAGTGGTCCTACTTCTAACACACACTATCCTCTCCCTTGGCTTTCGTGGTCCTAGGTGCAAGAGAAAAGTGTTAGTAACACTCAAAATTTTATCTTTTTAAGAGAGGCCTGCCAAGAGACACATCACTCTTGGGAACGACCTTGAACAGTAAATCCTTCGAGCCGCTATAGCAATCAGGTGTGAGCGAAAGCTGTAGCCTTGAGTATAGCTGTTCCTACAGTGTAACTGGCCGAAAGGACAAATGGGCCCCACCACCAGTTACAAGGCTCTTAAGTGAGTCACTGCAAAATGAACTTATGTCCAAGAACATCGAACATGACTAAACACCTTTAAGTAGTAGCCCACCCGTTCTATTGATTGAGGATATTTGCGATATAATTTAGTGCAAGAGCATAGATGGTTCTGCTCCCAAGATACTCACCATACATATTTCCTTGAGTAGAAACATAGCTTTTTGAAAAGTCACTTGTGGCTTGATAAAAGTGGTGACTCCCCCATCATAGGGATCATCCATTTGTTATGCTCATGCAAGACTTAGTATATCACATCCTTACCTGCCAAGGCGGAATTCATAAGGTATGTAGTACCAAAGTCGAAGAAATATCAAGATGTGGGCTAAATTTATCACAACTGGCCATTTGATCTTAGGGATAAAAAGTGTTTGAAGTGGGTTCATTTTAAAGACCAAGTGCAAATTGAGCCGACTTCAGGCTTTGGAAATACACCTTAAAATACATCTAAAGGAAGGGTTATATAAAAGTCCAAGGATTGGGTTGATCTAGACCCATACTCATTTGTGCCTTTGAGGCAACATTTTTGTGTTTGTGTGCTTGCTTTGTTTTCTTGTCAAAGAAAAATCAGAAAATCACTTCCCAAAAGAAAAGTATTCATCCAACCAAACATCTGCCAAAACAACCAAAAAAAAACATTAAAAACAAAGTGCAAACAACAAAGAGTCAAAAACTTTATGACCATTCTTCACATCTTGCGAAAGAAGAAGTGTCATCAGAATATCAACTTGAAAAGAAGACCATTAAGCTCAAAGGCTTTGATCAAAAAGAGGAAATTCTTCTATATCAATCGACAAATCTTTGTCTCCCATAGAATCTTTCTCCATCGCATGCGTCTCTACCTTCAAAGCAAAACAAACGAATTTGATTACGAATCATTGAACCGCAGAGCTTTTATGCAATATAGAGCTCTGAGTTATCACAAAAAACAAGGAGGAAAGATTAACCCCAATTTCTTCCCAAACGTCTGCATCACCTACAACACAGCTAGAGAAATACCTCCAACCCCTGAAAGAGAAGAGGTAGAGTTTGTCCCATTTGTAACACAAAGTTTTTATTGAAGTTGAAAATATTTTCATCCATCATCTCACTCATACATAATCACTTCATCATCAATCCGTTCCCACTCCCAAAATATTAAGAGGTTCTTGTCCCAAGTTCTCTTTTAGATATTGCTTGAAATCAAACACATTATATCACTTTTTAGATTGTTTCTATATCTAGGATAAGCTCATCCTAAGAGACACATCTACGCAGGTTAAAACTAGTTCATGAGTGAATCCTCTCATTACTAGGTAGTTAAATCTGTAACACATCTCAAATTTCTCTACACCTTATCACATCAAAACTTATCAAACAAGCAAATAATTCAAAGAAGGAATTTCAGTTACATCTACCTTATAAGTGCTAGAGATCTACATACCACACAATTCACCAATCATCAATCTCTCATTTCATCAAAAACTCATCATCATTTTCATGCAATTTCAACAAAGACTTATAAACAAAATGGCCCAAACCCGATCACAGTCACGGCAACGAGAAATAGAAATAGAAGAAGAAGAAGAGGAAAATCTCAATGAATTCCAAGAAGCACTTGGAGGAAATGCAAATGACGAAAACCCAAGTACTCCTACTCTTGCAACAATAGAAAGGGCTCAACATAACCCTCTCTTTAACAGACTGTTTGACAAAATACTCAGGAGCAATGCAAATGCTCACTTCTTAAAAATCGCTCAAGAAGGAGCCAAACTCCCCTCTGACTTTGATCTTGCCCAATTAAGACAAGCATCAGAAAGAAAAAGTCACCATGAAGAGGAAAGAGGTAGAGATCCCATCAGATATAACCTTCCTCGAGGTAACCCACCACCTCCTCCTCCAAATGAAATGGAGATGTTGTGGCAACAAGGTGAGAATCTCGCCCAACAACTTCATAGTGGTGTCAGGACTAACCAATTCTCACTCAATGACATCTGTCCCTATCCTTTTGATAGGAATCTTTACATGCCACCCTTTCCACGAGGATTCGAAACACCCAAATTTGAAAAATATAGAGGAAAGGGGGATCCCCGTGATCATGTCTGAGAATTTCATTCTGCTTGCCTCGAAGTGGCATATGAAGACACATACCTAATTCGCCTTTTTCCCCAAATCTTGGGAGGAACAACCACATCATGGTTTTCCCGACTATCAGGTGGCATTAGAACATTTGAGGAACTCATCCAGAAGTTCCTATCTCATTACTCTCATAACATTGAACGTGACATCACCATGGCTGATCTGTGCAACACCAAACAAAAACCAGGTGAACAATTCTCAGTATTCCTGCAACGATGGTGTCAAATGTCTAGCAGACGTTCTCTTCAGTTACCTGAATGAGAACTAGTGGAAATATTCATTTCCAACTTAAACGAAGAAATGGAATTTCACCTGGATGTCAAAGACACAGACTCTTTTAATGACATGATCACCAAGGGTTTAAAATGTGAGCGGGCACTCATCAAGAAAAGACTCATCAAAATCTTTAATGAACCAAAAGATGGTCCTCGCCCACACTTCAATAGCGATAAACCAAACTTCTAGAATAAAAACAAGAATATCGTCAATGATGGGGTTGTGGATGCCCGGACTATCCAAAATGCACAACCTGTGGTTCGGTTTGCAGGACAAAATCCTCTGCCTCAAAAAAACACAAATGTTCCTTCTAATCAAGGTCGCATCACATCTCATGATGAACCCAGACCTCGTCAGCAAAAACAGAAACGAACATACACTCCCTTAGGGGAACCCATTGAAACAGTATTGCGACAACTCATTTCTCAAAATTTGGTCACTCTACCTAAACTATCAAACTATGAGCCTCAAGTCAAACCGGCATGGTGGAGAGATACTGAACACTGTGAATTCCATCAAGGAAGAGGACACAAGACAAGTAATTGTCACCGCTTGAAAGATCTTATTCAGGATCTTATTGACCAAGGAGAAATTGAAATTGAAGGACATGACCCAAAAACAACAAATAATGATCATCTGATGTTCAAAAATCCACTTCCATCCCAAGATCAAAGGGGTCCTTCTACTTCTAGGCGAGGCACTGATACCACTGATTATACATAGGCTGCGTATAATTACACTGTAAATCATCTGTATGATGCCAGTGAACAAGTTGCAACCATAACATTCAAAAATCCCAATTCAAATTGCAATGTTGTTACACGTCGCGGTAAGGTTACCATAAAGACAGCTCCACAAGGCACCACCTCCATCCCAAAGCAGTACAATCTTGTGGAACAATTAGATAAAATGCCTGCGCTTATATCCATTTTAGAGCTTTTGTGCCTCTCGCCATCTCATAAAACTATCTTGGATCAAGCACTCCAAGAGGCATCAATCCCTGCAAATCTGAATACAGACCAATTTCAAGCCATGGTTGGAAGTCTCAAGTCATCACCTTGTCTCACTTTTTTTGAAAGTGACAACTCTTCCTTCCAACAATCGCATAACGCCTCACTCCACATCGAAGGATTTATCAACCAGCATCGGATCAAGCGAGTCTTGATCGATAATGGAGCAGGCCTGAATATTTGCACACTACAGTTGGTCACAGCATTGGGATATGTGATAGAATCAGTGGATCCTCGTCAGAAGATCACAATCAAAGCCTATGACGATGCGGAGCGTTCATCCAAAGGAGCTGTGGTACTACCAATCCAAGTGGGCCCCGTGGTAAAACACATCATCTGTCAAGTTCTGGACCTTCCTCTGCCATACAATCTATTATTAGGAAGACCTTGGATACATGCCATGCAAGCCGTTCCATCTACCTACCATCAATGTATTAAGTTCCCACATAACGGTGTAGAGATCACAATCCCGGGCGATGCAAATCCCTTTGCATACTATCATAATATCAGCCATCAACCAGAGATTACTGTTCCTAATAATAGAGAAGCCATTTCCTCCACATCATATATAAGTCCAGCCTCTCTTGCCAGTTCGAACACCACTATACCAAAGCAAGAAAAGCTTAAGATGAAACTAGCAGAGGAAGGTCCTAGGGAATACAACTTGAGTCAACTCTTTTGTGTGGGACAAATGCCCACTTCTCCTCGAACACATGGTAAACCACAGCAGTTACTCCAGCAACCACTAATCATGCTTGCATGTGCTTTGACACCTTTCATCCTTGGAAAGAGTCAAGAAGAAGAAACCCAAGATGAGGACTTGGTGGAATGGATCTATAAAGATACCATCACCACTGATCTACCACAAGTTAAACTTCCTACGGATCAGTACGGCAAAGGCCTCCTCATTATGCAAAGGATGGGATATGATGGTCAGAGTGCTTTGGGATATTGCAAACAAGGACGACATGAACCACTACTCCCGGAATTAAAGCCCAAAGGTAACACAAGCCTAGGCTTTGAAAAAGAGATCCTTCCTAAACTCAGATTCAAAGGAAAACCCAGCAAACCATTTTGCCCACCTACTGCAAAGAGGACACCTTTCATAATCAAAGCACCATCAAGCACTATCCCCACTGCCCCATCGAGGCTCACAACCCCACCACAACCGTCACCAATGTCATTCATTCCATCAAACGAACCAGTAATCCCATCAGCAACACCATTTGTAGCAACAACTGTATTGAAACCCACAGCAGCATCTATGGCACCAGCCGTTCCAACAGAAGCCACTAAGTCAACACTGCCGATACTTCCAGTAACAAATCCTTTAATCCCCATCAAAATTCCTGCAGCACCGATCACTACAAAGGTACATCAACCCATCACGCCTGCAGTATTTAACTCAAAAGACATCCCAGTATGGTATAGCAATCGAATGCTGGAAAGTGATTCAGAGACCGACTCACATGAATGGGAATTTGATTCGATACAACTTAATACTTCAGATGAGGAAGATGCATCACTACCTCTGCCATGCAAAGATATCCCTATTTATGGAGAAGCACAGATAAAGACCACTTGGGTTCCCGAACTGGAAACATCTTCCACAGACCCTATGTCTCATCCTACGCCTGATTCTGACAGGGAGAGTACCATTAACCATCAATTAATAATTAATTAAATTAATATATTTAATTAATTCATCTTAACCCTCTTCTCCTATTAATTAAATAAATTATTCAATCTATTTGATTTAATTCACTTAACCAAATTCAGACCATTAATTAAATAAATAAATCATATTTATTTAATTAAATCTTCTCTCACATTTAAATAAATTAATATTTATTTAAATCCCCCAAAATCCCACCTCTCACATTTAAATAAATTAACATTTATTTAAATCACCTTTATCCTCCACCCACTTGCATTTTCCTACAAATGCAAGTTGCACAACTATTTTAAATAAATTATTTATTTAAAATCCTATTTATCCTCACCCACTTGCATTTTCCTACAAATGCAAGTTGCACAACTATTTTAAATAAATTATTTATTTAAAATCTTATTTATCCTCACCCACTTGAAACCTTTAATGGTTTCCCTTAAAGTCTTCAAAACTTGATGGCTTTAAAGTTTTCAAACTTGATGGCTTCCTTCTATAGTCTTCTTAAGCCTTTAATGGCTTCCCTTAAAGTCTTCTTAAGACTTTAATTGCTTCCCTTAAAGTCTTCAAGCCTTTAATGGTTTCCCTCAAAGTCTTCAAGCATTTTAATGCTTTATCTTCCTTTTTTTAATTTAAATTAATTAATATTTATTTGAATATTTACCCAAATGCAAATTACACCATTTAATTGAAATAAATGATTTTATTTTAATTGAAAATACCAAAATTCCTCCCACTTGCATTTTCCTACAAAATCCACTTGCATGCCTAAACCCCTTCTAGATTCTTCTAATTAACCTAATCCATCCCCTAAATATTGTCACATTCCTAAGCAAATTGGAGTCACTTCTCAAAGACTCCAAAGTCTTTGAAAAACAATTAATGTTTTGTGTGTTCAACAAATTAACCTCTAAAGTCTTGCAAACCACTTATGGCTCTTACATGACCATTAATGGTTAATTCCACTTGCACCCATGGTTAAGGACTTTGACCCCTAACTTAACCCTCATGTAACCCATGTCTCTCTTCAAAGCATTTATTTCTTTGACTAGGGTAACCATCATGTCCCCTCAAGCATTTAATGCTCCTTATCTCTCCTCTCAAGCCTCCTCATGGTGACACTTGTCAACATGGGATTGGATTGAAAGTCTCACATGGATTGAATATCTTTCAATCCTAACCCTTGTTAAGATTGCTTAATCTTAACCCTTCATTTCCCCATTTCTTCTATAAATAGAACCCTTCTCCTCAAGCAAAAAAGGAAGCATTAGAGTATTGTTGTTATACTGGCATTAGCATAGAGCTTTCTCATAGCATCACTATCTACACTTGCATAGCATTTGTTTATCATATTCAACCATCTTGAATCTCCGTATGGCATCCATGGCTAGTGCTAAAAGCTGAGAGCTACACTCATTTGGGACTTGGAGAGGAGAGGAACAAGGGAGGAGCAACTATGAGCATCTTGATTAGCTATTTTATTCTATGTTTATATGCTTTCTATTTCATGCTTAATATCTCTCTTGATATGCCTGTTTAGGATAATCTTTTGTTGCTAACACTAACGTTTGTTTCTTGTGCTCTTGTGTGTGTTGCCATCAAACATATTTTCTAATCCTTTTTGCAGAGCATCACTACCAATTAAAAATGGTTGTGAGTCATCAGAAACCAAGATAGGTCATTGTAGATGAGCCTCACGTGACCCTACAGGTTCAAATGGATTGAACATATGTATCTTGGATTGGGAGAAATAGTCTATCAAAGTTTGACAATTTTTTGGGCTCAAGACACTTGAGAGTTCACGTCAGTAGCGTATGGCTCTCGACGTTCCAGCGCTTTGGGAGGCACAACAGGAGCATGCCTAGCATAAACCTGCCCACCTGGACGTGCTCCTGATGTTGTTTTGTGCACACAATGATCAGAATCAATTCTAGCCTATCTTGCAACTTTGCATTGCATGCAACTGACTCTTTTTCCAATAGGCAAAAAAATGCTACCAATTGAAAATGGCTCTGAGTCGTTAGAAACTGAGATAGGACATTGTAGATGAGCCTCACGTGAACCTACAGGTTCAAATGGATGGAACATATATGTCCTGTATTGGGAGAAATAGTTCGTCAAAGTTTGACAATATTTTGGACTCAGGGCACTTGAGAGATCGCATTGGTAGGGTATGGCTCTAGATGTTTTGGCGCTTTGGGAGGCACAAAAAGAGCATGCCTAGCATAAACCTTCCCTCCCGAACACGCTCATGACATTGATTTGTGTATATGACGAACAAAATCAATTCTAGCCTATCTTGCAACTTTGACAACTCTGACAACTTTGACAACTTTGATAACAATTGAGCAACTTTGACAACAACTGAGCAAATTTGACATCTTTTATCCAAATGAGCCCAAACTTTGACAACTTTGACAATAATTGAGCAACTTTGACAATAATTAAGCAACTTTTACATCTTTTATCCAAATGACCCCAAAGTTTCACAAATGGCTTCAAATGATCATTAATGGTCTAAAATTACTTTATTTATATAAAACAATGGTAAAACAAGATGAGAACCAAAATTTGACCATTGCGAGCATGAGGGTGCTTTCGCACCACTCACATTGACAAACATAAATGAAAAGAATCAAAAGCATCCATTGATCATTACCATGGATCAAATCTGATTATTACTATTGAATTTCATTTTCATTGAAACAAAGAGTTTAATTCAACATTTTAGAAAGTTTTTCAAATCATATTCCACGATTGCAATGTTTTATATCATAGATTTTTCTTATTTATATTCATATTGTTGATTACATAGGCAAATAATCATTTAACTTTATAAAAGGGCAGCTACCAAATACAACGAATACACAATAATGAACTCAATACACATTTGTTGGATCAAATATCAATATTTATATATATGAAAAAAGGCATGTATGCCAAGTCAATACAAGTAATACAAAAATGTGGCATATGTCATGTCCAACATGATATACAATAAAAATTTAGAATATATCTACGTGTATTGGTCATTCAATGACCACAACTAACACTATATGATCCTATACTTGTGGTGGATCATCAAAATTGAGCCTCTTTAATGTACTACGCGGCTCTGTAGATGGCTGCAAAACCATAATTCAAAAGCTAAGGTAGAATTGTTTTATAGAAAATACTTCACAATTACCAACATAACTATGCATTTTACTATAAATTTTTTGCAATTGAAATGTAGATTACCTCATCGGTTGATCTCGGATCTAATGTCTTTGCTCTCTTCTCCTTGTCAATCTTAAGAGTTTTCTTGAACACAATCTTGAAAGGGTCCAAGTTATGGTCGAACCGCAAAGGGGCCTATTGTAGATTAAATGTACAATTAATACAATGTACTAACATATATATATCAAAAACACTAAAAATCTATAATATAGAGAACAAAAGTGTACCAGAGCTTGAGATGCTTCTCTAATAGGCTGAGGAGGGCTCACCATTGATGGAGCAGTTGTCGCTATTACCTGTATGAAAAATGATCAAATATTAAATACAATTAATATAATGATAAGTATTGTAGGTTAAAAATAATTTGTATATGGTGAAAATGGGTAACAACAATATTGAAAGACTAAATAAATTCAACCACAAAACCCTAGCCTAACAACAACAAAGACCCGCCATAACATATGAAGATTACCTAAGACAATGCAAATCAAATGAAATCACAAAGATTATACCATCACATGTCCAATAGGGTTTGGATCTCCTTTCTTCCTATCTCCATTGATCTTGTTTGATATATTTGCTCTCAGATTTTATGAGTGCACAAGAGCTCAACAAAGAACGGAAATGTGGTTGCAAGTAGGCTTGATCGCATATGAAAGTTTGAGTGCTAGAAGACTTGATTAGGTTGATAATGAAGGAAGCATCTCCTTATATAGAAGACACTATAAGAAACAAAGGGATAAGATTAAGAGGTGTAAAAGATAAATGGTCGGCTATGATTAGAGGTTAGGTAAAAGAAATAAGAAAATAATAAGAGGGTAGGTAGTGTAGGAATTAGGAGATGAATGACATGTGTCATAGGTAGAAAAGGCTAATGAATTAATTAAATAAATGAAGATTTGTTTAATTAATATAAGAAGTGGGATCAATTAAATAAATAAGATGTTTATTTAATTTAGTAGGAAAGGATAATTTAAATAAATAAATGTATTTATTTAAATGAGAAATAAGGCTAGAAGAGGATAAATGAATTAATTTAATAAATAAATATTTATTTAGTTAATAGAAGAATTAGGCTAAAATAATTAAATAAATAAAGATATTTATTTAATTAAACATGACAATTTTAGGTGTCTACATAATTAATGTAATATATCAAACAAAAGTGTATCGAAGCCTAAGATTCTTCTCCAGTACATGGAGGAGGGCTCGCCATTGATGAAGTAGCTATAGATATTTCCTGTATGAAAAAATGATAAGATTATAATTTATCACAAGTTCACGTGTACACGTGCATATAATCATCAAATAAAGAAAATAAAATAGAGATACATACATCTACCCTCTCTCGATCCTCAGGCTTATCAAGTGCATTCAACATATCTACATAGCTCAATGGCAGCTGTACATATAAAACAGACAAAAAACACTAATCAATCTACAAATCCCAACTAAGACAATTTCAAACTTTTCAAACAATTGTACAAATAAAATATGTTCAATCACCTTCTTCCCCCATTTTGGCATGCTTGAGGATTTCTTTTGTTGAGGACGAGGCCTAGACATGGAGGGGGCACCCTTAAAAAAAAAAATTAACGTGAGATTTTAGTACATATAATATTAAACATAATTTAACAAATCTAAAATGAAATGACTTACATATTCCATCAAAAGAATACATAAAATAATGTGTACAAAATATGATACTGTATAGCCTTGTAGGCCAAAATCGATCGCCAAGAGCATGACATCATCAATCTGGCACATTTGGTCCCCTGACAATGCCTACAAACAAAAAATTGTCAAGCATAAAAGAGAGTTATTATATCTTGTAATTTTTTTGAATTCAAAGTGTACTATTCTATTTTAACATGTTACAAATTCTATACCTCAAGTCTTGAAGTTGTCGCTGTAATAACTGCGAGAGGAATATTAGATACCATTGTTGTATCCTAAAATGCATATTATTTGTGTCAATTTAAATTGATCTACGAATAAAAATTAATTTACAATTACAAATTTTAAGTGACTGATAAATAAAATGCTATGAATTCAAATCAACACATTGTGTCTGCGGCTGATTGCCAAACAACATGTCCATCAACTCATCTGTAAGTGCCACATCCTCAGTCGCGTGAGTCTGACATCTACTCCCATAAATTATGCACAAATGGGATGTGGATCCATCTACATTGGCCTCATCATCTATCCCTGTGCATATCCCTGAGCAAGTGGCACACACGTGCTGAATGGGCTCACTAGCGCCACTTACAACAACTAATGGCTTATCATCTGGTACAAGAGGGTGTGCTAACTGTGTCCCATGCTGGATGATCACATCAGTCAATATTGTGACCACTTGAATATTTTGTAGCTCCATCAACCCTTTCAGGTCTACTGGGACAGTCAAATGCACCTTGGGTTTGGGTGGTAAGCGGCAATGACTCTCCTGGGCTACTCGCCTACTCGCCTACAGGCTCCAGGTCTATCTTGGGCAAAGCCGCCACCTCTCTCATGTCAAAATAATTAGGAAGCTCATTAAGGACAAATTCACAATATACTTTCCTCAAAAAATACAGTGGCACCTCAAAATTATTACAAAGTGGTTCGTCAAAGACCATCCACCACCTCTGCCAAAAAAGATTCTTCATCTGCACATTGGTACACTAATGTATGGGAAACCTCTTTGCATTAAGAGGCAGCGACGTACCAATTCTACCATCAACAAAAAGGGCACATATTTGTTGTTTACTAATGTTTTTATTTTCGACTCCCTCATATGATAACCCACTAGCATAATATTGATGACACATATCCCTATAGTTTCCCCATTTTGTAATTTGAATGGAAACTGTAGTGGCACCACTAGCTAATATTTCTAGGCTAATGGTGAGGGATTTATGATGCTCAAGCTCAGATGTTTTCAATTTATTAATCCATCTATTTATTTTAGTTGTATTTTTCCCTAACTGATTAAGCAATTGCTCCTGTGTATTAGGTGTACGGTCAAAAGGAGGAGATGGAGGTGTATTCTGTGGGTTTTGTTCGGGGTTTTGAGGAGGTGCATCTTGTTGTTCTTGTTGTGGATTTTTAGAATTTGGTTTGTGTAACAAAAAAAAAAAAAAACCTAATCAAAATAAATAAATTTAAATTCAAAACGTAAAAAAAATTGAACAAATGCGAAAGAAAAAAAAGAATCAAGCAAAACCAACCTTGATCCATGGCGTTTGGGTGAGAAAAAAGGGAGCTTGTTCACGGTTTAGTTGAAAAAACCCCAAATTTTCAACTCTAGGCTGCGTTGAAAATAAGACACGGTCAGCCAAAAAAAAATTTACAAACATGTACCGCGTACACAATGCTTTAGGACTTAAAACTGCATACGGAGTTCTAAGCCTTAAAGAACCGCGTACGCAGTCATTTTTCTAAAGGAACCTAGTACGTGCTTTTGTCCCTTTAGCCTCAGAGACAACGAACCTTGGCAGGTATGAGGTAATTTGAATATTAAGTACCACGAACGTGGTGCCTATATTTTTCAAGTTTATTTAGGTGTGTGTCAACTTTTTTGCACACCATCTTTGTGCACTTACCCCTATAGTACATCTATAATGCATCAACCTTGCACTACTAAGTGAAATGATCTAGAAGCCCCTACTGAACTTGGGAATGGATAAATCTATCAAGCCCTTGAACCATGATAATGAACCAATAAAGAGATAGAGGGTCTCCCTTCCTGAGGCCCCTAGATGCCCTAAACAATTCAAAGGGCCCACCATTGATCAAAACAGAGAAAGAAGTAGAGGAAACACAACTCATGATCCAGTCCACCCAATCCATACTAAAGCCAAAAGCCAATAAAACGATCTAGAGGAAAGCCCATTTAACTTTGTCATATGCCTTAGCCATGTCGAGTTTGATGAACATGGCCTTCTCTTTGGAAGCCACCATAGAATGAATAGCCTTCAAAGTAATCACAATACCATCAAAAATTTGTCTCCCAACAATAAATCCTCCTTGTTTCACAAAAATCAAGGCATTTAAGCAAGCCTTCAGCGAATCCACAATCAGTTTGGTGTAAATATATAATTAATTCAATAGATCCATGCAAAACGATTTTTTTTATATCAGTATTTGTTTAGATGTAGGTACAAGTGCATTAATAGAAAGGAAACAAAGTTCAAGAGAATTTAAATTCAAACAAATAATGGTATTTAGAGTTGTTTTTTTTAATGAGTTCAAGGGGTTCTGTAATGAATGGTTCATGCAGCACGACACTCGTTAAAGGTTTTGCATATGGAGTAGCAACCTAAGTGACACTTATCTTGGGAGAAACTCCATACTTAAGCATATTTGAATTGGAGGAGTACTATGATGAATCAAATTCCTAATGTTCTCATCCCTATGAGCATTAGTGGTAAGTGGACCATTAATTCTCATGAGATAGATATTCATGTGAACCACTACTCATAAAGTATGAATCAATGAATTAGACTCAAAAACTACACATTTGAATAATATTGATAGCAATGTCATAATCATGTTATTTATCTTTTACAATATGCATCTTATCTATACAAAAAATATAAATGGACATAAGCTCTGAATATAAAATTTTAAAATTAAAATTTAAAATATTTAAAAAAAAACTAAAAGAAACATTTCAGATCATCATTCTCTTCTATTATTTTTTATCTTGATAATAGATCATTAAGTCTTATTAAAACTATACATGCATTGTTAAATTCAGAAACATTTCAAACTAACAGTTTTTAAATTTATTTTTCTTTTATAAAAAAATCATAATATTTCACCGACCTCCTGTGAACAACGGCTAGTTTTCTAATAGGAAAGGAAAGGGGCTTTTATAGTCCACAATGCCAGTCATCTGTGGATGGGTCTACAAGTGGGTTATAGCAGTATGGGACTACCTCGTACTTCTTGCAGAAGGTACCTAATTGCACTACAAACTAGGCATACATACCTTACCCCCTTGTGGGATTTAAAACTAGGGAGGGAAAAACATAAAATAATATAATACTTGTGGCTCTGAGCATAGCGCTAACGAGGATTGGAGTGGGGAAAAATATAATAAGGTTATTTACCTCATTTCCCTCCACCACCATAGGGGCACGATTGTCCATTTTATACACCACTCAATGTTTCATCACAGTTTCTTTCATGCCACCTTCCATAATTCTGATGATTGTAGATTTGTTTTGGATAATAAACCTTCATTTTTTTGGTAGATTTGGTTTGTTTATGACTCCTTGGTCTCCTTTCTTTGATCCCATAAATGTTCAAATCACTACCATTCTAATCTAAATACGTCTTTCCACTCTACCTTTAGCTTTGAGGAATTCAAGACTCATTTAATCCTTCATCAATCATGTTGGTACTTTCATCACAGTTGAGGAGGGCTCTTTCATTACTCCAAGATGGTTCTTCAAAGTGTGTGTTATGGTTGACATTTTCAAACCACCATCATAGATGATCCAAATCAATTCCTCTCATGGCTCTTGGAGGCAATACATAAATTATGAAGGCATTCCTAAGCATTGCTTCAAGTATAACCAGCTTGGGTAGAATATTGTTGGATGTCAAATTAAATTTGCCTTTGGTCTTTGTGCTCTTGACCTCAAAAGATGGGTCCGCAAAGATGTAAGCCTTGATGTTGACTTCGTGTGGAGAAATCATGAGATGTTCATGGATCACCTTGCTAGCTTGCCTCCCACAATGTTGGGGTAGTTGGACAAGGCTTTGAGAGTTTGGCCCTTTCTAAAGACGTGAATGTGGGCACTTATTCTAAACAACAAGATCCCATTGATGTTGCTCAACTTGTTGATAACCTTTCCTTTAATGATGAGGATCTCTTTTACTCTCTTTCAGAGGGTAACTATGATATTTTGGACTATGTGGATGTCTTGGCTTTGTTTGACATTTGCACAATCACCTAGATGATAAGTAAGATCTCAAAGCCAAACATTGTTAAGAATAGAAAACATCAGGGAAGAAAACTTGAACCTGAAAAATAAGATTGGAAGTCTTGGATTCTATAGATGACAACAATAAATGAATTATGGAAGTGCTCCTCACCAGGAGAAAATAGAAGCAAAAGAAAATATTGAAATCTCGCAATTCAAGTGAAGTTTGTTGAGATGGTAATTCTAGTGGTAGTGATAATCTCCTTATGGAGTCTCTGTGGAGTAGTTTGAGTTCCTTTTTTCTGGTTTTTTTCGGCTCCTCATTAGGGATAACTTTAAGAAAGCATCCCCTGGGAAAAAGTGTAAAACACTAGCGAATCAGGGGTTATTTTCAGGGGGGGGGGGGGGGTTTCATATTGATGGTAAAATTGTTTTTCAAAGTAGGAAAAAAAAAAATTTGTATTGGCGATTTTTTTCCATGTGGCAATTTTTATGCACTATTTGAAAATTATTTAATTTGTTTGGCTAATGTTTCGTTATTTATAGAAAAAAATACATTTTATTGGCGATCTCATGAATTCATTTCCATTAATAGACAAGACACATCAAGACTCTACATGATGTATCGATAAGTGCAACCTCATTAACACATCACATGTACCTAAAATCCATCAATGATTTTAAATCGTTTGATGATTGTAGATCAATGACTGAAGTTTAATTTCAGCCCAAATTTTTTAAGAGAACGTAGTTCTCTAGAAAGTGCCCAGAATGGAATTGGATTCAATAGACACGTATCAAATGTCATGGTCGATAATGTTGGTCATTTAATAAATGCCTTGTCAATAACTGCAATCCACTCTGCACCCACGACTTTCAATATGGTATTTGGCACTGGTCTACACTTATTTCCAATTTCGCACACTAGTGCAATTATGGGTAAGATTTGCAAAGATATACGAAAGATTTAAAAAATTTAAAGGAATTAATACATTTAGAGAAGGAATTATTACAGTCAAGAGCTTCAGCTATTTATAGACGATCTCTGCTTCTTTCATCTTCAATTAGCCTTTGGTAGATAAATCGTCAGAGCTCGCAGTAGTTAAATTTTGCCTCTGGTTTAGGTCTATAGGCTATGGCTATATAATTTGGTATTATGATTTTTCAAGATGGACACTCCTATCCTCTTGAGAAGCATGTATGTGGAGGACCAGAGGGCCTTTTTGGGCTCTGTTAGAGACCCAACCCTCCAATCAGTCTGTATGGAGGTTGGGATGTTCACTAATGAGGCTATGAGGATGGTGTTGGGCAAAGAGTTTTTGTGAAATTAAAATAGATATCATGATAACATGGACGTTACGTCTCAGTTATTGGTGTCTCTTCTGGACCTCGGAGGAGACAAGGTGGGTATGTTGTTGCTGTTAAGGAAGGTGTTTAAAGAAGACTTCCTTGGAGACAACGTTACTATTGTCGTCATTGCAGAAGTAGGGGTGGGGATCCCTTAGGCGAATTAATTAACCAAGCTTCTCCTCTTTGACCAAACTATGATGAGGCAACTATTTCTTTTGAACCTGAATGCAGAGTAGTTGAAACATCATAGGAAATAGGCATGGATTGGTAGGGACTTTATCTGGAAATGGTTTCTCCAAGATGACTTTCCAGACTACAGTTGGCTTGAAGAATTCTCACAGCTTATAATGTCTAAAGAATTCTACATAGAGGGAGGGCAAGATTCTTAGGGTAAACCATGAATGAGTCCACTTCCTGTGCCCTAGCCTCGACCCCCAAGTAGTTTTGTTTTTTTGGCTATTTCCTTGTAACCTCACTCATTTTGGATTTAAAGTTTTTGAAGGACTCCAACATGTAAAAATTGTCAATTTGCAAAACATATATTAATCATAATTTTGCAAATTCCAGTTCGTTTCAGTTTGCCTCTTATGGATATAAAAATGCTTTCTATTTCATTTTATTATTTGTTGTTGCCATCATGCCATGGTAGGATACTTATCATAATCATTATGCTTTGAAATAAATTAAATAGTTATTAATTAGGGTGGACATAAGATTTAATTTTCACCATAAAAAATAGCAGGTCTATTCTAGTTTCTTCTCTAAAGTTAAAGAACAAACCTAGTGTCACTTTTGAGATGACCTTTTCTAAAAGATATTTGAAGTGCTTGACAAAGAAGTATTTGAAAAAACATAATGTCAGGGATTGGCTGCAAGTGATAGCATCCAATAAGGATCGCAATGTCTTAGCTCACACATTTTTTTTTGTCTATGAGCTACATTATTTCAATATTTTGTTAAACAATGGAAATAAATTTAATACTGTGATCTCTTTTATGTAATTGTTTTCCTCTATATTTAATATATTAAAAAAAATCTAGTTCGTTTCATTAATTATTTGTACATTGACTATCATTGATTATCATTGATTATAAATATATATAAAAAAAAGATGTTTATCTCGCGAAAAACAAGTGAATTAAAAGTCCAACTACCTTGTAATTTTTCTGCATAATTTCAATTTTTTTTTAAAAGTCCAACTAACTAGGTACATGTACATTGAACAACAAAAATACGTGTCATTGAACACCGACATGAAGTAAAGGCTATGGCCCATGGGACGATGAAGTGTCAGGTGACCTAGCATCTGGGTGGCAAAAATCCTATGTATAATGGGACCCATGGGAAATGACAATGGATATCCAGTGATATTGCCTTATGGTAAGCACATCACTGAAAGTGAATGGTTAACATTTAGCCTTTAGGCAGCTTCAATAGCGGCTTGTGCGGATGAACTATGCAGCTGAACTAGTACATGCGGAGGAATGATGGAAAAGTTTGTGATTGATACTGATGGTTGCTGCCATTGGATGTTAGAAATTAGAATTGAGTGAGGGGTGTTTAAAGCTTGGGTGGATTGGAAGTCTTGGTATCATACTATTTGGGTAAACTCACAAAGCTGGTTCCCACTTTTTGGTACATCCTGATTTTTGTTGAAATCATACATTTTTTGGAAAATATAATTATTTAAGCTTTAAGAGGTCCCATTTGAAGTAATTAATTGAAGAGAGTTAGATCAAAGGCTCTTAGATCAAAATTTCTTGGATAGAACCTCTCTACTTCTAAATCATACTTGCAATGGAGTCTCCTTTGCATCTATCAAATGCTGATAAAAAACCAATTTTACATTAGCTTTTGAGGGGTCAAACGAATTCATTTAGAAGTTTTGTTTTCTTAAGGATTTAGTCCTTATTATAAGCTTTCCAAATAGTATAATTTTTAATATATTTAAGTTTATTAATATATTTTTATTTTATTTTTTATGAATGTAGGTTTTTCACCGAACATGAACTTCTTTGTTCAATGCATTGGGAAAAATAGAAAACTAATTCAAAAAAATTCTGAAAAATATCTATGCCCTAGGTATTGATGTCTTCTTTCTAACAAAAAAAATAAAACTTAATTTTGATATATATAGAGCAAGTTATGTGTTCAAACGTACACCTATATCTAAATTATAATTAGTCGGACTTCAAAACTTAATAAAATAAAAAATATTCAACATATCACTATCAAACCAACTGCATGCCCTAGGTATTGATGTTACAAACCAAAATTTAAAAGAGATAAGTTTTTATCATTTATAGAAAAAAATTTATACATTTCGGGATGCACATCACTCTTAAAAAATGTTGTTTCCTGTAAAAAACTACTTTTGAGGGATATGGAAAAATCAATAAAATTTTATTCAAAAAAATTTGAAAAAAATATATTTAGAATCTACAAAAAGGATGTTACAAATCACTAGTTTACATCATCTTCAAATTCTTCACTATTTAAAAGATATAGGTGTCGGAAAGTGAAGGTTTTTTGCAAAATGTTCATCTAAGTGTCAAAGTTGGTCAAAAAGTGGGAACCAGTATTGTGAGTTCACCCATTTGCACTTGCAGCATTGTCTTGGGTTTCTTAAGCAACATGGAAGCCAATTTCTCCTTCCATACTAATAAGAAATTAGTCCCATTTCTCGGACGATTTATGAACAAGAGGCTGAAAGGTTTGTTCTTATTTAAGGATGAGTGGTTGTATGAGAGTGTGAAAATGTTGTTGGGAGAGGAAATTGTCCGTGTAGGTCATCGCTACAGGACAAACATGGAGGCATATTCATTGATTGTTGCTTGGGCTTTCCAGTTTGAGGACGAGGTGGACAGGGTAAAAAATGCCTTGAGATTTGTAATTGATTCAAACTACCTATTAAATCTGGATAGTGTGTGTGCTCGTGTGGTCCCGAAGGTGGGAATTGTTCCTGAGGTAGGGGTGGTTGGTTCTGTGGCGTCGCTACCACTCATTTGATGGGTTGATGATGATTTGAAGGTAATACGCAAAGCTCTTGCTTGGCGTGGGTGGCAGGCCTTCAAGATATTCGCAAGGTTGATTTAGTGTGATGAGGTTTTAATGGTCTTTCATGAAGTGGCACATGCAAAGGAGGGTCGAGAGTTGTGGTCGAGACCCATGACTACCCAAGCAATGAAGCAGCTCTCAGAATTTTATGATGACCTGGAGTACAGGTTGTTTCTGGGTTAATCCTGCTATGGTTGTTGGTGTTTGGTATTGTCTATTTGTATCTTTTTGTTGCATGTCCATTTTCTCCCCAACTTTGTATGTATGAGGGGATATCTACTAACAATTTTGGTACGCCAAATTGGAATTCTGGGATTTCTACATGTAGTAGGGTTTTATTTTTTGTTGGGAATGGTGGTTTTGGCCCATGGGGGTGTTTTTTGTGGTGGCAGAACTCTGGTGGTTTTACTATACCACCTATACTTGCATATTTGTAATATTTTATTTCCAAGTAATACAATACAAAAATTATCAACAAAAAAAAATGAAATATCATGCAAGTTTTGAAATTACATATTTAAATTATTCATTTAATTCATATTTAAATCCTATTGATAATGGGACAGATGACAATTGACAATAGATATTGTCGTTTGTTGGATGAGCAGTGAGCACGGATCAATGGATTAAGGTGTATTTCAAGTCAAGTGTGGGATCTCTAAATTTTTCTGCAAACTTTCACTGGAAACACGTGTCATTGAGTTCACTGATAGGAAAGAAAGGTTATGGCCCATGGGACAATGAAGTGTCACGAGATGTGGCGTTTGGGTGGCAGAAATCCTATGTATAATGAGACCCATGACAACTAACAAAGGATGTTGTCATTCATTGGATGGGCACAGATCAATGACATAAGGCGTATTTCGGGCCTGTTGACGTGGCCAAAAAATGGCAAAAGTCTTGGGACCCATGACAACTGATAACAGATACCATCATCCATTGGATGAGCATAGATCAACGACTTAGGGTGGATTTCGATCCGAATGTGGGAAGTAAACACATTTGTGAGAACATAGCCCGGAATTGAACGTTTTACATTTAATTAACTATAATTAAGTCAAAAAAGCTCTATTTCAAGTGAAAGTTGAAAAAGATTAAAATGACTTCAAAAACAGTTCGGAAAAGTGACTCGAGTCTGGTGAAGTGGCCAAAAAATGGCAAAAGTCTTGGGACCCATGACAACTAACAACATATACCACCATCCGTTGGATGAGCACAAATCAATGACTTAGGGTGGATTTCAGCCCGAATGTGGGAAGTAAACACATTTTTGAGAACTTCACCTGGAATTGATCGTTTTACATTTAATTAACTATAATTAAGTCTAAAAAGCTCTATTTCGAGTGGAAGTTGAAAAGGATTAAAAAGACTTAAAAAATAGTCTAAAAAAGTGACTCAAGTTTGGTGACGTGTCCACTATCCTCAGAATTTAGACTGAAGCAATGATTGTTTTGTCCTTCGGCTGTGAATAGATATTAATAATAATTTATAAAATTACAACAGGATTCTAGAAATTTTGCCATTTAGGTATTACTTTTGAACTTTTCAGAGTTTTCAAAATAAGTGACTCATAATCGTATTTCATTTCATGGACAACCCGAGTAAATCCAAGGAGATTCAGAAATGGCTACTAGATTGAGGAATGCAACAAAGTTTGTTTGTGCCAATCTAGTGAAATAGAAATTTCGGGTAAAATACCTACATCCCACGTTTTGTTTTTTTTTGAATTTTGTGGTTCAATTTGAGGGTTAGCATTTTCAGGCTTGTATCTAGCATTATTTTGAATTATTAATAATAACAGCGATGGGAAACCGAAAATTAGTAGTTCAACAAAAAGCCAAGTGAATAAAATAATATACCTAACCATACTGGTTAAAACACCAGGTTTCACTTATGAATACCATGATATTTATGACCCTTCTATCCATAGTAAAAAGTGTATCATAGAAATTAGATATGCATTTTTTAATAAAGCGGGAGATCCAAACAGGGCAAAATTTATTGTTTTCAACACAATGTTAAAACAAAGTACAAATAAAATTGCATCGTGGGATGCTGGATTGGGAAGCATGGTGTTACCTGAAGTACTCCCTTGCCCTGAATTTGTCATGGTCTACGTCGCAAATTATGATGAAGATAAAAAAGCAATTTTCAATAAAAATACAAAATAAGAAATTCTATCCATAACCGAGGGAGAATTTGCTTGTTTGTTTAACATAGGGTTTGAAGCACAAAACTCAAACGTCCACATTGACCTAGGGAAGTTGGCAGAGAAATATGAGAGTCTCGGTCCAAGTCATAGAGATTCATTTATCAAAGCTCTAATAATGTGTGGTAATTCATTGGATCAAAATCATAAGCCTCCTTATGATTATAACATTTTTGTTCCATGGGTTCAGGATACTATTTCCTTGCTGAAATTTTGCCTGAGACTGGAAAATGATAGGGAAGTGGGCACTATCCTTCTTGAAATGATTTATAATATCCATTGTGTAAGTCAACCAGTAAGATACAATTTTATTGAGAATGTTGTTCAATCCACGCAAAAACAATTACTAATGATCAAAAAAGGTTCCTGTAAGACATTAGGCTCTCATCCTACTTGTGTTATCTTCTTCTATCCAAGTATCATGCAATATTTGAGACCAACAATCTTCACATTGTGAACTATAAGATTGATGAGAAGACTCAAAACAAAACAAAGTGTCCAATATATGAATGGACACCTAAGACAAGGATGAATGATAACAGAAAGTGTACGCAGGGAAATGTGGTGATCAAAATGAATAAATCGAGATCAAATGACCTACATATCAATGAGACTCTTAGTGCAAGTATAAACTGAGTTAGACTATTTTAACTTCCCAAGGGGTGTCCCATTGTTCTCTATCTCATAGTATCCCTAAATCCAATGTTTTGCTCTCAAATCATTGAGCAAATGACTTAGGAATGACAACTCCAAGAACGAGTGATAATGTTATCTATATGCATCAATGCATTCTATGATCTATATGATGAGTTAAAACTATGATGATTAAGCTAATATGAAGATAGTGATATAATAAAAAGATTGACAAATTAGATCCTAACATGATATACTATCCTAGCATGAATATTCCATGATATGAAAATGTTTCTAAATGCTATGATGATATTCTAACGAAGAGAGGCTAAAATGCTTAGTAAAAATGTAGATGCATGAAAACTTGGATCCTTAGAATGAAGAATGGAAGCTCTATTTATAGGTAAAATAGGGAAATGGATGGTTGAGATTGAATAATCTCAACAAAGGTTAGGATTGAAAGCTATCAATCCATGTTTATAATTTTCACCAATGAAATGGTGTCAATTGTCAACAAGAGGTTGCTTGAGAGGAGATGTAAGAGGCATTGAATGCCTAAGGAGACATGAAGGTTACCTTAGGAGGTAAGGGTTAAGGTTAGGTTAGGGTCATCCATTTGATAATTCTTTTACCCAAGGGGTAAACTCTTGTACAAGGGTTAATAGGATAACTAGGGTCAAAGCCATGAGTGTTTGATGAGACCCTTGGATTAGGTGAGGGTTAAGTTAGAGAGAAAGTCTCTAACCATACAAGAAGGTTGAGTTAACCATTAATGGTTAGGAAGACATTGGGACCAAACTTGTAAGAGTCCTTCCAAATTTGGGGAACTCAACAAGTTCACTTGTTGAAAGGATAAAGTCTTTATTGCATTTGGAAGACTTTCTTCCAAATTTGAGAAGTGACCTCCTCAAATAGGGAAATGAAATGATTAAGGGTAATTGATTAGGATTAGATGGGTTCTAGAAGAATAATTAGGAATCAACTGGGAGATGTAGAAAAATGCAAGTGGGGGATTATGATTTTAATTAAAATAAAATTGCTTTATTCCAACTAAAATAGATGCAACTTGCAAAAATACAAGTGGGGTTTTTTATAAATAAATTAGATTTATTTATGTGCAAAGGTTAATTTAATTAAATGTAAATTTAATTAAAAAGGGAGAAAGGGGATTTAATTAAATAAAGTGATTTATTTAATTAAAGGCCAGAAAAGGTTTATGTGAATTTAATTAAATAAATTAAGTAATTTATTTAATCAAATAGATGAATATGAAGAAATTAATTAAATAAAATTTATTTAATAAGGGGATGTGATTTAAATAGATATTAAATATTTATTTAGGAAGATGGTCAAATTTATACATCTACATTTTGCCCCTCTTTGAAGTGACATGTGTGCACATGTTGATTCAAAGAAAATCACTGGATATGCTCGCCAAAATTTAATCAATATGATGTCGTATGCCAAATATATGATATGATGCCCCAGATGTAGATTTGATGAATGATATTGATGATTCCCCCTCAGGAGATGAATCAAGGGTCTAGATGAAAATTTTTTAAAATTAGTTAATTTTGTGATCATTTTGAATTGATTGCGATATGAGAATATTGACTGTGTTGGATGCACATTATTGATTAATCTCCCGAAAAAATATGTTGATAAGTTTAATATTGAAAAGTGGGAATAAAATACATGCCCCACTTATTAACCCTTTGATTGACCTTATTTTCGGGAGATGAATCAATAATGTGTATCCAACATTTGGAGCTCTGACCACTATGTTGGTCCCGTACTAATCTCACCATTTCGAGCGCATCACGCAATACTGGAGACCCACCACCTATGGTCGACTAGTAAGTGGCCTAAATCCCTATCATTTTTTATTAATTTCATTGATTTTCATTATGTTTTTTATTTTTTTGTGTCGGATTTTTAACGTTTTAACGTGTCATGTCCATAGTGTAGCACATACAAAATGAAGTTTAGCGCGTAGCAAACCCTAGGTTAGTTTTAGCATTTGGGTGTCAAATGTTAGCACGTCTAGGGGTTAGAATAGCACATCGGGTTGATTTAGCACATAGGGTGCATTGTTTACCGCAAAGGGTATGAGAGTTAGCATGTAGGAGGAATTTAGCACGTCAGGTAAACTGTCTAGCACAACGGGTACCTACTTTAGCACATCATAGGAAAGTAGCACATAGGGAGTGTTTGGTAGTGCATTCATGCAAAATTTTAGCATGTAAAGGGCAATTTAGTGCTTTGAAGCTCTGTTTTAGCATGTAGTGTAAAAAAGGTTGGAAAATTTTGTTTTTGAAATGCATCATGGGTCTGATGAATTGGATAGCTTGTGTAGATGTCGATATGGGCTCGTTGGTTATCTGATATGGGTCGTGTTTTCATTATGATACCTGATTTTGATATGTTGTTGGATTTCGATATGAGTCTACATTCGATATGGGTCAAGTTTCTATATGGGTCAATTTTTTGATATGGGTCAAGTTGTCGATATGGATCATTTTTTGATATGGGTCAAGTTGTCGATATGGATCATTTGTCAATATGGGTCAAGTTGTCGATATGGATTATTTGTCGATATGGGTCACTGATTTTGTTTCACTGATATGATGTTGATATGGAATTCTTTGATACGGTACTCTAATTGATTTCATCGATATGATGCTTTGTTTTGATATGGTTCTTGATGCCCTGATATGGTTCATTGATTGATTGATGAGTCTTGATATGATGCACTGATATGGTTCACTGATTTGTTTTTGATATGTCATGATATGGTATTGCTGGATATGATTCGCATTTGAGTTGATTTTTTTTTGATACATTTGATTGAATCGAGAACTAATGGTGGATATGTTTTGTGATTTGCAGGCAGAGCTTCGTGTGTTATAGTCTCGGGAGCGATTCCTGAAGCCGTGGACACTTATCTCGCGCTTGTCACAAGCTAATCAAGATGTGATAGACAAATGTGGGTTACCATATTTACTGGACATGCCCTGATATACTATTAATTGGACTTTATTGACAACATTGGCAGAGAGGTGGCACAGTGACACAAACACCTTTCATTTAGCGACCGAGAAGATGATAGTTACACCAGAGGATTGTTATCGGATCTTCCATATCCTATGGTAGGGGATTTGCTGCCATACGAGTAGACCAAGGAGGGTGGCACACAGGCTCTCTGACAAGTATTGCATAATGATCATATCAGTGCCTACAAGATCATGTGGAAAGAGTTTTTGGATTTGGGTTACACTCCTCTGTCATCAGTATTAGCAGGTTTCATCGATGGTTTCCTCTGTCCCAACCATAGGTCAAAGGGACTGGTCATTGGATGGGGATTGGTCTTGGAGGATATGGTGACTTAGGGACATAGGTTTGCATGGGGGTCTTGCATGTTGGTCCATTTATATAGGGATTTGCACCAGGTAGTGTATCAGGGATGCACCAGCCTATCAGTTTGGGTGACATTATTACAGGTGTGGGCCTGGGAGAACCTACCCATGACGTGGCTGCTTGCAGAGAGGGCTAGACCAGTTGGTCGGGCATATGCCTATGGTTATATAGGTGTAGTTATCCAGTGTAAGCTGGGGAAACTAGAGCATTGGCGCAGGGTATTGGATGACATTGATACGATCATCTGGAGACCATATTGTTAGACAGTTCAAATAACTGAAGGACAACTGAGAAGGGGGGTGAATCAGTTGTCACGGATTACCGGAACCATTAACAATTAAAACTTTAATACCAGAACCCAAAACATTAATACCGAAATAGCAATTAAACCAAATAAGTATAAATAATAATCACAGAATAAATACCATCCACATGACACCAAGATTTATACGTAGAAAACCTGGTAAAGGAAAAAGCCATGGTGGGAAGCCTACCCACAGTCAGATAATACTTCTGTAGTAAGTATGTGAATTATAATTGAGGGGCCTGCACTTGCAGGAATTCCAAAATCCTAGAGCACACTGGTCATCACAAAAGGAGTCTCACTAACTACATAGAAATCCAGACTACAATCTATAGAAGTGTTGAACTACAAAAGATAGCATCTCATATGCCTGAGTACAGTTCTGGTTAAGCTCAATACCGAAGGAATAAATCCTCTTACACAAACCCAATTCAATCTACAATGATTGATCAAATCCTTTGCCTGAATGATATTACATTATTTGCATATTACATCCATTGACCATGACCTCTAACATAACTATGTTGATCTACAATGAGATCTTACATTTATATATACAAACCCTCAACCATAAACAATTAGTTCAACCACCAGATAATAAACCAATTACATAAATATAAACCATATCAGCCTTAGACCAAACAAATAATATCCAACACATGAGACATCCTGGAAACACATCGAGAGGTCCAATCAACATGTTACATTAAAGTCGGTCTATAACCTAGATCAATCGGGACCCAGTATAGGTCCACACACTACATCAATGATCTCCATCCACCAAGTCTCCAACATGATCACCAACAGCATCCTAAAACTCCACTAGAAGCTAAACCAACACCACTTATGCAATTCATCAAAGATCATCATCAAAAGCTCTGTCGATGAAACCCTCGCCAGAACCAAAAACCAAGCTTCTAAGCAAACAGGATAGCATCTGATCACCAGACCAAAACCAACTTACTAAATATGAACATTAGTATCATGAACAATCCAAATCCATAACCAAATCATATCGGAGCCTACCAAATCATGTCGGATCCAAATCAACCAGAAACCACTCAACCTACCGGGACCAAAAGAGTGTTGGTAAAGCATCCAAACAACTAGTGTTGACATCAATGCAACACATAATCAATTCCACCAAATGGCCACCCTTTGGAATTGATGGTAACACTAGATGTGAAAAACATCTAAGTACCAAGAAAAGCCAAAACAAGTCTCCCCCAATGGAAGACAGCCAACAATCTCCCACATTCAGCTCTGAAATAAAGACCAAACTCCCCCTGTGAATAATATCTCTGTAAAGCTCTGAATCTCTCCCTATCAATATCTCTCCCTTTTTCTTATTATTTTTCACTTCCTTTTTCACATCAATATCACTCCCCCTTTGACATCAATGCCATAAATCTGACAAAAATATCAAAGCAGAAACATAAACCACTGAATCACAAAGCTGACAACTCCCCCTAAGCAGTAGTATCCTCACATCAGTGCCAGAATGAATAGTATCTCTGATAATGCATATCAGACTGATACCAAACTGCATCAATCAAGTCTCTACCAAAGGGACAGAAACTCCCAATCTATCTCTCAAGTACTCAAATGATTCCTTGGGCAAAGGTTTAGTGAAAATATCTGCAATCTGCTCTTTAGTGTTCACGTAAACCAGACTAACTTCATTTTATTCTACCTTTTCCTTCAAAAAGTTATACTTGATAGATATGTGTTTTGTCTTAGAATGAAATACCGGATTCTTTGATATATCAATAGCAATAGAGTTATCACAGTGAATAACTACCAGTGCATCACAATCCACCTTTATATCCTTCAATATTTGCTTCATCCATAAAACTTGTGTACAGCTAGTAGCAATAGCAACGTACTTAGCTTCAATAGTAGATAAAGAAATACATGACTGTTTCTTGTTGATCCATGAAACCAACTTATTTCCAAGAAAGAAAGCTCCACCGAAAGTACTTTTCCAATCATCAACATCTTCAGCCCAATCAGCATCTCTATATGCACATAAAGTAAAGTTATCATCCTTAGGGTACCACAAATCATATTTTGATGTACCTTGCAAGTATCTAAAAATCCTTTTCACTGCACTCTCATGATTTTCTTTAAGATCACTCTAAAATATTGAAACAATACAAACAACATTCATAATGTCAGGCCTAGTCTAAGTCAAATAAAGCAGACCTCCAATCATAGATTTGTATCTTGTAGGATTTACTGGTGCAGAAACATTTTTTCTTGTCAAGTTCTCACTTGTAACCATAGGAGCACTTACCAGTTTAGAATCTCCCATCACAAATTTCTTCAACAATTCCTTAGCATATTTAATTTGACAGATAAAAATACCTTTTTTAGTCTGAGTAATCTGTAAACCTAAGAAAAATTTCAATTATTAGATAGTTCAAATAACCGGAGGACAACTGAGAAGGGAGGGGTGAATCAGTTGTCATAGATTACTGGAACCATTAGCAATTAAAAATTTAATATCGGAACCAAACAGCTAGTGTTGACATCAAAGCAACACTTAATCAATTTCAAAAAATGGCCAACATGTATATGGATTGTGAGGTGTGGGCAGAGGATGGGCTAGAGGTGCCCTATGTATATATGTTGAGATACCTAATTGGGCAGATGCCCTTTATCATTGAGCAATTTTTGCACAGTTGTGTTCATTGACAGTACGGGAGATAGCAGGGTATGCCATAGGGAGCCTATTTGTACGCTCATCGGTGGCAAGATGTGCCAAAGTGGGGACCTACCCTAGATAGTGCAGCAGCAGTGGCCGAGTACATGACCATGGCCAGACAGATCTGGGATTATGGATTTGGGGTGGTGGATGCGGGGATGACAGAGGAGTTCTCAGTTTATTTTTTTGCTCATGTGGTGGTGTAGATATCTGATCCAGCAGAGTCATTGCCTGCTTTTGATGATGAGGAGGAGGAGCGGCCACATACATGAGGTGGGCAGAGGTAGAGAGAGGAGGAGGGAGAGGCGGGGGGGATGGAGGAGGTGGTGATGGTGGAGGTGGTGGAGGTGGAGATGGTGGAGGTGGGGATGGTGGAGGTGGAGATAGCAGAGGTGGTTTGTTGGCATTATTAGATGAATTGATTATGTGTTGCATTGATGTTTTGTCATTGATGTCAACACTAGCTGTTATGGTTGGTTACCGACAAACGGGTTCTAGTTACCGGCAAAAGAGACTATCTATTGGACACTCCCGGCATGTTTGGATCAATGAAGTATGTTTGATTTTATGTGTTACATGTTCCTTGAGCATGTTTTAGTCAGTTGGTATTGACCTGGTAATTGGATGTTGTCATACATTCTGTTAAACCCTTACCAGCACTGGTTTAAGCTTTAACTGACAGAGCTTTCACTGAGGAATCTTGACAGGATGCATAATTGGTGTTGGTGTAGCTTCTACATGGATTTAAGGATGCTAAAGATGTTCTTTGATCATGCTTCAACTGCTTAAAGACATTGCTTTAGTGTGGTGGACTCAGAATAGGTCTGGTACCTATCTAGGTTATGGATCAGAATCATGTTAACGTGTACTCTGCATGTTACCAGGATGTTTCAAGATAATTTATGGATTGCTTATTGTTGTTTTGGTCTTAAGACGACATGACATATCATTGTAATATGGATTTATATAATGATCTTATTATAATATCTTTTAGGTGGCCAACCTAATTGGTTTAGGCCTTAGGGTTTGTATAAAATGATGTAAGATCTCATTTGTAGATCATGGTATGGGAATGGAATAGAGAGTCATGGTCTTGGAATGCAATATTTTATGCGAAGGAGATTTGGTCGATCATAGGTGATCGAATTGGGATTAAGGAAGAGGTCAAAGGCCTCTGGTATTGAGCTTAACCGGGACTGTAATCAGGCATGGTAGATGCCATCTCTGGCAGTTCACTCTATTGGATTGTTATCCATTTATCTTGAGATGGTTGTACCCTCTTTGTAGTCAGTGAGACTCTTGTGTAATGAGCTTAACACTCTAGGAAGTGTGCCTTCCTGCATGTGCAAGCCCCTCATTGTAACACATACTTTCTATAGAAGCATCATCTGACTGTGGGTAGGCTTCCCACCATGGTTTTTCCCTTTCTGGGTTTTCCACATACAAATCATGGTGTTATGCGATATGGTTGTTTTCCATTGATTATCTGTTTAATTATTAAGTTGTGTTCTTTACCAGTATCTATTTTTGCTTTACAAGTACTTAATCTAGTTAAAGGTTATTAAGTGGATTAAATGATATAATATGTTAACAACTGATTCACCCCCCCCCCCCTCCCCCTCTTAGTTTTTCACCGGTTATCCTAACAATTGGTATCAGAGCTTTGGTCCTATTTTGTAGAAGCTTAACTACTTGAGGTAGATCCTATGGCAACTAACACTTCAAATCCACCGGCAACTATTTTCAGAAGAGAAATCCCTAAGCTTGATGGAACAAACTATGGGATATGGAAAATTTGAATGGAGACTCATCTTAGATGTCTTGGCAAGGAAATTTGGGAGATCACTGAGAAAGGATACACACCTTATGATCCGCATCTCGCAATCCTGCTCCTGCAAACTTGGATAAGAATATTGAAATTGATTGCAGAGCTAGAGAAGCCCTCTTCTATGCACTTACTGATCAGTAGATCATGGGATTGACTGATAAATCATCAGCAAAGGTTATGTGGGATAAATTGCATACTCTCAATGAAGGTGATCCTACTGTCAAAATTGCTAAACTTGATGGTTATGGGGTAAGATATGAAAACTTAAAGATGGAAGATAATTAAAGAATTGTTGTGTTTATGGAAAGAGTAAATGAGATTGTTATGGGAATTCAATGTTGTGGAGGATTTCTGAGTGAAGATGAAATAGTTTCCAAAGTCTTGAGAGCCCTTCCACCAGCTTACAAGATGAAGGAAACTGCAGTTAATGAGTTGAGAACAATGGCTAACTCTTCAGTTAACAGAGACATTTTGATTGGAAAATTATCTGCTTTTGAACCTAAAGAATTTGGATCTTCTAGAGCTATAAAGTTGGAACCTTCTTTTCATGCATCATCATCATCATCATCTACTAGCAAAAGTGATTGGAAAGTCCTATATGCAAAACAATTGAAAGACGTGAGGAAAGAAGATGAAGAATTTGAGCAACTTAAAGCCTTATTTGCTAGAAGAGTACCTAAAGGACCGACAGGAAGTAAGTATGAAGGAAAAGCACCTTTTAAATGTTTTGCATGTAATAAGATTGGTCATTTTGCATCTAGATGTTCTAAAAGGAATGGTAGATTTGAGGAAAGAGTTAAGAAATCATTTAAGCCTAACTAGAACAAGTAGATTCAAGAAAAGCAAACAATTCTACATAGCGGATGAGGAAGGAGTAAGTGATGACTCTGGGGATGAACTGATAGAAGACTTTACTAGTGGATCCAACAATGGAAAGGAATGGGTGTTCTATGCTTTAAAGAAGATGAACCAGAATCAGCTATCATGAATGAAGAAAAGGCCCTGGCAGCAAACTTTGAAGATAAGGATGAATGGGTAATTGATAGGGGATGCTCACATCATATGACTGGTGATAAAAGAAAATTTTTGTCCCTACAAGAATACAATGGTGGTCAAGTCAGATTTAGAGATGACAAATCTTGTATGATCAGAGGTAGAGGGACTATTTCTCTGGATGGTAAGAATAATACTGATAATATCTATTATGTAGAAGGTTTAAAGCATAATATTTTGAGTGTTGGTTAATTGGTGGACAAGCGTTTCCAACTTCAGTTTAAAGATAGAAAATGAAAAATCATTAACAAGACTGGTTTGGAGATTGCAACCAGTATTCAGACTGGAGGTAATATCTTTCACTTGAACACTAGTAGTAAGACATGTTTGATTTCTCATATTGATGAGAGTTGGTTATGGCATAAGAGGTTATGTCCTATTAATTTTGATTGTATTGTTAAGATCAGTTCAACTAAGGTAGTTAGAGATATACCTAAGATTATGAAGCCTCATAATCTGGTATGTAAGGAATGTCAATTGGGAAAGCAAGTTAAAAGTTCTTTTAAGAGTATACCTGATAAATCTAATGATGTACTTGATTTGATTCACACTGACTTATGTGGTCCAGCAAGGACTAGAAGCTTTCAATGTGATCAGTATTTCATGTTGATTATTGATGACTATTCTAGGATGATGTGGGTGACTTTTCTTAGGGAGAAGTCTGAAGCCTTTGATAAATTCAAGATGTTTAAAGAAAAGGTTGAAATAGAAATTGGATTAAAAATCAAATGTTTAAGATCAAATCATGGTAGTGAGTTCACTTCTCATGAATTTAACAGTTATTGTGAGACAAATGGAATCAAGAGACAATTATCTGCACCTCGGACTCCTCAGCAAAATGGAGTAGTGGAAAGAAAGAACATAACCATTTTGGATGCAGCTAGATCTATGATGTTGGAAGCCAAATTGCCTCATATCTACTGGAGAGAAGTAGTGAGTACAACAATCTACACATTCAATAGAGTTCACATAAAAGGTGAAACCGGTAAGACCCCTTATGAATTATGGTTTGGACATACACCTACTATTAAATATTTCAGAATTTTTGGAAGTAAATACTATATCAAAAGAGATGATTCAATTGGAAAGTTTGATCCTAGATGTGATGAAGGGATATTACTTGGTTATTCAATTCAAAGCAAAGCATATAGATGTTATAACAAAAGATTGCAGAAAATTGTGGGGAGTCTAATGTGAAAGTGGATGAGCAGTACAAAAATCATTCTATATATATATGACAAGGAACTGGTAGTGGAAATGATTATAACTGAACTGGAAATGCCTCAACCGGTACAGGAAATTGGGATAGTTACACCGGCACAATCAGAAAATTCAACTATGACTGATGATCATAGCAATAAACCTGAAGTTCAAAAGACACCAAGATATGTAAGATTAAATCATTCTGAAGATCAAATCATTAGAGATAGGAACAAGGGAGTTATGACAAGAATAAGAATGGCAAATGAAGAGGTTGTCTTATTTCTCAAATTGAACCAGCATCTGTTATTGAAGCTTGTAAAGATAAACATTGGATAAAGGCTATGGAAGATGAATTAGATCAGATAGAGAAGAATGAGACTTGGACTTTAGTTCCCCAGCCTAAAACTAAGAATGTTATTGGAACTAAATGGGTTTTTAGGAATAAATTGAATGAGGATATTAAAGTTCTAAGAAACAAAGCTAGATTGATTTGTAAAGGATATTCTCAAATGGAAGGAATTGATTATGGTAAGATATTTGCACCTGTAGCTATAATTGAAGCTATTAGACTATTTCTTGCCTATGCAGCTTATAAAATCTATAAGGTTTATCAAATGGATCTTAAATATGCATTTTTGAATGGTGAACTTGAGGAAGAAGTATACATTGAGAAACTTGATGTATTTTCACTGGTAGATGATAAAGATATGGTTTGCAGATTCAAGAAAGCTTTATATGGATTGAAACAAGATCCTAGAGCTTTCTATGCAAGGTTGGATAAATATCTTTTGAAGCTTGGTTTTACTAAAGGTGGTGTTGATAGTAATTTATATTATAAGATCACTGATAATGATATTCTAATTATTGAAGTATTTGTTGATGATATCATTTTTGGAGGAGAAGATAAAGTGTGCATGGAATTTGCTAACAACATGAAGAATGAATTTGAAATGTCCATGATTGGTGAGATGAGATTTTTCTTAGGTTTGGAGATTACTCAAACTGACAAAGGCATTTTTATCTGTCAAACTAAGTATCTAAGGGAATTTTTGAAGAAGTTTGGTATGGATAATTCCAAACCGGTAAGTACTCCTATGGTGACAAGTGAGAAATTATCTATCAAGGATACTTCTACACTAGTAGATCTGACAAGGTATAAGTCTATGATTGGTGGTCTATTATATCTAACTCAGACTAGACCAAATATTATGAATGTAGTATTGTTTCAAGATATCAAAGTAATCCTAAATAAAATCATGAATGTGTAGTAAAGAGTATATTTCGGTATTTGCAAGGAACAACAGAATATGGCTTGTGGTATTCTAAAAATGATGATTTCACTTTATGTGCATATACTGACTCAGATTGGGCAGGAGATACTGATGACAGGAAGAGCACTTCTGGTGGAGCTTTGTTTCTTGTAAAGAAAATGGTTTCATGGATCAACAAAAAATAGTCATGCATTTCTTTATCTACTGCAAAAGTTGAGTATGTTGCAGCAACAACTAATTGGACTCAAGTATTGTGGATGAAGCAAATGTTGAAGGATATCAAGGTAAATTGTAGTGAACCAGTAGTTATCTATTGTGATAGCTCTGCAGCTATTGACATGTCTAAGAATCCAGTATTTTACTCTAAGACTAAGCATATATCAATAAAGTATAACTTTCTGAAGGAAAGGGTAGAAGGAAAGGAAGTCAAATTGGTTTATGTGAACACTAAAAAATAGATTACAGATATATTCACTAAACCACTATCTAAAGAATCATTTGAGTATTTGAGAGATAGGTTAGGGGTTTTTGCCCCCTCCGGTAGAGACTTGATTGATGTAGTTTGTCATCAGTCTGGCATACATTATCAGAGATATTATTCATTTCAGCACTGATGAGTGGTGCTACTACTCTGGGGGAGTAATCAACTTTGAGATACAGAGGTTTTCTTGCTTTGATATTTGTGTCAGATTTCTAGCATTGATGTCAAAGGGGGAGAGATATTGATGTGAAAAACAAAAGGAGTTGTATACATTAGGGGGAGAGATCTATAATTTTAGAACCTTACAGAGATATCATTCACTGGGGGAGAGTTATTCAAGAGATTGTTGGTTGTCTTCCACAGGGGGAGACTTGTTTGGCATTTTTTTTTGTACTTAGATGTTTTTCACATCTAGTGTTACCATCAATGCCAAAGGGGGAGATTGTTGACATTATTGGATGAATTGATTATGTGTTGCACTGATGTTTTGTCATTTATGTCAACACTAGTTGTTCTAGTTGGTTATCGGCAAACAGATTTTGGTTACCAACAGAAGAGACTATCTGTTGGACACTTTCGACATGTTTGGATCAGTGAAGTATGTTTGATTTTATGTGTTACATGTTCCTTGAGCATGTTTTGGTTAGTTGGTATTGACTTGGTAATCGGATTTTGTCATACATTCTGGTAAAGCCTTACCAGCACTAGTTTAAGGTTTAACCAACAAATCTTTCACTGAGGAATCTTGACAGGATGCATAATTGGTGTTGGTGCAGCTTCTACATGGATTTAAGGATGTTGAAGATGTTCTTTGATCATGCTTCAATTGCTTGAAGGCATTGCTTTGGTGTGGTGGACCCAGAATAGGTTCGGTACCTATCTAGGTTATGGACCGGTATCATGTTAATGTGTACCCTACACGTTATCGAGATGTTTCAAGATGATTTATGGATTGGTTATTGTTGTTTTGGTCTTAAGTCGACATGGCATATCATTGTAATATGGATTTATGTAATGATCTTATTGTAGTATCTTTTAGGTGGCCGACCTAATTGATTTAGGCCTTAGGGTTTGTATAAAATGATGTAAGATCTCATTTGTAGATTGTGGTATGGGAATGGAATAAAGAGTCATGGTCTTGGAATGCAATATCATATGCGAAGGAGTTTTGGTTGATCATAGGTGATCGAATTGGGATTAAGGAAGAGGTCAAAGGCCTCCGGTATTAAGCCTAACCAAGACTATAATTAGGCATGGTAGATGTTATCTCTGGCAGTTCACTCTATTGGATTGTTGTCCATTTATCTTGATATGGTTGTAGCCTCTCTTTAGTCAGTGAGACTCTTTTGTAATGAGCAGTGTGCTCTAGGCAGTGTGCCTTCTTGCATGTGCAGGCCCCTCATTGTAACACATACTTTCTACAGAAGTATCATCTGACTGTGGCTAGGCTTCCCACCATGGTTTTTTCCTTTCCAGGTTTTCCATGTACAAATCATGGTGTTATGTGGTATGGTTGCTTTGCATTGATTATCTGTTTAATTATTAAGTTGTGTTGTTTACCGATATATGTTTCTACTTTACTGGTACTTGATCTAGTTAAAGGTTATTAAGTGGATTAAATGATATACTCTATTAACAACTGATTCGCGCCCCCCCCCCTCTCAGTTATTCACTGGTTATCCTAACAGTGGTTGAGGTGGAGATGGTGGAGGTGGCATAGGTAGGAGAGGTGGCCTCATTTTAGTTCAGGTAATGGGGTTGTACTGGTTGTTGTGGGAGGTGTAGGTGGTGTTAAGGTTGGCAAGTAACCTGCTCAGAGGAGGAGATCATATGTTCTTCCTCCACCAGCATCGAGGACATGGACAGGTGTAGCAAGGATCATGACTCAAGTTCCTATTTAGATCAGGGTGCCAACCCACCAGCAGGATGCCAAGATTAGGGCGTTACAGGTCTTAGTCCAACAGATGCAGGCACGTGTGTTAGCGCAGCTGTAGGCAGAGATAGATATAGTAGTTAAGTGCCATGGGGGAGCAAAGGCCCTCGTTGATAGGATGGATAGAGCAACCGTGGGTGGTTCGCTCTGGGACATGCTGAGGGAGATCCAGTACCTGGCCAAGGAGGTCGAGTATTACATGCGCTTATATGAGGATAGGGTCCTGCGAGAGCATAGAGAAGTTAGTTATGTTGTAGTGGCATCCACTCGCTCTAAGCGTAGTCATTCCCAGATGGAGAGCAGAGGATTGACGGGACCAGTGCGGTGTGATCCACCTAGTGGGGATCCAAGAGCAGGGTCATCTACTGTGAGACCGTCTTCCTCGGGAGATAGCCACACTTGATTCTTTGATATTGATCATCTTTTTTGTACTTATAGACATGAGACTGAGATGTACATTGTGACCTCTATTATATGATATATGATAGCAATTTCTTGATCCACTTGTGATGTGTCATGATGATGACTGATGTTTATATAGATATGAGGGTGCTATGTTGATTCTTTGATGCTCTTGATTTGATATGATGATGCTTACGAGGATGATTAGATGCTTAGATATATATATATATATGATGAGGTGATGTTGCTTTTGATTTTATATAATGTTGATGTTTTTATGTATTGATCATGTGATGATGTGAATGCATGGTTTGTGATGGTATCTTGGATATACATGTGTTTTGATAATGTGATTATTCTTTATTGATATGTGTGCGAAAAATAATGATAATGATGTGAGATGTATCTTGAAAATGAGATGTAAATGATAATGATAATGAAATTATACTAATGCAAGATTAAAATGATATGCAACTTAATGCAAGTTTATGCAACTAATTGTATGAATGCAACTAAATGATATGAATGCAACTAAATGATGTGAATGTAACTAAATTAAATGATATGAATGCAACTAAATGATGTGAATGCAACTAAATGATGTGAATGTAACTAAATGATATGAATGCAACTAAATGATCATTTTAATTATGTCATCATTCTTGTTAGTCACCTGTTTGTGCTCCTTTTGTCATTATTGAGCTTTTGATATGTTGAAAGTTGATACAAGCATCATGGTATAATTAAACGATAATGACCTGAGTATAACTTACGTGGATTTTGATATTACAAGACGACACAAGTGTCAAGGTATAATTGAACCAAGATGACCTGAATGTTTCTTGTGTAAAACAGACAAGAGTTAACCATTTTTATATGCAAAAAAGGAAATGTCTTCAATGAATATGTTTCCAATCATGTCTCAAGACAAATTTGCATAGTATCGATTATCAACTCATAGATAGAAAACAAAGAAACTATCAGATTCCTTTGTGGCTTCTCTAGCTCGGTGCATCCTTGAGTAGTTCAAGAGATCTAAAAATTCAGAAATCAAGATACAAATAGTCAAATATTTATGTTGTGTGTAAACAAATCATGATTCAGAATACATCATCCATTGTGTTCTTGTTTTGCACTGATTTTGATAGTTGATGTTGACGAGCTTGATCCTAAGCCTAATGTGGAGTCTGATGATTGACCTTGTTTTTGTTGTTCGAGGTGTGTTTTGATTCTTGTTTTGACATGTTTTTGCCCTATCATTGGTTGTCTGTGTGATGAAACCTAAAACAGATTTTTCCTTACTGATATTCGGATTTTGCCCCCAGTGTCGAGACAACCTTTTATTATGGATATACATAGTGATTACCAAGCCATGGTAGGATATCATTAATATAACTGATTTAGAGAATTAGGAACAATGACTATGCTAAGTGTGTCCCAGATGCTGATAGGTACTTGATAGAAAAGTTGTGATGGTCATAGGCTTAGTTCAAAAGGACAAGAAGAATGAGTATATACAGATGGAAGAGTGAATCTCTCACAAATGGTGCCTATTGCCAGGTTTTCACCACTTGTTTTTATTGCACTTTTAAATTTTTATTTTTTTTGTATTTTTCCTTATGTTTTTTTTTTTTTTTTGTCACAAGGTGCCTGTTTGCCAAGTTTTCACCTTAGTGGCGATTTTTTGATACTTTTTTTTTCTCTTTTTTCCTTGATCTGTGCATTAGATGACTCAAGTGTAGAACTTCTTCAAATGGACACTGTTAGTTGGCTCATCAAATACATGATTCCCTTATGAAGTTGAAAACTGATATGCTCCTGATCCATAGGTTGATATGATGACAAAGGGTCCTAACCAGTTGGGTTCAAATTTTCCCTTCTTTTCTTAGTCTTGTTGATTTCTAGGATTTTCTTTGAGGACTAGATCACCAATTTTGAAAGCCCTAGGGATGACCTTGTGATTATAGCTTATGCACATGCGTTATTGATATGCCATCATATGGTCATAGGAATGTTGTTGTTTCTCATCATGGAGTTCTATCTCTTGCAGACTATTGACTTGATACTCCTCATTTGGGATGAGGCCTTTCAAATATACTTGGAGAGATAGGATTTCTACCTCAAGACTACACACCAATGAATATGGTGTAGCCCCTGTAGGTGTTCGGATACTGGTCCTGTATGCCCAAAGTGTTGGATTGAGTTCCACATGCCAATCTTTTCCAGCATCATTTACTATTTTCTTGAGGATTTTCAGGATTGTTTTGATGGATGCTTCTACTTGGCCATTCCCTTGTGAAAAATATGGTGTGGAAAAGTGTTGTTGAATATTGAATTGCTCGCATAGCTCTTGTACATCCTAATTCTTGAAAGGATGTCCATTATCTATCATGATGGAACTAGGGATGCCATATCTACAAATGAGATAGTTGAGGATGAATGACAAGATCTTCTTTCCAGTCATGGTAGTCATTGGGACTGCTTCAATCCACTTGGTGAAGTACTATGTGGCAGTGATAATGAACTTATGTCCATTTGAAGAGGAAGGATGAATATTTCCTACTAGATCAAGTCCCCATTGATAGAAAGGCCACGATAAGGTAAATGGTTGTAACTCTTACGCTGGTGCATGTATGAGGTTACCATGAATTTGGCACTTAGGACATTTCCTAGAAAATTGATAGGAATCTCTCTCCATTGTTGGCTAGTAATATCCCATTCTCAGAAGTTTCTTGGCAAGAGTAGGACCACTTGAATGTGTATCACAAATACCTTCATTAAGCTCATGTAAGGTGGAGTCATATTCGTTACGATTGAGGCATCGAAGAAGAGTACCATCTAGACCTCAGCGATAAAGTATGTCAGCAATTAAGGTGTAACGGGCTGCTTGTTGGATAAAGGTTCACTTTTGGTTATGAGTCGGGTCTAGTGGGAGGTTATTGTCTTTGAGATAGTCATATATCTTCCCGTGTATGGGAGAATTACAACCGGTCAAGGCACACATGACTTGGGATGTTGAATTGTCATATGCTGGGGAAAACAATTGCTCCACCAGGAATTCATAATGATTTTGTTTATCTGGAATTTATAAGAGTGAAGCAACAGTAGTCATTGCATCGACAACTCTGTTGTTTAGCCTTGGAATTTGCTCAAAGGTGATGTGCACAAAGTACCTTTTGAAATCATCCACCATGTGTTTGTAGGGCATTAGCTTATCATATTTTGTCTGATAGTCATCATTGATCTAATTGGTGACCAATTGAGAGTCTCCATAGACTTTCAATTCTGTGATTCTCCATTCTACAACTATTTTGATTCACGTTACCATGGCTTCATATTCAGCAATGTTGTTGGTGCATGGAAACATTAACCTACAAGATCTTGGAATTGTGTGCCCTTTTGGAGTGACAAATAGGATACCGACACCTAATTCATGTTGGGTATAGGATCCATCAAAGTAGATGATCTATTGCTTAGGTGTGATAGTGAGCACATCCATTTATGAAAATTCCACCTATAGTGGGTGTTGGTCTAGGAGTGGTGCTTCTGCAAGTTGATATACAATTGATTGTCCTTTTATGGCCCATTATTTTGTATATTGAATGTTGAACTCACTAAGGATCATGACCCATTTAGCTAACCTCCCTGTGAGAGCAGCTTTGCTGAGTAGATATTTTAGAGGGTCGATTTTTTCTACTAGCTTGATTGTGTGGGCTAGTATATAGTGACAAAAATTTTGAGAGGCGAACACCATTGCCAAGAAAGCCTTTTCAATGAATGCATAATTGATTTCATATATGTTCAAAGTCCTGATGATGTAATAGATAGCCCTCTCTTTGCCTACTGGATATTCTTGTGCTAGTAGTTCCCCTAATGGTACTTATGTTGCTGATATATAGAGGATGAGTGGCTTGCCTTCTATTGGTGGTACCAAAAATGGTGGATTCATTAGGTATTGTTTGAGCTGGTGGAATGATTCTACATATTTGTCTTCCCATCTGAAAAGTACATTTTTATGTAGGAGATGTGTAAACGGAAGGCATTTATCTATTGGTTGAGCTATGAATCTTCAAATGGATTGTAACCGACCTTGCCGAGATCTAAGTTGTCTAATGTTCTTAGGAGGTGGAATCTCCATAATATCTTGCACTTTTGATGGATCCACCTCAATGCCTTTTTCTGATACTATGTAACCCAAGAGTTTTCTAGATGTGACATCAAAAACACACTTCTTAGGGTTTAATCTGACATTGAATTGTTCCAATCTTTCAAAGATTGTATCCAAGATGTCTAGGTGTTATGTTCTTGTGAATGATTTGGCTAGAAGGTCATCTACATAATCCTCCATGAAAGTATGCATCATGTCATGGAAGATCATTGTCTGATAAGTTGCACCCATATTTTTCAAGCCAAAAGGCATGACGTTCCAGCAATATGTTCCCCACAGACAAGTGAATGCCATTTTATCCTGATCTTCGGGAGCTATATTGATTTGGTTGTAGCTAGAGAAACCATCCATGAAGGATAACATAGTGTTCCCTACTGTTAGATCAATAATGATGTCGATGCTTGGCAAAGGAAAGTCATCTTTCGGACATGCTTCGCTGACATCCCTAAAGTTTGTATAGATTATGATACTTTTGTCAAGTTTAGAAACTGGTACAATGTTGGAGATCCATTCAACATAGTCTATAGGTCGGATGAATCTGACATCTAATAACTTCTTCAGCTTTGCTTGGACCAATAATGCCACATGTGGATTCATATTTCTTAATTTCTGTTTGATAGGCTTAGCTCCAGGAGCGATGGAAAAATAATGCATGATTAGATTTGGATCTACCCTTGGCATGTCAGCATAAGACCAAGCAAAGTTGATTTTATTCTCCTTGAAGAAATGGATGTAGTCTAGTCGTTCCTGCTTTGTCGGTGATTCCACCAAATGTATGGTTTTTGCTGCTACTTCAGTGCCAATATTAATTGATTAGGTTGGCTCAATCAAAATTGGTGATCTCTCCTGGTAATGTTCAGGAAGAGTGTCAAGTCTCTCATCTTTAGGCGCCTCAAAGAGGTTTTTACCCTCAGATACGTCCTTTATTTTTAATTTTTTGTTCTTGTGATCTAATCTTGCCATTAGATGGTTTTCACCATTAGATCCATTTTTTATTTTAGTTTTGCAACTAAGAGACTTGGAACTCCCTTGATTGCAGATATCTTTATGTGGTTCACTAGTGGAGCATATTTCTGGGTTAACTGAGCAAAGGTATTGAACAATAGTCTCGTCGTTTGGGAATATTGGTATATCATGGTGTTCGGGTTCTTCCCAGTTTATGAGGTGAGGATATATGAGTAGTAGGGAGTCATTTGGAGGGTCAAGATCGGCTACTATAAGTGTCATGATAGAGATAATATCATATTTATCTAGGTCATAAGTGAGGTCTATAATAGTCTTAGGGTTTTTTATGGTACTCTCTTCGATATTGCCTCTTTCGTATTAGCGTTGTTCGTTCTCACTAGCCTCATAGATATGTTGTGGTCCGAATTCAAACGATCGATATCTTGACCCTTGTCTCTCATGAGAAATGGGTGTATAGGTGTGGATTGTATCCACCTCAATATATTTTGTAATATCAAAACATGTGTCCCACTCATACTCATTGGAATATGTTTCAGAATCATTGTCCCAGGTTACCCCACTGAATCTGACAGGGATGTTGTATGCTGAGAAAAGATCACTGATAATTGATACAAGCTAGGTAGTTGGTTCTTATTCAGGATATGTACTTGTTTGTATTCTTTGGATTCACTCATACACAGTTTCCCATCTTTGAGTAGTAATCTCCTCAGGTTGCGGCTTGGACTCGTTTTGATCAGGTTCTTGTACATGATGTATTTTATTATAAGAATCTTCCTCCCTTTGGATAGCGAGTTCTTCTTGTCGCCTCTCATTTGCTTCATGATTTTGCTCCTTTCTTGTCTTTTCAGCTACCTGATGTAGTGCTTCTTGCCATGAGTCTTTGGTATGTGTCATCTTTTCTCTCTATTGGGGTTTCTAATGATGATCTCTCTTTTGCACAAGGGGAATATTTTGGCCATACCCAAGTCTTGTTTTATCTCTTGCTAATTTGGAATGGGTTTGTATGGGTTCTATGATGCCTTCTTGGCACTTTCCAATAGGTCCTTTTCCTTTGTATCCCATTCATTTCATGATCTGGAACCCATTTGCATACTTTTTTGTGGGAATGACCACTTTTAGGGCAGCTGCTCTGATTTCTTCCTCATCCTTATATAGCTAGCTAAGGATGTCTTTGTCTTCTAATTATTCAGCCAATGTGCCGATTTGGATAAATTTACCATCAAACTTCTTGATGGGTTGTGTTGCTTAATGTCTTCACATGGAAGGTTGTCTATGAGACCTTGGTGATGTCGGTAACTTGGATACCAATAGGGGTTCAAAAGAGTATTCCCCCATACCTTGGTCTTTTATCTTCATATTTTGCTCAAAGTTTATGGATAATGACTTGACTTGATTCTTTCTTGATTGTTGGATGATGAGGAAGCTTGGGCCTCCCTGCTCTGTGGAACTAAAACATTTTGTGTTGCCCCCATAGTACTGCAATGCTGAAAGGGGTTAGTATGCGTTGATATTGAGATCTCCTATCCATTGTAGGGGAAATTGAGACATTGATGGTAGGTAGAAGGTACCACTTGCATTTCATGGATCCACGGAAGACCCAAGAGTATGTTGTATGTCAAGTCGATGTCCAAGACTTGGCACATTATTTCTCTTTGCACAGGACCTACCTGAATGGGTAGTATCACAGTTCCCTCGGATGACCTTTCTTCATCATCATAGGCTTTGATAGTGATTTTATTTTTAGGATCAATAGCTTTCTCAGAGAATCCCAATGCACAGATAAGCTTTAAAGTAGATATATTGAAACCAGCTCCTCCATTTATTAGTACTCTTTTTACCCAATGTTTATAGACTAAGACTTTGATATGAAGTGGGGTGTTATGTAGATCACTCAAGGAGACGTCATCATGTTTTAAAAATGATATGTTATGTGGTACTGTCATATGGGCCACCATGGCTTGCAACTGATTGATATCCAGATCATTTGGAATGGTTGTTTTGACAAGAGCTTTCCCCAAGATATCCTTGTGTATTGGTAAAAGTTTGAGCAACTCAAGTATGGATATCAGAACGGATGTCCTTTGTAGTTGGTCAACCAAGTTATAATGAATCTTGGGGATAGCAGTTGTTTTCTATGTGATCCCCTTCAAAACATATTTCTAAGCCCATGTTGTCACATTTACCGGCACATGTTCTTGTTTGTCTTTAATTTTTATGAAATTCACTTGATTGTCACATGTCAATATGTTAATTATGATGTTGTTGTATAGGTAATTGATGCAGGCTCCTTTGTTGTTTAACGTTGATTCTCCTCCCTTATCATAATTTGGAAGAGGATTCTTGAAAGCCTCATGGTCATCATTAGTTTTATGTCCATCAACCATTAGGTCTCCCTTGTCGATCATATCTTGAACTAGGTTTTTCAACCTCATGCAATCATTGGTTCTATGCCCCTTGTTTTGATGATAATCACAAAAATGTGAGTCATTCCACCATGGTGGCTTGGCTTGGGGTTCAAAGTTGCTTGTGGCTAGTAATGTGATGATCTTGTTTGCCAATAGTTCTCAAAATGCAGACTCTAGGATTTGACCCAATGGTGTATATGTTCTTTGATACGAAGAAGGTGGAGGGTTAGCATTACCCCCTTGGTTATTGTCATTTGCTTGATTCCCTCAGTAGTTGTTGTTTCATTGGTTGTTGTTGCCGTTGTTTTTTTCAGTGCATTGATGATTGTTCGTACCTTAATTGGCATTCTTTTGATCATTGTTGGATGGTGTGTTACCTGACAAAGTCAACACTGGTTGTTTAGACTTTACATTGTTGGCGTCAACTATTCCATCATTAATAACACTTTTGTTTCTAGTCCAGAATTTGGATTTGTCTGAGTTGTTATTTTATTGATTGTTATAGGTGTTATTTTTTAATAGATAAACACCTTCCTTGGAGAACTTCAAGATCCCTTTCTTGATTAAGGCTTCCTCTACTTGGATGCCATTTTCAATTAACTTTGTGAAAGTAGGGAGACATTGTAGCTTGAGTTGATAACTCATTTCACTAATTAAATTGTCTACGAAGATCTCCATCTTTTCCTTTTTAGGTACATCTTGCAGATACCTTGAGACCAGATGTCTCCATCTTTGTAAGAATAACATGAATATTTTATTATTCTTTTGCTTGGTATTGCATATTTCAAGCATGGTAATCTCATGATGTATTTTGTAGGAGTATTGTGTAATGAATTTATTTACCAACTCATGGAATGATCTGATGGGAGGTGTGAGTTTTGACAACCATTCCATTGTTTCCCCCCTAGACTTCTTGGGAATAGTCTAATCTTGTATGTATCATTATGAGCAAACTCCAAGCTCATAGTACAGGATTATGTGACGTGATCATGGGGATCACTCTTACCATTGTATTTATAATACTTTGGTATACTTGATTTTGGTGGGAAAGGTATCATGTTTAGCCTCCTATCAAAAGGGTAAGGACAAATTTCCTCCAAATAATATCCCATGGTGGACCCTTATTGCAGATCTTGTATTTGTCATTGGAGTGCTTGGATTTGTTGTGTAATAAGAACTAGAGGTGCATTGGATCTTCGATGATGAACCTCTCCTTGTTCACTAAGATTGTCATGATTATGGGTATTATCTTGGTTGTGGATGTTTTTTTGATTATCTGTGTGATCTTGGTTGTGTGTGTTGTCTTGATCATGTGTGTCCTCTCCTCTCAAATGTTCTTAATTTTGGGCATTGTAAGTATAGGTCCTTGCCCTTGTTCATGAGATTCTCTCATCAGTATTCCTTAATTTTTCTGTGTCAAAATCTACAGTAATATTGACTCCTTTACTAGTTAGCATGAGGAGATATTTTTGCTTATCCGATTCTATAAATATTTCTATGAGTTATTGGACAGCGACATTCTCTTGACATTCTTGGAGAAGCTCTTCGGAGATCTATGTTTCCCCCATATTTGCATATTCCTTAAAAGGATTGGACTCCCTATGACTCATGCTTGATTCTAGTTGTGAATCCTTTCCTTTATTTTTCTGAGATCGAGTGACAATGGGAATTAATATCTCTATGGTAGTGAACTCCTCTTCTTCTATTGGGGTTCGTGGTGGAGTTGGTGGTATTAGGCCCAATATGGAAAGCTAAAGTACTGAGAGAGGAGGGGTGAATCAGTACTTCAAAACCTTTCTTCAATAATAACCTTACTATTATGCATAAACAGAATAGTGCAGTAACATAAAATAAAGTTAAAACAAACAGATAACAATCATACATGATTCACTCCATAACACATATATTTTGGTCACGCAGAAACTCTTGGTTAGAGAGAAAAACTGTGGTGGGGATGGCACCCACAACTTCACTACTGCAATAATAAAGATTGCTTGGTTAGAGCTACATTTAGCTATTTCTGATAGCTTACCCTGTTAGGAGTATCAAGATCTGTTAGATCTACCTTACTAAAGGATTTTACAACACTATATAAATGATGCACCTGGTTAGAGGATTTACAATTTATAGATTTGGCTAGAGTCTTTTACCCTGTTAAAGGTTTCTCTTACAACTTCAAAATATTACAATAAGACTTTACAAATATCTACAACTTTACATCTGAAATGCTATAGCAGATTCTATGTGCTTAGAATAAGATTACCTAGCTTGTAGCATACCTCGGTAACCCATATTGTAACTCGGTAAACCCTTTTGTTTACTCTGTTCTTCGACTGTTCACTGATAACCTTCTCGGTGACCTCTTTGTGTCTCTGTAATAGTCTTCCTTCATGCATACACACACATATCTCACATCTCTTATGTCTAACCCTAAAATCATGCTGTAAAAATAGATCTCTTACAGCGGTGATCTAGTTCATTGCTTCGATCTTACAAAAAGATTCCTCGAATGAATAACTAAACAAAATATTTCATTGGTTAGATTGACCTTGCAATCATACACAATCTTCTAGTGCAATTTCCAATATAAAAAAGGGTTAGATGTGCCTCGATCTTGTAGCACATTTTCATGTACATGTCTAAGTTCAATGTATCTAGTAAAACATTTCACTTGGTGAATATCAACTTGGTGAGTTAACTTTATTGCTCGGTAGCCATGAAACAATACTCGGTGAATACTGCGTTCTATGACTGCTTTCTTCTATAACCGACTAGACTGTTCATACCAACTTCTCTGTGTGTACCGACTGCATGATTCGGTAATACTAACCGACTATATAGTATGACTTTGGATATAAAACTAATGGCAATTTGATAAGTAGTAACAATCTCCCCTTTTGACATTAGTTGAGATGTTTGACAAAAACTACTTTCAAAGTCATAACTCAAAAACTATATACTTGCAAAATGACTATACTTGACAATATATACAATAGTCAATGAAATAGTATATGCAGGTATACTCCCCTTATCATTATTCTATACATAACTCTGAATTTTGCTTGTTCGGTTCTGTTATGTGCTTGTGTGCCCTGAATGCTCTATATATTCTGCTCGGTATACTTCCCTTGTATACAATACTCAAAACTATGTTACCAAAACTGTATTACTCTCCAAATGTAGCATAACTCCCCCTTTGTCGGGTATTACTTTCCTCTATGTAGTATCATAATATTACTCCCCCTTTTTGACAAACATCAAAAACTTAATTTCCATCTGGAGGCAGTAACTGATCAAAAATAGACTTATACTTGGTCCGGGCATCGGTGAGGATGACTGAGAGTGAATCCTTTACACTTTCCATTAATGAATTTTGTGCTTGAATATCAGCTAGGAGTGATATTAAGCCATCAAGAGTGCTTCCCTCTTGTGTAGTTGATAAGCGTGTAGCTCAGTTGATGTGTTCTTGAACTGATGAGAGATGAGAAAGGAATAATGTCTGAAAGGTCATTATATCCATCCTGATTTTATGCTCTTCATTCCTCAATTCTAACTATTGAGCCATGAGCTGTTGAAGCTTTGTATAAAAATTTTGAACTGAATTAGGCCCGGTGGTCAACTTAGTTGAGAGATCGGTGATCTCTTTCTCAATTGCATCAGTTTTCTTTTTGACATCTTTAATGAATAAGGAAAATGTACACAGTTTCTGGAATAAATAAAGAATATGCTTCAGTTGAGGGGACAACTCAGCAATGAATTTGACAAGTTTTACCTTGCCAACAGCAATGGATTTCTGTACTTCCTCTATCATTTTAGCAGTTAGCTCTCTATCCTTGAGCTTGCTTAAGTACTCAGATGCATCAACTCCAGATGTTTCAATCTGATTTAGGAGTTCATCCAGTTGAATATGGATGGTTGCATCGGTTGACACTGTTGCTGAAGGTAGCATTTCTGTGAGTAGTGTCCTAACCTTCTGATGTACTTTATTCTTCTTCTGTATGGCCAGTCGCTTCTCCTGTTCGGCCTTTGCTTTGCATAGTTCACCGAATTCAGTGAGTGCTTGCCCTTTCAATTCGGAGATGCCTACATTGGGCAACACGATCAGTTTAGATAAGTCAAATTTGAAACCATTCTTTCTCACCTTCTTCTCTTTTCCTTTGGTCAGAGGCACTAAGACAAGTGCTTGTGAGGCTTGCTGACCCTTGGTAGGTTGCTCAGTAGATGCAACACTTTGGTCGATTCCTGTAGCCATTGTAGTCTCCTTTGGTGTCTCGGTGCTAGGGGTCTCAGCTGTAACATTTGCAATGCTTGTTTGTGCTTGAGACGTCTGATCTTTGGTTGTATCTTCTACAGCTTCAAATTTGTTACCTTTGGTGCCTTGCTCGGTGTCCTTGGGAGCTTCGGTTGAGATAGATGGCTTCACTAGCGGATAAGGCTAAACTTGTTCTAAGACAGATTCACTAGAGACAAGTTTTGCATAGGTAGTGCCTTCAATCATTTCCTACTCTAGTGTTGCTTCATCCATTACATCTTCATCAATTTGAATAGTGTCAACCAGGTCTGGACCTTGCTCGATGACATCTGGATCTTGCTCTGTGACATCAAAAATTTCAATTTGAGATTGTTCACTGACATCCTTTTGTTTGAAGATCTCCTGCCACTTGCCTTTTGTCTCATTCTCCACATCAATGTATAGCCCATTCATCAATTTTAAGGCTCTTTGTTTCACAAGAAATTTAGAATTGTATGTGGTCAAATGCTCCTTGATTTCTGCTACGGACATGTCAGGAAATAGATGGACTAGACTTCTTTCTCTTATTTGTCTCTCTGAGTCCATTGCATATTTCCATCTATTATCAATATGTAAGTATAGTTCACTCGGAAGTGACTTAGCCAGTTCTAATGGTGCTAGCCGAAACTTCAGAAGTGTATAGATGACAGCTTCTTCAATCTGTCGCTTCTCATCATTATTCCTAGTCTCATACTTAACATATCTAAATCTTGCGAATCCACCGTATTCTTTAAGATTGGCACAAAAAATTTCAACACTGTGAATATTTACCTTTTTGCTTTTCACAATCTGGAATTTATTTGCATCATCAAACTCTGTATCACTAGACTCTTTTGCCAAAATGAGTCTCCGAGTAGATTTCTTATAAGTCTTGGTTATCTTGGGTGCAGTAACACTCTTTTGTTTCTTACTCGGTGATGCAGTTGATGCTCTAGTGTTGGGTCTCTTTGTTGGTGGAGTCGGTAGGGCCTTTGAGATGTCTTGTTTCTTTCTTTTTAGAACTTTACCCTTTGGCAAATCTGTGCTCAATGTTATTTCAGCCTCTTGACCTCCTGATTCCTCTTCGGTAATGCCAAGATTGCCTTTGACAGGTGTAGAGGAGGATTCTTCTCTGAAATTCTCAGATAAAACCTTTATCATTTTTGTATCTTTTCTTGTAGCCTTAGGTACTACAATTCTCATTTTTACTTTCTCCTTCACCTCTTCATAGGTTCCATACCTTAGTTCAGTTGCATGCCTTGGAAATGATAAATAGGAATCAATTTGTTGTTGTTTTATATCATAATCAATCTCATAACCCATTGGTTGCAACGATTGAATCCTCGGTTCAACAGCATTTACATAGCAATAATCAGTGTCGACTTCAAAACATATATTGTCCTTGTATTTTTCTACCAGCTGTGGTGGAATCCTGTACCTGTTGTGCATTTTCTCTTGGAATTTGCTGAAGTAATCATCCATGATATCATTAAAGTTATCTCCTAACTTCTTGATGAAGTCATTGATCTGATGGGTGATAGGTCGGTGTAGCTCCCATACTACTTTACTGACTGAGGGAAAGAACTTCTCGAAGTAGAAAAACATACATACAAGTAGTGAACCTAACTTTAGTGTATTTGCTGAGTTGTTCTTCTTCGGCTTTCTTATTGTGTTTAGGTTCTCAAACAAGTTCTTCAGTAGCACTTCACACAAGTCTACTTTCATTCCCTTCTTCACTATTTTGTAGGCCAAGTCAACTGCAGCACATGGTACATTGTTTTTCCTTGCAGATTGGAAGAAATAGTAACCAATAACTCTAATTGCAAACTTGAGTTCTACATCAGTGACATTATTCAGTTTCAATCCATGGTAATCAGATTCTACTCTGGTTCGACTGATTAGCTCCTTTTGTGATATCATTTTCTGTGCACGTGCATGATCATAGATGGGATACCCAGTGATCAAGTGAATGACTTCCTTAGTGATCTTAAATGGTTACTCTTGTAGCCACATGAAATCATCAGGTACTCTGCTCAAGACAAACTTAACCCACTGGGGTTTGAACACACGGGGATCTTGGATCTTGGGCACCATGGTAGGTTTCGGGTAAGATTTGACAAATTATCCTTAGGGTTTACAAACGACTGATGCTTCACACTCAGTAGACAATAGCAATTTGACTAGATCGGAAACCAGCTTAACAATGAATAGATTTGATGTAAATACCTTGAAATTCACTCTGAATGAAGTTTGATCACTTTGATTCACTCTACTCTGCTTCTCAAAAACTTGGTGAATGAAAATGACCGTGAAAACACTTTTAAGTACTCAAAAATACCTCATCGGGCTCCGTGCAAGTTAGGTCAAGACATTAAATGCACTCAGTTCACCTTTTACCGATTTACTCCTTTTTTCGTTTTAACCAAGTAACCAAATTTCCTTCATTAACCGACTTGACAGGTTTCCTGTATACACCGACTTGACAGGTTTCCTGTATAGTATATAAATTGACTAATTGCATCTTAACTATGCAGATTTTGAATTTTGTACATAATAGAATAGGAACTATTATGATTTAACCTTTAGAGAATGCAGTCCCTTCATACCTTTTCCTGACTAATTTGGAATAGGTGCACCTAACTCGGTAGGTAAGGTGCTTTCTTCATCTGACATAATTTCCTTCTTTTTCCAAATCATCTTGAATTTTTCTTTTATCTCTTTAGTGTCTCTTCTAGGTTGATCTTTGCAATCTCCAGCTAAATGTCCAGCTTTGTAACAATGAAAACATGCCATACCAGGATTTCTCCATGATCTCCAGTTGTTCATTCCAAACCTTATAAAATAGTTGGTGCTAATATGTCCATATCTTCCACAACATTCACACCATATCCTTGTATTGTAATCCCATGGTATTGTTGCAAATTGTCAGTAAGGATTTGTGTGAGTTCGGTAACCTCTAGTGTTTGCTCGGTGTGGATACTGCATGTAGTTCTTTTGCTTAGACTAGCACTTCTCGGTACTATGTCCATATCTATTGCATTTTTTACAAAATCCTTTGAATTTTGCCTTCTGATAGTTGTTAACAGACTTTGTCCTACATTGATTAGATGTGTGACCATATTTATTGCAATTGTGACAATATCCATTGGACTTAGTGATATTCGGTTGCTTACCTTTTCTGATCTGGCATATGTTGGCAGTATGACCTTGATTTCCACAGTAGTAGCAAATAGGCTTCTTCCTTTTGATGTATTCATGTTTCCAGCTTGTTTTCATGATCCTCCTCTCTTGGTAGTATGAATTCCTTTCTTGGTTGATTCTTTTCCTTTGTAACCGAGTCCTCCTTCTTTTTAGGGTCTTTTTGTATTCAGTTGTTCATCCAACATCTTTGATGCTTCATAACTTTTCTCCAATGATTCTTTGGATTTCTTCTTTGTTTCAAGTTCACCAATCAACCTTGATACTTCAAGTTTCAATGATTGATTTTCATCATTCCTTAGAATTGCTTCATGATGTGCATAACCTAGTTGATCTGTCATATTTTGTTGAATACCAGTTAACCTTATGATTTCATCATCCTTATCACATACTAGAGCTTCAAGTTGTTGTTTCTCTCTTTGTAGATCTCTTGCTTTATCCTCAACTATCCTTAATGCATCTAGATTTTTAGTCATCTGTGTACTGAAATGTTCATGTTCTCTTTTCATTGCTTTTAGTTGATCAGCCAATGCTTTGTTCTTTTCTTTCAACATTCCAATCATTTCTTCAGTCTCTTCAGATATACTATTCTCAGATGATGTCTCGATCTTTTCCACTAGCTCTTGAGAATCCTGTAGGTCATCAGATAATCTCCTCCTTACTTTCGGAGATTTTTGCATTTGCCTTTGCATTTCTGCAATCACTTGATTTGCATTATCCAGCCCTTCTTGTAGATACACAATCCTCTGAGATTGTTTGTAGCCTTCCATTGCTAAGATCTTTCTCTTTAGGTAGTTAAACCCTTTTCCAAGATTCAAGCTCTGATACCAATTGTTAGGCCCGATATGGAAAGCTAATGTACTGAGAGGGGAGGGGTGAATCAGTACTTCAAAACCTTTCTTCAATAATAACCTTATTGTTATCCATAAACAGAATAGTGTAATAACATAAAATAAAGTTAAAACAAACAGATAAGAATCATACATGATTCACTCCATAACACATATATTTTGGTCATGCAGAAACTCTTGGTTAGAGAGAAAAAGTGCGGTGGGGATGGCACCCACAACTTCACTACTGCAATAATAAAGATTGCTCGGTTAGAGCTACATTTAGCTATTTCTGATAGCTTACCCTGTTAGGAGTATCAAGATCTATTAGATCTACCTTACTAAAGGATTTTACAACACTATATAAATGTTGCACTTGGTTAGAGGATTTACAATTTATAGACTTGGTTAGAGTCTTTTACCCTGTTAAAGGTTTCTCTTACAACTTCAAAATATTACAATAAGACTTTACAAATATCTGCAACTTTACATCTGAAATGCTATAGCAGATTCTATGTGCTCAGAATAAGATTACCTAGCTTGTAGCATACCTCAGTAAACCCTTCTGTTTACTCTGTTCTTTGACTGTTCACTGATAACCTTCTCGATGACCTCTCTCTGTCTCTGTAACAGTCTTCCTTCATGCATACACACACATATCTCACATCTCTTATGTCTAACCCTAAAATCATGCTATAAAAATAGATCTCTTACAGCAGTGATCTACTTCATTGCTTCGATCTTACAAAAATATTCCTCGAATGAATAACTAAACAAAATATTTCATTGGTTAGATTGACCTTGCAATCATACACAATCTTCTAGTGCAATTTCTAATGTAAAAAATAGTTAGATGTGCCTCGATCTTGTAACACATTTTCATGTGCATGTCTAGGTTCAATGTATCTAGTAAAACATTTCACTCAATGAATATCAACTCGGTGAGTTAACTTTACTGCTCGATAGCCATGAAACAATACTCGGTAAATAGCTCGGTGAATACTGTGTTCTATGACTGCTTTCTTCTGTAACTGACTAGACTGTTCATACCGACTTCTCTGTGTGTACCGACTGCATGATTCGATAATACTAACCAACTATATAGTATGACTTTGGATATAAAACTAATGGCAATTTGATAAGTAGTAATAGGTGGTTCAGGTCGAGCTTCGTTGTAGGTGATGCAAGTTCTTGGAAAGAAAGCGGAATTGATCTTTCCCCCTTTGTTAAGACGTTGGTTAAGCCCTACTTCTCAAAGGCTCTTCCGCAAACTCGTTGGTTTTGCCTTGAAGAAACAAGTGCATATGACACAAAAATACTCTATGTGAGAGAAAGAGTTGGCGATTGATATAGTGAAATTTCCTCCTCTTGATAAGGGCCCTAAGACTAAGTTGTCACTTCTTCAACTCAGGCTTTTGATGAAGACTTCTTCTCAAAATGTGGGGAGTGGTCATACAAAAGTGATCAATGTTGATGTTGATATTGGATATGGATGCTTTGTTTTGGATACTCAAGTTTACTTGTCAAGTAGAGGTTTAGTTTGATTCGCCCCTCACAACAAAGTGTGTCCGATGATATGAGTCAAGTTTCACGATGTAGAAATTTAATTTGACAACTTGAGAACTTTAACTAGGTATTGTTTCGATAGAATTTGTTGGATGGTGGAACCTTTGATCACTTTGATGATTCTCCTTAATCTTGTTGGATGAAATATTCTCCTAATATAGTTTGAAGATCGGACACCTTCTTCTAAGGGTGCTTAGTCAGATTTGGAAATTTTCTCACTTATGATGCAACTTTTGATTTTTGTGTCAGATTTATTAGAGGACCTAAAAGGGTATCTGAAACTCTTGATGAAAATTTCACAAGGTTGCTAGTTTGCTCTCTACTTTTTGCTAGTTTTGATCATGTGCTAAAAGATGACCCCAAAGTGCTACCATATGTTCCAGATGCGCTATGTTGTCCCTCCAATGTACTATTTTCACTGTCGGATAACATAATTGTTGAATTGGTTATGCGCTAATATATCACCTGTAAGCGTTAATGTTTGGTCTAAAAGTGTTATCTTATGACTCGAATGTGCTAGGTTGATGCTTATATGCACCAAAAGGATGTTGGCAAGCGCTATCTAAGTTTTCAACAATATTATACTGCTTATGCACTAATGTGTGTTTTGTAAGCACTATCTATGTTTTCAACAATATTATACTGCTTATGCGCTAATGTGTGTTGTGTAAGCGCTAAATGTTGGTTGAAATGTGCTATCTTAAGGCTTGAATGCACTATGTTGATGCTCCTCTGCGCTAACTATTTTGACTCCTTTGTTTTGATGATCTTGTTGAAATTTTGAAAAAAGATCTTTCTAAAAAATTATTTCAAAACACAGTAGACAAAATCAATAACATTTTGCTTATGCTAATAGATAGTGTATGTTCTTGTGAGGATGTTTTCAAACCCTCAATGTTTCCACTGGTTTGGATTACAAAGAAGACAGATCAAGTAGACTCTTTATTCAAAGGTCATTAACAATATCATAGCCCACTAGTCTCAATACTTCGTCAACTCAAACAACCTTGTCACCCCCTAGGGGGCACCCATTTTTTGCCTTTTGCCAGAAATTAAACCAAAGTGAATTGCTTCACAATTGGGTAGTTATCTTGGGAGATATATGGTGAGTAATCTTGGGGGTAGATTCTTCCCCACCCTTGCACTATGATATTGTCAATTTTGGCAACTGACTCAGCTCAAATATCCTACTTCTATGGTTTGTAATCAAGCTTCATGTTTGGTCTTCAGTGATAAACTCCCTCGGGAGGCTTCCCAACCTTTAGAACAAAGGCTATGTATCTTAAATATATTGGGGGAAGGCTAACCGCTGAGCAAAACTATTGGAGGGGATTTTCATTAGCCTCCACATTTGATTATATTGGGTTGGAATACTTGGCGATAAAGACCTTTCCCACTTGGATCGTACCTTTCACACTAGCCCCCTCAAGGCTTTGAGAAGTCAGACCCTATAAAGGATGTAACATGCTTGAAGTAAAGAAAGTGTTTAAATAGTGGGTTTGGATTTTTAATCACCCAATTAAGGGGAGAGCATATGCCTACCACTTTCGAGACACGGAGTACACACTTTCTTTTTATCCCATATTGCAATTGTTTTCTAAAAAACTATCCAGAAGACACGTGGTTCTTTTTATCTTGATATAGCAATGTATGAAGATAGCAAAAATTTGAACTAAAGAGATCCTAGTCAACCAAAGTAAATTTGTCAAATGAATAACAGTGGTTTTGCAATCTTGAAAGCTTTTTGAAATGAAGTGAAGGTTCTTTTTAAATCTCCCAAATGAAATATGAGGTTTGTTTTAATCAGCACCAAAGGAAAATGATGTTCAATTTTAACCCTTTGTAGAAATTGGAAATTTTGTATTGTTATTTTTATAGCCCAAAGAAAGATGATCCTATCCTGCATAAAAGGAAAGATTTGATTTTGTTGTTCTTTTTATCCATGCAAGAAAGAAAGATGAAGTTTATTTTAGGCACCAAAAGAAAATCATGAAGTTTATTTTAGGCATCAAAAATAAAAGGTGAGATTTATTTTCACTTTTGCAATAAAAGGAAAAGTGATTTCTTTTTACCAACTTAAAAAGAAAGTAAAGAAAACAAACTAACTCCTCTTTTTCCTTCATTGAGAAAATGTTAGAACCTGTACACAGTAAGTCAAAAACTAAATCTGGATGGTGGGCTTCACAAGCCTTAATTTCTGACTGTGTTACAAAAGTTTTGCCTCTGTTAGAGCTACGCACTAAACTTTGGCAAAGATGTGCTAAAATTTGGTGCAAAAGCGCTAAAACAGTATCTATGTGCTATTCTGAGGCTTGAATGCGCTAATCTAGTGCTCCTATGCGTTGAAAATCAAAGAGGGGTATGCGTCAGAAAGGGAGTCAAATGCACTAAGGAATGGTTTCTAAGCACTAAAGTGTGCAATGTATGCACTAAAGTTAAGAGCAGATGTACTAAAAGAAGTCCCAGATGTGCTATTCTGATATTTTGGTGTGATTGCTATCTTCTACCTACACATAAAACAATGTTATTTTTTGGGACGTGCCCCACGGTGGGCACCAAAGATGTATGCAGTGAAATGTGGTGATAAAAATGAATAAATCAAGATCAGATGACCTACACACCAATGAGACTCTTAGTGCAAGTATAAACTGAGTTAGACTGGTTTAACTTCCCAAGGGGTGTCCCATTGTTCTCTATCTCACAGGATCCCTAAAGCCAATTTGTTTTGCTCTCAGATCATTGAGAAAATGACTTAGGAATGACAACTCCAAGAACGAGTGATAATGTGATCTATATGCATGAATACACTCTAAGATCTATATGATGAGGTAAAACTATGATGCTTAAGCTAATATGAAGATAGTGATATGATAAATAGATTGACAAATTATCCTAACATGATATAATAGCCTAGCATGAATATTCCATGATATGAAAATGCTTCTAAATGCTATGATGATATTCTAACAAAGAGAAGCTAAAATGCTTAGTAAAATTATACTATAATGTAGATGCATGAAAACTTGGATACTTAGAATGAAGAATGGAAGCTCTATTTATAGGAAAAATAGGGCAATGGATGGTTGAGATTGAATAATCTCAACAAGGGTTAGGATTGAAAGCTATCAATCCATGTTTATAATTTTCATTAATGAAATGGTGACAATTGTCAACAAGAGCTTGCTTGAGAGGAGATGTAAGAGACATTAAATGCCTGAGGAGACATGAAGGTTACCTTAGGAGGTAAGGGTTAAGGTTAGGTTAGGGTCATCCATTGGATAAAGCTTTTACCCAAGGGGTAAACTCTTGTGCAAGGGTTAATAGGATAACCAGGGTCAAAGCCATGAGTGCTTGATGAGATCCTTGGGTTAGGTGAGGGTTAAGTTAGAGAGAAAGTCTCTAACCATGTAAGAAGGTTGAGTTAACCATTAATGGTTAGGAAGACTTTGGGGACAAATTTGTAGGAGTCCTTCCAATTTTGGGGAACTCAACAAGTTAACTTGTTGAAAGGATAAAGTCTTTATTGCATTTGGAAGACTTTCTTCCAAATTTGAGAAGTGACCTCCTCGGACTTAGGGAAATGACATGATTAAGGCTAATTGATTAGGATTATATGGGTTCTGGAAGAATAATTAGGAAGCAAGTGGGAGATGTAGAAAAATGCAAATGGGGGGTTTATGATTTTAATTAAAATAAAATTGCTTTATTGCAATTAAAATAGATTCAACTTGCATAAATACAAGTGGGGGATTTTTATAAATAAATTAGATTTATTTATGTGCAAAGGTTAATTTAATTAAAAAGGGAGAAGGGGGATTTAATTAAATAGAGTGATTTATTTAATTAAAGGCCAGAAAAAGTTTATGTGAATTTAATTAAATAAATTGAGTAATTTATTTAATCAAATAGATGAATATGAAGAAATTAATTAAATAAAATTTAATTAATAAGGGGATGTGATTTAAATAAATATTAAATATTTATTTAGGAAGATGGTTAGAGTCATACGTCTACAGAAAGAACTATAATCATTTTGTAGACTTCTTTTTGGCACCAATGTATAATGAAATTACAAGCACCCAAATGCCTAGATTGTTTGTGTCTTGTAGAGATTGCATTCAATTCGGAAGTCAAATACAATTGGCCGACTAGTTCTTCATGGAAGAATACATTGTGTTAAAGTTGTACGGATCAGCAGTAAAACCCTACATACTTCCAATACATGTGACAAAGAGGGTATTTGCATTGGAATATGTACGGCAGTTGGAGAGAATAGATAAGCAATTTCATGGTCAGCAAAAGAAGAGCATATTTCCTTCCTTGCCTTTCTCATGTGGAGGGTTCACATTTGAGAGAAAAGCATTCAATGTGGCACATGATTTTTTGAAAGTTTTAAGCTTTGGTGATGAGGGTCTCTGGCAGTATGATCCAATTGGTGTAGTTCAACGAAGGCTTAAGAAAAATGGGAACACTTCAGCGTTATGTCAACATGAAAGTAAACCATTGCTAGAAAATATTAGAAACATGGAATCTTAGGATGAGTTAAAAAAAGAGAAGGAGAAAATTGTTGATGGCAATAACATTTCAACAAAAGAATTATCATCACAAATTATGGCATTGCACACATAGAGGACAACAGAACAGGGCATCCAAAATAGGAGGTCCTATAATTTCTACAAAAAATCTACTAATCCATCTAACAAATCTATTTCCTACACTAGTTGTGTTGCATTGACGTTTTGTCATTGATGTCAACACTAGCTATTTTGGATGCTTTACCGGTATCCTTCTGGTCCCTGTAAGTTGTGTGGTTTGTGGTTGGATTAGATCATGATGATCTGGTATGCTCTGGTATGTTTGGGTTATGGAATTGTCCTATTCATGCTACTCAAATTCATGTTCAGTCAGTTGGTTTTGATTTGGTGATTCAATGTTATCCTATATGCTAGTAAATTTGGTTTGTTGTTCCAGCAAGGGTTTCATCGACAGAGATTTGATGAAGATCTTTGATGATATGCATAAGTGGTGTAGGTGTGGCTTATAGTAGAAATTCAGAATGCTAATGGTGATCATGTTCGAGACTTGGTTGATTGGAATCATTGCTTTAGCGTGTGTGGACCTAAATTGGGTCCCAGTTTATCTAGGTTATGGACCTGTTTAATGTAACATGTGGATTGGACCTCTCGATGTGGTTCTGGGATGTCTTATGGGTTGGATATTATTTGTTTGGTCTTAGGCCAACATGTTTTATAATTATGTAATTGTTTTATTGTCTAGTGGTCAACCTTATTGTTTATGGTCGAGGGTTTGTATATATATAATGTAAGATCTCATTGTAAATCATATGGGAATGGTATGGTAATATAGGAATGTGGAATAGGAGCGAATAATGTAATAGTCATTCAGGTAGAGGATTTGGTCGATCATTGGTGATCGAGTTGGGTTTATGTAAGAGGATTTAGTCCTTCGGTGTTGAGCTTAACCAGAACTGTACTTAGGCATAGGAGATGTTATCATTGCAATTCATTCTATCTTCTAGATTGTAGTCTTGATTTCTATGTAGTCAATGAGAATCCTTTTGTGATGACTAGTGTGCTCTAGGTTGTTGGCCTTCTTGCAAGTGCAAGCCCGTCAATTGTAATCACATACTTACTGCAGAAGTATTATCTGACTATGGGTAGGCTTCCCACCATATTTTTTCCCTTTATCGGGTTTTCCACGTACAAATATTAGTGTCTTGTGGATGGTATTTATTCTTTGATTATTGTTTATGCTTAATTGGTTTATGCATTCTGGTATTGATCTTTTGGGTTCTGGTATTAAAGTTTTAATTGCTTAAGGTTCCGGTAATCTAAGACAACTGATTCAGCCCCCCTCCCCCTCTTAGTTGTCTTCTGGTTATTTGAACTATCTAACACTCCATATTTTTCAATGCCTTATCATAAGAAAAAGTGTGGACATCATACCTAGATGTATAGAGCCTCAAGCAATGTTTCAAATTTTTGTCTAGTTTGTATCTTAGCTTTGATTTTGGGAACCCCAAAGAACTGAAAACTCTCTCATCTTCCATTGAACCCAATATCATGGTAAGACATAAATCAGCAAGCTTGAAATATTCTGGTATTGAATCATGCGACACTTCATTCTCACCTATATTTTTCCAAGGCCTTGTTACCGATCCCTCTTCGCGGGGGTTCTCCATTCTATTATATTATTCCCTCATAGTGTATGCAAAATGAGATGATTGCTCTCTAAGATGAGTTTCATCTAATATTTCATTTATAGTTACTCCATTCAATTCTTTGGATATACAAGATTGTTTTATCAAAGTCAGTAGCTTACTTTGAAAATCAGCTGCACTGTTGAGGCTCCAATAATGAAGAAACACAATAGACATGGCTTCAAGTAGTTTTTCAGGAGGGGATCTGTTTCTAATTTGTGAAGAAAGATCATAGGCAATTTTCTTCACAGAAGTAGTTACAGACTCAACAAACTTGTAGAAATCTTCCCTTGTAACTCTTGATAGTTGCTTCCTGGGGCACTTTCCTGGTTCCTCGGGGTCGACCGTGACATAGAAGTGCATTGGTATCTCAACTCCCCCTACATTGGCACATACCTCCCTGTTTGCATTGATTTGTAAAAATTTATCAGGATTGTTCAAATCTATGAGTGACGTCACTTAACAAGTTTTTTATCCGATAGTGTTGGTTGATTTCAATAGAGATTATCGAGGGTCATGCATGTCAACTTATGCAGTGTAGCATATTCTACAATTTACATAGCTCTTTTTTGGGCAGCCTTCATAATATTCCTCATTTCCTCTAGAATGGGTAGAAGAGCTACTAAAATTAAGAGTGTCTCTAGATTACTTAACCTCCGAAGAAGGTCAGGAAATTTCGGTTGCTTTGATTTGTCGCAAGTTGTGTGAAAAAGTCCAATCAAGGATGGATATTCTAAAAAAACTCGATGTGCTGGACCATCCAAAGAGATTCATCTGGTATCATTATCCTTGAGAATCTTGTTCCCATCAGTTATTCCATCAGCAAAGTGTTGAAATTCCAAAAATCGATTGGGACTTCAACAGAAGTGTGAGTAGAACTCTCTAATTAAAATTTTAATTTTTTTTACTGGATCATACTTGCTCACAATTCCAAAAGATAGATTCATTATGTGAGCCATGCAGTGAATAGCAGTAATGTAGGGTGCAAAATAAGTTTTCATCTTTGTACAAAGACCGTCTCGGTGACCTTGCATTACTGAAGCTCCATCCACTCCAACACACACCATTTTTTTGGCAATCATCATGTCATCCATACCTCCATATTCAATTAAACATCTCTTTACTAGTCGAAGTAAATTATTTGTTGTCGCACTATCCTTCATTTTAGCAACAGATAGTAGATGAGGTTGGCGGGCATGATTCCGTAAAAAATAAACATGCATGCATACCCATGAAGTATTATCTATTGTCGTAACTTTGTCTAAGGAAAATGCAATAAATTTTGACTCTCTATTTTTTTCCTTTACATCTTCTTTTTCAACCTCAGCAAGACAACTTGCCCATTCCCATCCACTGTTTACTGACCAGTGACTATTAGGATAGTTAGGAACTTTCAAAAGGTGTAATAAACCACTAATTGATGGGAAATCTATCATAGCACGCCCTCTGCTCAAAATATAAAAAACAACACTTAACTGAACAACTTTTCCCAATTGCTCTATTTGCATTGCTTTTCTAAAAATAGCTTCAATAGAACCTTTAATTTCAGTAGACTTCGTCTGTATTTTTTCATGAAAATAATACTCTTCGGCATTCCTCACATGCTTACATTTCTCATCTGTTTTCCATCTTATCACTCATTTTTCAACTCCGTCTATCATTTGTTTTTTATAAACTTTACCCATATGCTTTTCTATATTGTCAATTTTTAGCTTCAACCTAATTTCCTTGTTATGTTTCCAAGTGCAAATCTTACACCTGCATTCTATTGGAGGCTCGCCTTCAATTGGATTCTCCACTGGTTCAATGAATGGATACTTTGGTGCCCGATTAACTTGAAAATTCCTCACTGACATATCCCACTCCTAACCTTTTTTTTATTTTGGTTGATCCTTTTTTTATTTGGCTTTTCTTTTCCCCTTTGGTCCCTTCAATGCATTATCATCTGTGGCATTATCACCCAAGTCGATTATATCATTCCAGCTAACTTGGGTATCTACCAGGTAATCTTCTTCAAGATCATCCTGATATGAGATATCAGGTTCATCATCATCTTCAACATGCGGTGTAGGTTGTGAATTTTGTACTTGTACTTGTGATGATGTACCTTCCTAATTTTCACCATAATCTTTGCCAAAGCCAAAGTAAGAAGACAACGTTTTGGGATTTGTTGGCCTCTCATGGACTTCCCCACATTTAGGATTCCTACCCTTCTTCCTATTCGACATCTCCAATGAAATAAAGGCTACAAAAAAAATATCAATTTGCTGAAGAAGTAATAATATACTATAAAGTATAATATATGTTTCATTGGCCCTACGACCTACAATCTAGATGTTTGAGGTCTCTCGGCTGACAACTCAACATTGACAGGTCCCCACTTAATAAGAATGAACTCAACAGTGCAAACAGATATAGATAAATTCAAAATAATATTATAACACCTCAAAAATATAATCGCTCACCTTTAGGTCACTAGCAGTCGCCAATGCAGTCAACAACAATGATTTTCCTTGGTCTGAAACTTTGTTATTGATCTGAATTCAGAGCCTAGAACCCACCAGATTGTGTAGAAATAGATTTGATCTTTGAATGTATTTATACCAATCCTTACATGGTGAATTTCGTAGGAATTTTATAGGGTATACAAATATTTGGCAAATGCCACTTAACTATAACTTGACTTATGTAATTTTCAAGGCGATTATGGGTTGTCCAAATAATTGGCAAATACAGTAGAGTTGACAAAAATTGGGGTGAATGAAAACACACGTCGGTAAAATGTCAGGCGAATTGGGTCATCCTGACCAACAAATCTTCATATGCTTATAGGCGAATTATGGTCACCTATTAAGGAAACCTTGGAGAGTGTAGGCGAAAAAATTAAATTTACCAAGTGTCCACCGTATATTGTATTGGCGAAATCCTTGCATAGAAACAATTAATTACATAAAACATATTACGATCAGGCTGTGAATTTGACAGAAATTGATAATGTTCTGGCGACATGGCCACCCCCAGTTAGTACAATATATTCACCATTTCCAAGGTCATCGATGTGTGCCATTGGCAAATATTCACCACTAAAGTAATATTTGCCTCTCCTTGTTTTGGGTATGAAGTTTTCTTTTGTTTGATATGTTTTGTTATATAGGAGTGGGTCCACAACTCATATCAAACTAACAAAAAAAAAGATCTTCTAAAATTTTATGTTGTAAAAATAATATTGTTTTATTTTAGAGATACATTTCTTAAAATATCTTCAATTTCAAATGTTGATTACTCAAGTTATATCACCTATAATTCTTATTTGATTTATCACCCTTTCAAATTTTGTGATAAATTCATTAATTAAATCATTTGGATTCATTTTAACATTTTCAAAACTCTTTCTTTATATGGACAATTTAACAATATCAGCATCTTAATATATATTTACAAGAATTTATCATGCCTATTTTGAATGTACAAAACCACTATCTTTAAAAAGAGTGATTGATTTAATGCACCCTAAATTAGAAATAAATCTTCACTGTCATTTTCCTCATTTTGCTTAAATTCCCTTTTATGTTAAATATTTAAAAAATGTGTACTAGTCAAAATCAGCTATGGGCTCGTATTCTTACCCACGGTATCTTAACAATGCTAATGGGTTTGGTGTTCCCCACTTCCCTCTAGTGGGACCAGGTTCTATGATCTGGAATACTTTAAAATTAGGGGATCGGTTGGGTAAAAATGGTCTATTTTGGATTTGTCACACGGGTTCACAATATCTTTTTTGGCTGGATTCTTGGGATGGTAATCGTGCTATCTTTTCTACTCATCCTCACCTTCGGCACCTTTGTAATTCTTGTACAGTGACTGGCTGGGATATGATTGATCATTATAAGGTTGGTTACAACTATGGGCTGGTGGCTCGTTTTCGCTACAAATATCCTTCTGAATGGCCACTAGGAGGTTTTGTGGCTGATAGGACAGAGTTGGCTCAAATTCAGGAGTCTCGTGAGTGCACTACCTTGGCAAGGAATGATGCTCCGGCTTGAGCAAGTAGTCATTTGTCAGGTAGGTTTTCTATTTTTGTTGGGTATGCCAAGTTGGTGCGACAAACTTTTGGAGACACTCAAGTTCTTTGGTGGAAGCAAGTTTGGTACAATTTTTCATGGCCCAAGTGCAATTTTTCATGTGGTTGGTTGTCCATAATCGATGTCGTAATTGGGATAATTTATGCAAGCGTGGTTTTCAAGGCCCCTCGAGGTGTGTTTTGTGTTGTAATAGCGAAGAGAGTGTCTCTCATCTCTTTTTTCAGCTCTTCTTTTCAGTGCTCCTTCGCTAGACACATTTGGCATTTATGATGGGAGGTGTGGAACCAAGCTTGTTGGCATGTTTCTTCTTTGGTTGAGTTTTTTGTCAAATGGGGTAAGGCTCTTAAAACCTATTTTCTTCAAGTTGAATGGACTGTTGGCCCCTCTTTTATTATTTGGAATATCTGATTGGAAAAAAATCGTTGGATCTTTCAAGATGTCCAGTTGGGGTCCCAACACTTGTGGAAAAATTTCCACTCTCAGGGAGAAACTATTTCAGCTAGATGTGACTTGTCGAAGGCTGTAGACCAAGGTGATGTTAGTTTCTACAATCGTCTCCATCTTCCTCCTCCACAGCACCAGATCGTGAGAATTAGATGCAGACACTCTCTTCGAAAAATAAATAGGGTGGGGAGGTAATGTCCACCTCCACAAGGTATTCTTAACATCAACACAAATGGGTCCTCTCGGGGAAATCCTAGCCTTGCTAGTATTGGTGGAGTTGGTAGAGATAGTTTGGGGAATGTTCAGTTTATTTTTTCTATTTATAAAGGGTGTTGTATTGTTAATCTGATGGAGGTGCTCTTTTTATCTACTATGGAGCAAGCTTGTGCTCTTGGTTGGCTCAGGCTCATTTGTGAATTTATTTTGTAGGTGATGGTGAATTTGTTGACTTGGCCGCATTCTGAGGATGTTAGTTGGCAATTAATTTTGGTTGTTAACCAATTTCTTCATTTGAGTGCTTCTTTGGAGTCTATTACTTTTTTCGCATATTCATAGGGAATGGAATGGTGTTGCGGACTATTTGGCCAAATGAGCTTCTGATCACATGCATAGCTAGAATGTTGAGGATAAGGGTCAATTACCCCTAGATTTGTCTCTTCATTTAGATCAGTTGGTGGATCTTGACAAGGTGGTTTGATGCCCTTACTTTGTATTTCTTCTTCTTTGAATAAATTTTTACTCTTTTATTCAAAAATCACTTTATAAAAAATAAACTTTCCATATCAGTCCCAAATTCTAAAAATTAACTTATCTTGCAAAATTTTCAAAAACACTTCCCTTTGCAAATTCAAATTCAAATTTGAAATACCATCATCAACCAACCATATTATACTCCTATTTGAAAAATATCAGAAAAAAAATTTACTTTTAACAGAAATAAAACAAGAAAGCAGCCCATTGTTTCCTATATTCTTACTGATTTAATTCCTCCTTACAGCCAGCAACCCTCATATCCAGCAACAACTATCTTCATATCATAAAATCAACAATTTTTAACCTTCAATCAATATTTCATTCAAATCCGAAAGTATATACTTCTCTAAAGAATTCAGGCTCCTTGCCAACCAATGCAAGCTATGCCAAAAAAAAAAAAAAGCAGTGAACAAAATAAATGTATTAACTCTGAAAACAGTAACCTCTTGCGCTGGATACCGTAACAAAAATTGCAATGGCAAACTAATTACTCTCGACAGGCCTACTCGCCATTCACTTCTTATATACAAATTTAAGGTATCAAACAATTACAAACAGAGGAACTTTTCTTTCATCATTAAATGAAAATGTCTATTTAAACCCGATGATTAAAACTGAATCACTGACAAGCATGCAGTCAATTATAACTGTCTTCTAACAACTGATAAATTAACAACAATTTAATGGAGACAATAAAAATTTAAATTTAATTCACCAAGTAAATGATCTTTTTAAAGATCATGAGCATCAGATGGAAGAGGACATTACGAATAGGGTTATCTGTTCCATTGAGAATGACTTGGGGGGAATTAAATCAACCCTTCCTATTTCTGCATCTGCTAACCCTTTTGAGATTTTGGCCTCATCAGAAGTGGGCATCATAGATAATTTAGCCATGACTTCTCCTAAGTCAAGTAAGAGTTTACCAATTGTTCAAGCTACTCTAATTAGGGCTTCAACTGTGGTTTCTCATTGTAGGGGTAGGCCTCCAAAGAATCGAAAGACTCAATTGGAAATTGATGTTGGGATTCAGCAGATTTTGTCTCTTTCTCCTGGTGTTGGGAAAGGGAAGCATTCGGTTTCTCTTGGTGACGCTATGAAAGGAAGTGGTACTCCTAAGGGAAAGAGGAGTAAGAGGTCTATTATCAGTCCTCCTATGACTAGGTCGGGGGCTGTGAAGCATAATCTTCAAAGTAGTTTTGGAGAAGGAAAGTCTTCTCCGTCTAAAGGAAAGAGGGGAGCCTCGGTCTCCCTTCGAGAGAAATGAGAATTATATCTTGGAATGTTAGGGGCTTAAATGCCCCTAACAAGAGGCCCTTAATTAAGTCCCAGATGGACTTAGTTAAGTGTGATATTTTCACGTTGTAAGAGACCAAATTGTCAAAGGAGTCTGCTGATTTGGTTTTTTCTTCTTGGAGAAAGTGGGAATGCCTCTCCTCTCCAGCTTGTGGTGCGTCAAGGGGTTTAGCATTGCTTTGGAATAACTATAACATTGAGGTTGAGCTAGTTGCTTCTACTGTAAACTAGATGTTGACCTTAGTTAAAAGAAAGCTTTCAAAGGTTAAGTTTTGGCTTTTTAATATTTATGCTCCTTCTAGTATTCAAAGGAAGACTAAATTATGGGGAGTACTTAAGAGGATTTCCTCCCCTTTAAGGCATGGTCCCTTTATAATCTTTGGGGGGGATTTTAATGCTATCAGTGACTTGGGAGAAAAGAAAGGAGGTATTCTTCCTAATAAAAAAATTATGGAAGACTTTGGGATGTTCATTAAGGACATGTGTCTCTTTGATTGTCAATTTCAGAATGGAATTTTCACATGGACAAATATGCGAAGAGATTTTTCTCAAATTGCGGAAAGGTTAGACCGATTTTTGTTATCAGATGTTTGGATTGATTCAGAGTTCAAATTTTTTTCCTCAATTCTGGAAGATAAAGCTCCTTTTAAGTCACCTTTTAAATTTGAACCTATGTGGTTTAGAGATTCTTCCTTTTTGCCTTTGCTCACAAAATGGTGGAGTTCTGCTCCTTATTGCCCTGGATCCTGAATGTTTCAAATTGCTAAGAAGTTGAGATTTTTGAAATTTAATATTAGAGAATGGAATATGTTGCATTTTAAGAACATATTTTAGGAAAAATAGAGGATTCAAGATATGATTGAATGTCTTAATTCACATGTGATTCAACATGGTATGGTGCCTCTTGTTTTTGATGAACTAAAATTGCTAAAAGCAAAGCTTGAAGAAGTTTTGTCCAGAGAAGAAATCTATTGGAGACAGAAATCAAGGGAGATCTGGCTTTTAGATGGTGATAGAAATACAAAAAAATTTCACTCTTCAACAAAAATTAAGAGAAGTAGAAATAGGATATCTTGTATTGAGTGTCCAAATGGCAGACTTTTAACAGAACAAGAGGATATTGCTTCAGAGGCAGTTAGGTTTTTTAAGTCACTATTGTCTTCGGAGCATGGAGATCTTCATAATAACATTTCTTCTAATATTCCTTCTTTGGTATCTTCAGAAGATAATAAAATGTTGATGTCTCCTTTTTCTTTGGATGAAGTTAAGAATGTTGTTTTTGCAATGAACCCTAATAAGGCTCCGGGACCGGATGGATTTACTCCTTTATTTTTTCAGAAATACTGGGATTTTGTGGGGAATGATGTTTTATTGGCCCTTGAGGAAGCTAGAAGGAATACGTCTATTTTGAAAGAGATTAATACTACAATGATTGCAATTATTCCTAAAAAAGAGGTTACCAAGACATTTGTTGATTTTTGCCCTATTGATTTATGTAATACTTTGTACAAGATTTTTACCAAGGCTATTTCTTTAAGGTTGGCTAAAATTATATCTAAGATCATTTCTTTAGAACAAGGTGGTTTTGTTCCAGGAAGGGAGACGGCAGAGGGAGCTATAGTGGCGCATGAAGTTCTGCATTCTATTTTTTCTCAGAGAATCCCAGCCATGATCCTCAAATTAGATATGATGAAAGCATATGATAGAGTAGAATGGGGGGCGTTGTGTGTTGTTCTACTTAAATTGGGCTTTTCCAAGGCATGGGTCAAATGGATTCATGCTTGTATTTCTTCTGCAAGGTTCTCGGTTCTAATTAATGGCTCCCCTTGTGGTTTTTTCTCCTCTTCTAGGGGTTTGAGGCAGAGGGATCCCCTGTCTCCTTTCTTGTTCATTCTTCTAGCTGAAATGTTCAGTTGGGCTATAAGAGCCGCTAAGCTGGGAGGGCTTTGGAAAGGTATTAGGATTCATAATGTTCCACAAAGCATTTTGCATTGCTTGTTTGCAGATGATACCTTGTTATTTGGTCAGGCCTCTTTGGGTGAGGCAAGAGTGATAAAGGGGATAATACAGAATTATGCATCCTTTTCTGGTCAGAGAGTCAATGTTGATAAGTCAAAGATTTTTTTCCTTCATGCTTCACAATTGGTTCAGGATAGATTGAAGATTTTTTGGGGATTTGCATATGGAAATCTTCCTTGTTCTTATCTTGGTATACCTTTCTTCATTAAGAAGGATAGGTTTGAGTTTTGGGATAAGATCATTTCAGTTATCTCTAGAAGGATCCTATCCTGGAATCATAGATGGTTACCTTTGGCTGGTAAGATTGTTCTTATTAAGTCCGTCCTAAATGTTGTTCCTATTTATCTCATGTTTGTTTTGCAGTCTCTGAAAGTGGTTCTTGTTAGTTTGCAAGATACTCTTAGGTCCTTTCTTTGGAGTAATAATAAAGAACGTAAGAAGAAACTCCCTCTGGTAGCATGGGATAAAGTTTGTTTGCCTAAAAACCTTGGGGGCACAGGCATTAGGAGTCTGGAAAGTCAGAATTTAGCCTTAGGTGCTAAGTTGGTTTAGAAATTGTATGAGAGACCATTCTCCTTTTGGGCACAAATTATGTTTGCTAAATATTTAAATAACGGACCAAGAGAGTATGTGTTTCAAGTTTTTAATTTACCGTCTGGTTTAGCTATTTGGAATTTTCTATGTAAATGTAGATCAGTGATTTTGCCTCATCTCTCATGGATTGTTCATAATGGTAAAAAGGTCAGGTTTTGGAAGGAAGTTTGGAATGGACATCCCCCTTTGGTGAACTCAAGGGATTGGTCTCCTTTAATTTCCACTCTTTCTTCCCTTTGGGGTGTCTTTGTGGCTGATTATTTTGAAATTGAGTATAGTGAGAATCTTAAGGTGGCAAAATGGAAATCAATTGAGTTTTTAGATATTGATCAAAATGTGAAATTGGAATATGAAAATACATGTTGGGGGAGAGAGTAATAATTCTTTTTGATGCCGACAATGAGCTTATCTGGACAGGGAATATCTCTGGTAAGTACACAGTTAAGGATGGCTATAATTCTCTCTTGGTTGCTAAAGATTTATATACTTGGCCATACAAGCTATTTTGGCATATGTCTTGCCTCCCAAAGGCTGGTGCGTTTGCTTGGTTAGCAGTGCAGGACAAGGTCCTTACAGGAATGAGGTTGGATAGGTTGGGTATTACTACAGTATTTTCTTGTGTCTTTTGTAATAAAAATTTAGAATCCTCTGCACACTTGTTTCTTCACTATGATTTTGCCTATGCTTGCTAGCAGTGGTTGTTTGAAAAGCTTAATCTATCATTTTTTATTGGTAAGGATCTCCATTCCCACTTTAGAGCCTGGCCTCTCCTATTTGCCTCATCTTTCTATGCATGTCTTTGGATTATTTCTCCATCTATTGTGATTTGGAATATTTGGTTAGAGCGTAATAATAGGATTTTTAAACAAACAAGTTCTTCCTTGGCTGAGGTTTTATTGAGGATTGAATCTTCCATCTCTAAAGTTGCTTTGTCTTTTATCTATAAGAATTTGGAAACCCTTACCTCTTTTTCTCATTGGGATGGTAGGGTAACTCAAGTTTGGAGAATGTTATCAGTCTTACCTTCTCATGGATCTATTTTAAATAAAACTAATGCTATAAGTAAGAGAAATTTTGTTTGCTGGAAACCTCCTCCGCAAGGGCACTTTAAATTGAATTTTGATGGTGCTTCTTGTGGGAACCCTGGCCTGGCAGGGGCAGGTATGGTAATTTATGATCATAAGGTAAGATTTGTTCAGGCTCATTGTCATGCGATTGGTTTCAAGTCTAACAATTATTTAGAATTCTTTGCTTTGTCCTTTGGTTTGGATATGGCTATATCTTTGGGAATTAAGGACTTCATAATTGAGGGTGATTCTATGGTTAATATTCAAAGTGTCATGAAAAAGAAGTCAAATTGTTGGCAATTACAATATATACTTGATCATATTTTCCAAAAATTAGATTTTTTTGATTCCTTTTTTATTTCCCACTGTTATAGGGAAGTGAATAAGATTGCAGATTTCTTGGCTAACTTAGCCATTGACAATGAAGCTAATATGCGGGAGGTAAGTGTGGATGAGATCCCTTCCTCGGTTTTGGAATATTTGAAGTAAAGAAGGGCATAGTTGTAGTCTTCATCAACCTCCTTATTTGGTGTGGTTTTTCTTTGGTGTGGGTTCTGCTATGCTTGATCACAATGTTTATTTTGACAGGGTCTCTAATTATGGTTTCATTTCTGCTATGTGGTATCATTCTAACCAGTGGTTTGGAGAACTGTGTTTCATAGACAGGGGTGGTTCAAACTGGTATTTTTTGGGCAGCAATGGATATGCATCCTTCGGTGATTATACTTTAATCTTCCTTCTATATGCTTCTATTGGCGGCTTCCTTTATATCTAATGCAGCTTATGTAATTGGGATGGGTTTTTTGATGTACTATTCCAATGGGCATTTGTATTGGATAGAATAGGCTTGTGTTACTTAAGCAATACTGAAGGGTTTTCTTACTGGTTCTTTCCCTTCAGTGCTTTTTGAACCAAACACTGTAAAAAACTTTTAAAATTTAATATAGTTCAATGGTTCTATCCACTTTTATCAACAAAATAAAATAAAATTTAAATTCAATTGCTATAGATAAAAAGTTAAATCTTCATATCTTGTGACAATGAGATGTAACTCCATTTTGTCCTACTTTTTAATCCTGGCCTAACAGTGGTAATAGAGTTGGACCAAAGCTAAGAAACTTGAGCATCCATAATATGGTTCAAGATGGGATGTACGAGAATGAGCTACACCAACAATAAATGATAGTCTTATTATTCAAATCTTTATCTGACGCAAAATAATTAAACCACTTGCAGAAAGCAAATCAAAAATCTTACAATTAACAAATTAAATTACATACAGCAAGTAAATCACATAATGCTGTGCTTTTGAATACATTCTAATCCATCGCCAAAATAAGAAAAAAAAATTATTACAATATACAATATAACTAGAAATATGACCAGAAAATCAAACTGTGAAGAACTCTTTGATTTATTCAAAAACAATACATATTTCTAATTGCAATATAACTCAACAGCTTTCTATAATTTCCCAAAACACAATGAACTGAAAAATAAAAGACCCATCTTCAACTTACTTTGACACATTCAATACTAGATGACTCGTCCATCTGAAGATCGATTAGTTACGAGTTAATTTCCAACAATATAAACAATACATGCTACAATATATTAGATAACTTCACCAGACATAATACAGTAAACTTTACAAAGCAAAAGTCCCACAATTTTTTTTTCAACCATTGAAATTGCATGGAGAAAATTTACATTATTATTCTCGAATGACCAGAGAAAACATTATAGTCCTGCATTACAAAAGAGAGTAAAATAAAAGCTATCTACATTCGAAAGAGAAACTTTAAAAAAAACTACAGCAGTAAAATATAAGTTTATGTAGCATTCTCTAGGGACAACGCTTAATTGAAACACAAACATAGTTTAACAATGTTTAAGTCTTAACAGCAATTGCTCCACTTCAACCACAGTATCTCTTAATTTCTTAAGAGGAGCAATTCAAGATCTAATAATAGGAGCACTAGTTTCTGTAGAATCTGAAACTACTATGTCTCCTCAGAGCCAACCGATTAATCAAATTAAATAATAAAGAACACACAATAACAACAACCCTATTTTTTGGAATTGCACACACCAATTTCTTTTATTGAAGCTTAATTAAAAATTACATAGAGGTTGTATATATAAGGAATTTGCAGTCTAGAAGAATTAATAATAACTGCAGTTCTAAATATATTCCTAGCATTGCATGGAAAGCTACTAAGGCTCTCAAACTAAAAAAAGCAAACTAATCCCTAAATTAAGAATACAATAAGTGCATGCAGAGCATGCTTTATTTACTAAAAACAAACTCATGCAAAAAACAAAACAAAAAATAGTCCTAAACATTAATGCATGTTGGAGTACATGCTTTATTTGCATGAATAAACAAAAAACTGATTTAAACTAAAAATAGCTTATGCATGGTCATGAATGGATAGCTTCATGTCCAAACTGGAGTTGCATGGAGCTAAATGCTAGAGCAGCATAACTTATCAACATACTCCCCCTTGATGCTGAGAGGGCTCACAATCTTATTTCGTAGTGCTATAAACTGACCTTTCGCAACCGCTTTGGTGAATATATCTGTTAGCTGATCCTGGGTGTTGATGTGCTTCAATTCGACATCCTTCTTCTGCACCAAATCTTGTATGAAGTGATATTTCAAATCAAAATGCTTTGTTCTACTGTGATGAACCGGATTCTTAACTAACTTGATGGCACTCACATTGTCACAATAAATTACTGTAGGTTGAATTTGCTTTTCTCCAATTTCTTCCAAAAAATTTCTGAGCCAAAGAGCTTGTGTACCTGCTGAGGTAATTGCAACATACTCTGCTTCTGTAGATGAGAGGGCAACAATACTTTGCTTTTTTGAGCTCCAAGTAATTAAGCCAGAATCAAAAGAAAAACAATTTCCAGATGTAGATTTATGGTCATCCATACTACCTCCCCAATCTGAATCACTAAAGCCTGCAAGATTGAACTTTTCAGAAGAGTAGTAATGAATACCAAAACTTAAATTCCCTTTCACATACCTCAAAATCCTCTTGGCTACCTTCATATGTATTTCAGATGGATTTGTCATATACCTTGAAACAAGTGAAACTAAATAGGCAATATCAGGCCTCGTGTGGATTAGAAACATCAAGCTCCCCACAATACTTCTATAAGCTATCTCATCAACTAAATCAGCACCATCATCTCTACATAACAAATCTCCATGAGCACTTGGAGTGGAGGCAGGGTTACAATCAGTCATATTAAATTTCTTTAGCATATCCTGTCCATACTTTGTTTGACAAATGAAAATCTCATCCTTACTTTGATAAACCTCCATTCCAAGAAAATATTTCATTAGACCAAGATCTTTCATCTCAAATTCTTTCATCACAGCAGCTTTGAATTCAGCTTTCATCTTAGAACTACTACCCATATACAAAAGATAATCAACATACAAACATATGATGAGAATATCAGTACCTTCTTGTTTGTAGTAAAGGGTAGGATCACTTTTACTTCTCTAGAAGCCATTCTCCTGAAAATATCCATCAATCCTGGCATACCATGCTCTTGGTGCTTGCTTGAGGCCATACTAAGTCTTCTTCAACTTTTAGACATAATTATCTTTTCCTTCTACTTCAAAACCTTGTGGTTGCTCCACATATACTTTCTCTTCTAAGTACCCATTCAAGAAGGCACTTTTCACGTCCATATGATGTATGCTCCACTTCTTCTGAGCTACTAATGAAATCAGCATTCTTATGGTCTCTGGTCTTGCTACTGGTGCAAATGTCTCTTCATAATCAGTTCCATACTTTTGTGTAAAGCCTTTAGCAACTAATCTTGCCTTGTGTCTTTCAACACTCCCATCACTGTTAAACTTGGTCTTGTAGACCCATTTGGTGCCAATCCATTTTTTGTCATATGGAAGTTTTGTTAACTCCCAAGTGTCATTCCTATGAATGGAATCCATCTCTTCTTCCATGTCTTTCACCCAAACCTCATTAGTACATGCATCTTCAAAACATGATGGTTCAAAATCAGCCTTGGCTAATAAAGCAAAATTCACTGTCTCACCTACTGGGTTTTCTTCATGTACTTGATTTCCACTCCTCTGGTAGATATCACTCAATCTCCTTACTTTCCTTGTAGAACTTGGAGAAGAAGCTAGACTTGAACTTGGTACTAAAGAACTTGATGAAGGGTTGCTTGGTGGAGTTAAACCACTGGATATAGAAACATTAGTTGGCTGCTCATGATCAATATCAGCAATTATATCATCACTCAAAATAGATTTTGGCTTCTCAATATGTCCTTTTTGATAACCATAAACTCCCCCTTCATCAAAAATCACATCTCTTGAGACAATAAGCTTGTTAGTGAGGGGATTATACAATCTATAAGCCTTGCTTTTCTCACTATACCCAATAAAAATACATGACTCACTCTTTGCATCTAATTTCTGTCTATTCTGATATGGTACATGCACATAAGCCAAACAACCAAAAACATTGAAATGATTAACATTAGGCCTTTTTCCATACCAAGCTTCATAAGGAGTCATCTTTTCTAGTGTACTGGTGGGGCTACGATTGAGGATGTACACCGATGTAGCATCTCCATCTCCCTAATAAGAATTGCTCAATCCCTTGGTTTGTAACATGCACCTTGCCATTTCAACCACAATACGATTCTTCCTTTCAGCTACTCCATTCTGTTGAGGTGTGTATGTAGTAGTAAGTTGCCTCTTGATTCCATTAAAATCACAATAACTTTGGAAAGCCTTTGAGCAAAACTCTCCTCCACGATCACTCCTTAAACATTTGATCTTGCACCCTTTCTCATTTTCCACAAGGGCTTTAAACTTCTTGAATGTATCCAAGGCTTCATCTTTGGCCTTCAAACAATATACCCAACAATTTCGTGAGTAATCATCAATAAAAGTGATAAAATATGATGACTTACCCAAACTCTTAGTCTGCATAGAACCACATATATCTGAATGAACAAGCTGAAGTGGGTGATGAGCCCTCCATGCATTTCCCATTGGAAACTTTTCTCTTGCATGCTTTCCTTTAGCACAACCTTCACAAACCTCCTTGTGTTCCTCAACCTTGGGCAAACCAAAAACTAATGCATGTGAGGTTAAAAACTTCAAACTATAAAAATTTAAATGCCCATACCTGCGATGCCATAACCAACTTGAATCCTCATAAGCCATATTTGCCAAATTGTTGTTATGTTCACCAAACCTCAAGGGGAACATCATATTTCTTGTCATAGGAACAACAGTGATCACCCTATTATCCTTATTCTTATCATAGATAGTACAAGTCTTATTCTCAAAGACTACTTTATAATTTTTCTCACATAGCTGCCCAACACTTAACAAATTATGCTTCAATTGTGGAGTATAATAAATATCATGAATACTCTTTATACCTTCTTTTGTTTGGACCTCCATAGCTCCTTTGGCAGCAACCTCCAATGATTTATCATCACCAAGCTGGATCTTGGATTTGAAACTTCCATCCTTTGTTGAGAACAACTTCTCATTCCCTGTCATATGGTTAGAGCATCCAGAATCTAGGTACCAAACATCTTTACTAGTATTTTCACCCTTTGCATAAGACAAAAATAAGTGATCAGGAGGATTCTCACTACTTTCTTGAGCATAGTTAGGACTTTTACCTTCTTTCAATCTACATTCTATTTCAAAGTGGCCATACCTATTACAATGGTAACATTGAACATTTCTCTTATCAAATTTGCCTCTACCTCTTCCTCTAAAACCACCACATCCTCTTGAGCCACCTCTTCCTCTACCTCTTGAAAAATTTTGGCTTTGCCCTTTACCTTGGCCCTGATTGATTTTGGCACTACTGCTGCTTGCATCTTCATTTTTTGTGATTAGCAATTTAGAGGAAAACGCTTTCTCTGCACCTTCAAAAGAATCTTTCAATCTTTCTTCATGAGACATCAGGGATCCAACCAGTTGATCAAACTATAGTTTTGTCAAATCCTTGCTTTCTTCTATGATTATTGCTACATAATTCCATCTGGGTGTCAAAGATCTCAACACTTTTTTATCAAAACTTCATTGCTTACAATTTCCTCAAGTGTAGCCATTTTATTGACCACATCTTTGACTCTGACACAATAATCACATATAATTTTGGCTTCTTGCATCTTCAAATTCGTGAACTCTTGCTTCAATGTCTGAAGCTTGACCACTTTAACTTGATCACTACCCTGGTAAGCTTCTTGTAGAGTCTTCCAGGCATCTTTGGTAGTTGTTGCTCCTGATATTCTTGGAAATAAGCTCTTATCAAGAGCTATCTGAATGTGAAACAAAGCTTGAGCATTCTTTTTCCTTGCTTCCTTTCTTGTTGTTCTTTCATTGGCTGTAAGGGCATTCCAATCAATTGGCTCTTCATAACCTGATTCAATAATCTCCCACAAATCTTTTCCAATCAAAAAGGTCAGCATCTTAATGCACCAATAATCATAATCATTCCCATCAAATTCTGGAACGGGCATATGGTTAGAATTCGACATGATTAACTTTGGCGAAATTCCAATAATAAAACTTTAACCCAAAACAATTTTACCTACTCTGATACCACTTGTAGAATTTGAAACTACTATGTCTCCTCAGAGCCAACAGATTAATCAAATTAAATAACAAAGAACACACAATAACAACAACCCTATTTTTTGGAATTGCACACACCAATTTCTTTTATTGAAGCTTAATTAAAAATTACATAGAGGTTGTATATATAAAGAATTTGCAGTCTACAAGAATTAATAATAACTGCAGTTCTAAATATATTCCTAGCATTGCATGGAAAGCTACTAAGGCTCTCAAACTAAAAAAAGCAAACTACTCCCTAAATTAAGAATACAATAAGTGCATGCAGAGCATGTTTTATTTACTAAAACCAAACTCATGCAAAAAACTAAACTAAAAATAGTCTGAAAGATTAATGCATGTTGGAGTACATGCTTTATTTGAATGAATAAACAAAAAAATGATTTAAACTAAAAATAGCTTATGTATGGTGATGAATGGATAGCTTCATGTCCAAACTAGAGTTGCATGAAGCTGCATGCTAGAGCAACATCACTTATCAACAGTTTATGCCTTGAAAAATAGAGGATATGGGGGAGGCTTGTTGGTCTTGTGGACTGAGCTTCTTCCACCATTTCACAAAACTGGATTCTCCCATCACAACCTCCTCCATGCACAACTCATTCCTCTCCAACAGTTGCTTCACATAGTTCTGTAAATCGGTGCACCTGATCCTCTTAACCTCTAGATTTTCCCTTGGATTACTCATTATCCATGAAACTTTTTCAACATGAGCCCAGAATAAGGAGTCCTTTATTATACCTTGGAGACTATTAAACACATATAGCTTCTTTTCTTCGGATTTTATGTCTGCCAACCACTTTTCAAGAGCTTTATAACGAGGAGGCCTTGCATTTCTAATATAATGTCCTGAGTCCTCATGCTTGCCCAACCTATAATAATTTGCAATGTCTAGAGGCTCTACATAAAGCCTATATTCTGTTCCTTCTTTTATCAATTCTTCAATGAATTGGAAGTCATCGGGCACCTGGTGGGTCTCCACCATATCTTCTAACTTGTCATAAAAGGCGACAAGGTTAAGCCTGTTAAGGTTGGCATGAAAATCTTCCTTCTCCTTCTGTTCCCTGAAAGCGTCATAGTATCCAACGTTCTTGTTCAAACATCTGGTTCTATACTCTTTCACTTTTGTCATATGTCCTTCTAACAACTTTGCCAGTTCTTCCTTTAGTTTGTTGCGGTTATCTATCAGCTTATGTTCTGCCTCTCCTGCAGCTCTCAGTGCAAGTCTAGCTCTTGTGTTCTGCCAACAAAATTAAGAAACATAAAGGACACTTTTAAGTATGTATGTCAAATGTGTAGTATTTCATATATTAAAAAATTTCTTTATAATATATTTGATTGTTAAAATACATATAATCTTAATTAATAAATATACATAAAAGAATCTTATTCCACAAAATCAAGTTAAATTAAGATTAAAAATGATCTTTAAAAAGCTAATAAATGGAAAAGAAAAAAAAACTAGTAAGAAAGAAACATCAAATAATGAAAAAAAATACCTTCAAAATAATAAACAAGAATTAAAGATTCCATTTTCACATAAAATTACCAAACTTTTTCTTAAATAAAAGATTCGAAATTGAGTCCTAAAACAATTACAATTGTTCATATGACATGAGTTATGAAAAATCTCAAAATTCCTAATTTAAATGAATGCACTCTTTTTAATAAAAAATTAAAAAAATCAAAACATAAATAACTAATGGTTTTTCTTCCTGTATCAAACAAAATCCAAATAAATGTTAAAATATTGAGCAATCTATATAGTTAGCATATTTAATAAGACTTCTCATTAAATCCTGTGAACAAAACTAATATTTTCCTTCCAATTTACCACTTTATACATTTCACGTCAACCTTCAGCAACAGCTCAAATATGTTTGGCTATTAAATAGAACATTTTGATAGTTTATAAGAATTGGCCTCATTCTTTTGGGATTATTTTGGCTTCTATAAAGGACTCGCGAGTAGTTGATGGCTAGAACATGGGGTCCAGTTTAAGATTTCCTTTTAAAAGCCTTGCACTCAATTAGTATGATTTTGATGGAGCTTTCAAACACAACCAAGGTCCTTCAAGGGTTGCAATAGTGATAAGAAATCATATGGGAAGCGAGCAATTGGTGCTTTTTCTACCAATGTTAGAGTTTGGACCAACCAATTTGCAAAGGAGACAACTAATTTTCAAGGGATCCTCTTTGAGAAGAATTTGGGTATCCACACTCAAAAGTTTAAGTTGGTTCCTTAAATATCTTTGATTGCCTTTTGAAGGTGCATATTTCTTGCTACTATTAGTCATCTTGTTGTTGATGATTAAGTACTTTGGACTCAATTCTTTATGTCAAAATAATGCATGTTTTTCATGAGGGAAACTCTACGACTGGTTTCTTTACAAATTGAGAGGTCTCCCATGAGGGATACTCAAGATGGGTGGGGCAATAACCTTCCTATTTAAGTTGAAAAAATACTAAACCATGAATTGTCTGAATTTGGATGTTGATACATTTAATTCCACCTCCCTTCACTCTAGAATCATAAACATTAAGATGTGTAATGAAGAAGATTCATAGCCATTTGAAAAGCTTCAAATTCTATATTGGTTGAAGCTTCCTAGAGATATAAGCTTATTTTGAATAATTTTATGATGTGGACCCTTGTTGTCAAGATGAAGCAATAAATTCAAAGTTACAAGTTGGATTAAAGCTTAGAGTTCATGGGTGGATATTGTAATAGAGGAGTCCATCTCCTATGAATTAATTAACAAAAATGCCAAGTTCTAGAAGATTTCATAGAGGGGTAGGCTCACCACATTTATTAAAAGGATTAATGGGTACAAACCCACCCTTTATGTGGAATTTGTGAAGAATATGAGCTACAAGGTGGTGAAGATTGGAGGATTGAGATTTAAGTTTCAGAGAAGGCTTTTTGCTCAAATTACTAGGTTGTTTCTTAAAAGAGAAGTCGTAACAAGGCATAACAAGGACAAAGTGCTTTCCTTTTCCTTGAGAGATGGGGAGCAATTGAAGAGGCTTTAGAATAGATATGCTAACACTTAAATGGCTTGTAATACGGAAAAGTAGTGCTCCAAATAATGAACTTTATGTCACCCTTGAGGAGCCTTTCAACCATATACAAATTTCATTTGACATTGTTGAAGGTTCCATTTCCACCATTCTTCTATTGTGAAATTTTGTATATTACTGTTATCTTCTCTTGAATACTCAATCTTGAAGAGGTGATCCCACAATAATGTGTTCTACTTTTTAACCCAACTAGGATGCTCAAAACCAACAATTTTCAATGTGTCAATTATAAGGAACACGCGATCAAGAAATTATGGATGATGTAAACCATTTTCTATGTAGATTCAAGCTATAATTGTCATTATTTATTATCTCAAACACAAATATTAAACTATGTCATGCGGTATTTCCTAATAATATTCTTGTATATGTAAACAAAGTAGCTTCTAATTGATAAATTTATCATGTAAGGGTGCACAATAAAAGCTTTAAATTCTTAAAAAAACTACATTTCATGGTTTTCAATTGTCTAGTCTACATTACCAAGTCTGATTCTAAGTTGAAAATCAACTTGATAAGTTTGAATCTAGTTTGAGTCTTGTAAATATGTATCATACTAAAATGTATACATAGGTCAAAACCATCTTTTTAAAACAAGCTTGTATCTCTTATATGACATACAAATAACACCATAATTTCACCCAAAAGATTAAATAAATTTGTATTGACAATACATACAATCCTTATGTAAATTATAGCATGACCAATTCTTATTTGTGGCCTCAAAAAGCTAAAGGTAAAGGTTATATATAGATTAAAATTGATAAATTTTTACCCAACCTCTTAACTCTTAGACCCAACCCCCATCCCCTTCCAATATCTTATCCCCAATGGCTAAGAAAAAAAATCTAATTTAATACTCTCTCTACCCTAAATAACTAATAATCTAGATTTTTTTTTGTCAAATACTAAATAAATTTAACTATGAATTCAAATGATATGATATTGTAGACACTCAAAATTGTCATGTCTAATTAAATAAATATTTTATTTATTTAATTATCTAAGCCTAATTCTTCTATTAATTAAATAAATCTTTATTTATTTAATTAATTCATTTATCCTCTTCTAGCCTTATTTCTCATTTAAATAAATACATTTATTTATTTAAATTATCCCTTTCCTAAATTAAATAAATATTTTATTTATTTAATTGTCCTACTTCTATTAATTAAATAAACCTTTATTTATTTAATTAATTCATTATCTTTTTCTACACATGACACATGTCATTCATCTCTTAATTCCTACACTACCTACCTCTTTCATTATTTTATTATTTCCTCTACCTACCCTCTAATCCTAGCCGACCTCTCTTTTTACACCTCTCAATCTTAACCCTCAATTTCATATTGTGTCTTCTATTTAAGGAGATGCTTTCTTCATTGTCAAATCCTAATCACTTATCCTAATGACATATCCTAATGACACATGCTAATGATCTTTCATGCAACTTGGCTACACTACAATTCCACTTGCAACCACATTCCGTTCTTTGTTGAGCTCTTGTGCATATAAAAATCTGAGAGCAAATATATCAAGCAAGATCAATGGAGATAGGAAGAATGGAGATCAAAACCCTATTGGACATGTGATGGTATAATCTTTGTGATTTTGAGTAATTTGCATTGTCTTAGGTAATCTTCATATGTTATGGTGGATCTTTGTTCATTGTTAGGCTAGGGTTTAGTGGTTGAATTCATTTAGCCTTTCAATATTGTTATCATTGTTATCCATTTTCATCATAAACATTTTGGCACGCCCGGTGGGACTCTTGTCCCTTTGCATTTAACATTTTTGTTGCAGATTTTGCATTTTTGAAGTTGCAGATCGGACGATTTCGACGACATTTTAGGTTTTTTCCACGTCTGCGAGTGTTCGGATCGCGTTTTTGTGTTTCAGAAGCGTCTGTGATATCGTGAATCGCGCCAGTGTTTTTGCCAGATTTTTATTTTTGCAGGTTACTGGAATCGCGTCTGAGAATTTTAATCGCGTCTGTGACTGATCTTATCGCGTCTGCGTCCGGAAGTCGCGTCTGTGACATTTGATCACGTCTGTGAACTACAGAACCGCGTCTGTGTAGTTCAGACGCGTCTGTGTTTGGTATAAAGGCGTCTGTGCTTTCTGTTTTGCAAATTTTTCAAGTTTCTTTGATTCGGGCTTTCGGATTTTGTACTTAGGGTTTCAGATCTGGTTTATTTTTGGCTAACATTTGCAGATCTAGCTAACCTGGTTTGTGCAGCTTGCTTTGGAGGCAAATACGTTTTTGTTGAAGGCCCCTTTTTCACAAAGTCTTTTTGGGTTTTCTAAAATTTACCTAACTTGTGTGCTCGCAGGAAGGGGTTATCATTTGAAACAACCCAAACTACTAACAATTTTGTTGCAGGGCCTTGGCTAGGGTTTTGTAATTTTTATTGTGTGCCTTGTTTTCATAGCTTAGCAAACACTTCAATTGGTGCACTAAAATTGAATCATTGTCTTTTGTGTCTTGAGCAATAAGCTCTTTTTGTTTACTCTTTAGAGGGTCTGTCTTCCCGTGTGGTCATTAGGACTACTAGTGAGAAGAGAACGACCCAAGTGGTAGCGAGGAAAACCCACCTCATCCAAACCACTATAATCAAATGTATTCATGGTGAAAACTATGAATAACGTGTGCTGATTAGTTCATACCGACACTATGTCTCCCCATAAACCCGTTTGATCAAATTTATTTGATCATTTGTAGGGCGTAACCCCTACCGACTGGGAGCCTTCTGTATTTACAGAGCTGAAAGTGCCGCATGTATGGCCACACGAGCGGATGCCTTTACTAGCACCTTTTTGTTTTAGAGGCCCAAATCCTTCTAGTTGTTGGGGCAGGAGGTCGGACCTCTGGTAGCGGCCCACACACATACGGTTCTTAGTAGAGATACAAAGTTCGCCATGGGGAGTTTTCATGGGGACTGATGCTTGGTTGACCCGAGAAGTGAGTGCCGAGGGTGGAGCCAGTGAGGTCAAGCATCTAAGTATCCGCTCTGAATAGCGTAGCCTCGGGGGTAAAACCCCATGTGGGATCAACAACTATTGTCTTGGCCAGCCATAAGAATTGTGCTTGTCTTATGATAAACATTCAAACAATCAAAACAAAACAGCAAAACATTGTGTCTTTTGTGTCTTCAAGTGTATGCAAAACAATTTCTCATCAAACAACACACTTTCTTGGAGTCATTTTGGAGTCTAAACACTAACAAACATTGAGTTCTCATCAACATTGTGTCCTCTTGTCACGAAAAACAGTCGAACAATCAGATTTGGTCACAACAAAACAAATTCACAGATAGGAAAGATTGCACTAAGGTTACAGAAACGCGTCTGTGTTTGTTCAAACCGCGTCTATGTCGGATAAACGCGTCTGTGAAGGGCAGAATAGCGTCTGTGTTTTTATCAGCGTCTGTGTCGAACAGGGACACGTCTGTGTCTGGAAATCGCGTCTATGAAGTATACAGGAGCGTCTGTGTCCACAATTGCAAAAACTGTTACAGTCCCAGCAAACATCAACAGGAAAATCTCAGAATCACGTCTGTGTTTAACAGAGTAACGTCTGCGTCTTAAAACCGCGTCTGTGAAGTATACAGAGGCGTCTGTGTCAGGATTTGAAAACTTTAACAGTCAAGCAAACAAAGAAAATCAGTTTCGGCATACTTGAGCTTCCTAGGTTGTCTCTTCAGATTTCATCTAGCATTCAACCTGTCCTTGGGTCTCACATAGTCCATCATTGCTTCATACCTCATTTTACATTCATACTTGTCTAAACTTGAGTCAAAAGGTCACTTGCTTGTCCTCATCATACTTTGTCAACACATTACATACTACTGCACTTTGCTAAGTGGTCCCTCATCAAGGTTTCTTACCTTTGGGTCTCATTTGGTCCTACTTAGAGTCAAGGTCAGCTTACCGCATCAAGAGAAACTATCCTCTCTTTGGAAGTCACACCTACTCTACTACTTACATACTTGGTCTTACACTTTGGACATTGCAAGTACACCTCAAGATTCATTTACACTCCATACAACTCTTGGTCTTCCATACTCTTTTCATATTTTTCGTCTAGTCTCTCACATCTTGGTCTAACACCTAGTTCATGGTTGAAACCCGCCTTCAAAAATCTAGGAGAATAGCTAAAGAAGCTCAAGAATCCGCAAACATGAGTTCTTATGAGTATGACAATGATCTATTCTACAATCCTGAGCACACTACATTACCAGACATGAATGTTTATAGACATAATCCAAATGTGGAAAGCGCAAACGCTATAAACAACAATACTACACACAATGACACAGTTGACAATTCTTCAATACTATCAGCAGACATACAAGAATCTATAATGGATCCTCAATTCAATAGATTGGTTGAAGAGATAATGAGGAGAGATCGTCAATACTTTTTAAACATGATGGCACAAAGTGGAGCCAAAATACCGCATGATTTTGACTTATCTCAACTTATGGAAAGTAGACCTTCACAACAAACTCAACATAACATGGATCAAAGGAGACCAAATAGTGGAGGAAATAGAGGATTGAATATGATGCCTGAGTCACCATCAGTTCTGCTTCAAAAACCGGCAATCCCACATACACAAGCTCAAACATATGATACTTACATTCAAAGACCATCATGGAGGCCCTATGCTCAAACACATGCTCAAGATATGGGTCAATCAAGACAAGTGGATACTCAAGGACATCCTCAAAATTTTGACACAAGGAGACCTCATGTCAAAATTGGGGGCAACACAATGGAAAATGAAAGGCCTATTGAATATGGTTTATACACACAAAACAGATATGGGGTCCCTCAACAAGAAATTATGCCAAGTGCTCCATATATGTCGCAACAATATAGACCTCCTTATGGACATGTCTACGATCAGTATCATCCATACATGCAACAAGCTCCTCCTCAAATGGGTGTTTCAAACATGGGGTATGCTACAAGAAATCAGTCTCCTCCCAAGAATAATTTGGAGCAACAAATTAGAGATCTACAAAAGAAAGTGGAGGACATGAGTACATCCAAACCTACATACACTATGAGAGATATATGCCCTTATCCCTTTGATAAGAGCATTCCAATGCCTTCGTTTCCTCCGCACTTTGTAACACCAAAATTTGACAAATATAGAGGGAGAGGAGACCCCAAGGCACATATAAGACAATTCTTCACAGCTTGCATTGAGGTAGCGGCAGAAGAAACATACTTGATGAGGTTGTTCCCACAGAGCTTAGGAGATCAAGCTATGGAATGGTTTTCTCAATTACCTCCCGGTATTAAGTCATGCGGCGACTTGGCAGAAGCATTCATTCAACATTTCTCTTACAATATAGAAACAGATGTCTCAGTTACTACCTTGTGCAATACTAAACAAAAAGAAGGAGAATCTTTCGCAACATTTTTACAAAGATGGAGAAATTTAGCTAGCAGATGCTCTTGCGAAATCCCACAAAAACAAATGGTGGAGATGTTCACACAAAATGTTAACAAGGCTATTGGCTATGATCTCGGGAAAGCTTGTTTGTCTACATTCAAGGATGTTATTGAAAAGGGCCTAGCAACAGAAAGAGTCTTAATTGAACAAGGAGTTATCAAACTATTCAAAGAAAACAAAGAGGACTTCAAAGGAAAGGACAAACCAAAATTTTGGAACAAGAATAAGAACACAGTTAATGATAGTGTTGTTGATGCCAACACAGTGAGACCAAAGTTCGTCTTTTCTGGATCAAGTTCTACCAACAATCAAGTGAACAATCAAACAACTTCTAAACCACGAAGGAAGTACACTCCATTGGGAGAACCACTTGAATCAGTATTCAAAAAGCTTGTAGCAAACAAAGTGATCACGGTCCCAGATTTTCCTCCATATGAACCAAAGGTAAAACCGAATTGGTGGAATGATGATGAGTTTTGTGAGTTTCATAAGAGCAAGGGTCACAAGACAGGTAATTGCCATCGATTGAAAAACATTGTGCAAGATCTCATTGATAGAGGTGATATTGAGATTGAGGGACATTCATCTAACCAAGAGCATGAGGTGTTTAAGGAACCATTCCCAAAACATGACAAAGGAAAAGGCAAAGTCACAGATGATCAAGCCAATTACACTAGAGCACCTTACAATTATGATTCTACTATCAATCACATCTCAATGGACAATTATATTTCTACCATTACTATCAAAAACAAAAATCCTGAGAATCCTTCTCAAAGACCCAAAATTGTCCTAAAAGGTGTGGGATCTTCGTCCGCATCTACCTCTGAATGTCATGTTACAACCCGTCGAGGTAAGATCACATTGCCAGGATGCTCCACTAAGAATACCAATCTTTCATCAACCAAGCCTGAGTACGACCTTGTAGAACAGTTAGGGAAGACACCCGCGCTCATCTCCATTCTTGAGCTCTTACGTATATCCCCTGCACATAAAGCCATCCTTGACAAAATCTTGAGAGACACTGCTGTCCCTACTGATCTGAACGTGGACCAGTTTCAAGCCATGGTGGAATACCTATCTATTCCACACTCCCTCACATTCACAGAAGCCGATGACGCCTCCATAAGTCAGCCTCATAATGCACCCCTACATGTTGAAGCCTTCATACATAAACACCGAATAAAGCGAGTCCTGATAGATGGAGGAGCAGGTCTTAATATTTGTACATTGAGCACCATCAGACAATTGGGATATTCTGACAAAGCTGTGAATTCTACAAACCAAATCACCATTAAGGCCTATGATGATGAAGAGCGTTCGTCCAAGGGCACGGTCACCTTACCATTAAGAATAGGGCCAGTCACAAAGGATGTGGTTTGTCAAGTCCTGGATCTAGATCTCACATACAACATATTGCTAGGGCGTCCATGGATTCATGAGATGAGAGCAATACCATCTACATATCATCGATGTATCAAGTTTCCACACAATGGAGTTGAAGTGACCATCAAAGCAGATCCAAATCCATTCATATATTGCAACAATCTGCAACCTCAATCAGAAATAACAATCCCAGTCAATCACGAAGCTGTTCCTTCATCAGCATATGTGGATCCTGAATCCTTAAAAGCTTCTACATCAAAACAGGGAGAGCTAAAAGAAGACAAGTTCAAGATTAAAGACATGGGATGTGGTGAGTATATCTTTTATGTTGATCAACTCCCACAATCTCCTAAGATATTTAGTCAACAAGAACAAACTACAAACAATTTGCAATGTCAAGGAATTGGGTGTGAACCACCTAGTGTTGTGGCTACTAAGTCCGAATGCAAATCTCCTCTAGTGGTGCAAGCAACTCTTGATATCAACAATCCTAAGAGTGGTTCCAACAAAGAATCTATTGAGCGTATCGCCAACCCTCTTGAGGACTCACATAGATTTACCATATCATCCACTCATTCCATTTCCACTCCACTTCCAGACTTGGATCAACAAGAATTACAAAAGCCCTTACTCATTGGGGATCAAAAATCAAGCTTTGAAAAGAAAAATCTAAAAGTCAAAAATAAAGAAAATTCCTTCAGTCCAAATCAAAATCAAAAGCTATTGGACTCTGCAAAAATCAAGGTCAAGGATAAAAATCCAATGAAAGAAAAAGAGAAAGAGTTGATCTCCCCTAATATCAAAATAACTGGGGGCAAAAGTTCTACAATTTCAAGTCAAAAAGAACACTTGTTGATCCTAAGTCTCCATCATGCTATCCTACTTTCACTTCTTTTCACAATCATAAGCCTTCATAACTCATCCACTTGTTCTGCACATCATTTTCCTTCTGGTGATACATCATGGACCTTTAATGGAGCTTCCTCAAAGGACTTTGCTATCAGTGATGCCCAAACTTCTTTAGGTGACACGCATATGCGCCTGTGTAGTCCACACACTAGTAATTCTATCTCAGTTCCTTTATCAAGGAAGACAGTCACTCAAGCTACACATCATTCAGTCAAGGAACAATGCAGCTACAATCACAAAGTCAAGCCTCGCGCATTTGAGGTAGGTGACTTAGTCCTCAGAGAGAACCCCAAGAATCAGCAAGACAGAGAGAAGAAGGGCAAGTTCGAACCAAATTGGCTTGGTCCTTACATCATCACAGCAGTATATGGGTCTGGGGCATATCAGCTCTCAACTACAGAAGGGGAATCTTTGGAGGATCCTATCAACAGCATGCACCTTCGCAGGTTCTACACATAAGCTCTTCGGAACATCCTAATTCAAAAATACAAAAAAAAAAAATCAAAAAAAAATTCAAAAATACAAAAAAACTATAAAACAAAAAAATCGTTACTTGGTGAAAACCTGGCAAACAGGCGCCTTGTGACAACAAAAAAATTGAAAAATCAAAAAAAGTAAAGAGAAATAATTTCGTCCAACGGTGAAAACCACTTCGGTGGCGCCCTGGGCAAGTACCATGGTGAAAACTGGGTCACCAGCGCCATGCGTAGGGACTTTGCTCCTCTCTCCTTCAGGATTCTCTTTCATCCTTTCACTTTGCACACACTCACAACCTATTCGTTCACAATAAACTTACCCATTCCCATCATGGCTTGTTATTGATCTACCTAAGATTGGTTAGCCATCCATAACCCTCCCTTTTTCACTCCCTTTCCATCCATAATAAATCAGATCCTATCTGTGGCTAAGGCAAATCCTACGTCTAGTGATGGGTGTGGAACTGAGAACATCACATGTTTCGAGGAGTACAGTTTCTTCCAGCTTCCTTCAAGTCTATCCGCGCACAATCCGCAATAAAGCAACATCTGCATCGCCAGTCCACAATAAAGTTCCATCTTCTCCACAATAAAGTATCAGTTTCATGGATTCAGTCAGTTTCAGATGAGACACAGCAGCAACAAAGGGCTTCAACAAAATCAAATCTTTCAACAGACTCAGGCAACATATGGTTCAGTGCTATCTATCATTTTTGTGAAAGTGAACATTGTGACCACAATCGAATAAGACTTAAACAAGTGACAAGAGACACTAAACTTGAGGACTACAGTGGATGTTGGTGTCGAGTCTTGGTTTTCTTTTGATTTTATCTTTTTGGTGACATGTCTTTTAGCTTTTCCAGGATGTCTTTGACTAGAGATTCTATCTCCAGGATGTCTTTGACTAGAAAGGCGAGGATGGGGTATCGTCACCTATTTGCATTTGTTGTCTGTCGATTGTCTTTTAGTAATGCTATGACTTGTCCAAGGATATGAGGACACTGTGAGTCTAGTATGAACTGGGGCATTCCTTGTTTGTGACTGTCTTATCTCCATGCAAACAGGTACAATGACTTTCTGGGCCGAACAATTGCCTCGATTGTCATAACCTATTTTGCCATAATAAAGCTCAATGATGATAACGCACAAGAAGCTCTTTCACGTTCATATCTTCTGTCTTCCATCCCCCTTTCTTGATTGACTTCCATTGTCCTTCTCGAGTCCACGTAGCCCGCTATCACATGACTGAGTATAATGACACCAAAAATATTTGCATTTCATATAGTTACACCTGCATTATCACATATAAGCATTTCATACATACATATAGATATCACAATTGCATCATATCCTGCATACAACACATGTTAGCACATCTCACATTTTCATTATGTAAATAATCATTTGCATTATCATATTCATTTGCATTACATACATTCACATTTACATCATGCATCACATATACAACATAAAAGAACAAAAATATATTGCATTGCATCATATAAGCATCCATATCATAAAACATGTATCACATAAGAACATTTCATCACATAGGTACACATGCATATAGCTGCCGCAGAAATGGATCATCTCTCATATATAATCAAAAGTGTCATGATACAATGATGTCAAAAATCATATGGCTACAAAATCACCCGCAGGTGTCTACAATACAAAAATGGTACAATACTGATACATAGGGAGCCCTCTACGGCTATGATGAATTCCCTCCCTCGGAGCCGCCTGGCCTCGACAGAGTTTGAGCCCTAGAAGGACCCACCCCAAGATCAACTCTCCTGGCCCCTGTGTCCCCTGCAGCCACCCCTCGTGTCGTCCTATCCAGACAGAGGAACCCACTGATAACTCCTGTCAACACTATTGGTAGTGCTAATCCTGTCCATGTCATAGTATCCCATGCCACATGTCCCACCCTCATCCCTAGTCCTGGATCCTAGAACACTCATCTCAGTGCATCCCTATCTCCGTCTTGATCATAGGGTACTAACTCCCCATCGATCAGTATCCATAAAATCCTGTATACATCCTCCAAGGTGACTGTCATCTCACCCATCGGCAAATGCAAACTACAAGTCTCTGAGTGCCATCTCTCAGCCAGTGCAGTCAACAATCCCATGTTCACCCGAAACTCAGGCACATACAGAATGTATCTCAATCCCATAACCTCAATCGCAGCTCAGTCCTCGACTGTCAACTCAGGTCGCAACCTCTTAGTCGATGGGAATCTCTCCCGTGACTCTAACATCGGCAAATACTCCTGCAGTCACACAATCAATCTTGTCAGTTATCGTGGCATTCACTGTTTATCACAAAATGCTACTTGCTACCTAAATGCATCTGGTTATCTATCCTAGTGACACTCACTGTTCATCACAAAGTGTTGCTATCTATCCTAGTAGTACTCCCTGTTCATCACAAAGTACTACGTGTGTGACACTCACTGTTCATCACAAAGTGTTACTCACATTTGCACTCCCTGTTCATCACAAAGTGCTGCTCATATTTTAGTACTCCCTGTTCATCACAAAGTACTCTATCTTGGTACTCACTGTTCATCACAAAGTGCCTTGATCTATCTTAGTCTTCCTTAGAGGACCTTCTTGAGTGTATCCTCTCAGCAGCTTATCCAATCAACAGCGTATGTTCATCACAGAACTGCCGATTTGACCTGGAAGACATAAATTCGCATTTTTGGACACAAACACATTTTCTTGACATAAATGCGCATTTATTACATTACCTAGTATGCATTAATGACAACAATAAATGCATCAAAGTACGAGGAGGTTTTGTGGTACTCACTGGCTCTCCTGCCTCCGTTGGCCTCTAGAATCGGCGAACACGGTCGAATCTGTGAACAAAAGCCATCGCTGCTGACTGTTGCTGCTTTATTTTCGCTTTGCACTATGCTCTTGTGACGGTGTAGATGACAATGAGGATGTATTTTCCCCCGTGGTCTATCTTATAGACTGCCCTAGCTCTCATTTCCCGAGTCAGTCTTCCTTATCCCGTGACTTTGTCACTTTATCTGATCAGTCCATTCTATCCCGTCTTTCTTATCGAGAGATTGTCTGCAATCTTTTCAGACATTTTCATCCAATCTCTCGAGGGGGCATATAATTCCCATCTTGGGGCAACTCTGTATCAGTTCATCTTATTTTCTTTGAAACAACGCGACAAGCCGCATTGTCTCAAAGAGGGGCAAAATGTAGACACTCAAAATTGTCATGTCTAATTAAATAAATATTTTATTTATTTAATTATCTAAGCCTAATTCTTCTATTAATTAAATAAATCTTTAGTTATTTAATTAATTCATTTATCCTCTTCTAGCCTTATTTCTCATTTAAATAAATACATTTATTTATTTAAATTATCCCTTTCCTAAATTAAATAAATATTTTATTTATTTAATTGTCCTACTTCTTCTATTAATTAAATAAATCTTTATTTATTTAATTAATTCATTATCTTTTTCTACACATGACACATGTCATTCATCTCTTAATTCCTACACTACCTACCTCTTTCATTATTTTATTATTTCCTCTACCTACCCTCTAATCCTAGCCGACCTCTCTTTTTACACCTCTCAATCTTAACCCTCCATTTCATATTGTGTCTTCTATTTAAGGAGATGCTTTCTTCATTGTCAAATCCTAATCACTTATCCTAATGACATATCCTAATGACACATGCTAATGATCTTTCATGCAACTTGGCTACACTACAATTCCACTTGCAACCACATTCCGTTCTTTGTTGAGCTCTTGTGCATATAAAAATCTGAGAGCAAATATATCAAGCAAGATCAATGGAGATAGGAAGAATGGAGATCAAAACCCTATTGGACATGTGATGGTATAATCTTTGTGATTTTGAGTAATTTGCATTGTCTTAGGTAATCTTCATATGTTATGGTGGATCTTTATTCATTGTTAGGCTAGGGTTTAGTGGTTGAATTCATTTAGCCTTTCAATATTGTTATCATTGTTATCCATTTTCACCATAAACAGATATTGTCCCTATAGAGATGCTCCCAAGGATTAGATGCTTCTCTAATTACATGATATGTGTGTATGATTTAGAATACATTTACTAATCATGTATTGTTTTTCCCTCTTCTATTAATTCTTTGTATCCTATGGATATGACAAATTGTCAGGGAAGACGGACACAACACATCCTATCACTAACCTTCCTATATTTAGATATGCATATTATAGCAAGCGCTTATAGAGAGTTCTCTTATGGATGATACATACACAAAAGACGATAATAGGTGATCCTCTCCTCAACAAGTCTAATAACTTATATGTAGCTTATAACAATATCCTTTGAGTATTTGAATGCTTACATGGATGTTTATAATATAGTTCAAAAACTCAAACTTGGAATCGACTTGGCAACCCAATATTTTAACTTCTACTCAAGACTCAACATAGATTCGGCAAAAAAAAATATCATAATTACACACAAAAAGAAATCAATGCATTTAGAGAGCATAAAAGCCAAATTTGACTACCAGTTTGTCATAATTCAAACATTATGTATTTATCATTTGACCCTCAAAGTCTCAACATTAATTAAAGTCTCAACATTAATTTTAGTCACTATGTATGTCATGTTTAGGTGCTAAAAGAGTCCAAGCTCAGGCCTCAAGAGTTCGAGCCTAAGACTTGGGAGTCTTGGAGTAAGACTTGGTTAAGTACTCTCCAAGACTCGACTAGACCCAACTTGAGTCTAGTTGACTCAGCTTGGCTAGCTCGGATTCTATCAAGTTTGGCAAGTTTTGTCAAGTACTCAACGAGTCTTCAAACTATGCTATTTAGTTTAAGATATGATAATTTTAGGTTTCACATATACCATAAGGTGGAGACAAAATGCAATATGAAATTTGCATACCTATATCATTTATAAATAAATTGAATTTTATTAAAAATTAGATTTCTTACTCTCTATTTATACTTATCAATATCTTAATTTATATTTACCTATGTAACATCATTATTCTTATCTAAAATTATATTTAGTCGTAATCTTAAATTAAAAATTTAAATTTAGAAATTTCTTATTAAATCAACAAAATTTTCTTACTTTAACGTATGATTTTTTTATTAAACATAAATTAAGTTTTTAAAATATTCAAAAAAATATAAATTAACTAATATCATTACCATAAAATGATTATTAAGATTCGTCCCTGAACTTGAGAGCTAATATAAATTGAAGTCACCTCTTTCAAGCTACGATAAGATAAATTTCATGGGTTGGATCCATATCTATTGGTAAGTAATCTGTAGTGTTCAGCTGAATGAAATAATATTTAAATTCTATTTTTCGTTAACCCAAGCAAGTAGTTTATTACATAATCTAAAAATGTCTAATGTAAATTTAATTAACCTTAATCCAAATATTTAATATTGTAAGGTAATTCAATATTTATTACATAAATAAATAAATATTAAACTGGACATTATAATATATGAAATATCAGTAAAAAACATTTTAATTCATATATATTTTTTTATAAAAAAAAATTATTCATAAAAAAAAAATTAATTTCTATATAATTAATGATAGAACAGATGTACGAATCGATCCTAAAAGTTTAGGCAGGCACAAAAAATTAAAAGTAACGCAATTCCATTATTTTTATATAAACATGCTCTTCAAAATTTATTTTAATCAATTTAAAATTAATTTTATAAAATACATAAAAATATATAGTTCTTTTGTTTGGATAATAAAAAAATAAGATGAGGGACGTTAAGATGCTTACCTGAATGCCGATTCCAAGAGCATTCAGCTGGATTTCCATGGCAGAAGATTGTGGTGCACCTTGTGATAATGGAAGATTTTGAAGCCCTTCCAAATTGACGACGTTTGTGTGGGCATTGAAGACTGTATCATACCCAGTGTGGTCTGAGATTGAAGCCTCACCTTGAGCACTAGCCAAGGAGTAAAATAGGATGGGCACCACAGCCTCAATGTTTTCAACAAAAAGACCTCCCTCCTTTGAGCAGAACAAATAGTACCCAAATGGCCTATAAGGGCTTAACTTCACTGCAGGCTTCAGACTTGATATCAGTTTGTTTCCAGGCTCCATATTGTTAACAGTGATCAAGTTAACCACTGCACAAGCATGATGCAGGACAGTAACTAAATACTTGTTAAAGTCCAAGTCTGCAGGCTCCATGAGAATGTCTGCATCATTATTATTCATCTGCTCAACAGACCTCTGCCAGTAAGGCAGCAGGGCTTCCACAAAACCTGACACGGATAAGCAAGGAGCCAGCAGAGTTCTGGCAAAAACATCATTCTTTGAAACAACATTATAGAAATGATTGTAGAATCTGAAATGGCCCTGTTCTTTAAATCAGCTGATAAACCAAGATAATTATGACAGAAAGAACCATATAACAACAATTATCTTACTGCAGAAATATAGATAACACAATCCAGAATAAATAAATCAGAAGTGCCCCTGTTTCAAAACTACACACAGAATTTTATTACAGCAGCATACTCTTATTATTGCAGCACTAAAAATTACAAAGAGGCTGGCTATTTAATGAGTTCACATCCTTTCAAAAAATCAATCCACACTATATCTCTTAATTTAGACTACTATTCACTAAACTACATGCATAATTCCCAGATTTTATTCGATCACCTATCCTAAAAAAACTAACTGCATGCACAGCATGTTTTATTTGATTGAGCAATAAAAAATATTAACTAAACTAAAATAATATTCGATCCTCATAAATTTAGCTACATGCATGCATGCTGGAGTTTGGCGGTGGAACTTGGACTGAGCCAACATAGCGGTGGATGCAAAGAATATGGGTATACATGGGGCTGCATGCTCGAGCAGCATCAGTTCTCAACATACTCACCCTTGATGCTGAGAGAGCTTACTATCTTATCTCGTAGTATCAAAAACTGAGCTTTTGCAACTGCCTTGGTGAATATATCGACTAGCTGATCTTGGGTGTTGATTTGCTTCAATTCAACGTCCTTCTTCTCCACCAAATCTCGTATGAAGTGATATTTCATATCAAAATGTTTTGTTCTGCTGTGATGAACCGGATTCTTAGCTAACTTGATGGCACTCACATTGTCACAATAAATTACTGTAGGTTGAATTTGTTTTTCTCCAATTTCTTCCAAAACTTTTCTAAGCCAAAGAGCTTGTGTACCTGCTGAGGTAATTGCAATATACTCTGCTTCTGTAGATGAGAGGGCAACAATACTTTGCTTTTTTGAGCTCCAACCAATCAAACCAGAACCAAAAGAAAAACAATTTCCAGATGTAGATTTACGGTCATCCATACTACCTCTCCAATCTGAATCACTAAAGCCTACAAGATTGAACTTTTCAGAAAAGTAGTAATGAATACCAAAACTTAAATTCCCTTTCACATACCTCAAAATCCTCTTGGCTGCCTTCATATGTATTTCAGATGGATTTGTCATATACCTTGAAACAAATGAAACTGAATAGGCAATATCAGGCCTTGTGTGGATTAGAAACATCAAGCTCCCCACAATACTTCTGTAAGTTGTCTCATCAACTAAATCAGCACCATCATCTCTACATAACAAAACTCCATGAGCACTTGAAGTGGAGGAAGGGTTACAATCAGTCATATTAAATTTCTTCAGCATATCTTGTGCATACTTTGTTTGACAAATGAAAATCTCATCCTTCCTTTGATAAACCTCCATTCCTAAAAAATATTTCATCAAACCAAGATCTTTCATCTCAAATTCTTTCATCATAGCAACTTTGAATTCATCTTTCATCTTAGAACTACTACCCATATACAAAAGATCATCAACATACAAACTTATGATGAGAATATCAGTACCTTCTTGTTTGTAGTATAGGGTAGGATCACTCTTACTTCTCTGGAAGTCATTCTCCTGAAAGTATCCATCAATCCTGGCATACCATGCTCTTGGTGCTTGCTTGAGGCCATACAAAACCTTCTTCAACTTGTAGACATAATTATCTTTTCCTTCCACTTCAAAACCTTGTGGCTGCTCCACATATACTTTCTCTTCTAAGTACCCATTCAAGAAAGCACTTTTCACGTCCATATGATATATGCTCCACTTCTTCTGAGCTGCTAATGAAATCAACATTCTTATGGTCTCTTGTCTTGCTACTGGTGCAAATGTCTCTTCATAATCAATTCCATACTTTTGTGTGAAGCTTTTAGCAACTAATCTCGCTTTGTGTCTTTCAACACTCCCATCACTGTTAAACTTGGTCTTGTAGACCCATTTGGTGCCAATCCTTTTTTTGTCATGTGGAAGTTTTGTTAACTCCCAAGTGTCATTCCTATGAATGGAATCCATCTCTTCTTCCATGGCTTTCACCCAAACCTCATTAGTACTTGCATCTTCAAAACATGATGGTTCAAAATCAACCTTGGCTAATATAGCAAAATTAACTGTCTCACCTATTGGGTTTTCTTCATGTACTTGATTTCCACTCCTCTGGTAGATATCACTCAATTTCCTTACCTTCCTTGTAGAACTTGGAAAAGAAGTTGGACTTGAACTTGGTACTGAAGAACTTGATGAAGGGCTGCTTGGTGGAGTTAAACCACTAGATACAGAAACATTAGTTGGCTGCTCATAATCAATATTAGCAATTATATCATCATTCAAAACAGATTTTGGCTTCTCAACATGGCCTTTTTGATGACCATAAACTCCCCCTTCATCAAAAATCACATCTAGCTTGAGACAATAAGCTTGTTAGTGAGGGGATTATACAATCTATAAGCCTTGCTTTTCTCACTATACCCAATAAAAATAAATGACCCACTCTTTGCATCTAACTTCTGTCTATTCTGATCAGGTACATGCACATAAGCCAAACAACCAAAAACTTTGAAATGATTAACATTGGGCCTTTTACCATACCAAGCTTCATAAGGAGTCATCTTTTCTAATGCACTGGTGGGGCTACGGTTGAGGATGTATACCGTTGTAGCAACTACATCTCCCCAATAAGAATTGCTCAATCTTTTGGTTTGTAACATGCACCTTGTCATTTCAACCACAGTACGATTCTTTCTTTCAACTACCCCATTTTGTTGAGGTGTGTATGCAGTAGTAAGTTGCCTCTAATGAACAAGCTAAAGTGGGTGATGAGCCCTCCATGCATTACCCTTTGGAAACTTTTCTCTTGCATGCTTTCCTTTAGCACAACCTTCACAAACCTCCTTGTGTTCCTCAACCTTGGGCAAACCAGAAACTAATGCATGCGAGGTTGGAAACTTCAAACTATGAAAATTTAAATGCCCATACCTGAAATGCCATAACCAACTTGAATCCTCATAAGCCATATTTGCCAAACTGCTGTTATGTTCACCAAACCTCAAGGGGAACATCCTATTTCTTGTCATAGGAACAACACTGATCACCCTATCACCCTTTTTCTTATCATAGATAGTACATGTCTTATTCTCAAAGACTACTTTATAATTTTTCTCACATAACTGCCCAACACTTAACAAACTGTGCTTCAATTGTAGAGTATAATAAATATCATGAATACTCTTTATACCTTCTTTTGTTTGGACCTCCATAGCTCCTTTGGCAGCAACCTCCAATGATTTATCATCACCAAGCTCGATCTTGGATTTGAAACTTCCATCCTTTGTTGAGAACAACTTCTCATTCCCTGTCATATGGTTAGAGCATCCAGAATCTAGGTACCAAACATCTTTACTAGTATTTTCACCTTTTGCATAAGATAAAAATAAGTGATCAGGAGGATTCTCACTACTTTCTTGAGCATAGTTAGCACTTTTACCTTCTTTCAATCTACATTCTCTTTCAAAGTGGCCATGCCTGTTACAATGGTAACATTGAACATTTCTCTTATCAAATCTGCATCTACCTCTTCCTCTGAAACCACCACTTCCTCTTGAGCCACCTCTTCCTCTACCATTTGAAGAATTTTGGCTTTGCCCTTTACCTTGGCCTTGATTGATTTTGGCACTACTGCTGCTTGCATCTTCATTTTTTGTGATTAGCAATTTAGAGGAAAACGCTTTCTCTGCACCTTCAAAAGAATCTTTCAATCTTTCTTCATGAAACATCAGGGATCCAACCAGTTGATCAAACTGTAGTTTTGTCAAATCCTTGTTTTCTTCTATGATTATTGCTCCATGATTCCATCTGGGTGTCAAAGATCTCAACACCTTTTTTATCAAAACTTCAATGCTTACAATTTCCCCAAGTGTAGCCGTTTTATTGACCACATCTTTGACTCTGACACAATAATCACTTATACTTTCAGCGTCTTGCATCTTCAAATTCTCGAACTCTCGCTTCAATGTCTGAAGCTTGACCACTTTAACTTGATCACTACCCTGGTAAGCTTCTTGTAGAGTCTTCCAGACATCTTTGGCGATTGTTGCTCCTGATATTCTTGGAAATAAGCTCTTATCAAGAGCTATCTGAATGTGAAACAAGGCTTGAGCATTCTTTTTCCTTGCTTCCTTTCTTGTTGTTCTTTCATTGGCTGTAAGGGCATTCCAATCAGCTGGCTCTTCATAACTTGATTCAATAATCTCCCACAAATCTTTTCCAATCAAAAAGGTCAGCATCTTAATGCACCAATAATCATAATCATTCCCATCAAATTTTGGAACGGGCATATGGTTAGAATTCGAAATGATTAATTTTGGCGAGATTCCAACAATAAAACTTTAACCCAAAACAATTTTACCTGCTCTGATACCACTTGTAGAATCTGAAATAACCTTGTTCTTTAAATCAACTGATAAACCAAGATAATTATGAAAGAAAAAAACATATAACAACAATTATCTTACTGCAGAAATATAGATAACACAATCCAAAATAAATAAATTAAAAGTGCCCCTTTTACAGAACTACGCACAAAATTTTATTACAGCAGCATACTCTTATTATTGCAGCACTAAAAATTAGAAAAAGACTGGCTATTTAATGAGTTCACATCCTTTAAAAAAATCAATCCACACTATATCTCTTAATTTAGACTAATATTCACTAAACTAATGCATAATTCCCAGATTTTATTCAATCACCTATCCTAAAAAACTAACTGCACAGCATGTTTTATTTGATTGAGCAATAAAAAATATTAACTAAACTAAAATAATATTCGATCCTCATAAATTTAGCTACATGCATGCATGCTGGAGTTTGGCGGTGGAACTTGGACTCAGCCAACATAGCGGTGGATGCAAAGAATATGGGTATGCATGGGGCTGCATGCTCGAGCAGTATCAGTTCTCAACAATGATTGGCCCACCCCTGCCTACGAACTGCTCTGGCGAGAATGGCGAAAACAGAGGCGAACTTACCACATTTCTCCAAACTAGCAAGTGTGGCCAAAGTAGCAATCCCGCCTCCAATGGAATGGCCTGTAAACACAACAGTTTTTCCTGTTCGAAGTGCCTCTCCAACCTGCAAGAACAAAATAAGAGTTTCTTAATTTCAAGTATAAAACCACATGGAGCCTAACAATGAATATAAATAATAAAATGAAAAGTAATGTTTGGCCGAATAGATACATAAAAGGCTCCTTGACTACAGAGCACTTCAAAAAAGCCCGGTCTTGAAGGAGGGCTACGCAATGGCTAAAGGGGGAGTCTTGGATTTTCAGATCTAAGAGCTCTCAGGGACGAAGGACACTCAACCAACCTGAAAGTGTTAGATTTATAGATCTGGAAGTGAAAGGGCTTTTTGTTTATGTAGTTCCAAAATTCCTCCTTTTTCCTTCCTGGGTTGGCTCAATAGATAGATATACATGATTACAGAATACGAATCAAAATGGGTTTGGCTTTGGCTGTGTCTGTGTATAGTCTACCATCTCTGACTCTCCAGAGAACCACCCAAATCCACGTTGACCCATCAGTTTTGTCAGGCAAAACTTAGATTTCGGAACCCTTCAAGACCTCATTGTAACAATAATAGCCTCTGTTTCTGTTCTGTTTGGAGAAAGTAAAGATTCCTGCTGATGGTATGGTAATCCTCCTCCTCGCCTAAACGTATCAGACTACTTAGGCACATGGATGAACCTGAGTAGATTTACTGAAAACAGGTAGGATTGAATATGAACTGATCTATAGTAACGATAATCTAGCCCAGTCAAGTCTATTCACTCTCAGATAGGCCTGGCGTAAGACAAGGGAAAAAAATAAACCCACATAACAGGCCTGAGACCTGTTAGGCTTTTAGGCGAATAGATAGATGGAGATTTTAATGATGCCCAAAAACCCAGAAAGTTTAATTACCACAGGAGAAAACCACAAAAAAGCGAGCAGCTGTCGAGAAAAGAGGACGATAGCAGAGGGAAATTTTCCTTTGGTTGCTCTCCTCCGCAAGAACAGGGATAGACCTCAGTTTTTAACGCCCCTTCATAAGAACTGCACAGGTGTAACACAATATGTGGACTCTATCTTAGATACTAACTGCACAAATACCCACTTTTGATTGGCTGAAATTTTCTCTTGTCCAGAGAGCCCAAATGCATAGAGAAACCTCCCCAGCTTTCAAAACCCTCCACTTACACATGTCAAACAGATTCTAAAGCTGGGTAGATTTCTAAAAGCTGCAATTTTTCTTAGACGTGAGTTTAGACTTCACATTTACAGACTCAAAACACGTCAATACATTTTATTCCCCTTCGTAGTCAGATCTGATCGATCAAGTCTAGAAATGATATACAAACCTGGGCTTTGATGTTGTTCCAAAGACCTAAAAATTTGGTGAGAGCCTCGCTGTGGACAGTGGCTCGCTCCCGGGGCTCCTTTCTTGTAGTCCCATCCACCATGGACTCGAAACAATCATTATTCTCATTAATCTTGCAAAGTCCAAATTTATTGTCTACTGGGCCAATGGCACTGGGATCTAGAGAACCCGAAAAGGCTACGCAAACTGTGTTATTTCCAAAATCTTGCAAAACATATCCATTAGCATTGTTGTAAGCAGCATAACTTGCCCTCCTGATAGTTTCTGGTCCTCCAAACCTGCACTCAACACCCACAAGAACAAATTCAACACAAATAAATACAAAGGAGTAAACAATACTAATATGAGACAAAGGAAGACTCAGAAGCCCCCTGGATACAGAATCTATCCAAGTGGGTTTTCTTGTTTAGAACGTTACAGATCAAAATTTTCCACAAATTTGTTAATGAAGCAAAACTACATAAACTATAATTGAAACATCTATGATCTAAAAACTTTCATACAGGGTTGCAAAAAACATCAAGACATGAAATGAAATGGTCATAAATTTATTAACCTTGCAAACACAGAAGCCATGACAAGCTTGAGAAATTGGATATGCACTGCACTACTCAAAATCAATGGCTTTCTCTCGTTCCTGTCTCTTCTTTAGGTTTGGTCTGGATGAATGGATGCTCTGTATTTATAGCCGAACACAGGAAGAAAGGTGGACTTGTCAATCGAGGGAAGAAGTGCGCAAATTTTGCATCCTGTGCGAACTTGCAAGGAATGTCTAGGCCGGACCATAATGACAGAAGACCAGTCTTCCGCGAACATTCCCCCTTGGTTGGATCAGCGCCCTTTCAAATTGCTCAAAAAGATTGTTGTGTGCACTAATTTTGAGGACATAAACATGAATTCAAATTGATTTTCTTGGAAGCACAGATTAATATATTAATGGCAAATGAAGCCAGCCAACCGTAAATCCCATGTGGAGGGAATGGGAGCTAAACTGGCTTCCCGAAGGGGTTATAAAATTTGTGTTATTGATTTTTTTTTTTTAAATTAAAAAATCAAAGTCATACCTAAATTTGTTGATCATGATCAAAGGTCTGTAATTTCTGAAAAATTTTGTGTTATTGATTTTTCATGTTATTGACATGCGGTTTTGAAGTCAGTTTAGCCGCAGCGAGAGAATGGAACTATTTATGCACTCAATGGTAAAGTCCTTGAGTGGTGAAGAATGTATTGACTACTTAACTAGATCAATTAGTTAATAGATCTAATAAAATTATTAATTCTTAGTAAGATTAGGATTGTAAAGGTTCTGATTTTTTAAAGACAATTCCTACCATTCCGAGATGATTTGAAAACTTATATAATTTTTAAAATTCTTAATTACTAATATTAATGAGTACAAAATTATGGCTCCTAAAGAATTATGTTTTAATTAGATGGAATGACATGGACAGGAAAACCAAAATTTCCTCGATATTTATAAATGAACCCAATTCAATATCTTTAGGATCATTTCTTATATGTTATGAACTATTTTCTTTTTTGTGGTTAGAAGAAGTGTGGCTAGAGAAATCCAAGTTATGAGCAATTGAAATAGTGGGTACATACTTATGGTCTTGATTTGTGGAACTCATTTTTTATGTATAATTTAGTGTTACATAATTGAATTTCTAGTATGACTTATACATTGAAAGTTTCTTGTACAATGGTTTTGATTTTTATGAATTCATTTATTTGCATACTTGTGACTTAAAATAATTTAAACACCAATCTTTCATTATTTTCCGTAGAGGATAATATGCATCATGATATACACTGTGTGAATCTAATCATTACATGGTTTGGTTTAATGAAATTTTACATGACCTGGTAAGATCGTAACATGATTAATAAATGAGTGAATAAAATACTAGTGGGAAGACCATATTATGTACCACTAAGTATCCTAGAAAAGTATTATTTCTTTAGATTTTTTAGCTCTCTTAGATGGTATGGTTATGGAAACTAAGTAGGTGAGAAGTGGACTGTTCACAAGTAGATAATAGATTAGAAGTCCCTAGTTATAAATAAGTGAAGACCAATGACTTCACGGGGGCTTCACTTAGTGAACCTGGGTTATATCACATGCGTTCATGGCATACTGAAAAATTCCCCCATTTTCAAAATGTATTGCCCTAAACTCCTTTTTTTCCACCCTCTCCCAATACACAGCCCGAATTAAAAGCCCCCCTATTTGCACAAAATATTACATTTTTTCATAGCCCAAATTAAAAATCCCCTATTTTCACCGATGGGCAATATATTGTACCCTTATTTTTTGGATATTAAACCCTCCAATATGAACGCATGTGATATGATATTGTCTATATCTAGTGAAGCCCCCATGAATGACTTCCCTGAACACATGAACAAGATCTACAACACCACTACTAGACCCCATAGAAAGATTGTGGTGGTAACATATGAAATCAAACTAATTTATTCTAAGAAAATTGGGTTTAATGTTTTATTTGATGATTTCAATTTTCTAAAGCATATTATTTAAAAATAAAGAATCCCTTCAAGAAGTAACCAAACCATGTAAATATTACGATCATTTAAATGATGGGAGAAGTATTAAAGGAATCACTTTTCTCACAAATCAAATTTAAAGCCTAAAATAACTAAATTATTTTTAATTAGATAGTAGACAATAAATTAGGAATTGCATAACATAAACAAAAATCCTAGATGAAGAAGTACATAGCACACTAAAATTAAATTAAATAAGAAGTATCATTCTACCAATTCAATCTAATGAGCTAATTATTTTATGTAGAAGACGCTCTTTCTGTGTGTCCTTTCTCCTTTTCATTTCTTCCTTTTGATTCTTTTCCCCTTTGGTTTCGAATATTTTTAATTTATTAGTAGATCTCTAGGTATCTTTATTTTGAGCCTCATTGCAATACGTTTTTATCTCCTAAGTTACAACTTAAACCACTAAATATATATGCAATTTGTACATTCTTCCATATCAACCAACATGCCCCTTGTGTGTTAACTCCTAGCTCACCTTGGTTAATATTTCTCAATAGCCCTAACCAAATAGTTAAAAACATTGAAAAATTCATTCCTTTCGAGAGAGTGTAAACATTGGTTTTTAATAGCCCTAACCATTTGAATAAAAAATTGCTTTTGCTCATGTTTAGGTTGTTTTTATTTTCAATATATTCTTTACATTGGTTAAATTGTGGTTTGTAGGATTTACAAATCTATACATTGTTTAAGGTTTATGGTTTATAGTTTTGTGCCAAGTTTAGGGTTTTTTTGTGTTGTTTAATTATCATTTTTTTATAAAACGTAAGATTAAAAAAACCAAAAAAATAAATTAAAAACTTGGAAAACCCTAATACCAAAATGTAAACTCAAGTCAAGCAAGAATACGTAAAAAAATAGTAAGAGACCCTTTCGTGAATAATCTAGACCTAAAGAGGGAAGAGATAGACGAAAGAGACCTAGAGGGGGAGAGAGAGAGAGAGAGAGGTGGGGAGGAGAGGTAGCAACCTAAAGATGGGAGAGAGAAGAAGAGAGGGAGAGAGAGAGAGAAGATATAGAGGAGGGAGGAAGAGAGAGAGGGAAATAAGGGGTGATGAAGAGGTAGACCCTCAACCCTACATCATCAATCATAAACCCTAAACTCTAGGCCTTAACCGTAAACCCTAAACTATGAATAATTTAGTGAGAGGGAGAGGAAGAGAGGGAGATTGCAGTAAAGAGGGAGAGAAGAGGAAGGTAAGGAGTGAAGAAGGGAGAGGTAGAGAGGGAATGATGGAAGAAGGGAGAAACGTAGAGAGGGAAAGGGTGGTAGGGAGAGGTAATGACCTAGAGAGAGAGAAAGATCGATAGAGAGATAAGGAGGAAGGGAAGGAGAGGTAGATCATCAACCCTCCATCATCAATTGTAAACCCTAAACTATATGCCCTAAACAATAAACCCTAAACCATAAATAATTCAAAGAGAGGAAGAGAGGGAGAGAAATGGAGGGATGGAGAGAGAGAGAGAGAGAGAGAGAGGGGGGGGTAAGGAGGGAGGGAGGGAGGGAGAGGGTAAGGAGGGAGAGAGGAAGAGACCCAGAGAGGGGAGAAAGAAGAGAGAGAATGAGGGGGGAGAGATAGACCCTCTATCATCAACCATAAACCTTAAACCATATTTACACTATACCCCACACCCTAAACCTTGGACACTAAAACCTAAACCATGGGACCTAAACATTGAACCATGAATAATTTGGAGAGGGAGAGAGGGGGGGAGAGGGAGGGATGGAGAGAGAGGAGGGTAAGGAGGGAGAGCTAAGTAAAGAGAGATATAGAAGGGAGATAAAGAGAAGTGGGGAAGGAAGGAGAAGAGAATGAGATGTTGATAGGAGAAGGATATATATAGAGAGAGAGAGGGGGGGAGTGATGATGAATAGGTTGAGAGGATAGGGAGAGGGGGAGAGGGGGAGAGGGAAAGGGTAGATATAGAGAAGTAGAGAGGGAAGGAGGTAGTGAGAGGAAGAGAGGGAAATGGGTGATAGAGAGAAGTAGAGAGAGAAAGAGGGAGAGAAAGAGAGTGTGTGGTTTGAAGGGGAAGGTAGAGAGGAGAGGATGGAGGGAGGGAGAGGTAGGTAGGTAGGTAGGTAGAGAGAGAGGGGGGGAGATGGAGAAAAAGATCGATCAAGAAAACACATTCCACGAGAGAGTGTTACAACATGAGCTTGCATGAATATTGAGAAATGATGTATTACTTGAAATTGGATGTCTTACAATGTGTAAGCAACTCGAGTATATAAGTAAGGTGTAATGAGGTATGATAAATACCCTTGATACAAACATTAAATTCTTAATACAAAATAATAAATGCCTAAAGAAAATATTAAATATCTAAATGACTAAAAGTAAATAATAAGACATGGCCCCATTCTAACTAACTTCTAAAATGTGACACCTAGGACTAAATTAATTCCTAAGTAAACATAAAATGTGTGAATAGCTTCTCACTAACAACTAAATAGGAAATAATCGCATCCACAATAAGAAGAGTGTCAAAGGGAGAGGTAGGTAGAGACAGTGGAGAAGGGAGATAGAGAGAATTATAGAGAGGGGAGATAGAGAGAATTATAGAGAGGGGAGATTGAGGGGAGTAGAGAGGGAAGGAGGGACATGAAAGATAGAGATAGAGAGAGGGAACAAGATGTTAAGAGGGGGAGGGAGGGACAAAGGGAGAGGTGGCTCGAAATATCGAAAGGGATATGGGGGGGGGAGAGAGAGAGAGAGAGAGAGATTTGGGGAGCAAGAGAGATAACGATAAAGAGGAAGGGAGGGAGAGGGTAGATAGTGGGAGAGAGATAATTTTCCTTCACAAAAATGTGAGCATGTTATAATGTACTCGCATTATCGTTTGTCTTGGGAATTTCCAACCCTTTGGGTTGAATTTTCCTTGGGCACCCAACCCAAAAGGTTGGACAAACATTTCTATACCGAAAAATGTGCTCTCTCATATTGTAAAATAATTAGTACAATCTTGAGCGTGCTCTCCATTAGGTTTACACATGTTTTAATGTTTAGTTAAAAAATGACATAGAAACATTGAACTATCTCTTAACTTTTCTAACCATGTAATTTTTGCTACATTTCAATTATGTTAAGTTTTTTATATTTAATTTATTTTACCAGTGTCTCAATTTTTCATAAAAAACTTATTTACAATATTTGTATCCACATTTTTAACTAGTTCATCAAAATTTGTTCAAACAAATTACATTTTTTGAGACTAGACTCTTCTACACATTATAAAAAATGATTCTCTATTAGTTTTCAATAAAATTAAGGGTTTGCATGCTCAATGTTCTATTTTTTAGGATGTGTCCACTTTGTAAATGAGTAAAAAACCATATATTCATTAAAAATTTAACTAAAAATTTGAGCATAAACTACATGGTTTTAACTAATTTCTCATTGAAGTGATTTTTGAACTACTAAAAAAATGTTGACATTTTAAGGGGGGGCACACTAGATGCTATGATATATCTTTTGATAAAAATAAAAGTATTTTTTTGGCCCCCTTTTTTGAATGCCTTAATCTCCACCATCCTCAAATAGTAGATTTAGAGCTCTTTAAACTCTTGTTTTTTTTGCTTCTTCAAATTTTGAGCATAAGTATATTTATTTTCTCATTTAAAATCAATCTTCCCTTATTTAAGAAAAAAGTGGCCATTTAAGACCCCTTTTTTGTTCAGGACTTCATTTTTCATGCACTTGCCCTTTTTTCCCCCTCTTCTATCAATTCATTGTATCTTATGGATACGACCAATTATCTAGGGGGGAGGTGGTGTAACCTTCTAATGTTTAGATATATAAATAGTTACAATTTCTTATAGAAACTTATTTATGAAAAAGACATTTATCGAAGGCAATTGCATATGATCATATCCTCAAAGAGTCCATTACTTTATATGAACTTCATGATAATATCCTATAAAGGTGTCTAAATATTTACTTTATAGTATGCTTGTGACTACTAGACACTTGGAAACATATGATCATTTCTAAATTCACATACACCTAACAAAATATACTAATAAAATTTACATACCTATGTCATTTCTTATTTAATTAAATATATAATACATAAATAGATTAAATACATACAAAAATTAAATTCTTCAACTTGTACGTTATCCTTACCCTTGACCAAATTTATATTCAATTACACACCTATTTTTAATTTCTTAAATCAAAATTTTAAATTGAATTCCTTTCTTATAAAGACCACCATAAATATTTTAATAATATAACTAAATAATATCATTGTTGTCAAATAGTTAATATAATTGATGTTTAAATGATTGCAACCTACATTAAGGTAAGCTTCATAGTTTCAATCTAATAATAAACTTCCATATGTGATTTTAAGAATTTTATACTTAGTAAACTTCCACAAATGATTGTTAAGAATTTTATATTTGTGTTCAACTAAGTGAATAACATTTAATTTTTTTTATATCAATAAAAATTATATATTTATATTGAAATAGTAAAATAAGCATTACAATGTTGTTTGAACACAAAATCTAGCCCAATACATATTACACCATTCCTCCTCCCCTATCACCTAATCACCATGTTAAGATAACAGACCAACATACATTCTACTAATCATGTCCTCTAACATCCATACATATAAAAAAAATGACAAAATGGTCTTTCTCCTAAGCCCTGATGCACATACACTTTGACAAAAAGAAGATACATGTAATCTTTATTGTTTAGATGACTCTCCTTCGCTCATACTTCTATTGAGATAGTAGTCTTCTTTCATGAAGTGTGGCCTCTTTTTGTTCTTCTTCTTAGAATCTTCTCCTTCTTGTTCTTGTATGGTTGCATCTCTATTTCTGAGATATTCCTTGATATGCATTCCTTGATATGCATTCCTTGATATGCCTCCATCCATCTTGTGCTTCAGCCCTTCTTGCTTCCCTATCATCATCAACACCCCAAAATAAAAATGGTCTCAAAGGTGGCTCAAATTCAGCTACATGCACCCACTCAACACCCTTGATCACAAAACCTTCACTTGGCCTTGCCATCACTAAGAAGGTATTCAGACCCTCTTTCCATTCCCCTCTCACACATTCTCTCATCACCCACTTTGCATCCTCCTTTATTTCCAGCTTCAAATATCGGGCTAGAAAGATGGAGGCCACATATGCATTCGTTCTAAATCTAAAAGAAGATTTCACATATTTCTCTCCCAACATCATGTCCACCATGCCAAGAAATTTTGGATCTTCGATTTTGAATATGTGCCTCATGCGTGAACCTCTATGATGATACCTTTGAAGGCATCCAGTTGCTTTGCAGTCCCTAAAGAAAAATTTGCTTCCATTGTATTCACCCTACCACCTAAACGCCTTCCTACCTGTCAGTCGATCAAGACTTGCACCTTCTATTTGCTCGATCTGCTAAAGGCTATCGCTTCCTAGCTTAAAAGACTCTCCGTTGAAAGCCAAGCCTTTGCCAATGTCGACAAAGTTGGTATACATTCTATTAATCCCTCTCAATCACTCCATCCTTCCTATCTAGTTGTTAGTAGAGAGAGGATTCTATCGGATTTTAACCCTTTCCATCCCATCCACCTGGTCTAAAGGATTATTATCCCCCTTACGGATTCTCTGCATTCATCCCACCTATAGTGTTGGAATCCTCTCTTAGGGAGAATGAAACCTTTTTTAAATCATCCAATTATTCTATCCTCTCCTCGTTGTCTAATCCACACCCCCAGTTCGAAGCTTTGTCAGCCTATACATTTCCTTCCCTTGTGATATGGGACAATTTAAAATCTTGATAATATTTTAAAAGATTCAAAATTAACTTGATGTTTTTATTAATATTTCAATTTTGAGCTTCTCCCCAAGTCATTGCATTTACCACTATTTATGAATCATCCTCAAGCTGATTTTTGGAGACACCAATCTGAATAGCTAGCCTTATTGCAAGAAAAAGCGCTTGCGCTTTTTTTTCGTTATTTGTTCCATTTTTTAATCTTTGTACTCGAATGGCTAAAATTACTCCATATTAATTCCATGTGACATTTATCACCGAATCTTCTGGGGTTTCCTTTGGAAGCACCATCAAAATTTATCTTCACCCATCCTTGACTTGGTCTCTCCCATAAGACCTTTTTAATCAGCAATGAGATAGGAATCAACTCGAAGAGGGGCATGAACAGACCACAATTAAATTTTAAAGCTCTATTAAAACCCTCAACATATAGAACTAAGAAGAGAGCATATAGACAGTAGATATTATTTCACCAAAGAACTAATCAACAATAGAGAGATTTATTTGGATTTTATAAGTTTGAAGATCATCAGTATGCAAACATCTTCACCAAGCTACAAGGAGAAGAAATTTGACATCTAAAACATAGTGTAAGTGTTCTAAATGGTGGTAGTAGTTGTGATCAAGGGGAAATGTTGGATTATTTACTCCAACCATCACTGTGCATTATCTGTACGGTTTCATCCGCCCCTAGTTACTTCAAAGTATGGTTCAACATCTAATATCTCTGATCCACTCCCTTGTTTTGTTATGTTTTTTTCACCTTGTTGTTGGGATATGGGCCTCCTCAAATGCATGGGTGGAGTCTACGTTACTAGTTCTTTATTTATGAAGTGCTCAGCTTATATTAAATGATAAAAGTTTGTAAAAATTCATATATTTACACATACTCTGTTTTGATTTTTCTTTTTATAAACAAAGTTGAAGCTCTTATGTCATAAGTTTTTTGAAAAGATAAAGGTCTCTCTGTTTGTCTGCAGATTCGCAGAACAGAGCTGAAGCTCTTATAGTCAAATTTTTGTAAGAATTTTTTAGAAACTTAATACAAAGCAGTAAGTTTCCTCTGTGTTTTATTCCTCTGTTTTACTCTCTCGGCCTTTTCACAAAGGATACTCAGCCAACGAGATAGTATCAGATTTATATATTTGGAAGTGAGAGGACCATTTTATTACGTAGTTCCAAAATTCCTCTTTATTCCTTCCAGTGTTTAGCTCAATAGATAGATTTAGATGGTTAGAAAATCTGAACTGCACTGCCTATGGCTATAATCAAAATGGATTTGGCTTTGGCTGCATCTAGGTAGAGTCTACCATCTTTGGCAACCGACCAAACCCATTTTGATCTATCAGGTTGCTTAGGAAAAACTAAGAATTCGGACCCCTTAATAATTATGTTTCTTTTTTGTTCGGAGATTGTAAAGACTCAGTGCCGATAGTGTGGTAATATTTCTTTTCTCCTCCATGGATGAATCTTGGAAGATTTACTCCAAATATGTAGGAATAAATCTTCACTGGTCCATAGTAAGAATAATCTAGTCCCGTCAAATCTATTCGCTCTTATATAGGCCTGGCCTAAGACAAGGGACAAAACTGAATCCAGATAACAGGCCTGAAACCTGTGTCTATTTTATGTGAATAGATAAAGGGAGGTTTTAATAAATGCCCAAGCAACCCAAAACAATCTATGGTACCCCAGGAGTAAAACCCAAAAAAGTGAAAAGTTGTCAAGAAAAGAGGGTAGAGGAAGGATAACCTCTTTTGACTGCTCCCCTACATAAGAACTAGGACAGTCCTCTTTAGAATGCTCGTTCCTAAGAAATACAGAAAGTTGTAATCCTATATGTGGTCTTTCTCTTAAATACTAACTGCTAAGTACCCACTTTTGATCAGGTTTAATTTTCTCCTAGATACTGCTTAACCCTGGCCATATAGCCCAAATCCATAGAGCAACCAACCCAACTTTCAGAGCCGCCTTCTTATAATACCATCCATGTCGAGCAGTTTCTAAGCTGGGTAGATTGCTAACAACTGTAATTTTATTTAGACATGAATGTAGACTTTATATTTACAGATTCAAAACACGTTTTACACAATTTATTCCCCTTCATAGTCAAATTTGATGGATCAAGTCTAGAAATTAAAAAATGACGATGCTACAAACCTGTTCTTTGAGATTGTCCTTTATCTGAAATTTTGGTGAGAGCCTCTTTGTAGACAAGCGCTGGCTCCATGGACTCAAAACAATCATTACGCTCATTGATGTTGCCCACGCCAAATTTATTGTCTGTTTGACAAAAGGCAGTGGAATCCAGAGAACCAGAAAAGGCTAGGCAAATTGTGCTACTTCCAATGTCTTGCCAAACATATCCATTATCACTGTTGTACAACTTACCTTCATCCCCTAATCGAACTTGTCTTGATAAATTCAGGTTCAGCAAACCTGCATTCAACACCCACAAGAACAAATTCAACACAAACGAGAACAAAAGAGTAAACAATACTAATGTGAGATAAAAGAAGACTTAGAAGGCCCCTTAGACGGAAATGCTATACAGGATCAATCCAAATGGGTTTACTTGTTTAGAATGCTGCTACAGATAAAAATTTCACATAAAGTAATAAACGAACTCAAACCAACAAAAAAACATAATTGAAATATTTATGATCTGAAAACTATTATAAAATATTTTTTATCGGAATATGCCCAAAGTCATTGAGAGAAGTACGCGCACAAGACATTCAGAGTAGTTTTCCTCACATGCGCCCTACGTCCATGAGCATTTAAACTACTTAAAAAAAATATTAAGTATACCGATCAACCGTCGTGGATGTCAAACATATTTCAGAGTCTCTCAACAAAAATTGTTGTGTCGTTGCCTTCCCTGGTATTCCTAGCGGTCATGGTAATTTTATTAAAGATGAAGTGATTTGTGAGTATTTTTATTTGGTGGAAAAATTATAATAAAACAAGAGCTGTGATAGAGTTGGAGTCCCGTTTATTTGCTAAAAATTAAAGAGTTATTGTTTGTCGTGAAAATAATAAAAAGATTGTTTATTGTTTAGATTTCATAAGGAGTTTAGTGATTGATGTTATGTAGTTTTTGGCTTGTCTAGTACTTCAAGTCAACTGTCTTTTTGTTTGCCGCCTTTTTTTTGACGTTGAAACAAACATATAGATATTTTAGCAGTGAAAGTGAAAGAAGACAATTGATGTCCAGTGATTTGACATTAACCTAAAACTAGCAATTGCACCTTGGTGTGCAATAGATACGGCGAAGAGGTGTGGAAGGTCAATTAGGGATTTTTTTGGTCTATTAGTTGCATACTCTTGTGTATTAAATGAGATCAATTGGTAAGCGATTTAGCAAGTGATGGTGTTTAAGAAACAAAGGTCTTAATGAAGAAATGATATCTTCAAATCAACTATGCATCCACTTACAAATATCTAATCAGGAGTGAAATAAAACCTATGAAATGAGAAGATAAATAGGCTCATGTTATGTCATAATAGGGAGAGAGGGAGAGAGAGAGAGAGAGAGAGAGAGAGAGAGAGAGAGAGAGAGAGAGAGAGGATAAGGAGAGAGATATAAACATGGTATAAATAAAGGTGGAGATGGAGGAAAGGGATAAGAAGAGAAGGAGAGAGAGAGATGAGATGAGATGGGGATAGTAAAGATGAAAGAGATAAATATATAGAGGTAGAGAGGTGGAGATCTAGGGAGAGACAGAAAGATAAATATAGAGATAGGAAGTGATATAGATAGAAATAGAGTGTTGGAGAGATATAGGGGTGGAGAGAGAGGATGAGATAACAAGATTGAGATAAAGGGAGATGTGGGAGAAGAAGTATGGAGAGATAGAGATAAAGAGACAATGACATATAGATATAGAGGCCTAAGAATAGTGAGAGGAACCGAGAGAGATAGAGAGGGAGAGACATAAATGAATAGAGGGATGCATGTATAGAGAAAGAAGGAGGAAGATAGAGTGAGACAAAAAGGGAGACAAACAAATATAGAGAGGTAGGGAGATAGAGAGGGAGATATAAAGCAGAAGAGATAGCAATATATAAAGGAAGAGGGAGAAGGGAAGATAAATCTACATGGTGATATAGAGTGATAGAGTAATAAGGATGCATTGCCAATACACACATGTTACGTTTGTGATAGAGAGAGAGGGGGAGAGGAAGAGACATGTATATAAAGAAGAAGAGATAGAAGGGAAGATATATATATATGAAATATTATATAATATAATATAATATATAATAATTGAATTTGTTGAATTTGAGGATGGCTCTGCATTTGCGTGGGTGTCATGCTAGGGCTGACGTGCCCTAGCTTGTGTCCTGCACTATGCTTGCTTCGTTTCGGGGGGGTTTCTTGCTTAATGGGGGTCGGATTTTGCTTGCTCGTGGTCGGGTTTTCTGGGTTGTCGCGGGGTTTTTTTGCAACCCTTTTTTGTTTCCTCTGCTCTGGGTTGCCATTGGGGGTGTGTGGGGTTTTGGGGTTGGGTTTTCCGCCCCTCTTCTTTTTCTTCTTTTGGTATTTTATCTGGGTCCATGGAGAACAGAGGATTATCCTCCTCTCATATGATCTCTAGAGATCTGGATATGGCGGATCCATCTCATTTGATGCATGCATGTGGAAAGGAACATATTAATAATTTCCAATCAGGGGCAGACGTCTCATCTTCAAAAGAGCCTTTTCGCATGAAAAAGGTGAATGGTTGTTTGGAGAGATCCCAAGATCATCCAGTTCTAGTTATTCAACCTGAGAAAATATCAAAGAATGTTGAATTTTGGTGTAAGCATGCTCTCATATGCAAATTTATCAATCTTCACCTCTCTATACCCGTTTTAGATTCTTGGGCGCGTCGTGTCTGTAATCCTGAAGGAGACACGGAGCTACTTATGGAAACCAATAACTATTTTCTGGTTATTTTTTCCAACCTGACAGACAGGAACAAGGCTTTTGAGGGTGGCCCTTATTTTTTCAACCAAGTGGGACTCTTTATCAAACCTTGGCATATTGGCTTTAATTCTATTGAGGAGCTTCCCTCTCGTGTGCCCATGTGGATCTGATTGTCGAGGCTTCCGTTGGAATTTTGGAGAGAAGATATTCCTCACTCAATCTCACTGCTTCTTGGTAAACCTATGCGTTCGACTTCACAAACTCAAGATCGAAAGGTAATTTCCTATGCTCGTATATGTGTATAAGTTGATTTAAATAATCCTTTGCCAGACTCTATGGAAATCTATTTGGGGACATCTTCTTGGATCCAACAGCTGGACTATGAGACCCTGCCATTTAGATGTAGATTTTGTCATGAATATGGTCATTTACAGTGGAGATGTCCCAGAAATAAATCTTCTAAATTGGTTGTTTCGGATCCTCACTCTATTTTGGGGGAAGATAAGGGGAAAGCCCCTATGCCTAATGCAAGTGCTAATAAAGATGGTTTCATTCCTATCAAACCTCAGAATAAAGACAAAGGAAAGAAGAGAACCCGGTTGGATAGGCAAAATGATGTCACCCTAAATAGATTTGATGTTCTAGATGATTTGGTCCAAGAGGAAGGAGTTCCATTTGAAATGTCCTTGGGTGCCCAATTTCAGCATGAGGTGCTGGATGGGGATTCCAAGAAAGAGGGTCGGTGCCCTATCTTTGGAGAATCAATAGGATGTTCAAATGGTTATGGATTTTCCTTCCCATGTTCAGGACAATAGAGATCTTAGTGCATCATAGATCCCTGAAGGTGCATTAGTCATGTTGTCTACTCCTGCTTCCACTATAGTGGCCTCAAGTTTTGTGAAGAGTAACAAAGCCCCGCCTGTTTTAGGCTTGCAGCAGAAGACCCTCAAAAAGGGTTCTTTAGACAAACCTTTAAGGAGTGGACGAAAAATGGATCAAGAAAAGGTTAAGGTTATTGGTGATACTTTGGTTGAGTCGGGGTCTATGAAGCCCATTGATTCCCACTTCTCTCAACCACATAAATGATTCTACTCTCATGGAATGTAAGGGGGTTGAACAACATCCCTAGACAAAAGGTTGTTCGCAAATTAATTGACTCTAAGTCTCCTAATGTTGTTTTTATTCAAGAAACCAAGCTTTCAGTGGATGGTTTGGTCAGTTGTGCTTTGCGTGTCTAGCCCCAGGGCCTTTGGTAGGGAGTGATCTCTCATGGCAGTTCAGGGAGGGTTGCTTGCTTCTGGAACCCGAGGAAAGATTCCCCTTTGTGGTGTTTTTCTAGAAGGTCTTCCATTTCTATGGTCGCTTCTAGCTTTGAGACTAGAGAAAGATGCCTCTTCTCTAATATTTATGCTCCTACTAATCTTGTCAGTAAGTCACATCTTTGGGCTCACATCAATCTTGTTCAAGCTCAAGATCCTTTTCTCCTTTGGATTTTGGCTTCAGATTTTAATGTCATTACTAGTTTGGAGGAAAAGGGAGGTGGGTTATTCAGGCTTGATCCTTCCTCAAATTTACTCAGAGATAATATTGGTCTCTTGAATCTCATTAATATGAAGCCAATTAATGGTGTCTTTACATGGAATAATAGGAGGAGTGGTGTTGAGGCTATCTCTAAAAGACTTGATAGATTTTTGGTTTTCTTCTATTGGGTGCATGATAGGTGGTCCACCAATTCAAAAATTCTTGATTGGAGGGGTTATGATAATTGGCCTATTAAGCTTTCTATTACATCTTTTAGAACCTCCAAAAATCCCTCTTTCAAATTTCAATTGATGTGGCTCGTGATTAGTCATTGAAGGATCTTATGGTTGATTGGTGGTATGAAGGGATGCCTACCCACGGGTGGGCTATGTACACATTTGAGAAGAGATTACAACATGTGAAATGCAAGCTGAAGAAGTGGAATAAACAATGTTTTGGGAATCTTCATAGACACAAGATGGCAGCTCAATCCAAGCTGGATGAGGTTATGCGTCAAATTAGGGATCAAGGGATGACTGTGGATCTCAGTATGGCCGAGTCCCTTGCTCTTAAGGACTTAGAAGAGTGGGAGTTGCGTGAGGAGATTTTCTGGAAACAAAAATCTCGTGTGGATTGGCTCCAAAAAGGTGATAGAAACACAATTTTTTTTATAATTTTGTTAAGGTTTAGAGGTATGGTAACTCTATTATCTCTCTCATATTCATATTTCATCTAAAGAAGAAATTGCAATGGAAGCTATCAGTTATTTTTCTATTTTGTTTACCAAAGAGGATCCTGAAGCTATGGTGGAAGAGAGGGCCATCTTGAACTGTATTCCCCCTCTTGTCTCTGTTGAAATGAATGATGCTCTCTTGCGCCCCATTTTGTTGTCTGAACTTGAGGGGGTTGTGTTTCAAATAAAAAAAGGCAAGGCTCCTAGCCCTTTCGGGTTTCCTATTGAGTTTTTTTAGGAATTTTGGGAGATTATAAAGTACGATCTTCTAGATGTGGTTCAGGAATCTCATAGGAATAAATAAATGCTCAAATCTATGAATTTTACCTTCTTGGCTCTCGTTCCTAAGAAGGAGGGGGATAATAGCTTGGATCAGTATAGGCCTATTGCTTTATGTAATGTTGTCTACAAGATAATTGCTAAATTGATTATTGAACGAATCAAACCTCTCCTCTGCGAGTCTGCACTTTGGTTTCTAAGGAGCAAGGTGGTTTCATTGATGGAAGACAGATCCTTGATGGAGTTGTGATAGCAATGGAGGTTGTTCATTCGATGGCTTCCTTTAAGGAAAAGGCTATGTTTATTAAACTTGACATGGCCAAAGCTTATGATAGGGTGAGTTGGGATTTCTTACAGAAGATCCTTTTGTCTTTTGGTTTTGGAGAAGAGTGAGTGAATTATGGGTTCTTAGTTGTGTGACTTCTACCTCTTTCTCACTTCTTATTAATGGGGAACCCTCAGAATTATTTAGCGCTTCGCGAGGGCTTCAACAAGGGACCCTTTATCTCCCTATTTATTTATTTGCATGGCTGAAGGTCTTGGAAGATTTCTCACTTCCCAGGTAAGACGGTCTTATTTAGGGCTAGAGTTGGAGCAGTGCTCTAGCTCCCTACTCTCATCTTCAATTTGTGGATGACACTAGTTTGATGGGAAGGGCCAGAATCAATGAGGCAGTGAATTTCAGGAGAGCTTTGGATATCTATTGCAAAGCCTCAAGTCAGAAAATTAATGAAGATAAATCATCCATATATTTCTTTAATACTCCTCGGCTTATTTAAAATAGGATTGCTAGGATCTTCAAATTTCAGACGGGGTCCCTTCCTTTGTTGTACCTTGGGATTTCTTTAGATTTGGGGGTTCAGCACGAAGATTTTTGGCAAGGAATTTTGGATAAAAAAGGTGCCCAACTTATTAAAGATGGCCTTTTCTGGATTTGTAATAGAGGCTCTAAAGCTCTTTTTTGGCAGGACTTTTGGGATGGTCACTCTCCTATTCTGTCTAGTTATCCACAACTTCAGCCTCTTTGCAATTTTTTCACTAATGTTGGATGGGTTAAAGTGGAGAATTTTAAAGTGGTTAGGCGCATTGGACAGGTTGAGGTGACTTGCTAGAAGGATCCTCTTGAATGGCCCTTGGGTGGCTCGAATGAAGATTGTGTGGTGTTGGTTAATATCTTGGAGGGTGGGTTATGTAATTCCCTCAAGGAGAGAGATATTTTGGCTTGGGGTCCTAACCCAAAAGGCAAGTTTTCTGTTGCTGAAGGTTTTGCTCAGCTTGATAGGCAATTGCATGGCCTGATGGATGTTCCCCAGTGGAAGAAGGTTTGGAATAGCTTCTCTTGGTCGAAATGTATTTTTTTCTTATGGTTGGTTGCTCAGAGGAAATGTCTCACGTGGGAGAATCTAAGTAAGAGAGGCTTCCAGGGACCATCTATCTGTTATCTTTGTATGCATAATGAGGAAGACTGCTCCCACTTGTTTTTTCTATGCCCTTTCTCTAGGGAGATTTGGCATAAGTTGTGGGAGGCTTGGCAGCATGCTTGTTTTCATGCTACCTCCTTAATTGACTTTTGGGATAGCTTGGGCAGACCCCCAACAAAGGCCTCTTTTCTTCAAGTGGCCTGGGCTATTGGGCCAGCCCTTATTATCTAGAATTTGTGGCTAGAAAGGAATCAGAGGGTCTTTTGTGATTCACATATAGGGAGTCCTCAACTGTGGCAAAAGATAGTTAATAGGCTTCCGGAGACAATCTTGGCTAAGTGCAATTTGTCTGAAAATGTTGATTTGGGTGATTATGCTATTGTAAGGAAGCTGCAATTGGAAAACATTAAAATGGACTGTGCTACTGGAAATAGATCTTGACATGCGAAGCAGCAGATAAGTAGAGATGGAAGGTGGATTCCCCTTCCTGTGGGAATCTTAAACATTAATACAGATGGCTCTTCCCATGGGAATCCTGGACAGGCAGGTATTGGAGGTATAGGTAGAGGTGATGATGGTTGTGCAGTTTTTTTCTTCTCTATTTATATTGGGCAGCACTCTAACAATTTTATGGAGGCCCTAGCTATTAAGATTGTTGTTGAGCGAGGTTTTTCTTTAGGATGGTGGAAGATTATTTGTGAGTCGGATTCTCAGATTGTTGTGGACATGTTGAACAAACAAAATTTGAATGATGTGAGTTGGCAATTAACTTCTGTGGTCAAACAGATTTTACAACTATGTAATACATTGGAATTTGTCTCCTTTTGTCATATTCCCAGGGAGTGGAATAGAGTGGCTGATTGTTTGGCCAAGTGTGCTTCAAAGCATGTTGATGGTTGGGATTTTAGTGGAAGGGATGGTCTACCTCCTAATTATCTTGAAACTTTAGACAGGTTAATGCTAGAAGACAGGATGATGCAAGAGCACCTAGTGGTGTAGGATCAATTTCTGAATGAGCCTGGTTTTTGGTGTATTTCCAAAGTAGGACCAAAGTAGTTGGCCTTTGGCCCTATTTAGTGCCATGTCATCTTTCTAAGGGCTTTCCGAAAAGGTATTATCATTGAAAATTCGACAGTCGGATCTAATGCTATGGTCTCTGGACTTTGTAGTAGTGGTGTTGGTGGTTCTTTTAGGATCCTTTTAGTTTTTGTCGTTGTCTTCATGGTCCTAAGGCCTGATCTTTGTATTTCTGTGATTTCTGAATAAATCTTTACCCCTTTCTTAAAAAAAAATAATATATAATAATTTATACTATTAAAATATTGTATATAATAGTAAGTATAAATTATATTATATATTTTAAAAATGAAATAAATATCTGTAGTCACATAAATCTGTCCACTTAATTAAATGAATACTTAGTATTTATTTGATTATTTAACCATCAATTAATGAATTAATTAAATAAATATATTTAATTAATTCATCTTAACCCTCTTCTCCTATTAATTAAATAAATTATTCAATTTATTTGATTTAATTCACTTAACCAAATTCAGACCATTAATTAAATAAATAAATCATATTTATTTAATTAAATCTTCTCTCATATTTAAATAAATTAATATTTATTTAAATCCCCCAAAATCTCACATCTCACATTTAAATAAATTAATATTTATTTAAATCATCTTTATCCTCTACCCACTTGCATTTTCCTACAAATGCAAGTTGCACAATTATTTTAAATAAATAATTTATTTAAATCACCTTTATCCTCCACCCACTTGTATTTTCCTACAAAAGCAAGTTGCACAACTATTTTAAATAAATTATTTATTTAAAATCCTATTTATCCTCACCCACTTGAAACCTTTAATGGTTTCCCTTAAAGTATTCAAACTTGATGGCTTTAAAGTCTTCAAACTTGATGGCTTCCTTCTATAGTCTTCTTAAGACTTTAATGGTTTTCCTTAAAGTCTTCAAGCCTTTAATGGTTTCCCTCAAAGTCTTCAAGCAATTTTATGCTTTATCTTCATTTTTCTCATTTAAATAAATTAATATTTATTTGAATATTTATTCAAATGCAAATTACACCATTTAATTGAAATAAATGATTTTATTTTAATTGAAAATACCAAAATTTCTCCCACTTGCATTTTCCTACAAAATCCACTTGCATGCTTAAACCCCTTCTAGATTCTTCTAAACCTTTCCTAATTAACCTAATCCATCCCCTAAATATTGTCACATTCCTAAGCAAAATGGAGTCACTTCTCAAAGCCTAAAAGTCTTTGATAACCATTAAAGGCTTCCAACCTTCAACCACTAAATGTCTCAAAGTCTTGGATAACCTTTGAAAGCTTCCAACCTTCAACCACTAAATGTCTCAAAGTCTTGGATAACCTTTGAAAACTTCCAACCTTCAACCACTTAATCCACAAAGTCTTCAAAAACCATTAATGGTTAACCCAAACCCTCCTACATGGTTAAAACATTTGTTTTGACTCAACCTCTACCCAACCCAAGGGTCTCATCAAGCCTTTAATGCTTTGACCATGATTATCTCTTAATCATTTGCACAAAGGTTTATCCTTGCATTAACTCCTAATCCAGTGGGTAATCCTAATTTAGGCTCGACCCTTACCTTCTAGATAACCATGAGGTCTCCTCAGGCATTTAATGCCTCCAACCTCTTCTCTCAACCCAATCTTATGTTGACACTTGTCACCATTTCATTGGTGCAAATTGTGCACATGGATCCCCAACTTTCAAGCTTGACCCTTGATTAAACCTTTCAATCCTAGCCATCCATTGCTCCATTTTTCCTATAAATAGAGCCCATTCCTTCATAATCCAGATCCTGAAAACTTGTATGCATTTAGGCTATAGACATTTTTAGAGAGCATTTAGCATAGCATAACTAAAATCTTGTCTTTTTGGTAAAATCAATCATTTTAGCATCAATAGCATAGTATTTAGCTTTTCATTTCATATTTGAAGCTTAATATTAAATCTCAATCCTCCATAAGCATCCATAGTGCAAAAAGCTGCTGAGAGCTACACTCATTTGGGACTTGGAGAGGAGAGGAACAAGGGAGGAGCAACTATGAGCATCTTGATTAGCTATTTCATTCTATGTTTATATGCTTTCTATTTCATGCTTAATATCTCTCTTGATATGCCTGTTTAGGATAATCTTTTGTTGCTAACACTAACGTTTGTTTCTTGTGCTCTTGTGTGTGTTGCCATCAAATAGATTTTCTAATCCTTTTTGCAGAGCATCATTTGGTGAACCCGACGTGAATCCAAACACCAAAAAGATCAACTTTTTTTTAACCAATAACATGTTTGAATGTTGAAAATGTCACACAGGTTGCGCTTTTGACACTGTTTTGGTGTGTTTGACATTATTTTGGTGCTATTCACCCTGTTTCAGTGCTTTTCCCTTCTCTGTCTTTCCCTTTCTTTTAGTGCGTTTGTGTTAAATAGTGCCTCTGTTCAAACGCAGACTAGCGCTATTGTAACAAAACGTTGTACAAATCACCTTGTAACCAAAATAAAAATAAAAACCAAAAAAAAATTAGGCTTGTAGAAGCCCACCAAATAGGCAAATTTTACTAACTATTTTTCTCTTTTGTGCAGATTTAAATTAGATTAAAAAGTAGATTTATATTTTTTACTAACTTGTTTTTTAAGTTGGTTTTAAAAATGAATTCACTTTTTATTTTGGTTTAAAATTAACTTCACATTTCAAATTTGGGCTTAAAAAAAAAAGAATCACACATTTGTTTGGGGCTCTTAAAAAGAATTTCATTGTTCCAAGGTAAAAAGAACCACAAACTTATACAAAAACAACTTTATTTTTTTTGCAAGTTAGGAAACAAACTTCATTTTGGTGCTTAAAATCAACAAGGCAAATTTTATTTCTTGCATCAAGATAAAACTCACAATCCACACTTCCATTTTTGGTGCAAATAAAATTCACAATCAACTTGTCTCATTTTTAAAGCAATTTTACTTCATGCAAACGTGTTTTTCATTAAGTTGACCAGGATTTTCAAATTCTAGTTTACTCAAACAATTGCCTTTGAAGTTAAAAAGAACACCATGACTGTTGGAGCAACATCTCCAAATAGTCAGATCACATTGCAATGATAGATTAAAAAGAACAAGTGTTTTTCGTGCTTGGCACACTTGTGCAAAGAGTTGGTCGAGTGGTCCTACTTCTAACACACATTATCCTCTCCCTTGGCTTTCGTGGTCCTAGGTGCAAGAGAAAAGTGTTAGTAACACTCAAAATTTTATCTTTTTAAGAGAGGCCTGCCAAGAGACACATCACTCTTGGGAACGACCTTGAGCGGTAAATCCTTCGAGCCGCTATAGAAATCAGGTGTGAGTGAAAGTTGTAGCCTTGGGTATAGTTGTTCCTACAGTGTAACTGGCCAAAAGGACAAATGGGCCCCACCACCAGTTACAAGGCTCTTAAGTGAGTCACTGCAGAATGAACTTATGTCCAAAAACATCAAACATGACTAAACACCTTTAAGTAGTAGCCCACCCGTTCTATTGATTGAGGATATTTGCGATATAATTTAGTGCAAGAGCATAGATGGTTTTGCTCCCAAGATACTCACCATACATATTTCCTTGAGTAGAAACATAGCTTTTTGAAAAGTCACTTGTGGCTTGATAAAAGTGGTGACTCCCCCATCATAGGGATCATCTATTTGTTATGCTCATGCAAGACTTAGTATATCACATCCTTACCTGCCAAGGCAGGATTCATAAGGTATGTAGTACCAAAGTCAAAGAAATATCAAGATGTGGGCTAAATTTATCACAACTGGCCATTTGACCTTAGGGATAAAAAGTGTTTGAAGTGTGTTCATTTTAGTCAAGACCAAGTGCAAATTGAGCCGACTTCAGGCTTTGGAAATACACCTTAAAATACATCTAAAGGAAGGGTTATATAAAAGTCCAAGGATTGGGTTGATCTAGACCCATACTCATTTGTGCCTTTGAGGCAACCTTCTTGTGTTTGTGTGCTTGCTTTGTTTTCTTGTCAAAGAAAAATTAGAAAATCACTTCCCAAAAACAAAGTATTCATCCAACCAAACATCTGTCAAAACAAATAAAAAAAAAACATCAAAAACAAAGTGCAAACAATAGAGAGTCAAAAACTTTATGACCATTCTTCACATCTTGCGAAAGAAGAAGTGTCATCAGAATATCAACTTGAAAAGAAGACCATTAAGCTCAAAGGCTTTGATCAAAAAGAGGAAATTCTTCTATATCAATCGACAAATCTTTGTCTCCCATAGAATCTTTCTCCATCGCATGCGTCTCTACCTTCAAAGCAAAACAAACGAATTTGATTCTGAATCATTGAACCGCAGAGCTTTTATGCAATATAGAGCTCTGAGTTATCACAAAAACCAAGGAGGAAAGATTTATCCCAACTTCTTCCCAAACGTCTGTATCACATACAACACAGCTCGAGAAATACCACCAACACCTGAAAGGGAAGAGATAGAGCTTGTCCCATTTGTAACACAAAGTTTTTATTGAAGTTGAAAACATTTTCATCCATCATCTCACTCATACATCATCACTTCATCATCAATCCGTCCCAACTCTCAAAACATTAAGAGGTTCTTGTCCCAAGTTCTCTTTTAGATATTGCTTGAAATCAAACACATCACATCTCTTTTAGATAATCTACCAAGCGGGGATCACAAAGCTGGATTCGCCATTGAACTTAATAGCGCAGCATACTTCGGGGCGGATGCCAAACCTTTCAGCTACAAAAATATAACAATGAAACATGGATCTTCCAGTGAAAACCACACTGTGGCACTGTTTGATCCCACAAAAGTAAAAAGAAAGAGCGTATCCAATGGTGAAAACCTCTCTGAGGCACCTGAGGATGAAGGGTTTGACATTCTCCCTGCTAGTACACAATAGGAACGATCAACGATTCTCATCGAGGAAACCAAAGAATACAATGTGGGGACTCCTGAAAATCCTCATATCATACATCTGGCATCTCTTCTCACTCTAGAGGAACAGCCTCAATTTATAGAGTTCTTCCAGAAGCGTCATATCAACTTTGCATGGTCATATGCAGACATGCCTGGGCTTGATCCTGATTTAGTCATGCATCACCTCACCATAGCAGAAGGAGCCAAACCTGTCAAGCAGAAGCTTCGTAAGATGCATCCCCAGATTGCAGTACTAGTCAAAACAGAACTCAAGAAACTCCTAGATGTTGGTTTCATTAGGCCAATTGATTATGCAGAATGGATCTCCAACATTGTGCCTATCGGCAAACCAAAAGGGGGCATCCGCATTTGTACTGACTTCAGAGATCTGAATAAGGCATGTCCTAAGGATGACTTCCCCCTACCAAATATCGACATCATAGTAGATCTGACAGCAAGACATGCCATGCTTTCACTCATGGATGGCTTTTCAAGATACAATCAGATAAAGATCGCACCAGAAGATCAAAATAAGACAGCCTTCACATGTCCATGGGGCACATACTGCTGGAATGTAATGCCTTTTGGTCTAAAGAATGCAGGAGCGACCTATCAAAGAGCAATGACCACCATCTTCCATGACATGATGCATACTATGATGGAAGATTATGTGGATGACTTACTAGCAAAATCACTCACTAGAGATGGGCATCTCCACATCTTAGATCAAATCTTTGATAGACTGGAACAATACCATGTTCGACTCAACCCAAAGAAATGTGTCTTCGGAGTGACCTCCAGGAAGCTTCTAGGATACATTGTCTCAAGCAAAGGCATTGAGGTCGATCCAGCAAAGGTTAAAGCAATCATGGACATGCCACCTCCAAGGAATATCAGTCAGCTAAGAACACTACAAGGACGACTTCAATCCATCTGAAGATTCACTGCACAATTGGCTGATAAGTGTCACCCCTTCACACACCTGCTACACAAGAACATCCGCTTTTAGTGGGATGCCAGATGCCAGCAAGCATTTCAGATGCTTAAAGACTATCTCATGAATCCACCATTGCTGATGCCACCAGATTCAAGTAGACCGTTGTTACTTTATATCTCAGCAACAAGTACAGCATTGGGTGTACTACTGGCACAACATAATGTAGAAGGTAAAGAGTGTGTTGTTTACTACATCTCTCGCACACTGGTTGGCTATGAACTCAATTACACACCTATTGAGCGAGCTTGCCTAGCAGTAATCTTAGCAGCCACTAAATTGCGACACTATCTGTTGACACACAAGGTACAACTCATCGCAAAGATTGATCCACTCAAGTATTTACTCAGCAAAGCAGCATTGACAGGTCGCTTGGCCAAATGGGTAATGATTCTAAGTGAATTTGACATCGAGTATGTAGACCGTAAAGCTATCAAAGGGCACGTTATTGCAGATCAGTTGGCCGATGCACCACTCATAAACGAGCATCCTCTCATTTCCAATTTTCCAAATGAAGAGATATTCATGATCACAACAGCACAACCATGGAAACTATACTTTGATGGTTCGTACACTAGACATGGCTCGGGGGCAGGCATTCTGTTTATCACACCTCAAGGTGACAGCATCCCGAAGTCTTACAGGCTCACATTTCCATGCACAAACAACATAGCAGAGTATGAGGCCTTGATCACAGGACTCAGGTTAGCCATACAATGGAAATTACAAGAACTACAAGTATATGGCGATTCCCAACTAGTCATTCGACAAGCAACAGATGAATATCAGACCAAAGATGATAAACTCATGCCATATAAGCAAATGGTGGACACTCTAAAGACATCATTTACTACTATCACTTTTGAGCAAATACCAAGAGATCAGAATCGAGCTGCTGACACTATGGCTACCATCGCATCTCTCCTAGATCTTCCACAAAATTCAACACGCTACGAGTTCTTGGTAGAACAGCTTTGGATCCCCGCTTATGATACCCCTGAATCTGAGATGATATGTCGCCTTGTCGGTTCTGAATCCCCATGGTATGGTGAGTTCTACACCTATCTCCGCGATCACACCCTTCCTCCCAACCAATCAAATAACCAACATAAAACCTTCATTCGCCAAACTGCTCGATATACCATTATTGTCAAAACCCTATACCGACGCAGTCTTGATGGTACTCTCCTTCGATGTCTGGAACAAGATGAGATAACAAAGGCTTTGGAAGAGGTACATGAAGGAATTTGCGGGACTCACTCAAGTGGTCCGTCACTAGCCAAGAAACTCATGCGAGCTGGATATTATTGGCCATCTATGGAAAAGGATTCCTACTACTTTGTCAGAAAATGCAAGAAATGTCAAGTTCATGGTGACCTGATACATGCACCGGCCCAGGAACTGCAACCAATCACGACACCATGGCCTTTCTGTCAATGGGGCCTTGACCTTGTGGGTAAGATTCATCCATCTTCATCCAATGGCCATAAATTCATTATTACCGCCACCGAATATTTCACAAAGTGGATCGAAGTTGTTCTACTTACCCAAGTCACCAACAAGCAGATCGCCTCATTCATCCTCAACTACATCATCTGCCGGTATGGTGTGCCCATGTCCATCATCACAGATAATGGTCTTCCTTTCAAAAATCAGGATGTCCGTGAGCTTTGTGAGAAATTTCATATCCAACACCGCTTTTCCACTCCCTATTACCCACAAGGCAATGGTCAGGCCGAAGCATCCAATAAAAACATATTGAGAATCCTAAAGAAGACAGTCAATGATGTCGGTCGTGATTGGCATGTTCAATTGAATCCAGCATTATGGGCATATCGAACTAGCATTCGAACCCCTACAGGTGCAACTCCTTATTCATTGGTCTATGGTGCAGAAGCTATCTTACCTATTGAGGTTGAGATACCATCATTATGAGTTTCCTTGCATAATCTCATCGATGATGAAGCATACAGAGTCTCACGCCTTCAGGACTTAGAGTTACTTGATGAGAAGCGACAAGCTGCATACAATCACCTCAAAGCCTATCAGCAGCGCATGAGTAGAAGCTACAATCACCGAGTTAGACCTCGTACATTTGAGGTAGGTGATCTTGTTCTTTGAGAGAATCCTCGCAACCAACCAAACAGAGAACATCAAGGCAAGTTTGAATCAAACTGGCTTGGCCCATATGTTGTCACTGCTGTATTCGGGTCCGGGGCATATCAGTTGGCTATATCAGATGGAGAACCGCTCGCAGATCCAATCAATAGCATGCACCTCAAACGGTTTTATACCTAAGGTGTACAAGGCATCAGGCTCCCCTGCATATCAGAAAATACCAAAAACATTCAGAAAAATGTCCTAAAGAAAATACAAAAACATTCAAAAAAGTAAAGAAAAAAATCATGCATCCAAACAGTGAACAACCACTCCGGTGGCACCTTGGGTAAGTGCGATGGCGAAAACCTGGCAAACAGGCGCCACTCGTAAAGGCAATGGCTCCAGTATCTTTCAGGCTCGTTGCGATCCCATTCATACATACACACATCCATCCATCTAACCATGGCTTGTTATAAATCTACAAATCCAAGAAAGTACTACATGCATCCTGCATCCCGCTTTTCATAAATCATGTCCAACTTGGGGGCAATGCCCTTACAATCTAGATAATGGAAGTGGATTCTACATTACTGGTGATTCAATGGCAAAAAAAAATTCAAAACAATCATCAAAAATACCAAAAACATTGGAAAACGTCTCACAAAAATACCAAAAACATTCAAAACAAACCAAAATCCAAAAACATCAAAAAACATCAAAAATAAAACAAAAACATGGCAACACATTGTACATACTCATCCGCACAGATACCAAACAAACATTGTGATATACTCCACAAAATGACCACTTATCAATCGACCACACAATCAACATCAACACTCAAAACTATCTTCAACAAGGATGCATCCTTCCTTACCAAAACAAAGACAAAATGACATTTTCTTTGTCAAGAAAATTGTGTTAAGCTATCAAATACTTGGTTGATTTGTGAAGTAATTCATTCGTTTATCTGTATCAGGATCTTGCAGCATTGTTTTGTATCGTTTGCGCATTATTTCCGATGAAGTTCTGGGGCATGTACTAATGGTGTCTACGTGGGAAGTTCACTAAGCTACGTAATCTTATGCCAAATACAGTCATAGATCATTACGGCTTGCTGACTACAGCGTATACCTTGACCATATGAGCATGAACCATTACCAAGGATCCATATTCTTTATTCTTTATGTATATACTGTTTGTTTGTAGGTACAATGCTCTTTCTTTGGTTCCTCCTACCTCAACCAAACTGGATAAAGGTTTTTATTTCTTAGTATGGTATGCACTTGTCTCAGGATATGATCAACCTAAGATCAAGGAGGACGATCCAAGTCATGCATGAACGGAGATAATCCTTGTCTGTTCCGCAAGCAATACTCAGGTCAACTTGATCCATTATATCAAGTTGCTTGTATTAACTTGCTATATCAAATCCATGTAAGAAATACTCTGGTCATCTTGAATCATTATGTCAAGATGCTTGTATTCTCTTCCAACATTTTAAAAGCTCAATGATGAAAATAGAGCACTATGGATCGTCATTCCATCTCATCTGTATATACTGCATTCCATTGCATTCCAACCATCCATACATTCATAATAGCTGCATATCATGCATACATAGTCATAATAATGCATACTCTATTTTCCTCTTCTTCCATAGGAATGAGTCATAGGTCCTCCATTTCTTCTAACATCGAACCCCCCCCACCCTCCCCATCTCAATAATCACCATCACATACCCTACATCGTGTCCCAATCAACCCAATCAAGCCACGTTCATCACCATCCATCTCTAATAGGAGGGATTGTGTTTCCCATCCTCATTCATCCACACCATCAATCAAGTTACTCTGTCTACACAGATACATCGACTCCCACACACCTAGACTATCAACAGATACTCTGATCAAGTATCTTCGGGTCTCAACAGGTAATCGATTATGGTAATCCTAGACTACATCAAGCATTTATCATAATGACCTAGTCTCAACGAGGCTGCCATGATTCCCCACAACCACCCATCACACGCACATACTATCAATTGATCAACCAATCAAACACAATCCAACGGACAATTACATCAATTGTCTACGTCTCAACGAGTATTTTGCTTCATATACCTTGACTTCATCGGGCAATTACATCAATTGTCTAAGTCACATCAGGTCACTTTGATTCACTTACTCAGACTTTATCATGTCCAAGCAACCAACTGACATCAACTGTCACGCTTTGACTTGACCGGGGCAATTAAACCGATTGCACCAGATTGTCCAACCAATTTTGATCAATTGTATAGCATCAATCCAAACCCCACACTACATCTGCTATGTATCTCTTGCATGACCTCAGGGTACTCGGTGGCTTGTTGTTTCTTCATATTCACTCCATTTTCTCCCATTCTTTCATCATTAGTTCTAATTTCTTCTATTCTACCTCCCCTCCACTTTGCATTCTTTTTCGAGAGATCGCCCGATTTTTCAAAATAAAATTCGGCCCATCTCTCGAGGGGGCATACCACCCATTAAATTTACATTTTATGGAGCATTTCTTCACACCTATTTTTCTTTCTTTGAAACGACGCGATAAACTGCACCGTCTCAAAGAGGGGCAAATGTAGTCACATAAATATGTCCACTTAATTAAATGAATATTTAGTATTTATTTGATTATTTAACCATCAATTAATGAATTAATTAAATAAATATATTTAATTAATTCATCTTAACCCTCTTCTCCTATTAATTAAATAAATTATTCAATTTATTTGATTTAATTCACTTAACCAAATTCAAACCATTAATTAAATAAATAAATCATATTTATTTAATTAAATCTTCTCTCACATTTAAATAAATTAATATTTATTTAAATCCCCCAAAATCTCACCTCTCACATTTAAATAAATTAATATTTATTTAAATCACCTTTATCCTCTACCCACTTGTATTTTCCTACAAATGCAAGTTGCACAATTATTTTAAATAAATAATTTATTTAAATCACTTTTATCCTCCACCCACTTGTATTTTCCTACAAAAGCAAGTTGCACAACTATTTTAAATAAATTATTTATTTAAAATCCTATTTATCCTCACCCACTTGAAACCTTTAATGGTTTCCCTTAAAGTATTCAAACTTGATGGCTTTAAAGTCTTCAAACTTGATGGCTTCCTTCTATAGTCTTCTTAAGACTTTAATGGTTTTCCTTAAAGTCTTCAAGCCTTTAATGGTTTCCCTCAAAGTCTTCAAGCATTTTTATGCTTTATCTTCATTTTTCTCATTTAAATAAATTAATATTTATTTGAATATTTATTCAAATGCAAATTACACCATTTAATTGAAATAAATGATTTTATTTTAATTGAAAATACCAAAATTTCTCCCACTTGCATTTTCCTACAAAATCCACTTGCATGCTTAAACCCCTTCTAGATTCTTCTAAACCTTTCCTAATTAACCTAATCCATCCCCTAAATATTGTCACATTCCTAAGCAAAATGGAGTCACTTCTCAAAGCCTAAAAGTCTTTGATAACCATTAAAGGCTTCCAACCTTCAACCACTAAATGTCTCAAAGTCTTGGATAACCTTTGAAAGCTTCCAACTTTCAACCACTAAATGTCTCAAAGTCTTGGATAACCTTTGAAAACTTCCAACCTTCAACCACTTAATCCACAAAGTCTTCAAAAACCATTAATGGTTAACCCAAACCCTCCTACATGGTTAAAACATTTGTTTTGACTCAACCTCTACCCAACCCAAGGGTCTCATCAAGCCTTTAATGCTTTGACCATGATTATCTCTTAATCATTTGCACAAAGGTTTATCCTTGCATTAACTCCTAATCCAGTGGGTAATCCTAATTTAGGCTTGACCCTTACCTTCTAGATAACCATGAGGTCTCCTCAGGGATTTAATGCCTCCAACCTCTTCTCTCAACCCAATTTTATGTTGACACTTGTCACCATTTCATTGGTGCAAATTGTGCACATGGATCCCCAACTTTCAAGCTTGACCCTTGATTAAACCTTTCAATCCTAGCCATCCATTGCTCCATTTTTCCTATAAATAGAGCCCATTCCTTCATAATCCAGATCCTGAAAACTTGTATGCATTTAGGCTATAGACATTTTTAGAGAGCATTTAGCATAGCATAACTAAAATCTTGTCTTTTTGGTAAAATCAATCATTTTAGCATCAATAGCATAGTATTTAGCTTTTCATTTCATATTTGAAGCTTAATATTAAATCTCAATCCTCCATAAGCATCCATAGTGCAAAAAGCTGCTGAGAGCTACACTCATTTGGGACTTGGAGAGGAGAGGAACAAGGGAGGAGCAACTATGAGCATCTTGATTAGCTATTTCATTCTATGTTTATATGCTTTCTATTTCATGCTTAATATCTCTCTTGATATGCCTGTTTAGGATAATCTTTTGTTGCTAACACTAACGTTTGTTTCTTGTGTTCTTGTGTGTGTTGCCATCAAACAGATTTTCTAATCCTTTTTGCAGAGCATCAATATCGAATAATAATTTTATATACAAATTAAATATATGACATTTAACTATATAATATTATTATATCAAGATTTAATTTTTTTTAAATGGAACATGTTTATATCATATTATTTTATTTTATTATATTATACTAGTTAATATAATTATATTTCTTAATCTAAATTTAAATATTGAAAAGTATAAGAATATAAAATATTGATATTACAAACAATAATAAAGTTAATTGAAAGATAAATCCAATATTAACAAATAATTTTTTTATTATAAAACTGAAGATAAATATAATTAAATGAATTAAATTTGAAAAATTAAAACTATAATTCAAATAAAATTTGAAAAGTAAAATAAACTATATTTAAAAATTGATACAATTTACATTTTAACTTTTACATTAAAATTTACAAATAAAATTACAAAAATCTAAAAACCTCATTGAATAAGGGATAATAGCATATCCTTGATCAAGCTAACAAATACGGTGTCCCTTCGATCTGTTTATGTCTCTTTGATGGACATATGAAAGTCAGTGAAAGGTTTAGAGGCACATCAAAGAGACAAAGTAAATGTCCTAGCGATATACTCATGTTTGTTCGATAGATGCATGGAAATCAAGGTGGGGAGCTTAACGGTGGGTCAAGAAGACTTATAAGTAGTCCCAACAATAGGGGAAATGAGCCAGTAGTCATTATAGGACCAATAACCATCATCTTTTTGTCAACATCACTCCCCAAAAAATATTTACAAATTAGCCATTACATAATTTATAAATCATCAATAAATAATTTCTTTTGCACTAATACATGCTAACTCATGAACTTGTAATTGACATAAAAGAACAAAATAACTATAACTATTTCTCATACAAGACTTGTTCTATTTCAAACACAAGTTGCACCAAAAGATACCTTTTTCATTTATTAAAAAAGCATATGTTTACAATTACCACTCAAAGCAAGTGGTCTAAAAGTCAACTTGTACACGTTTACATTTACATATGCATAGCTACTGGTGCTTGACATGACATGATACAAACATCCATTAACTTGGTATCCTTACAACTGTATAATCTCCTAAACTTCATTTGGCATCTTTATGCATTAACTCCATTTGATATTCATACCTACATTCGCAACAAGTAGTGTAAGGCTCCCCAATAAATAAAAATAATAATTTAAAATAAAATATAAAACTAGATTCATCATAAAATCGTAGAAATTAGACGTAACTTGCAAATGAAGTGACTAATTGTTTCCCACGTATATTCAAATTTGAATATCAACTACCACAATTGAATGCATTCATTCTCTACATTTGAATGATTTTATAAAAAGAGATTGTGAAGGGTCATTTTCATTACGAATTTTCCCTGTTTTCGTTGAATATCCTCTGCAACATTCTGCACTCAAGAAGGAAATTAGAGCACATTCGATTCTGGAAGAGAATTTTTTTAGGTTGGTACACTTACAATCTGTGTAAATATTATCAATGAGTCCTAATATATAAACAAAAATCTAATTCTTTTTTTAATCATGTCAAAGATTATTCGGTATCACCTGTGTCTTATCATGAATGTTAACCTCAACATAAAAATAATTGCTTCCTTTTTTTAATCATATGAGAGTTGCATCTTTGACATCTGCATGTGGAGTTTACTGTCAAATTATTAGTTGTATGCCATGGACTCTTTCATTGAAATAATATCTTTCATTTCCATATTTTTTTTATTTCATAATACATATCTGTATACACATGTATATAGATGTATATACATGTATACCTCTGTATAAACATGTATACATCTGTAGACATGTCATGTATACCTTTGTATACACTTATATGCAACTATATACACATGTATAACTCTGTGAAATTAATATGGTATGCCCTCTGGGTTTGATTTTACTATAGGTGAAATAATTATTGTATGCCTTCATGGGTTTGATTTTATTGTCAGCATATTATCTGTATACACATGTATACCTCTGTATACACATGTATACATCGTTACACACCTGTATATACGATACCCAAAAGTGGAGAGAAGGGATGTTTTTAGGGCTCAATGACACATGCTTATGCATGACAATGTTGACTTGTATAGGGTCGAGGGTGGATATATCAAGTCGCCCCACACTCCTAAATTTAATGTTAACATGTCTAGCAGTCCCATGCACATAGACACTTATAATTAGGTGTTATTTCAATTTTCAATTGGATATATATACATGTATATACAAGTATAACTTTGTATATACATGTATAATCCCATATACACTTGTATGCCCTTGTGGGTTCAATTTTACGATGAAATAATTAGTGAATACCCTCATGGGTTTGATTTTATTGTGAAATAATTACTATATTCTCTCATGGGTTCAATTTTACTGTGAAAAAATTATTGTATTTCCCTCCTGGGTTTGATTTCCATATTTTTCCGAATTCATAATACATATTTGTGTACACATGTATACAGATGTATATACATGTGTATACAACTATATATATGTGTATACAGATGTATACATGTGTATATAGATGTATACATAGGTGTACATGTATATACATCTATGTACATGTGTATACAGATATGTATTATGAAATCAGAAGAATATGGAAAGCGAACCCAGGAGGGCATACAATAATTATGCATATAGTAAAATCAAACCCATGAGAGCATGATGAACAGTAAACTTGGACTCATAACATATGGAGTTATACAATTAACAATATATATTTAAACCTAGGCACATAACAATATTGTCAAACTGAAATCATTGAATGTACAAACATGCAGGAAGAATATAGTGGTAGGCGCTACCTAGAGGCATATAGGAAAATCAAACCCATGAGGGCATACAATATTTATTTGATAGAGTTATACATGTGTATATAGTTGTATATAGGTGTATACAGAGGTATATAGGTGTATACAGAGGTATATAGGTGTATCCAGAGGTAAACAGATTTATACAACTGTATATGGATGTATATACAAATGTATATTGAGGTATACATGTATATACATGTGTATACAGATATGGATTATGAAATCAAAAGAATATGGAAATGAAGATTATGGAAAGCAAACCCAAGAGGGCATACAATATTTTTTTTACAGTAAAATCAAACCCATGAGAACATATAGTAATTATTTCATAGTAAAATCAAACCCATGAGGGTATACAGTAATTATGTCTCAATAAAATCAAACCCATGAGGGCATACACTAATTATTTCATATTAAAATTGAACCCATGAGGGTATACAATAATTATTTCAGAGTCAAATTAAACCCATGAGAGCATACAGTAATTATTTCACAGTAAAATTGAACCCATGAGGGTATACAGTAACCATGTCAAAGTAAAATCGAACCCACAAGGGCATACAGTAATTATTTCACAGTAAAATTGAACCCATGACGACATACACTCATTATTTCACAACAAAATCAAACCCACAAGGGCATTCAAAAATTATTTCATAGTAAAATCAAACCCATGAGGGCATACACTAATTATTTCACAATAAAATTGAACGCACAAGGGCATATAATAAATTTTTCATAGTAAAATGAAACCCATGAGAGCATATAGTAATTATTTCACAGTAAAATCGAACCCGTGAGGGGATACACTAATTATTTGATAGTAAAATCAAACACACAAGGGCATACAATTATTTTTTGACAATAAAATTGAACCCATGAGGGCAAATAGTAATTATTTCACAATCAAACATAACCCATGAAGTCATACACTAATTATTCATAGTAAAATCGAACGCACAAGGGCATACAATAATTTTTTCACATTAAAATCAAACCTATGAGGGCATATAATAATTATTTCACACTAAAATCAAACCCATGAGGGCATACAATATTTTTTTTACAGTAAAATCAAACGCACAAGGGCATACAATTATTCTCAAACTGAAATAATTGAACATACAAACATGCAGGATGAACAGAGTGGCAGACACTACCTGTAAACATGGTTGTGGATGGAGAAGGGCGATTGCAATATCTATGTTATGATTTTAGGGTTAAATGACTATCGCTTAAATGCATGATAACGTACGTGTCTACGTGGGCAAGGGCGAGAATTAAATGGGACTTGATATATCAAGTCATCCCACACTCCTAACTTTAATGTTAACATGTCTAGCGAGCCCATGCGCTTAGACACTTATAATTAGGTGTTATTTCATTTTGCAATTGGATATTTTTTTATTTTTATGGGGTGTTTAGTGAATGACTATTAGGGTCATAAGGGTCATGTTTTGGTCAACACTTTGAAATGACCATTTTTTGACCCTTTGATGCATAATCGAATCCACAAAATGCGTCATCCATGCCCACAAGCCAAATCAATAGCTTTAAGCAGTTAAGTCGCATACGGAGAGAACAAAAAAAAATCATCAAAATCAGATGAACCATTTTGGAGCTTAAGATGCGTGAAGTTAGCTATAATGACTCCTAGCTCCTTTCCCCTATACTCATGTATGTTTGATTGATGCATTGAAGTCAAGGTGGGTAGCTTAATGGTGGATCGAACAGATATTGGAAATGTGCATACAACATTAAATACTCTCCCCCAATGAAGGACATAATATAATGCCCTAATTTTGATTGCAAGGTATGGAAAAAAGGTTATGTTGAGAAGGCATTTGAAACCTTCAAACAAATGTAATTGACAAAGATAAGGTCGATTCAATAAACCTTGTCGACATTTATACAAAATGGGAGCCTTTGAAATAGTGTATCAGCATCCACCAGCATATTAAGGATGAGGAAAATTTTGCCAAAGATTATAATGAGAAATGTCTTAATAGGGTCGTGTGTAAAATGTGAAAATTATAGACAAGGCATTTGAGTTGTTTGTCGAAATCCCTCATAGAGATGTGGTCTCATGAATGCACGATATACCGAAATTGGATTTGTTGAAAAGAATTCAAAAATTCTCAATCAAATGTGTTTGGTAGGAATAAAGCTGATATTGAATTGAACTGTAGGCATTACATATACAAAGACCCACCCTTTGCATTCTAAACAAGTAAAATAAAGCGCACAACCTTAGAAAAGACACAAAGAGGGATTGCTCAGCTGAAGATCACTTCTTCAAGACAAGATACAAACTGTTGTTGAAGGACTCATTGTCAGTCAACAACGAATGAAATAACTTAATTAAAATTAAGAAGGACTTTCTTAAATGTTAAATTATCCTTGAACAACTAGATCAAGTGACCAACATCATGGAAAATATCTCTGATAATCTTCACTGTCACAACATATTGTCTTGTAGAATCTATCACCTTCAAAACTTGTCTCAAACTATCTTTCACACAACTACAACCTCAAATTTGTTTGCAAATCATTCACATACACTTTTCACACAATCTTATTTTCATCACTATATAATTCATCCATCTGCACATATTAAATATGAGATACAATATTGAAAACCTAATTAAGGGTCGACCGAAATAGAATAAGCAACATTACATAAAATAAGCCACCCAAACCTAAAATACTCAAATTGGTCCACTCCAAGAGAAAGAAAATAACTGGAACTTATTATAATATATTCTTCCATGAATCATCCAACAATCTGCACACACTAACACTTTCTCCAAATTTGTTGTACCAAACATAACATGTAAAAATAACAACCAATCGACCACATAACCTCTTCGAATGCAAAATACTCAATGTGAATCTCCATGCACCATGGTGAGATCCAAAACAACATCTCAACATATCTTTGAACACATATTCAGACCAAAAGAATATGATCCACTAAACTACAACACAAGCAACAACACGTTTGGAGGGAACCAAAAGCTTTCTGAACCATCCTAAAAACAAGATGACACAACCAAAACCAAAAATTAAAAAATTACGACACAAAACATATATCTACAACAACCAAATACATATTTTGGACGAACATCTATCTGGATAATCAGATTTCACATTAATGACAACCATACAAGCTCATGCTTCCAATAATCTCCAGCAATCTCCTCCTTTGTCATTGATAGCAACACCAATATAACTCTTGACAAAACCAACACATTACTTGATCATAATAATCTCATAACTCTCTACACAATCTCACTACAACTCTCTCCCCCTTTGACAACAATGGCAAAGGGCATTGCAAGAACATACTAACCAACTCACACCATTTCTCCTCCTGAGAGTATCAACAACATCAATCCAGGAGACAAGGATAAGCACTAAGTCTCCCCCTAGAAAGATGCATCACTAAAAATGCATCTTGTTAGAAAAAGGAGGGATTGTGGTGTCATAAATTGTACACCTTTATCAGTGTGTCCAATTTCACACTCTCCTATCACCTATTTTAGTATTTCCCTTTCCTTTGTGCATTATAGAACCTTTATTGTAATTAATTAATATTCAATTTAATATTATGAGTCTTAGTATACTTTATTATATCATAACACTCTTATTTGGGCCCTTAGATTCTAGGTCTGCCCTTTATCATTTCATTCTTATTTAAATCCTTAATCTTACCCTAATTTCAACTCTCGAAACATATTTTAAATACCTATGCATTACGGTTTGAGCCACTAAGCTGGATTTGGCTCTAGATTTCTATTATCGCATTCCTAGAAATTCAGAAGAAAAAAAATTGATAAGACCAGGATGCTGGGATTTTCCATGGTCCCACACTTTTTTCCATGAATTTCAAGAGGATGATTTGGTAGTCATATCTATTTCAAATCCTCTCCATGTGAAAATGTATCAATTATAAGTTTACCTAATGGTGATTTTAATTATGAATCCCTATATAAGGCATCCTTTTCGATTCATTTCAATCATCTTATCTTATCCTAGCATTATCATCAACTCAAGAGAAATCTTCTTCCTCAAGAATTCATCTGATTCGAAGACCAGTAAATTATATCAAGGCATGTTCACATTATTTTTCACTTATGATTTCCTGATGAATTTTATGTGATTTATCATGTTATTGCATAAACACGTGGAGGACTTACCATAAGATCATTGCATCACCTATTGAAGGTATAATCATGTACATTCAAGCATTTCAATTCTAGATCTAGCATTGCCCTCAAAAGGAAATATTTACAATTCAATTTTTATTTCAATTAGGGTTAATTTCAAAATCGAAGTTTGACCTAAGGCAAACCCATATCCACAACACAATTTTACTTCTTTTGGTGTGTAGGTAATAAATTCGGGAGCTATAAAGGAAGAAAAGGATAGAGGAGATAGAGACAAACTGAACTCGTTTTTGTAGAAGTTCCAGAGACCTCTCAAGACTAGGGCGCTCATGAAGGACCAAGGCACATTTTGCCCTGAAAGGTTTTGATGCTCTGCAAAAAGGATTAGAAAATCTAGTTTGATGGCAACACACACAAGAACACAAGAAGCAAACGTTAGTGTTAGCAACCAAGGATTATTCTAAACAGGCATATCAAGAGAGATATTGAGCATGAAATAAAAAGCATACAAACATAGAATAAATAAACTATGCTCCTCCAAATGCTAACCAAGATGCTCATAGTTGCTTCTCCCTTGTTCCTCTCCTCTCCAAGTTCCACATGAGTGTAGCTCTCAACTTTTAGCACTAGCCATGGATGCCATATGGAGATTCAAGATGGTTGGATGTGATAAATAAATGCTATGCAAGTGTAGGTAGTGATGCTATGAAAAAGATCTATGCTAATACCAGTATAGAAACAATACTCTAATGCTTACTCCTTTGCTTGAGGAGAAGGGTTCTATTTATAGAAAAAATGGGGAAATGAAGGGTTAAGATTGAGCAATCTTAACAAGGGTTAGGATTGAAAGATATTCAATCCATGTGAGACTTTCAACCCAATCCCATGTTGACAAGTGTCACATTGAGGAGGCATGAGAGGAGAGATAATGAGAATTAAATGTTTGAGGGGACATGATGGTTACCCTAGGGGGGTTGGGTTAGGGTTAGGGTTAGGTTAATGGATATTCTTTTTATCCAAGGGATAAATGAATGTGCAAGGGTTAAATGGTTACCTTAGTCAAAGAAATAAATGCTTTGAAGAGACCCATGAGTCAAAAGGATGGTTAAGTTAGAGGAAAGTCTCTAACCAAAGGTAAAAGGTGAGTTAACCATAAATGGCTATGTAAGAGTCTTTAATGGTTTGGAAGACTTTAGAGGTTAACCATTTGAATAAATAAAGTCTTTAACGGTTATTGAAGACTTTGGATATTTTTGAGAAGTGACTTCCTTTTATTTAGGAATGTGACAATGATTAGGATAAGATTAGGCTAATTAGAAGAGTTAGAAGAATCTAGAAGGGATTTAGGCATGCAAGTGGATTTTGTAGGAGAATGCAAGTGGGAGGAATTTTGGGATTTTCAATTAAAATAAAATCATTTATTTCAATTAAATGGTGTAATTTGCATTTGAATAGATATTTAAATAAATATTAATTTATTTAAATGTGAATGTGAATTTTGGATTTTATTTAAATAAATCATTAATTTATTTACATGAGAAAAAGGAAGATAAAGCATTAAATGCTTGAAGACTTTGAGGGAAACCATTAAAGACTTAAGAAGACTCTAGAAGGAAGCCATTGAGTTTGAAGACTTTAAGGGAAACCATTAAAGGCTTGAGAAGACTCTAGAAGGAAGCCATTAAGTTTGAAGACTTTAAGGGAAGCCATTAAAGGTTTCAAGTGGGTGAGGATAAATGGGATTTTAAATAAATAATTTATTTATTTAAAATAGTTGTGCAACTTGCATTTGTGGGTGGAGGATAAAGGTGATTTAAATAAATGTTATTTAAATGTGAGAGAAGATTTAATTAAACAAATATGATTTATTTATTTAATTAATGGTCTGAATTTGGTTAAGTGAATTAAATCAAATAAATTGAATAATTTATTTAATTAATAAGAGAAGAGGGTTAAGATGAATGAATTAAATATTAATTTAATTAAGTGGATAGATTTATGTGTCTACAGGTTTTAATGTGTCATGGGTTTTTCCTCTTTTATGTCCACTTTGAGATTTTTGAAAGAACAATCAATTTTCCATTGACCTCACTTCTATGCGCAAGTGCATGCCTGTATGTGATCACGTCGAATGCTTTCTATTTCTGGTAATCCATCTATAACTTTTGTGACTTGGCAATATTATTCCAAAAGATTCCAAAACATGCATGACCATTTGTTGTTGTGTGGAAATAGGTTCACACTTTTTGTTTTCATGTCTTTATCTTTTTTATATGTAAGTCATTGCATAATTTAGTCATGCCAGTGGAGAATTATTATCTTAGAAGTACAAGTAATTACATGGTTGTAAAATACAATGGCCGAAATATTATTCGCTAATAACTAATTCAATGCAAAATAAATTTTAAATTGAGAAAAAATATATGAACATGCATTCGCAAACAATTTGAAAGTCAAAAAAAATCTTTTTTTTAATTTATAGGGAATATTTTCCCTTAAGACTCTTTCAACTATGTTCTACATGTAAGTCTAGGTTTTTGCAGTAATCCATGTAGTCAAAGACGACCAAATTTCAATAATTAAATATTATATATGATTGATTAGGATTAGGAAAAAATGAAAAAGGTAAGTACAAATTATTTCAATTTAAATATAGTGTAGAGGGTTTTTTAATATTTTTTATTTTATATATATATATATATATATATATATATATATATATATATATATATATATATATATATATATATATATATATATATATATAATTCAAAGATAAGATTATCAAAATAATAAGAATACAATTGATGGATTGGTTGAAGGGATCGAAATACTGATAGGGGGAGAGGGTAAATCAATATTCCCATAGATTCTAGAACTTCCTCCAAAACTTAAACCTTCACAGATTTATCAAACTCATCAATAAGCATATTAAACATAAAAAAGTAAATGCAGAATGAATATAAAACATAGCCACAAAAAGGAACACCAAATTTTACACATGGAATTTTTAAAACCAAATGGGAAAAACCACGGAGAGTGTTAACTCTCAAGAGAATATAACTAGTTATATGGTGTTTAAAAAAGGGGTGGCTCACTACCAAAATTACAAAAAAATGGCTCACTGTCGGACTACTCACTACAAGATTATAAGAACGACTTACTGTTGGAATGCTCACTGCAATAGGTATGATTGAACTAAAGAAAGTTGCATCTCCAAATGCATGAGATCAGTTTCAAGTTAAGCTCAAATTGCAATTCACAAACCCTACCGAAGATCTGATGAAAGATCTTTGTACAACTATCCTTAAGTAATTGCAATAGATCCGGTGAAGGATTACTGCAATACTATCTGCACTCTGATTTTGCACCAGCTGACTCCAATGCCCGCAACTCACACTTCACACTCTATTACTTGCTCCTTGTACTTTTTTGCATGCTCAACAAGGATGGTAACTCAACCTCCATGGGTAAGATAGCTTCTACTCCATAAACAAGTGAATATGGTGTTGCGCATGTAGGGGTTCGAATGCTAGTTTAAGAAGTACAAGGTACGGTTGGTCGCAAAAGGATATTCCCAGGCAGAGGGAATTGATTATGGGGAGATATTCTCTCTTGTAGCTAAGCTGACATCTAGTTGGCTATTGTTATCTCTCATAACAGCTCATGATTTGGAAGTTGGGCAAATGGATGTGAAGACAACTTTCCTTCATGGTGACCTAGAGGAGGAGATTTACATGTCACAACGTGAGCACTTCATGGAGAAAGGTAAAGATAATCTGGTATGCAAGTTGAAGAAATCTCTTTATGGTTTTAAGCAATCTCCTAGGATGTGGTACCATAAATTTGGCACCTATGTGTTGTCACTAGGATTTCAGAGATCTAAATATGACCATTGTATTTATTATAAAGCTGAGAATGGTCATATTCCCATTATTGTCATGTATGTGGATGATATGTTGTTCATTGGGAATGGGGAGAGAATGATTTAAGATTTGAAGTCTCAGTTGACAACATAGTTTGAGATGAAAGATCTAGGTGCAGCAAGGTATATTCTGGGAATGGATATCACAAGAGATAGACCTCATAGAAAGATTTGGATCAGCCAGAGAAAGTATGTGAACTCTATGTTGGAGAGATTCAACATGACAGATTGTAGGCAGTTAGTTGTTCTTGTTCTTTAGGGGATGAAGCTTTATTTGGAAGACTGTCCAAAGTCTCCTACTGAGATGGAGGACATGACCAGAGTCCCTTATGCAAGTGTTGTTGGTAGCCTAATGTATGATATGGTTTGTATGAGACCAGAAATTGCACAAGCAGTGGGAGTCCTTAGTTGGTTTATGACTAATCCTGGATGGGTGCATTGGGATGCAATGAAGAGAGTGTTCAGATATTTGCGAGGTACTTCCAAGTATTCTATATGTTTCCATGGTAATCTTACTGGACCTCAGCATTCCTTGAGTATTTGTGGGTATGTAGATTCTGATTGGATTGGTGACATTAATAGTAAAAGATCCACTAGTGGATATATTTTCATGATGTTTGATGGTGCAGTGAGTTGGATGAGTAAGCGACAAGTTGTGGTCGCTTTATCTACAACTAAAGCTGAGTACATGGCAGCTAATCATGCTTGCAAAGAGGCCATTTGGCTTAAAAGATTGTTTTCAGATATTGGTTTTGATACAGGACAAATCACTATCTGTTGTGACAGCCAAAGTGCCATTTGCTTGACAAAGAATCCTACTTTCCACGCCAGAAGAAAGCACAATGATGTGCAGTTTCATTTTGTTCATGATATGGTGGAAGATGGAAAGGTGAAATCGGAAAAGATTGACACTTTGGTGAATGTTGTTGATGCATTGACAAAGCCAATGAGCACAGAGAAGTTCAAATGGTGTGTCAGTTCAATGGGCCTTGGGGCCTAAGCTATGATATGATGACTCCTGTAAGGTCTTCGTCAAGTGGGAGATTATTGGGATTAAGGTGCATCAACCTTAGGAGTCCCAAGTGTTTTTTTAGTTAATTATTATAATTGGTCCTATATGCATATTTTAATTAATTTAATGTTCTAATATATATTTCCAAAGTGCAAGCAACAAGCATTGAGGATGAAGCAGAATTGTGACACTTGTCACAAGGAGGGAACTTTGAGAAGGAAATTTTCTTTGGAGCTCTTCGAATCCCCGCTCTTGTGACAAGTGATAGCATAGTTTTGTTTTCTTTCCTTGTGCGCCTTTTTTGGAAAGATTTTCAGCAGGACCAAATCTTCCACATGGATAGACTTGGAGCAAAATAGAAAGATCTTGTTTTTTGGCAGAAAGGATTGATTTTCTTGGATACCTTGCATTTGTGGAATAAATACAAATATTATTTATAAAAGAGTTGTGCACAAAAGGAAGTTTCTAGAAATATGTTGTAGATACATTGAATGGGGATGCTTTTGAGAAGCCACTACCTTTTGCATTGTAAACTCTATAAATACAATGTGTTGGAGAAGAGAATTTGTGTGAAGCATTTTTGAAAGACATCATTATGCTGTCGAAATTATTCAAAATTTTGATATCACAGTTGAAGACACATGCAAGAGTTATAAAAGCTTTTTACTATAATACAGTTGATCTGTGCTTTGGTGTGGTGGGTTTTTTCCTAAAAGGGTTTTCCCACATTAAATCTTTTGTCATGTGTTTATGTGAAATTTATTTCTGTGTTTTTCTTTTATCTGTAATGCTATTTAGGGGTTTTCAAAGAAATTTGCATTCACTCTCCTTGGGGGTTTTCAAAGAATTTGCATTCACTCTCCTTGGGGGTTTGCATTAGGAAGGTTGTTTTCACTCCTCTGCTTTCCTTTCACTAACTTGGGTAGAAGATTGTTGGATGTAAAATTAAATTTGCCTTTGGTCTTCGTGTTCTTAACCTCAAAAGATGGGTTCACAAAGATGGAAGCCTTGATACTGATTTTGTGTGGAGAAATGATGGGATGTTGATCATGGATCACCTTTCTCCTGTCTCCCATAATGTTGGGGTTGTTGGATAGGGTTTTGAGAGTTTGGCCCCTTCTAAAGACGTGAATGTGGGCACTTATTCTAACCTACAAGCTCCCATTGATATCATTCAACTTATTAATAACCTTTCCTTTGATGATGAGGATCTCTTGCATGCTCTTTCAGAGGATAATGATGATCTTTTGGACCACAATGTGGATGCCTTGCTTTCTCTGACATTCGCACAATCACCTAGATGACAAGTAAGCTCTCAAAGCCAAACATCGTTTAGAATGACAAATGATGGGGAAGGAAATTTGAGGCCTAAAAAATTAGATTGGAATTCGTGGATTGTACAGATGACAACACTCAATGAATTATGGAAGTGCTCCTCACTAGGAAAAAACGAAAGCAAAAGGTTGAAATATCGCAATTTATGTGAAGTTTGCTTGAGATGGTAATTCTAATGGTAGTGATGATCTCCTTATGGAGCCTCTATGGAGCTGTTTGAGTTCCTTTCTTTTCCTTTTTTGCTCCTTTTTTTGGATACCAAGTTTTATTTTTGTTAAATGATGTCTCGTTATATGGGAGTGGGCACACAACCCATATCAAACTAATATAAAAAAGATCTTTTGATATTTATATTGTAAAAATAATATTGTTATATTTTGGAGGTAAACTTTTTAAAATATCTTTAATTTCAAATGTTGATTAATATATTTGGACTCATTTTAACATTTTCAAAACACTTTCTTTAATATGAATATCTTGATATAAATTTACAAGAATTCACCATGCCTATTTTGAATGTTCAACACCACTTATCCTAAAAAAGATTGACTGATTTAATACACCCTAAATTAGAAATAAAACTCCATTATCTTTTTTCTTAAATTCCCTCTTATTTTAGATATTCAACAAATTAATGTCAAGTTCTTCATACCTCCCACTAACAATTCCCCACAAATTCTTAGATTCTAGCATATAGTCTATATATGCATACTCTAATAAGTAAAATTTATCCAATCAAAAAACAAAAAATAAAAATGAATAATCACAATAAATCATTTTATAAAAATTAAAAAATCAACTTCCCATATCAATCCCTAATTCTAAAAATTTAACTGATCCTGCAAAATTTCCAAAAACACTTCCCTTCGCAAATTCAAATTTGAAATTCCATCATTAGCCAACCTTATTATAGTGTTATTTGAAAAGTAAAAAAAATAACCAGACCCTCGTTTCCTATATTCTTATTGATTTAATTCCTCCTTAAAGCCAGCAACGAGTCCCTTCATGTCATAAAATTAACAATTTTTAACCTTTTATCAATATTTCATTCAAATCCAAAAGTATATACTTATCTGAAGAATTCAGGGTCCTTGTCAACCAATGCAAGCTATGCCAAAAAAAACAGTGAACAAAATAAATTATCTCTGAAAACAGCAACCTCTTACAGTGGACAAAAATTGCAGTGGCAAATTAATTGCTCCCCACCGGCCTACTCGCTATTCACTTCTTATATACAAATTTAAGGTATGAAACAATTACATTCTTTTTTTTAATCATTGAATTTAAAACTGAATCACTGACAAGCACACAATCAATTATAACTGTCTTCTAACAACTGATAAATTAACAACAATTTAAAGGAGACAATAAAAATTTAAATTCAATTTTATAGAGACAATAAAAATTTAAATTCAGTTGCTATAGATAAAAAGTTAAATCTTCATATCTTGTGACAATGAGATGTAACTCCATTCTGTCCTGCTTTTTAATCCTGGCCTAACAGTGGTAATAGAGTTGGACCAAAGCCAAGAAACTTGAGCATCCATAATATGGTTCAAGATGGGATGTAGGAGAATGAGCTACACCAACTAGTCTTATATTCAAATCTTTAACTGATTCAACATTCAAAACTGCACAAATCTTACGCAAAATAACTAAATCACTTACAGAAACCAAGCCAAACATCTTACGATTAACAACTAAAACTATGTACAGCAAGTAAACCACATAATGCTGTGTTTTTTTAATACATTATGATCTATCGTCAGAATAAGAAAAAAAAATGTTATAATATACTATATAATTAGAAATATGACAGCAACAAACTCACAGAAAATGGAACTGTAAAGAACTCTTTAATCTATACATAAACAATACATATTTCTAATTGCAATACAATATATCAGATAACTTCACCAGACATAACACAGTAAACTTTACAAAGCAATAGTCCTACAATTTTTTTTTTCAACCATTGAAATTACATAGATAGAATTTACTTTAGTATTCTCGAATAACCAGAGAAAACATTCCTGTGCTGCATCACAAAAGAGAGTAAAATAAAAGCTATCTACAATCGAAAGAGAAACTACACCAAAAAAACCCTACAGCAGTACAATATAAGTTTATGTAGCACTCTCCAGGGAGAACGCTTAATTGAAACAAACACATAGTTTAACGTTCAACTCTTAACAGCAATTGCTCCACTTCAACCACAGTATCTCTTAGGAGGAGCAATTCAAGATCTGATAATAGGATCACCAGTTTCAGCCTTGAAAAATAGAGGATATGGGGGAGGCTTGTTGGTCTTGTGGGCTGAGCTTCTTCCACCATTTCACAAAACTGGATTCTCCCATCACAACCTCCTCCTTACATAACTCTTGTCTCTCCAACAGTTGCTTCACATAGTTCTGTAATTCGGTGCACCTGGTCCTCTTAACCTCTAGATTTTCCCTTGGATTACTCATTATCCATGAAACTTCTTCAACATGAGCCCAGAATAAGGAGTCCTTTGTTATAACTTGGAGACTACTAATCACATCTCGCTTCTTTTCATCGGATTTTATGTCTGCCAACCACTTTTCAAGAGCTTTATAACGACGAGGCCTTGCATTTCTAATATAATGTCCGGAATCCTCATGTTTGCCTAGCCTGTAATAATTAGCAATGTCCAGAGGCTCGACCAGAAGCCTGTATTCTGTTCCTTCTTTTATCAGATCTTCAATGAATTGAAAGTCATCAGGCACCTGGTGGGTCTCCGCCATATCTTCTAGCTTGTCATAAAAGGCAGCAAGGTTAAGCCTGTTAAGGTTGGCCTGAAAATCTTCCTTCTCCTTTTGTTCCCTGAAAGCGTCATAGTATCCAATGACGTTCTTGCTCAAACATTTCTTTCTATAATCTCTCACTTGTACCATATGTCCTGCGTCCTTGCCACGCCCTTCTGCTAACAACTTTGCCAGTTCATCCTTTAATTTGTTGCGGTTGTCTTCGAGCTTATGTTCTGCCTCTCCTGCAGCTCTCAGTGCGAGTCTAGCTCTTGTGTTCTGCCAACAAAATTAATAAACATTAAAGGGCAATTTTATATATATACATTTTATTGTTAAAATATATAATCTTAATTAATAAATACACACAAACGTACTTTATTCCACAAAATTAAGCTAAACTAAGGTTAGCTAAATTAAGGTTAAAAATGATCTAAAAAAGGTTAACCTTCATACAGCTCAAATATGTTTCAGCTCAATCACCCTATTGAATTAACTAATTAGAGAATGACAACACCATTGTTAAAGCAAGGGAAATATTCTCCTCATGATTTTATTGAAAAACAGGAAGGACCAATCATGACTGTATCCAATATTCTGAGATGTTTTTAATTTCTCGATAACAAAATGGTCTACTCTAATTTGAATCTAAAATATATAAAAAATTTATGATGGGATTTAAAGGTTGAAAATGATCTTAAAAAAAGTTCAACCTTCATACATTTCAAGTCTACCTTCAGCTCAAATATGTTTCACCTCAATCACCCTTTTAAATTAACTAATTAGAGAATGACATCACCATTGATTTTATGAAAAATAGGAATGACTAATCATGACTGAATCCAATATTCTGAGATGTTTTTAATTTCCCAATAACAAAACGGACAACTCTAATTTGAATCTAAAATAAAATAAAAAATTAAGATGGCATTTAAAATAAAGTATTTAGATTTCACATTTGTTTTTAAAAACTTAAAATTACAAAATAATTGTTGAAGGCGATGATAGGCAACGCTATAAGCTTCTATGAGGTAGCTAAGCCAAGAACTGTTAAAATCATGATAGAAGACAGCGAGCGATATTCTGATTCTTATCCATTGTCCCGATATAAGTAGCAGCAATTAACCTGCCAATTAGTGTTTCCATGTGGAAGACACTGAATTGCGATTGTAATTGAGCTAATTCACTTGCCTACATATAATCTATGCATTCCAAAAATTGTCAATTTAGGGCTATTCATGAATGATATAAAATATTTCACATTCACTATTATTCATGTCCAATTTTTCTGGCAAGAGTATATTGTTCTAACTTGCACAAGCCATGATAGACTGGTAATGTTCTAGCACGTCCTTAAAGGGAATTCTATCACTCATGGATTGAATCGAGCCTGAAATCTAAGACTATGTATAGGGATCATTGTGGAAGCTGTGTAATGTAAAGTTGGTTGAATTATGAGCTGTGAGACTTAACGCCAAAGCTAAATTGTTTGTCGTAGGTCATTTATCCAGCCTCAAGAGAATTGTAAAATATTTAGACACCATGAGATTTTTCTTTGATGAAGAGACTGAATTATTCACCTTAGCCTGTGTTGATAGCTCCTCTAACCGAATATCACTGGTACACACAACGAGATCCCTGACCTTGTGATTGAATTCCCTAATAATATTTACTATAGTTGTTATGAGTAAGAAGAGCCTCAACCATTAATCTCAGTATCGATCCAGCGACCTGCACAGTAAAAAAACTTATCTTGCGATCTCAGTTTGGGCGATGTCACGAGTGGTTGGCCCCTATCTTATGCAAAAGTGTGCTTAATGCAGATCTCGTAACGAGTTTTGAAAATCCAAGGGCAGATCAATGTGAATCCAAAGATTATTTCAGTGGCTCGACGTAACGCACACACTAACTCCTGTCATTCTACGGAATCATTGAACAAAAGGTGGTATGAGCTAGTCAAACACTCAGATAAAAAATGGATTGATTTATGGCATGGAAGAAATGATAGAATGTACAAAGATTTGAAATCTTTAGTTGATAGGATCTTCTCTAGAATCTGTTTGGCAATTAAATATAACATTTTGATTGTTTATAAGAATTGACATTATTCTTTTGGGATTATTTTGACTTCTATAAAGGACTCACGAGTAGTTGATGGCTAGAATATGGGCGTTGAGTAGTTTATGGCTAGAACATGGGGATTGAGTAGTTGATGGCTAGAACATAGGGGTCAAGTATAAGATTTCCTTTGAAAAGCCTTGCACTTGATGGAGCTTCCAAACACAACCTAGGTCCTTCAAGGGTTGGAGATTTCCTTTCAAAAGCCTTGCACTCAATCAATACGACTTTGATGGAGCTTCCAAACACAACCTAGGTCCTTCAAGGATTGGAGTGGTGATAAGAAATCATATGGGAAGCAAGAAAATGGTGCTTTACATGGGGATTGAGTAGTTGATGGCTAGAACATAGGGGTCAAGTGTAAGATTTCCTTTCAAAAGCCTTGCACTTGATGGAGCTTCCAAACACAACCTAGGTCCTTCAAGGGTTGGAGATTTCCTTTCAAAAGCCTTGCACTCAATCAATACAACTTTGATGGAGCTTCCAAACACAACCTAGGTCCTTCAAGGGTTGGACTGTTGATAAGAAATCATATGGGAAGCAAGAAAATGGTGCTTTTTCTACCAATGTTGCAGTTTGAACCAAAATTTGTGAAGGCGACAGCTACTTTTCAAGAGATCCTTTTCGAGAAGAATTTGGGTATCCACATTTGGAAGTTTAATTTGGTTCTTTAAATATCTTTGATTGCCTTTTGAAGGTACATACTTCTTGCTACTATTAGTCATCTTGTTGTTGATTCCTAAGTACTTTGGACTCAATTCTTAATGTCAAAATCAGGCATGTTTTTCATGAGGGAAACTCTATGACTGATTTCTTTGCAAATTGGGAAGTCTCCCATGAGGGATACTCAAGGTAGGTGGGGGCAATAACCTTCCTATTGAAGTTGACAAAATACTAAACCATGAATTATCTGAATTTGGATGTTGTTACATTTACTTCCACCTTCCTTCACTTTAGAATCATAAACATTACGATGTGTAATGAAGAAGATTCATAGACTTTTGAAAAGCTTCAAATCCTGTATTGGTGAAAGCATCCTAGCGATAAGCTTATTATGAGCAATTTTATGATGTGGACCCTTATTGTCAAGATCAAGCAATAAATTCAAAGTTACAAGCTGGATTAAGGCTTAGAATTCATGGGTGGAGATTGTAATAGAGAGGAGTCCATCTCCTATGAATTGATTAACGGAAATGCCAAGATCTAGAAGATTTCATAGAGGGGTAGACTCACCACATTTATAAAAAGGATTAATGGGTACAAACCCACCTCTCTATGGAATTTGTGAAGAATAGGAGCTCCAAGGTGGTGAAGGAGGATTGAATTTTAAGTTTCAGAGATGGATTATGGCTCAAATCACTAGCTTGTTTCTTTACAACAAAAGGTGTAAAAAGGACGAAGTGCTTTCCTTTTCCTTGAGAGATGGGGAGCAGTTGAAGAGGCTTTAGACTAGATATGCTAACACTAAAATGGCTTGTAATGGGACAAAGTAGTGCTCCTAATAATGAGTTATGTCACCCTTGAGGAGCCTTTCCAAACCATATACAACTTTCATTTGACATTGTTGAAGGCTCCATTTCCACCATTCTTCTATTGTGAAATTTTGTATTTAATTGGTGTCTTCTCTTGAATACTCAATCTTGAAGAGGTGATCCACAATAGCGTGTTCTACTTTTTTACCCAACTAGGATGCTCAAGACCAACAATTTCAATTTTGTGTCAATTATAGGGAACACACGATCAAGAAATTTAGGATGATGTTAAACCATTTTCTATGTAGATTCAAGCTATAATTGTTATTATTTATTATCCCAAACACAAATATAAAACTATGTCATGTGTAGTATTTCCTAATAATATTCTTGTATATGTAAACAAAGTAGCTTCGAATTAATAAATTAATTATGTAAGGGTGCATAGTGAAAGCTTTAAATTCCTAAAAAACACTATATTTCATTGTTTTCAATTTGTCAAGTCTACATTATCGAGTCCGACTCTAAGTTAAAAAATCAACTTGATAAGTTTTAATCTAGCTTGAGTCTTGTAACTATGTATTATACTAAAAGGTATATATAGATCAAAACCATCTTTTTAAAATAAACTTGTATCTCTTATATGACATACAAACAACACCTTTATTTCACCAATTAAAGATTAAATAAATTTGTATGCAATCCTTGCATAAATAGCATGACCAATTCTTATTTGTGGCCTCATAAAACTAAAGGTAAAGATTATACATAATTAAAATTTACAAATTTTTACCTAACCTCTTAACTCTTAGACCCAACCCTACCCCTTCCAATATCTTATCCCTAGTGGCTAAGAAAAAATTCTAATATAATACTCTCTACCCTATATAACTAACAATGTATCTATTTATTTTTTTTAAATATTAAATAAATTGGACTATGAATTCAAATGATATGATATCGTCCCTATAGAGATGCTCCCAAGGATTAGATGATTTAGATTACATTTACTAATCGTATATTGTTTTCCCCTCTTCTATTAATTCTTTGTATCCTAAGGATATGACAAATTGTCAATCACTAACCTTCCTATATTTAGATATGCAAATTATAGTAAATGCTTACAGAGAGGTATCTTATGGATGATACATACACAAAAGATGATAATATGTGATCCCATCCTCAAGAAGTCTGATAATTAATATGCAGCTTATAGCAATATCCTTTGAGTATTTGAATGTTTACATGTATGTTCATGATATAGTTCGAAAACTCAAACTTGGACTTGACTTGGCAACCCAAAATTTTGACTCAAACTCAAGACTCGACAAAAAAAAATCTCATAATTACACACAAAAAAGAAATCAATGCATTTAGAGAACATAAAAGTCTAATTTGATCATCAATTTGTTATTATTCAACATTTTGTATATATATCATATGACCCTCAAAGTTTCAACATTAATTTCAATCACTATATATGTTGTGTTTAGGTGCCAAAAGAGTCCAAGCTTAGGCCTCAAGAGTTTGAGCCTAAGACTCGGGAGTCTTGGGGCAAGACTTCGTTGAGTACTCTCCAAGAGTCGGCTAGACCCAACTTGAGAGTCTAGTTGACTCGACTTGGCTAGCTCAAAGATTATCAAGTTTGGCAAGTTTTGTCAAGTACTCAACAAGTCTTCAAAATATGCTATTTACTTTAAGATATGATCATTTTAGGTTTCACATATAACATAAGGTGGAACAAAATTTAATAATGAAATTTAAATACCTACATCATTTATCATTTATTTGTAGTGTTTTAGTACATAAATATATTGATAAATAAATTAAATTTCGTAAAAATTAGATTTCTTACTCTCTAATTATTAATATCTTTTAATTTACCTATGTAACAATATTATCCTTATCTAAGAGGATATTCAATCGTATATCTATTTTTAATTTCTTGAATTAAAATATTTAAATTTAAAAATTTCTTATTTTAACATATTTTTTTATTAAACTAACTTTAATTAAGTTTTTAAAAAATTGAAAAAATATAAATAAAATAATATCATTACTATAAAATGATTATTAAGATCCGTGCCTGAACTTGAGAGCTAATAATTGAAGTCAACTCTTTCAAGCTACATTAAGATAAATTTCATGGGTTGGATCTAATGACAAATTCTATATCTATTGGTAAGAAGTGCTCAGTTGAGTGAAAAAATATTTAAATTCTATTTTTCTATTGATCCAAACAAGTGAATATAATCAACCTAAATCTAAATATTTTATGTTGTAATATAATTTAATATTTATTACATAAATAAATAAATATTAAACTGGAGATTATATGACAAACATCAATAAAAACATTTTAATTCATATATAATTTTTTATTAAAAAATTATTCATAAAAACACACAATTAATTTCTATATAATCAATAATAGAACAGATGTACGAATCGAACCTAAATGTTTAGGCAGGCACAAAAAATTGAGAGGAACACAATTCCATTATGTTTATGTAAACATGCTCTTTAAAATTGATTTTAATCAACCTAAAATTAATTTTATAAAAAATATATAATTTGTTTGTTTGGAAAATAAAAGAATAAGATGAGCAACGTTATGATGCTTACCTGAATGCCGATTCCAAGAGCATTCAGTTGGATCTCCATAGCAGAAGATTGTGCTGCACCTTGTGACAATGGAAGATTTTGAAGCCCTTCCAAATTGACGACGTTTGTGTGGGCATTGAAGACTGTATCATACCCAGTGTGGTCTGAGATTGACGCCTCACCTTGAGCACTTGTCAAGGAATAAAATAGGATGGGCAGCACAGCCTCATTGTTTTCAACAAAAAGACCTCCCTCCTCTGAGCAGAACAAATAGTACCCAAATGGCCTGTAAGGGCTTAACTTAACTGCAGGCTTCAGACTTGCTATCAGTTTGTTTCCAGGCTCCATATTGTTAACAGTGATCAAGTTTACCACTGCACAAGCATGGTGCAGGACAGTAACTAAATACTTGTTAAACTCCAAGCCATCAGGCCCCATAGGAGTGTCAGAATCAACACCATTCATATGATCAACACACTTCTTCCAGTATGGCAGCAGGGCTGCCACAAAGCCTGACACAGATATGCAAGGAGCCAGCAGAGTTCTGGCAAAAACATCATTTTTTGAAACAACATTATAGAAATGATTGGCCCACCCCTGCCTACGAACTGCTCTGGCTAGAATTTCATCTCCAATCAGGGGAAAACCAAATGTGATGGCGTAAACAGAGGCGCCCTTACCACATTTCTCCAAACTAGCAAGTGTGGCCAAAGTAGCAATCCCGCCTCCAATGGAATGGCCTGTAAACACAACAGTTTTTCCTGTTTGAAGTGCCTCTCCAACCTGCAAGAACAAAATAAGAGTTTCTTAATTTCTAGTACAAAACCACATGGAGCCTAACAATGAATATAAATCATAAAATGAAAAGTAATGTTTGGCCGGATAGATACATAAAAGGCTCCTTGACTACAGAGCACTTCAAAAAAGCCCGGTCTTGAAAGGAGGACTACGCAATGGCTAAAGGGGGAGTCTTGGATTTTCAGATCTAAGAGCTCTCAGGGACAATGGACACTCAGCCAACCTGAAAGTGTTAGCTTTATAAATCTGGAAGTGAAAGGGCTTTTTGTTTATGCAGTTCCAAAATTCCTCCTTTTTCCTTCCTGGGTTTGGCTCAATAGATAGATATACATGATTACAGAATCTGAATCAAAATGGCTTCGGCTTTGGCTGCGTCTGTGAATAGTCTACCATCTCTAACTCGAGAGAGAACCACCCAAATCCACGTTGACCCATCAGTTTTGACAGGCAAAACTTAGATTTTGGAACCCTTCAAGACCTCATTGTAACGATAAAAGCCTCTTTTTCTGTTCTGTTTGGAGAAAGTAAAGATTCCTGCTCATAGGATTGTAATCCTCCTCCTCGCCCAAACGTATCAGACTACTTAGACACATGGATGAACCTGAGTAGATTTACTGAAAACAGGTAGGAATGAATCTGAACTGATCTATAGTAAGGATAATCTAGCCCAGTCAAAGTCTATTCACTCTCAGATGGGCTTGGCGTCAGACAAGGGAAAATAATAAACCCACATAACAAGCCCGAGACCTGTTAGGCTTTTAGGCGAATAGATAAATGGAGATTTTAATGATGCCCAAAAACCCAGACAGTTTAATTACCCTAGGAGAAAACCCAAAAAAAGCGAGCAGCTGTCGAGAAAAGAGGAGGGTAGCAGAGGGAAAAGTTCCTTTGACTGCTCTCCTCCGCAAGAACAGGGATAGAGCTCTGTTTTTAACGCCCCTTCATAAGAACCGCACAGGTGTAACCCAATATGTGGACTCTATCTCAGATACTAACTGCGCAAATACCCACTTTTGATTGGCTGAAATTTTGTCCTAGATACTGCAGAATCTTGGCCAGAGAGCCCAAATCCATACAGAAACCTCCCCAGCTTTCAAAACCATCCACTTACACATGTCAAACAGATGTCAAACAGTTTCTAAAGCTAAAGCTGGGTAGATTTCTAAAAGCTGCAATTTTTCTTAGACGTGAGTTTAGACTTTACAATTACAGACTCAAAATTAAAACATTTTATTCCCCTTCCTAGTCAGATCTGATCGATCAAGTCTAGAAATAATCTACAAACCTGGGTTTTGATGTCGTTCCAAAGACCTAAAAATTTGATGAGAGCCGCTCTGTAGACAGTGGCTCGGTCCCGGTCCTTTCTTGTAGTCCCATCCACCATGGACTCAAAACAATCATTATTCTCATTGATCTTGCCAACTCCAAATTTATTGTCTATTTGACCAATGGTATTGGGATCTTGAGAACCCGAAAAGGCTACACAAACTGTGTTATTTCCAAAATCTTGCGAAACATATCCATTAGCACTGTTGTAAGCAGCATAACTTGCTCTCCTGATAATTTCTGGTCCTCCCAACCTGCACTCAACACCCACACGAACAAATTCAACACAAATGAAAACAAAAGAGTAACCAGTACTAATATGAGACAAAGGAAGACTCAGAAGCCCCCCTGAATAGAAAATCTATCCAAGTGGGTTTCTCTCAGATCAAAATTTCCCCCAAATTTTATTAATGAAGTCAAAAACCACATAAACTATGATTAAACATCTATGATCTGAAAACTTTTATGCACGGCTCCACAACATCAAGACATGAAATGAAAACGTCAGAAATTTATTAACCTTGCAATCAAAGAAGCCATGATAAGCTTGAGAAATTGGATGGTCACTGCAACACTCAAAAACAATGGATTTCTCTCCTTGCTTCCTTCTCTTTACTTGATGGTCTGAACGAATGAACGCTCTATCTATAGCCCAACAGAGGGTGGATTTGTCAAGCAAGATAAGAAGATGTGTGGAAATTTTGCCTGTGCGAAACTTCAACGCAAGGGCAGGGCTTTGCAAGGTACATCTAGGCCGGACAACAAAGACAGAAGATCAGTCTTCCACGAACATTTCCCCTTGCTTGGATCGGCGCCCTTTCACATCACTAAAAAAGATCTGGCCAATGGATAACATTTGTGGGTCCACTAGGGTAGCATATTATGCTTGAGGAAGTCTCTGTAGCGTATTATGCTTGGCATTTAAATAAGTAAAATACCTTCTCCACACTAGAGCTTGGGCGAGACTTTTTCAAGTTGTCGGTAGGATATTGTTTTTGATTATTGTTGCCGGTAGGATGGTGTTGCTTCCTAGCGGAGAGCTTAACTTCAATGGGCTCTCTTAATTACTGTTCTGATTATTCTGAAAAATATTAGAGAGAGAATTTTCTGATAGTTAAATTTTTATTAGATGAAAAATAATATAAAATGCAAAACAGTTATCTAGTCTTCGGATGCATCGGTAGATGTTATATTGAAGTTTTGACTTCTCATCGATGAGGATTCTTGATAGCCTTCAGTTGTGTAGTATCCAGCCATTAGAATGATACAGCCAATGGTGCATCTTGATGATTGGATAGTCATTACTTTATAAAATAAATTTAATTTACTAAATATATTGTTTATAGAATAGAAATCGATGGAATATTTTTACTGTAAGTAATAGAAAAAAATATAAAATGCGAAACAGTTATCTAGTATCTGGATGCATCGGTAGATGCTATACTGAAGTTTTGACTTCTCATCGATGAGGACTCTTTACAACGTTAGTTGTGTAGTATCCAGCCATTAGAATGATCTAGCCAATGGCGATGATTGGATAGTCATTACTATATAAAATAAATTTAATTTATTAAATGTATTGTTTATAGAATAGAAATCGATGGAATATTTTTTCTGTAAAGTAATAGAAAAAAATACAATTAAAAATCACACGTATCATAGTTAATATTTTATCATGTCTGAAATTTATTAGAACTAAATTTGTCACGAACCCTATTTTTCCATAATTAAATAAATCGATATAAGTAGTATTTCAATCATACAATACTTACGCATTTCAAGTTGTCGTAAGTTCAATAACAAAATAATACAAAGTAAAGGGTGAGATGCGTCTGTTGATTTGCAACCCAAGCTATCGCCAATGTAATCTTTAGCATGAAGATGAGAACAAGATTCAGGCGCTTTTTCCGCCCAACCTTGAAGCTTACGCTTCCCCGAAATTCTTGGTCAATCAAGAATACCTGACCCTGCACGAATTGCTTAGCAAAAGAATTCGAAAGGCAAGATGGAATCTGGTGCGTGCCTAGATGGTACAAGCATTTTCATTTTTTTGATTCTTTTAAGAAACAAGCATTCATTATCAATCTAGGATATGGTAGAGAGGATAAAATAAAAGAATTCCATCTATTTCAATTGTTAATTCAATTTGATTATTCGGTTGAGTATAATGCCATGCACAGCAAAAATAAATAGTTGGAAAAAGCAACTATTCTCTCTATAATCCACATTCGACACCCGTCCTGGAAGGTAACTTTCCACAAACACAAGCCTATCTAGCTTTGTTCACATAAATCTAGAATAAAAAATATACAGAAGACAATCTTTCGCCTTTTCAATTCTAGCTTCCTATATCTCATAAGATATTAATATAATGTTTAAGGAAGACAATCTTTCATTGTATAGAAATAGAGAGAACCAATCTTTTGTTAAAACCAATCCTATCTGACAAGAAGCAATCTTTCATAGATAAATAAATATACATTTGAAAGAAAACAATCTTCTGCTTCTATCTTCCAAGCAATTTAAAGACAATATTAAAATATCAAGAAGGTGTAACACATGTATGTAACTCACATATAAATTGAATAAAATGAGTACACATTATTTTATTCAATTATCAAAATATTTTAATAGCATAATCATTAACATGCATTCCATTTCTTATGGTTTAAAATTCTAAGTTCATCTCGTCTAAACTCTCTCTATCTTTCCTCGTGTTGTGGTTCATTTACCTCTTTACTCAAAACATCATATTTAGTTTAATACTGATATGTGACTTTTCATGATTTAAAACTTAACACACTAATTTCATTAATTTACTGTAACGACAATCTAATATGATGCAAGTTCATAAAATGTCTATCTATACGGCCTTTCAAATGAGACACCTAATAACCATCTTCACTTTTCATGCAAGGATCAAATTCGAAAGTGTAAGTCTTTTCTTGTGATATCAAAATAAACTTCACTATTTAATAAGTCATAATCCTAATATTTCATCTTCTTGTAGTTCAATTTCAGAGTTTCTCTCTCTATCCTCTTACTCTGTTCCTAGAGGATTGGGTGATCTAATTTCTAAGAATTTCACTAAGTTTAATCAACAAAATTTCATAAATATAACATTATTGCATCTACATTTGCATGATTGTAATTTAAACAATTAACAATGATTCATTTTGTGACTCTAAATCTTCCATTAGAATATTTCATAATTCTAAAACTAGATCATTCTTCATCTCTTAATCTCTTCAACAAAACATACTAGATTTGAGCCTACCTCAAGAAACGTAATGCAGGTCTATTATGATCTTTGATAACTTCAAATTGTTGGCAATACGTCCGGATTCCAATGCTTTCCTTCTCGATGCTCTTCTATCTCACGAGCTCTCTATTTCCTAATCCTTATCCATTCTATATTCTAAAAATTTCTCTAATAATAACAAAGCAACTAACACTCATTCAAGAGCCTAACGCCTAAGTTCAACACTAATTCGGAGATGATCATCGTCAATCTTTTACGACTCGGTCGTAAACACATCAAAATCTCCTCTATTCTAATCTCTTGTCGCTCTTCTACAATCTTGCTCTACTCTATCTTACTTCCTCTAACTTGCTTCCCCTAACTTGCTTCCTCAATGGTCTATATATAGTGTTGTCATCTACTCTCTTTCCTACTTTCGGGCTATCTCTCCTAGTGGTGGATTGATTCTAAATGACACCACTCATGATCTAATTGCATCACAACAGTCCTAATCGTATTTGAACACCTATGTGTTCACCATGCAAGTTATTTATTATCTATTTTGTGATACCAAACCACTAAAGTTGTTAAGTCCATAATTATAAATTATCCATGTGGCCTTTAACTCCAATACTAAATCGACTTTACTAAAAATGATTTCCTTAAAGCATGCAAAGTTAACTAAAACTAATTTCTTTCTACACTTGTCGATCAAGGTGTGAACATTGGTGGTTTACGTGGGCTGGTGAACCACATTACTTATAATTATGAACTTAACAACTTATTGGTTTGGTGTCACAAAATAGATAATAAATAACTTGCATGGTGAACACATAGGTGTTCAAATACGATTAGGACTGTTAATCATTAGTGGTGTCATTTAGAATCAATCCACCACTAGGAGAGATAGCCCGAAAGTAGGAAAGAGGGTAGATGACAACACTATATATATATGCCATTGAGTTGGAAGAGAGAGGAGGGAATGGAAAGTTAGAGGAAGCAAATTAGGGGAAGCAAGTTAGAGGAAGCAAGATAGAGGAGAGCAAGAACGTAGAAGAGTAACAAGAGATTGGAGAGAATGGAATAGAGGAGATTTTGATGTGTTTACAACCGAGTTGTAAAAGATCGATGATGATTTTTTCTGAATTAGTATCGAACTTAGGGGTTAGGCTCTTGAATGAGTGTTAGTTGCTTTGTTATTATCAGAGAAATTTTTAGAATATAGAATGGATAAGGACTAGGAAATAGAGAGCTCATGAGATAAAAGAGCGCTGAGAAGGAAAGCCTTGGGATCCAGACGTATTGGTAACAATTTGAAGTTATCAAAGATCATAATAGACCTGGATCGCGTTTCTTGAGGTAGGCTCAAATCTAGTATGTTTTGTTGAAGAGATTAAGAGATAGAGAATGATCTAGTTTTAGAATTATGAAATATTCTAATGGAAGATTTAGAGTCGCAAAATGAACCATTTTTAATTGTTTAAATTACGATCATGCAAATGTAGATGCAATAATGATATATTTATGGAATTTTGTTGTTAAAACTTAGTGAAATTCTTAGAAATTAGATCACCCAATTCTCTAGAAATAGAGTAAGAGGATAGAGAGAGAAACTCTGAAATTGAACTGCAAAGAAGATGAAATATTAGGATTATGACTTATTTAATAGTGAAGTTTATTTTGATATCACAAGAAAAGAATCACTTTCGAATTTGATCCTTGCATGATAAGTGAAGATGGTTATTAGGTGTCTCATTTGAAAGGCTATATAGATAGGCGCTTTATGAATTTTCATCATGTTAGATTGTTGTTATGAAAAATTAGTAAAATCAGCGAGTTGAGTTCTTAATTCATGGAAAGTCACATATTAGTATTAAACCAAATATGATGTTTTGAGTAAAGAGGTAAATAAACCACGACACGAGGAAAGATAGAGAGAGTTTAGACGAGATAAACTTAGAACTCTAAACAGTAAGAAATGGAATGCATGTTAATGATTATGCTATTTAAATGTTTTGATAATTGAATAAAAGAATGTATACTCGTTTTATTCAATTTATATGTAAGATACATACATGTGTTACACCTTCTTAAATATTTAATTCTTGTCTTTAAACTGCTTGAAAGATAGAAGGGAAAGATTGTACTCTTTCAGATGTATATTTGTTTATCCATGAAAGATTGCTTCCTGTCAGATAGGATTGGTAGTAATAAAGGAGTGATTCTTTCAAATTCCATTTAATGAAATATTGTCTTCTTATTTTGTAGTAATTCGAATGATGTTGATGAAAATATATTTGCTTTTCAAATCATGAAAGATTGTATTCACTTATGAGAAAGTAAGGAAATAGTGTTTAATTTACGAAAGTGATAGGAAAGATGTTATATCAGTTAGTTAAAAGATTTTTGCTTGTGGGAACCAAGCTATGGATAGGCTTGTGTATAGAAAGTAACCTTCCGGGACGAGTGCCGAATATGGATTCTTAGAGAGAATAGTTGCTTTTTCCAACTATTTATTTTTGCTGTGCATCGCATTATACTCGGCCGAGTAATCAAATTGAATTAACCATTGAAATAGATGGAATTCTTTTATTTTATCCTCTCTACCATATCCTAGATTGACAATGAATGCTTGTTTCTTATAAGAATTAGAAAAATGAAAATGCTTGTATCATCTAGGCACGCACCAGATTCCATCTTGCCTTTCGAATTCTTTTGCTAAGCAATTCGTGTAGGGTCGGGTATTCTTGATTGACCAAGAATTCCGGGGAAGTGTAAGCTTCAAGGTTGGGCGGAAAATTCACCTGAATCTTGTTCTTGTCTTCATGCTAAAGATTGCATCGGCGATAGCTTGGGTTGCAGATCAATGGACGCATCTCACCCTTTACTTTGTATTATTTTGTTATTCAACTTACGACAACTTGAAATGAGTAAGTATTGTATGATTGAAATACTACTTATATTGATTTATTGAATGAAGAATCGTTATCTTTCATAGAAATTTTGTGTTTATTATGATCTAAATGGAATGATCAATTCAAGCTATGAATGAAAAAATGGAATGAAATAGACTTATCAACCGATTTATGAGTTTATTTAAGAATAAAGAGTATTTTGGCTATTATTGAAGTTAGCACGATTTACGTCTTTACAAAATTACTATATATATCTTAAATATATCTATCTAAAAATCATCAATAGACATTAACTTCGAATTATTTTATCTCAATAAGAATTATTTTATTTTATTTTAATTGTTTACTTCATTTTGATTTTATTTTTGTTGTCAATTTAGGATTTAGGATTAAAATACTATTATTCAAGAGATTTCTTTTATTTAAAATTATTTCATATTATTGTGTCAATCACAATACAAACATGGCAGACTATGTAGAAAGGTTTTATGCATGAGGTTCTCCATCTCTCTACACTCTATTTAATCATTATACTTTACAACAATTGTATAGTCAATAGCAATTTTACACTCCATTGCTGCCAAAAGTGGTAATTAATGATGTTTGTGTCTTTCATAAATATTGAACGAACTAGTTGTAAACTGGAAAATTGGATCCTAGTGAGTCCCCCACCTAGGAGAGAGAAAGGAAGCCACTAGGATGATTTTCACTTGAGAGGAACTTTACATTCAAAAGAGGGGCTTCAATCCGCTAGATCCAAATCCAAAGGAAACAAGGATGTGAATTCTAAATGGATTGCAAGCGGTTGAAGTGTGATTTACTCTCTTTTGGAAATGAGAAAGTTGACTTGTTGATTATGTGGAGAAGAGAGGGAAAATGAGTGAAATGAGGAGCTACCGGTTCGAGATTACGTTGTAACTTCGGATATGAGCTAATTAGACTAACGCAGATCTGCCCTGCAAATTTGGAGAAAAGTTGTTGGGACCGTGGCAAGAGTGTACATGGTCCGCCACAAAATCTGCGAAACGAAAAGTGTTCTTCTGTCTCTACAAATGAAGCCCAAACCTGCAATTACAGTTGTGCACGTGCAACCTATAAACAGAAAAGAGAATAAAGGGGGGTTGTGGATGGGGGTTTGACTTAGTCAAACCCCGGTTGAGGAATCAACCTAGTAAGAAAGTAATTGCAAATGCTTGAATGTAAACAATGGAGATGTATACCTTGTAGATCTGCAACTTGTTGATGATGATTGCTTTCTTTCTTGAATGTAACCACAAATGTTGTATGAAATGGCATGTAACGTGATAAAACCCTAACACACACATGCTTGCAAATGAATGTTGTAATATTGTTCCAATGAATAAATGAAGAAGACTTGAATGCTTGATGATGACATTGAAATCTTGTATCCTCTCCTTATGCTCTTTATCTGTCTTTCCCTTATCCATCCATCCATGAATGAGGGTATTGAATTCCCTTCTATACATGCCTCAAGGATTAACTTTCAACCACCGAAGGCCGACAAAGAGGAATAAAAAACCCCGAAGACAAATAATGCATAGGAGACAAGGCAGACCTAACATAGGGCCACCCTAAGAGGTGAGGACAAGGGTGCCACGCTCCTGTCCTAGGGGGACAAGGGTGCCATGCCACTGTCCTGCCCTATTTTGGGGCCTGGACAAGGTCTAGAACAGATACAGGACATAAAAGAGGAAGGGAGAAAGTTTTGAAAATGCAGAGATAGGTCCTGGTTAGGGAAGGAAATGTCGTCGCCAAGGTGAGGACCCCAAATATGGTTAAATTTGCAGGGGTCGCAATTTTATGACACTACACTCGTGTTTACTAAACAAGCTCAAATTAAATAACAATGTAAAGGTCTAGAATCATTTTGATGAACATAGCACTTATGCACATGCAAGTTCTTAATAATAGAAAAATTAAAAGAGGAATTCAAGCATTCAATAATTCCAAATAGTCATAAAACACATAAAATAGCCAAAACGTAATAAACTACAACACATTTTTTCAATTAATTCTATAAAAAAGAAAGAAGACATAAATTGTTTTCCGTAGTTCTATTATGAAAAAACTCCCCTACTATTGCTCACACACTCACCTCCACCAAAATGGAGCATTATTTTGCCTTAAATAAAAAAGGACCAAAGTCAATGAATTTTCTGCACAATATTGCCCACTTACAACAACAAGAAAATGGCAAAAAAGCAAAGAGCAAAATAGAAAACAAAAAGAAAAGGAAGAATAAATTATCTCCAAGAAGTCGCAAGCTGCATTTCCCCATGAATTATGATAAAATTTTGTCTCGTTAGAGTCTAGTCTATAAATTTTCAAAAGATCTACTTTAATGACCCTAATGTTGTTGGAATCAAGTAAACCAACCCGTTTTATGAGATACATTTTTTAATTCCAAGATCTTATAGCAACCACCTTAGTGTCAACTATTTTATCAATCTATTCCCACTTCTTTTGGGGTAAATGACTAATCAAATCTCCCAGCATATTGTCATCAAAAACTTGTTTAGTACTAGAATGGTAGAGGTGAAGATCTGCCACATTGAGAAACAAGACTAATCTCAAGACCTTCATGCAAGTATTATAAATAGGCATTTTCATTAATCTTTTGAAGTATTTTGCATGGCCCCATTTCTTCGATTTTAACTTGTTGTACATGTTAGTTGGGGAAATATTTCTCTATGCCAATACACCATAACTTGATGACCTTCCTTATGCACTTTCTCTCCCCATTGCAAATCAACATTCCTAAATTATATCAGCTCATTGGTTAGTTGCAGTTGATGCCTCGCTTGTTGTTGCTCTTCTTGGATATGCCTCACAAAATCTACTACAACTTGGTTCACCCATCTCCCATTCAAACAATCTATAACATCAACAACTCTCTTAGAATTGCTTATCAAAACAACTTATAAGGGAAACTTTCTAGTAGATCTATTAATGTTGAAATTAAAAGAAAATTCAACTTCTGCCAAAATTAGATGCCACTACCTAGGATTTTCTCCAACTAATTATTGAAGAAAATTACTCAAACTTCTATTTACCACCTCTATTTTGTTGGGAAAATGGTGTTGTACACCTTGCGTAATAATGTTTCGTTGTTGTATTATTTTATTATTGTGTGAGGTGGACATGGAATTATATTGTAATATCATATGGTATTGTTGCACCTAGGAGCACCTAGATGGACGTGCAATATGTAGAAATTCCCTTGGAATATTCTTGTAACCACTTGATGAGTTGTATTGACACATTGGTATTATTATATTGTATTTATTTAATATTGGGGAATGTAATTGTAATGAAATACCCAATATTAAATGTGGGTCAAAGGTAGGTAGAAAAAATATTATATTTTATTGTCACATGGTTCGGGCCACATAGTTTTGATGTAATACTACTTGGTGGTTTTGTTGGAGCTTGTGGTTATTAAAGCAACCACAAGGGTAGTTGTTTGGGTTCGTCAGTTAGCCAGGTTAGTATTTGTGGATGTTGGAAGCATGGCATGGGATGTGTGGTTACATGCTTGTTCACATGGATTGCTTATTGATGGTTTGTGATGGCTAGGTTTCAAAAGCTTTCTACAGTTGTATTATAATGGACACATTGTTGATAATACATGGTGGATGATGCTTTTGGAGACTGAGTTTTTCCCTCATGAGGGTTTTTCCAAGGTATATCTTGTGTCACATTTTCATGGGTATGTTGTCTATTCCTTGCATGTGGATTCTATGTGTTGATTTGATTAAAATGTAAATGGGTTATGTGAAAATTGTCATAAAGTTGGTTGCAAGTTTCCTTTCAAGTAGCATTAGAGCTATATGGTTTTATGGTGTTATAACCCTAGATGTTGAATCCATGAATGCATGTTACAGTGAAAGACAAAGCAAGATATGAGGGTTTGTTGTGGGTTGTGGGTTGCAGATTTGTGGGCATTTGTTGCAGATCTGGTGTTATAAAAAATTGTTTCAAAATAGGTTTCTATTGATTTGCATTTTTGGGGTTTTGGGGGTGGAGTTTCAGATTAGACCCTATGGGACAAAACAAACCCCATGGTTGTGATCAGGGAGGTGGGGAGACGAATTTTGATATATAACTCGACCCGTTTTGATGATAGTGATCTGAGTTTGAATTTTTTTTAGCTCGACGATCGTACGGACTGGGCGTCGTCAGAAATAAAAAATAAAATATTTTTTTTTGCAGCGAAATATTCCCTATTAGCTTTTTGTGAAATATTATTGAAAAACAATTTTTAAAAAATTGAAAAAGCTGAAAAGTTAAAAATATATATATATATAATAAAATTTATTAGGAGGGGTGGGGGGAGGGGCGCGGCAAGGGGGTTCGCAGACCACACCCTTGCGGTCTCCTTTACCTACACGTTGTAGGGTACACTGACAACGTACCCTGTCGACAGTGGTAAACACTGTCGGCGGTAGCCCCCAACGCCGACGGGTGGCTCCTTGGTCGGTGGGCCTTAAACCCCCAGTTGAGTGAGGGACCCATTGGTGGGATCAAATAAAAATTAAAAAACAAACAATTAAATTTTAAAATTTCGCCATTTTTTAAAATGAAAAAAATTAAATTTGTTTTAAAAAGTTTTTAAATAAAATTTTTGTAATATGTCGCGAATAAATTATTTATATGCCATGGTGTAAAAGGTGGGTGGGCCTAGCTAGTGGGCCCCACCTTATATTATTAAAAAAAAATACGGCATATTGTGAAAATATGGAAAATGTATTTTGGCGACATATTGGGAAAATTTTGGAGTCCATGCTTGCATTCATAGCCTAATTAGCTATTTTCTTTCACGAAGCATATCTTAGGCGTATGATGTCGGATTTTCAACTTCTTATAGTCATTGAAAAGGTGATTCAGTGTACTTCATGGATATATGATTAGTTTTTCCAAATTTTGTTGTTTACGCAATGAAATGTCACCTGGAAGTGACAGGTACCTTTATGGCTTTGATAGGTCATAACTCGAGCATATGGAGTCAGATTTTGGACTTCAAATAGTCGATGAAAAGCTCTTCGAAAACACTACACATTGGTTCAAATCTAGAGCAGGTTTGACATGAATTATTTGTTGATATTTTCATCTGAGCTATTTATGGCTTCTTTTGACTTTGGTGACAGTATGAGTTTATGGCATGTTACATATTGGGGATTTTTTATTTGATATCATTGCACACTCGATATTTTATCTTCATTCCTCTCATGTTGATATGGTTATCAATTTTGGTTTGAGTATGTATGTTGCATTATTGGGTCTACATGTGAAGTTTTGTGAGTTGTCTTTACTTACAGGATTGTATCTATGACTTGGATATGGGTTGTCTATGCCCATAGATATTTCACTGTTTATGCATATTTAGATTGGTGGCTTAGTTTAGTCACATGGTTTGCTGATTTTGTTATCATCTTGAGGAGGAGAGATGTTGTTACTAGGTACAGTCATGATGGGGGACCTACATGGTTGACTATGTGATGTTGATAGGTTGGACACATTGAGTTAGATGCTTGTTTCGTGGATGTAATCATGATGCCATTATTGTTCCTCATGTTTAGGGGTTTTGGCATGACATGGTTGGATTTGCAGGTGCTTTGATTAATAATTATTTGATTTGGATTCCTAATTGATATGGCAATATATCTTCTTGGTTGAGGATCATGGTTACTTTGACTTTTGGGAGCTCATGATGCCGACTTTGAGTTCTTTGATTGTTAGATGATTGTGGTTGAATCTCATGTTAGAGGATGGTTTTATCATATTGTCATGGATAACTTGTATACACTTTCAGTGGGAGCTTTTGACAATGTGATGTGGCAGTGTAGGATTTGATCTTAATTGTTTGTTAATGGTAGTTTTATATCTCCTTGAGATGGAGTTCATGGTTTACTTGATATTGTTGACATTTCAGTTGTATGTCTGTAGACCTGGATGATCTTCATTTAGGAGATGGTTATCACAATGCTATGGAGAGCTTGGTATCACGGTTCAGTGGGAGCTTGTAGCAGTGATGTGTATTCACCATTGGATGGTCGATGATCTTCTTAGTGTGCAGATGTTTGGAGGATGCCTTAGATCCTGTTGCTGCAAAAGGGTCTTTCATATTTACGGGTACACTTGTAGTAGATGGTGATCTTCATGATATTTGAGGATGTTTACATCTTGAGGGCTCAAGGAGTCATTGGTTGAGGTGTGGTTTATGCTTTCATTTGACATGTTATTCTTGATTGATAGGATGGTTGATATTATGTCATGATGCACTCTTGATACTAGTTTTGAGTTCTAACATGATATGGTTATTTGATATGTTCATATGGAGCATGTTATCTCTTTGGAGGGCATGGTTAGATCATGTTATGTTCCTGATTCCGTGGTTGGAGCTTTGACATTGATCTTGGTAGTTCTCTTTGTCTCGGGTACATGATCATTTGCTCGATGCTTTATGATATTGTTGTGTTGCATTTGGATTTTGGCATCGATTGGTCAATTACAGGTACTCATGGATACATGAGACACAGGTGATGCCGATATTCTCTTGTGATTAAAGATATTTGTTGGAATGGTTGATGGTTTCAGCAGGAAGTCCTAGGAGCATTCACCTGGTATGGACTTGAGAGGAGATTGTTCTCAGATGAGTTATGATGACTTGGATGTCTTGGATGAGCATTCTCATTCCCCACTATTGGTCTACTCGACGGTTTACTACTTGAGAGGTATTGCCCATTGTTCCTTTCAGGTGCATTATGTTTATGCTTATCTTTCATAGATTTGGATCTTGAGCTATGAATAGATGGTTTTATGGAGGATTCAATTTGAGAGATGTATGGCATTGGTTATCTCCTTGTGCATTTGAGTTATTATTATGATGGTGGTAGTCATTGATATTAGTTTGGGAGATGGTTTACTGGGCATATTCCCTTGGGCTTGGGAATGGATATTTAGTTTGATCTTCTTGGTTATGAGAGGCTTAGATCCATGTTGATTACATATTATATATGTTGGTTTGGTTCAAGGGAGTGAACAAGTTTTTGGGTGTTGTTATATTATTCTCATTTGGGGGTTTTATGGAGGAGATTATACTTGACACAATTAGCATTTAGAGGTGTGTGTAGAAGGACATACTACATGATTTGATTTGCAGTGTTTCTCTCTTTGTTTCAGTTATCTTCCTAGATGTTCGTATTCACATTACATTGGTTGGAGGTTGTTTGGAGCTATGTGTTCACTGGTTTTGTGTTCATGTGTTGTCATGTAGGAGATGGCATAGAGGTTCCTTTATATCCTTCTTTTGTTGGTGTGGAGAACATGGGAGAATGTTGGAGACATGGTGTGAGAGTGGTACTTACAGGTTATTGGTTTACATGATGTTCATATTGATGTGGATGTTCTTGATACTACATGGTTACACTTCTATGATATTTTGTTAGTGGATTCATTTTTTATATTGACATTACCTATGCAGTGGGAGTTCCTTGGTGTACATACATGGCAGGTATTGCACTTGGGGCTTATGGTTGCATGTTATAGGTTGCATATGTTGATGAGATGTTATTCATTTGGTTTGTATGCCTTGGAGGCATGTATATTTGATGTGTTAGCACTTGTTGTGGGTGTTATTTCAGCTATGTAAATAGCTACATTTGCATTGGATGTCTTTGGATTAGTGGTTGTGTGTCAGATATCATTTGGTGCAGGACTTATCATTTATGGTGATAGATTGTGTGGCTTTCTCTTTGGATGGCCTTTTCTTGTCCAGAGGCAGTGGCATGATGAAGGGTGGGATTATTCATGTATGAGATGGTGGTCACTTTGTTCTTGTTGCAGGTACCTTGATGGAGCAAATGAAGAACTTGGATTCCATGATGGTATATGATGCAGCCATAACCAGTAAGAACCCTCAAAAGAGTCAACCGAGTTATGCATCAAGAGAGACACAATGAAAGTAGTGAGGAAACATAACAAATTCACATAAACAGATCAGATTATAGCCTTAGAACTTTTGGAAATCATCCAGCAATCTTCATATTATCATCAAAGAACATCCGGTAGTTAACGGGTTACGCACAGGATTCAAGCCACATACAATCCAACCGGGACTATAAGAATCAGCCAGATCACAACATATGAATCTCAATCCTTGTTCTTTGTTCTACTTCCTCTTCCCCTACAAGTGATTACATAACATCATATTTACACCCACCAGAACATATCCAGATCGACCTCAAAATATTACATTCACCAATGCAGGGAAATGAAACGTGTAATTAGGTCGGCCCCAAGATTTAAGAGATCCTTCCAGAAAATAACAACCAAGTGATGCGATTCAGCAAGAAGGTCGGCCGCATGCCAAAGAACATCAGACAAGACCCAAGATGGATCCATGTCGGTAAAGAAGGAAAACCAGCCGGTAAACACTAGAACTATCTCAGGAACCCAGAAGCAGCCAACTAGAAGAGATAACTGACCAGAGAAAAACCCAAATGAACAAGAAATCTGGATTCAACCACATGAAACCACCAGGAAACTGTAAACAAGATCTGCCACGAAGAACAAGCAACTACCGATACATACCGGTAAGAATACTGAAACTACACAAAGAACTAAACAAGAACAAAACTGAAAGGAAATGTTTTTGGTTGATGCAAGATTGCTCATTGACCGGGGATGCTCCTACATTAGACAACCCAGGTATAAAAATATGTTCCATGAGAGGCAACTCATGAACATCTAAAAGGATTTGGAATGAATATCCCATGCTCATTTCTGATCCAAACATCTTCTTTATCTACCAACCTCTACTTTAGCTCCTCCGGTGCCTTAACCAACTTCTCTAATCTCTGACCCTCTTTATTTCTCTTTCTTTGCTTCTGATCAGCACTTTGTCTCTATTTCTGCAACTCTGATTTGGTTCTGCCATAAAACTTCATCCGGTTTGTCACCATCAGCTCTCTGTCAACCGGTTCCATCAGACTCATCTGTCAGATCCTTCTGTAAGCTCATGTCACCCTCCGGTATAATCTCTGCAACTGGTTCTATCAGACCTTTCTTCAAAACCTCCAGTATAACCCCTGCAGTCTGTTCCATCAATCCTTCCGGTATAACTCCCATCACCGGTTTCTCAGTAGTGCAACTTCTCTCAGGATTCAGTCTCTTCACCTCCTTCTCTTTCTCCTTCAAAGAAATCAATGTGAACTTCTGCCCATCCTTTTCAATAGTAACTAGGTTTCTTCTACAGTCATAATAGCTCCTCTATCATACTGCCAAGGTTTTTCCAACAAGACATGACAAACATTCATTGACACAATATATCACATTAAACTTCATCTCTAAAAGGCCCATATTGAAACTCACCCAACACTGCGCCTTTATATCTATCTTCTGATAATCTTGTAACCAACTTACCTCATAAGAACAAGGATGCTCAAGTCTCTTCAATCCAAGCTTCTTGACCATCTCCTTAGATACTAAATTATCAGTACTTCCACTATCTGCAATGACCTTGCAACACTTACCACCTGATTTGCATGGCATCCAAAGAAGACTCTTCCTTTGAGTAGATCCGGTATCCTTTCTTCTGACCATAAGGGATTCTCCTTTCTCCGGTGCACAGTCAGATCTGGTACCATCTGATTCTTCACTTGCCACATAGCTTCTTGCCATTCCTTGCTTACATTCATAGGATCTATGTCTGGTTTATCCACACTTGAAACATTTGCCAAGAAGTTCTCTACTAGTACTAGTGCTACCCTTCCTTGGTGTCTTTTGTTCTGGTTCTGTACTTCACTTAGGTTTTGTCTCCTCTTCTTCAATCGGTTTCTTCATACTATCATTCATCTTGAATTTCTCCTTTCCCTTATTTGGTTGTCTTCTTCTCACCTTCTCCTCAGCCTTCAAAGCATATTGATAAGCTTCTTCAACTGTTGAAACCTTCAACATACTCATCTCATCTTGAATGTTAAAAGCAAGTCCATTGATGTACCTCGCCGCCTTTTCTCTATCCATCTCTCTATGTCCAGATCTAATTACCACCTTGTAAAATTTCTCAGTATATTCCTTCACAGTTATGTTTCTCTTTTTCAAGTTCTGCAATTTCTTGAACAACTCTAGTTCATGGTCTCCCGGTATGAACTTGGCCTTCAACCTTGCAACCATCAGTCTCCACCAGGTGATCTTCAATTCATCATTCTCCACTCTATCTTTTTGCAACTCTTTCCACCACAAGGCAGCATGCCTTTTCAACTTGCTCTATGCCAACCAGACTCTCTGCGGGTCCTTAACATCCTCAGACTCAAAGTAGTCCTCCAACTCTCCGATCTAGTCGATCAGATCCTCCGAGTTCAATGTTCCGGAAAAGTTAGAGACCTCAAATTTATGCACTTTACTTGTTTGTGCCCTTGCTCTTAGGAATATTTCCTCTCTCTCATCTTTCGGTCCTTCAACTTCCTCAAGCTCTTCACCGACTTCCTCATACTCATCCTCATAGTTAGGGTTTCTTCTCAAACCAGCCAAAGCATTCTAGATTTCATTCCTCACTTCATTCTTGAAGTCTTCCATCATCTATTCTACCCTCTGAGGGTTTGTTCTCCTCGGTGACATCTCTCCTTCCATTCCAGCGAACTGCCTCAACTCGGTGATCTGACTATCGGTTTCAATTGCCTCCCCTCGGCGATCTATTGAATACACACGTAGCCTGCCTCTAATCAACGATCTGTCCACCTCAAGGAATGCCTTAATGTTCACAAACAATCCTTCCACCAGCTGGTCCATAACTATCTCCGATACCAACTAATGCAGCCATAACCGGTGAGAACCCTCAAAAGAGTCAACCGTCTTATGCAGCAAGAGAGACACAACGAAAGCAGTCAGGAAACATAATAAATTCACATAAACATATCAAATTACAGCCTTAGAACTTCCGACAATCATCCGACAATCTTCATATTATCATCAAAGAACATCTGGTAGTTAACTGGTTACATGCAGGCTTCAAGTCAGATACAATCCAATTGGGCCTCTAAGAATCAACCGAATCACAACATACAAATCTCAATCCTTATTCTTATTTCTACTTCCTCTGCCCCTACAGATGATTACATAACATCATATTTATACCCACCGGAACATATCTGGGTCGACCTCAAAAGATTACATTCACCAATGTAGGAAAATGAAACGTGTAATTAGATCGGCCCTAAGATTTAAGAGATCCTTCTGAAAAATAACAACCAAGTAATGCGGTTCAGCAAGAAGGTTGGCCACACACCAAAAAACATCGGACAAGACCCAAGATGGATCCACACGCCAAGAATCGCGCCGGTAAAGAAGGAAAACCAACCGATAAACACCAGAACTATCCTGGGAACCTAGAAGCAGCCAACCGAAAATGATAACTGACTAGAGAAGAACCCAAATGAACAAGAAATTTGGATTCAACCACATGAAACTGCCAGGAAACTACAAACAAGGTCTGCCACAAAGAACAAGCAACTACCGGTAAGAATATTAAAACTACACAAAGAACTAAACAAGAACAAAACTGAAAGGAAATGTTTTTGGTTGATGCAAGATTGCTCATTGATAGGGGATGTTCTTGCATCAGTATATGTGTGTGGAGAGATCAATCTCTTGTTCGTGTGATGAATTACTTCTTGGCCCTTATGCAATGTATACAACAAGTGGGAGAATGTTGGGAAAATGGTGTTGTACACCTTGCATAATAATGTTTCATTGTTGTATTATTTTATTATTTTGTGAGGTGGACATGAAATTATATTGTAATATCATATTGTACTGTTGCACCTAGGAGCACCTAGATGGATATGCAACATGTAGAGATTCCTTTGAAATATTCTTGTAACCACTTGATGAGTTCTATTGACACATTGGTATTATTATATTGTATTTATTTAATATTGGGGAATGTAATTGTGATGAAGTACCCGATATTAAATGTGGGTCAAGGGTAGGGAGGAGAAATATTATATTTTATTGTCACATGGTTTTGATGTAATACCACTTGGTGGTTTTGTGGGAGCTTGAGTTTATAAAAGCAACCACAAGGGTAGTTGTTTGGGTTGGTCAGTTAGCTAGGTTAGCATTTGTAGATGTTGGAAGCATGGTATGAGATGTGTGGTTACATGCTTGTTCACATGGAGTGCTTGTTGATAGCTGAGTTTCAGAATCTTTCCATAGTTGTATTGTAATGGATGCATTGTTGATAATACATGGTGGATGATGCTTTTGAAGGCTGAGTTTTTCCCTCATGAGGGTTTTCCCACGGTATATTTTGTGTCACATTTTCATGGGTATGTTGTCTATTCCTCGTATGCAGATTCTATAGGTTGATTTGATTAAAATCTAAATGGGTTATGTGGAAATTGTCATAGAGTTGACTGCAAGTTTCTTTTCATATTTGGCCATCCATTTGAGGGCGGCAAGGTAAAGTATATTGTACATTATTGTCATGCTTTCTTGACAAAGTCCTCCAAAAGTGACTAATAACTATGTATCTTAGTCACTAGTTGTAGGCTTGGGCAACCCATGCAAGTGGACAGTCCCTTAAAGAATTAGTCAACAACCTTATTTTCATCTATAGTTTTTTACATGGAATGAAGTAGGCTATTTTGGAGAATCAATCCACAAAAAAAGATAGAATCATTTAATTGTCGAGTACAAGGAAAAACCAACACAAAATCTATGAAGATGTCAATCCATAGTCCCTCGAGATCAGTAAGGGTCTATACAAGCTTATGGTTTGTTGTCCTCCTTTAGAAATTATAATCTTATTCACATCTTTCCGAAATTGAGGCCAAAAGAAATCTCACTTATCAAGTTGTAGAATTTATCATTTCCAAAGTGTCATCCCAAACTATCTGAATGCACTTCCTGAATTAACTTACTATCTTAGATCACGTGGGTATACAAAGTTGGAGTTCTTTGAACAAATATCCATTTGTTAACAAGTAGTCTTTAGAGTATTTATTTTTTGTAACAATAAGGCTATTGAGAGTAGTAGTAACATCGTTAAAACAGGAATCAATTGTGTACTCAGATTCCTTCATTTCCTCTAACCCAACAATCTCATTGGTCATTGTGACAAGCAGGTTGCGCCTCCTACTTAAGCATCAATCACTACATCGGTTTTCACATTCACCCAATTAACTACAAATGTATAGCTTTACAAAAACGAAGCCCACTTAGCTTGCTTATGTGGTAATTTGGCCTAAGAATTGATATATTTAAGTGCTTGATTATTAGTCAACAGGATGAATTATCTATGTAGTAAGTAGTGCCTCCATTTTGCTTTTCCTGCAAGCAAAGTTTCCGGCAAGTTTCCCTAAGCCCAAACTAATAGCCTATCGGCTAACAAGATTTAAAATTGCTTAAAAACTACGCACTCCGTGTGAATGGATACTGTGAGCAATTGCCATTGCTAGTACTGAAATTCCTGGTGGGTTCCTAAGAATTACACTTTTCTCTATATCTTTAGACACCGATAAAATTTCAATATACTCTTTTTTTGCTGTGATTGCAACGATTGTAACCTTCTTTTCCTTATAATTTTTCTGGTACCGTGTGATCTGCGTGTAGCTTTGGCTCTTCTTTCTGCAAATTGATTTGACTGTTTCATATATTAAAGCTTAATGCAATTTAAAAAGCATTTACAATTCATTGTTCAGGAGAAAAGTAATTATTCATGGCGTCTTTTCAACTTAACTTTAGGAAGATGTGGTGCTAAAAGACACAGCCTAGTGATGCACCTTGTACCATTTGCAGAATTTTTGATGAGAGAGTTTGGATTTCCCGGAACATGGAGTGAACTTTCCTCACTTTTTCTTATTTTGCAAGAAGTATCTTCCTTGTATGCTTCCGTTTTGATGGACCATTTCTATTGCTTAATCGATAAGCAATACGGTTGCTTCGATGAGTGTGTGAATGGAGGATATTGCAGTGCACTTTGTACCATTTCTATCACATCTCACAATAGTGTAAATGGTTAAACAAGGTTATTGGTACGTCAGATAGTGGGGTCAAGGAGATTCAGGAAGATATTCAACAATTAAACTTTGTGTGGTTCACACTCTTAGAAAGTGGGAAAAACCAACTCTAGGGCAGGCTAAGGGAAGGGACTCAGTTACCGTCTATGTTCTAACGACGGTTCATTTTTTCTTCATCTAATTTGCTAATCACTATTTATTGCTGGTTTATTCGTGACAAATAAGGGGTTGTCCCCCTCTCCCCCTCTCTTTCTTTATATATAAGCTAAAAGTCTATTAATAAATTATACATGTATTAATAACTGTTCACTTGTATTTCCAATAGTTAAAATTTGTAGACTATATATATGACAGCTAAAAGTCCATTAATAAATTTTACACGTACCAATAACCACTCATTTGTATCCCCAATAGTTAAAATTTGTTTGTATCCCTAATAGTTAAAATTTGTTTGTATCCCCAATAGTTAAAATTTGTAGACTTCAACTGGAGGAGTTGTACAACTTTATTGGTACTCATAGCACACAACTATTGGGGTATTTGTGCATAACCACTCACTTGTATCCCCCTCTCTTTCTCTATATATAAGCTAAAAGTCTATTAATAAATTATACATGTACTAATAACTGTTCACTTGTATCTCCAATAGTTAAAATTTGTAGACTATATATATGACAGCTAAAAGTCCATTAATAAATTTTACACGTACCAATAACCACTCACTTGTATCCCCAATAGTTAAAATTTGTAGACTTCAACTGGAGGAGTTGTACAACTTTATTGGTACTCATAGCACACAACTATTGGGGTATTTGTGCATAAGTATTGACAATTTTTGAGGTGGTTGTATATAGTGCACGTTTATTGGGGCATCTTTAAGTAGGTATCGGGCAACACTTCTAAATGGCCATTTTTTACCCTTGCGTGCATAACAGATCCCATAACATTCGTCTTTACTACCAGGAAGCCAAAAAAACAGCTATAAACAATTAAGTCGCATACAAAGACAACAAAAAAATCATCGAAATCCAATGTACTGTTCAGAATCTGTGGGCATGCAAAATTAGCTATAATGACTATTGGTGCTCTTCCCCTATTTAAAACCAATTCTATAGAGACTCCATCGTAGTGGAAATTTGGTAAGGGACAAATCCATGATCATTTATTGGTATTTATTTGAAGGATGTTCAATAGGAACTCTATTATAGAAGAAATTTGATTGGAAGAGACACAACTATGACCATCTATCAATTTTTATTTAAATAAAGTTCAATAAGAATTCTATTATAGAAGATATTTGATTTGAAGGGACATGTCTATGGTCATTTGAAGATCAAAGGATGTTAAAAAAAAGTAACAAAAAAAATCTTATCATTCATATTATTGATAAGACTTACGACCTTAACATTTCTTGTAGTATGCAGGCTTGGAGTGTCATAATGAATCAATTGATGAGTGATCAATAGAGTTAATGTAATCCGATTTTCTTTTATTCATGATCTCCAATTTAGATTTATTAGTAAATGCAAATGTTGGTAGGGTTTAACATTTCTCTTACAAATTATTTTATTTTTTGGATTCATTATGTCCTTGTTGTCTAGGACTTTAGACTAAGATATGTTTTTTGTATTGTTTTATGTTAGACATATAAAACTCTTCTTATTGAGGTTATGAGTTATTAAAGTTTATGTTATATCTTAATATTAGTATCAAAATTCTTTGATGAAATTACATCTCTATTGTCTTTCTTTAGAATTTAACTCTATAATGATAATTGTCCCCATAATAAAAATGCAACACCAATCCCTTTTATTGGTGACACTAAAATCAAGGTCACTCAACCATATATTTTAGAGAATTACATTTGTTTATATGATCATGTCCTTTCGGCTCCATGTTTTACCTACAAAGATTCATAAATCAAGAAAATGAGCCTATAAGCAAGCAAAAACTCAACATTCTAACAAACAAACTTATTTTAACAATATTAATCTCAATATAAACACCTCTAGATTACATTACTCAAATGTACCTCTCACACTAATCATTCTCAAATCTATGTTAGTTTCATAGCCTCGATCATCACCTTTGATGATTTGTAAACAAGGTGGACATTACATACATTGCTCATCAAGTCAACATTTACTTATTTTATCCGTTCAAAACACCTCAAGTTAACTATTTGTGTGCCTATCTATCACTAAAAGTAGTCATACTTTGAATCTTATAACATCAGTTCAACATAGGAAAACATGAAAAACAAAAATAGAAGCTCTATCATATTTCTTGTATGTGATCAATCACAACAATTACAAGTTCCATATGAAACTTTAAATGATGTCATGTGATTAGGGTGTAGCTTTGTTTGTTCCTACTATCAACCTAGTCATACTAGTATCATTTACCTAACAAGATTGATTATTCAATAACATAGATTGACCAATCTCTTTTTTCTAATTGATAGTTGAAACGTTGTGAAAATGGAGATTAGTAAGATCAATATGAATTCATGTTTAAAGAGAGCTTGCAACCATAAGCACATGCATGGAGATAAATCCATTCAAAGCATTATCAAAGAAGATTAACAAAAGAAGATAGTTAGGAAATAAATAAAACAAAATTACTTCCCCATGATGCTCCCTATGCTATGGCTCTTCCTTGTCCTCCTCCTCTCCAAGATCCTGCTACTGTGTGAAGTATGCTCTTAGCTTGAGTACTAGCTCAAATGGATGTCAAATGGAGGATGGGAGATAGTTGATTATGTGAAGTATTGAATGCTTGAAGATGTGAATGGAGTATTAATGTCAAATAGCAAATCCAACTAGTGGAAAAGATAATAAATAATACAAATCATTCAAAATCTAAGAAAAGTAACAATGAATGGATAACTCTTGTGTGTATGTGTATGTGTGACCCCCTCAACAATGAAGGAATGAGCTCTATTTATAAGGAAAAATGGGCAAATGAAGGTTTGAGATTGAATTTTTTGAGGAAGGGTTAGGATTTCTATATTAAGTGTTGATCCTCAATCCATGTGGTCTCTTTTAATCCAATCACATGTTGAAAAGTGTCAATAAGGGAAGGCTTGAGAGGAGAGAGGGACACAACATTAAATGCTTGCAGACTCGAAGGAAGCCATTAAAGTCTTAAGAAGACTCTAAAAGGAAGACATTAAAGGCTTGCAGACTTGGAAGAAAGACATTAAAGGCTTCAGAAGACTCTAGAAGGAAACCATTAAAGGCTTAAAGACTTTAAAGGAATCCATTAAAGGCTTGAGAAGACTCTAGAAGGAAACCACTAAAGGCTTAAAAACTTTAAAGGAAGCCATTAAAGGCTTGAGAAGACTCTAGAATGAAACCATTAAAGGCTTAAAGACTTTAAGTGGAGCCATTAAAGGGTTGGGTTGATGGGTTTTGGGTTAACCTTTGGTTTAGGAATGTGCAAACCATTAAAGGGTGATTAGGCTAATGATAGGGGGTTTGGGCATGATTAGAAGAGTTAACTTGCAACTTGCATTTTCTAGAAAGTACAAGTGGGTGAGGGATTTAGGAATTTAAATTATTTATTTAAATTTGAGAGAGGGGATTTAAATAAATGTTAATTTATCTAAATGTGAGAGGGGTTTAATCAAATGTTAATTTATTTAAATGTGAGAGGAGATAAGATGAATTAATTACACAAATATGTCTTATTCACTTAATTAATAGTATGAATTATGTTTAAATAATCAAATATCTATTTAGTTAAGTGGCCAAAAATGGGTGTCTACATTTGCCCCTCTTTGAAATGGTGCAATTTATCGTATTGTTTCAAAGAAAAACAAGTAAGCATGGTACATGCCCCAACATGTGCTAGGTTGGTGGTTAGGTAAGTCCCCTCGAGAGATGGAATGAAATTTTAAAAATTCGGGTGAGCTCTTGAATTGTTTAGGAAAATTAGGCATGGTAGAATGGAGGATTCTGGATTGAATGGTCAAGGAGAAGGGGAAGTTGGTAAGTACCCTTAGTTCATGCAAGAGATATTGTGCAAATGCAGTTTTGCGGTGCATTTGATTGATGCTATATAATTGATCAATATTGTCTGGACAATCTGGTGCAATTGGTTGAATTGCCTCAGACATAGTCAACGCATGACAATTGATGTCAATTGTTGCTTGGACAAGATAAAGTATGAGTAAGTGATGCAAATCGACTTGTTGAGACTTAGACAATTGATGTAATTGCCCGATAAAGTCAAGGTATTTGAGTCAAATTAATCGTTGAGACTTAGACAATTGATGTAATTGTCTGGTTTGATTGTGTGTGATTGGTTGACCAATTGACAGATGAGGTTAAAAGGTAGATACAATAACTTGTTGTTGTGTATAGGATGACCTAGATGACACCGACTACATAGCCCTTCCTGTCAGAGATAGACTACGAGGTAATTGGCTTGATCAGTTTGTGGTACATAATATAGGGAATTCAGTAATGACCTAGATAGGATGGGTGAGGAGGGTGAGTCAATGCGAGATAGAAGGTATGGAGGACCCAGTACCCATTCCCATGGAGGAGGATTGAATAGAGTATCCATTGTCATAATCATGATGCATGAATGACATGTAGCAATATGGATTTATGGATGGATGGAATGCAACATAATGCAATGATAGGATATGTTCTTAATTCGGATAAAAATTCAAAATGGATGGATCTTGTGCTTTTCATAGTGCTTTCTTTCATCATTCGACTTATTTGGTACCGATCTTGATCGAGCTATCAAAAACCAAGGTTGAGCATTACACCTTTAAACAAACAAATTATAGGCAAAGAATATTCCCCTCCATTATGGTGAACATTGATGGTTGAGGTATACATTGTAGTCAATAAGTTGATCCATGACTTTGTATTTTTGCATAGGATCTTGTAGCTTTATGAATTTCCCATGTAGACACCATTAGTATTTCCTCATAACTTCATTGGAATAATCTGCAGACAAAAAACAAAGAAAAGATACCATGAACCATCCTACCCACTCTAATCACTTGTGGATTTCCTTGAGTAACATAAGAACATGATATAAATCAGTAAAAAACAAAAGTACTATCGATAGTCAAATAGCTAAAGAATCTTCTTGCTAAAAGATGTGTCATCATGTCTTGTTGTTAAGGAAGGATGCATCCTTGTCAAGACGGTTGTTTATGTTTAGCCTAGGCATTTGATGGTTTGTGGACTGATTGATAGTTTGTCTTGTTTGAGTATTTGGTTTGCAAGCTCAGTTTGTTTTCACATTTGGTTGAATGTTTATGTGAACAAGAATCGGCTTATTGCAATGTTTTTGATTGGTTTTTATGATATTTTTGGATTTTCTAGTTTTAAACAGTTTTCCCAATGCTTTTTATTTTTAGTTACGACATTTTTCGAATATTTTTGGATTATTTCATGATGTTTTTTGAATATTTTCAGATGATTTTATGACATTTTTTGAATTTTTTTGGATTCTTATGATGTTTTTCGAATGTTTTTGGATTATTTCATGATGGTTTTTGAATGTTTTTGGATTATTTACAGCAAAGTAGTTATGCAAACCAATGATATTCGGGATCCACTCCCATCGTCATGTCAAGGAAAGTTGCCCCCATTTAGGTGTTGAGTGCTAAGTGCGGTGGCAAGATTTATAGGACAAAGATTAATGATAGATCAATATCAAGCCATGGTAAGTACAAAATATTGTGGGTGGATGAAAATGTTTGATCAATGAATTTGAAAGATAGTGGAGCAAAGTCTTTACGTATGGCACCTGTTTGCCAAGTTTTCACCACTATACTTGTCAAAGGCGCCACTAGAGTGGTTTTCACCATTTGGACGAATGATTTATCTTTACCATTTTCTTGTTTTTTCATTGTTTTCAATACTTTTTTCAATACTTTTTTAGATTTTTTTTGATATTTTGGAAATATGTGTGAGCCTAATGCTCTAAATAACTATATATGGAATTTCTTGAGATGCATGTTGTTTATTGGATCCGATAGTGGTTTCTGAAGCAAGGTAAAATGATGGAAGGAAATAACATAGTTAAAGAACAAGAAAAATACTCAATCAATCAAATAACCAAGTTATACCTTCATTTTTACCTTCCTCTTCGGATTGAGCGGGATGAGGTTGAAGTTGTTGGAATCTAGGAACACTGAGAGGGGGGGGGGGGGGGGTGAATCAGTGTTCTACTAGAATAGAGAAATTTAACCTTATTAACACAACAACTTAACAACCGGTAAACATAAAAGCATATAAAAATAAGCAACAATGTAACTGCAAAGATGAACACCATAACACCACATATTTATATGTGTAAAACCTCATAGAGGCAAAACCATGGTGGGATTGGGGACCCACAATATCTATCCACTGATCAGATAAATAAATATATAATAAGGGGCCCGCACATGCAGGAAGGCCAACAACCTAGAGCACACTGCTCATCACAAAAGGAGCCTCAATGACTACAAAAAACATCAAACTACAATCCGAAATGAAGATTGAACTGAAAGAATAACATCTCCTATGCCCAAGTTCAGTTCCGGTTAAGCTCAATACCAAAGGCCTTAAGCCTCTTCCACAAACCCAATTCGATCACCTATGATCGACCAAAACCTCTACATATGATTACAACATTATTCATACACAGATAATTTTATATCCCATACCATACATGATCTACAAAGAGACCTTACATCATATTTATACCAACTTGAGACCTATCCAATTAGGTCGGCCACCTAAAAGATAATACAATAAATTCATAACTTGAACCCACAATCTAATGATCAACCAAGTCGTTCTAAGATTGAAACAACATAATCCAATCAATAAATTCAACTAGTAACGTATCGAGAGCATCAACCCACACGTTACATAAACCAATCCATAACCTAGCCGAATAACACCAGACCCATAATAGGTTTCCATAATCCAAATGAAACACCACGAACATGATAACCATTAGCATCCTAATAACCTTCTAGAAGCTACACCAACACCACTTATCGGATTCATCAAAAGATCTTCAACAAAGCATTGTCGGTAAAACCCTTATCGGTAACCAAATGGCTTACTAGAACAAATGATAGCTCTTGAGTCATCAAATCCCAAACAAACTAAATGTAATACGAATCAGAACACATGAATAACCAATCCATCTTAGATAGTTCAGATAACCGGAAGACAACTGAGAGGAGGGGGGAGGTGGGTGAATCAGTTGTCATAGATTACCAGAAGCATTAACAATTCAAAAATTAATATTGGAACCCAAAACAATAATACCAAAATAGTAGTTAATCCAATTAAGCATAAACAATAATCACAGAATAAAAACCATTCACACAATACCAAGATTTGTACGTGGAAAACTCGGTAAAGGGAAAAACCACGGTGGGAAGCCTACCCACAGTCAAATAATAATTCTGCAGTAAGTATGTGAATTACATTGAAGGGGCTTGCACTTGCCGGAAGGCCAACAACCTAGAGCACATTGCTCATCACACTAACACACTAACATAATTTAATCCAAAATTAATAGCAATCATGATTACCACTTTCTTATAGATTGGGTTAAACTAATCCATTTATCAAAAACAAGGTTATAACATCTACAGAGGTTCATAATTCTCACAACCATGAACTCCCCTTTTGTCTCAAATATACTCTAGTTTGATTCATTACTTATCTTTTATTAAATTCATCACCAAAGATACAAAAAAAACTTCTTTCTTATTCTCATCATGTTATCCTCGTATAAATTCATCACCTCCCTACAATAGTCTAACAATTTAGTGTAGAAGAAAAGTGAGATCAAATTAATAGTCCCAATAATCCAACAATACACTCCAAGAGAAAAGGACTTGAGAAAAACAATACTTCCTTCTTACTTTTTCTCTCCATTGTTTGATCTATTAGCTCATGGTACAAATAAATTATAAGTTGAAATGGGAATGAGAAAAAAAAAAATTGATTCTCAACTTTTATTTTCACTTTGGGCTTATAGGCATACTTTTTCATGTCACAAATAACAACAAATAGCCTTATCTTTTTCAAGATTCATTAACCCATACAACTACAGGAGTGGGGGCCTTCTATTGTTAGTTCTATTGCATAGGTGGTCCCTTATAATTCAAAAAGTATATTTATTGCATTTAAAAGCATACATTGACTGCTAGGTGTCTTCTTCACAAGGTTATTAACCTAGGTTCCTCTCTCTTCTCAAGAATTGAAATAGACAATCATTTGCATTTATTAAAAGACTTTGAGCATTTTTAATTGCATATTTCCTCACTATTAAGTCATGTGTTTTATAATAATACACTACACCCTTAGTGTTATTTTCCTTAACCATATTTATTCCTACTAATATAATGTAATTTAAAATATATATGATAATAGTGTACATTTATCTCTCTATCTCCCTCCCACTCTTCTATCTCTTTCTATCTATATTTTTATTACCTCTTCCTACATATATATCTATCTCTCTTCTTATCTCTGTCTATTTAAGTATCACTTTTATCTCTCTATATCATCCTCAATTTATATATATATATATATCATTCTCTCACTCTCACTCCCCCTTTCTAGATTATATTGTGTGAGAGTTTTTTACATCAACTATTAGGATAACACACTAATATAATTTAATCCAAAAATAATAGCAATCATGATTACTGCTTTCTTATAGATTGGGTTAAACTAATCCATTTTTTAAAAACAATGTTATAACATCTATGGAGGTTAATAATTCTCACAACCATGAACTCCCCTTTTGTCTCAAATATACTCTAGTTTGATTAATCCAATAATACATTGCAAGAGAAAAGGACTTGAGAAAAACAATACTTCCTTCTTACTTTTTCTCTCCATTGTTTGATCTATTAGCTCATGGTCCAAATAAATTATAAGTTGAAATGGGAAGGAGAAAAAAAAAAAATTGATTCTCAACTTTGATTTTCACTTTGGGCTTATAGGCATACTTTTTCATGTCACAAATAACAACAAATAGCCTTATCTTTTTCAAGATTCATTAACCCATACAACTTCGGGAGTGGGGGCCTTCTATTGTTAATTATATTGCATAGGTGGTTCCTTATAATTCAAAAATTATATTTATTGCATTTAAAAAGCATACATTGACTGCTAGGTGTCTTCTTCACAAGGTTATTGACCTAGGTTCCTCTCACTTTTCAAGAATTGAAATCGACAATCATTTGCATTTATTAAAAGACTTTGAGTATTTTTTAATTGCATATTTCCTCACTATTAAGTCACGTGTTTTTATAATAATACACTACACCCTTAGTGTTATTTTCCTACACCATATGCATTCTTACTAATATAATGTAATTTAAAATATATATCATATAGTGTACATTTATCTCTCTATCTCCCTCCCACTCTTCTATCTCTTTCTATCTATATTTTTATTACCTCTTCCTACATATATATCTATATCTCTCCTTATCTTTGTCTATTTAAGTATCACTTTTATCTCTCTATATCATCCTCAATTTATAGATATATATCCTTCTCTCACTCCCACTCCCCCTTTCTAGATTAGATTGTGTGAGAGTTTTTTACATCAACTTTTAGGATAACACACTAATATAATTTAATCCAAAAATAATAGCAATCATGATTACCACTTTCTTATAGATTGGGTTAAACTAAACCATTTTTAAAAAACAAGGTTATAACATCTATGGAGGTTCATAATTCTCACAACCATGAACTCCCCTTTTGTCTCAAATATACTCTAGTTTGATTAATCCAACAATACACTACAAGAGAAAAGGACTTGAGAAAAACAATACTTCCTTCTTACTTTTTCTCTCCATTGTTTGATCTATTAGCTCATGGTCCAAATAAATTATAAGTTGAAATGGGAATGAGAAAAAAAAAAAAATTGATTCTCAACTTTTATTTTCACTTTGAGCTTATAGGCATAGTTTTTCACGTCACAAATAACAACAAATAGCCTTATCTTTTTCAAGATTCATTAACCCATACAACTTCGGGAGTGGGGGCCTTCTATTTTTAATTCTATAGAATAGGTGGTCCCTTATAATTCAAAAAGTATATTTATTGCATTTAAAAAGCATATATTGACTGCTAAGTGTCTTATTCACAAGGTTATTAACCTAGGTTCCTCTCTCTTCTCAGGAATTGAAATAGACAATCATTTGCATTTATTAAAATACTTTGAGCATTTTTTAATTGCATATTTCCTCACTATTAAGTCATGTCTTTTTGTAATAATACACTACACCCTTAGTGTTATTTCCCTACACCATATGAATTCCTACTAATATAATGTAATTTAAAATATATATCATATAGTGTACATTTATCTCTCTATCTCCCTCCCACTCTTCTGTCTCTTTCTATCTATATTTTTATTACTTCTTCCTACATATATATCTATCTCTCTCCTCATCTTTGTCTCTTTAAGTATCACTTTTATCTCTCTATATCAGCCTCAATTTATATCTATACTTCTCCCACTCCCACTCCCCCTTTCTATATATTGAGCTATCTCTTGCCCTCCCCACATTCTTTTACTTTTTCTTCCTCTATTTATCTCTCTCTTCTTCTTTCCCTCCTTTTCTCTCTCCGTCTCTCTCTCTTTCTCCCCCCTCTAACTATATCTCTCCCTCTCTCCCCACTCTTTTTCTCTCACACCCTCTATTTATCTTTCTCTCTCTCTCCCTCATATACCCATATCTCTCTCTCTCTCCCCCTTTCTCTCGATTCCTCCTTACTTATCTCTCCCTCTCCCCCCATCCCCTCTCGCTCTATTTGTCTCCCACTTCCTCTCTCACTTTACCCTCCTCTCTATTTCTATCTCCCTCACTCTCCATTTTTCTATAACCATTCTCCATCTCTCTATCCATCCATATCTCTCTCTCCCCCTTTCTCTTCTTAGACATCTATATCTATATTTATTTGTTTCTTTAGCTTTATATCTCCATATTTTTCTTCTATATCGCCCTTTATCTCTATCTCATAATATCTCCATCTTTTTCTTCCTTATATCTCTCCCCTTACCTCAATCTTATAACATCTCCATCTCCCTCCTCTCATATATGTTTCCCTCTCTCTACCCCAATATCTATCCATACCAATTGACCTTGTGTACAATAAAAATGTATTCAAGAAATAGACCAAAATCTTACCTAATTGACCTTCCACACCTTTTTGATGTACCCATTGCACACCAAGGTGCGATTGCTAGATTACAATATAATAATAGAATTATTTTTTAAGAATCATTAAATTTGACATATTGATGACATCTGGACAACCACTCACTCTCAATTTAACTATTAATTAATTCTATCTATCTCCATCATACTAATAGTTAACTTGATAATTATGTCAATCTAATATCATGGAAGGATTTTTTAATAAAATTTCAGTGGGTGTTTGAGATGTTTTAGAATTTTTTTTTAAATAATAGTCTTATAATTTTTATTTTTTTTGTAAAGAACGGTTTAACAAAAAAATTATGTTGTAAGCTCATGTTCTGAAATTATAATAAATCTTGTAACATTTTTTTAATGAAATCTTGAAAATGGATTTGAAACCCAATGAAACACCTACAGGTGAATTTTTCATAATCCTGAACATAAATTATTTTGATGCCTATTTTAAAGTTTTTTCTTTGTCAGGAATGGATGTGATAATGGGTTGGATGACTATCAAAATCTATGTTTCCTATTTTTTTGAGACGCACAAGTTTGCTTGCGGCTTTGGCTCAAATTAACTTGAAAAATTTCGCTCACAACTGGATCGCTCCGAAGATTTGTGCAATTTTTTTTTAAAAATCTTGTAGATGCAATAAATGGTAGGAGTTGGTTTGTTCAACAATAATGCGTTAGGAGGATTTGATGAGGAGATCGATTTTACAGGTAATGAATTACATGATTAGTTTGACTACATATCAAACTTATACGTTAAATTTTGAATCATTTTTTAAGTAGTTTTTCCTTATTAGCCCGTAGGCTATATAACTTGGAGTTCCAAGCAAAACCTGTCCTCCTGAATAACGTGCAACTTTTAACACTACAGATAGAATTTGTAGTTGAGAATTTCTATAAGACTTACAAAACTATTTTGCATTCCATCAGTTTACCACCATTTCACAAGCTAAAACTAATATATTTACTCTAGGTTCCAATATTCTTTAGATCCACTTTTCATATATTGTTAATAAATTGAAGTAGTAGTTATAGGGAGATTGATTTATTTAACTACATGCATAAATATAACTGCGATGCATCATAGTGGGTATTTATGCATATAGTGCATTTAGTGCAATTGAATTTTTCAGTTCATAACTATTCAGAACATTTCTATTTCTCATTTAGTGGTGTTTTGCCATATAGGGTTACCCATCTTAAAGGAGATTGGTTTACTTAATTATATGCAGAAGTTAGGGAGGTTGTATCATAGTGTTGTTAGTGCAATTGATTTGTTTGAGTTATAACTATTCAAAAAATCATATTCCTCATGGAATTTTTCAGTTGTGCTTGTATTTTGTGTTATGGCTATATTATTTTGAGAGTTAATTGTTTAAATTTTTTTGGTATGCTATCTTTGTTCTACCAAAAATCTGGCTGTGGATTTAAATATCTATTGAAACAAAAACAATTAAATAATATGTTGTTCAACAAGTTCAAAAAATATTGGAAGGAAAGGTTTTATGTGGATTGAGCATAGGATGAACATATATAACAATAATGAGAAAACTTACATGTCAAGCTTTCAAAGGTTGGTTCTATTTGAGTTTCTTTGGTGCTTAATAACTCTTTCGTTGGAGCCCACAAGTGGTCTTACAAGACAATCATAGTGGTTTGTGCTATGTTATTATTAGTATATAGAATTGGTTTCATCATTCAATACAAAGTTTGTTTCTAGATATATTTGGTTCATTAATCTTTGGGAAATTATATTTTTGAGAAATAGTTATGCATTATCTTTCAATACACTTCTAGAGTTAAATCTACTACTATTAAGCTTTAACATCAAACTGGAAATCCTTATTGTAACTATTTAGTGCATATTTTTTTACCTAGAAACATGGTTAGGAAGTAACATTTCTTTATCCTACTACATTTTTTATTTAAAAGAAAATGATTGGGTCATTGGGAAATACGAATTAACGTGTATTAGCACATTTTAAAATCTAAAATTGGAAGATTAAAGTTGCTTGGAATGGTTCCAAACCAACACCACTTTGATATTGTCCTTTGCTTTAAGGCAATGATTGCTCACAAAGGAAACCCTTATTATTGAAAATTCAAACATTTATCAAAATAATTTGGGTGCCTTATTTATTATTATTATTATTCAATTATATATACCTGAAACACATGAATAACGAGTTCTTATGGCTACTACTATTGATGCTTCTGTCAATTACGCTGTGTTAGTTCCTCCCACCTTGGTGGATTCAACTCCTATTGCCTCTGACTTGCAACTCCGCTTTATCACCAATGCAAGGAAGAGAACATTGTCAGGGAAGTCATAGCTTAGCCTTGTAAAAAATGAAAAAGTAGTAATGAAATTCACACACTCACTTAGGAATATCTTTGGCAATGATTATTTGATGAGCATGTGTGCTTGCAAAAATAAATGTGCATGTTGCAATATCTTGAGTGTTTGCAAAAATGAAAGATAGATTGCATTAGTTGAAGAAATTGTCAATCAAGGCTAATTTTAATGACCTTGTTTTAATATGACTTTAAATTTTAATGATACATCAAGATGATACATATTTTAAGGGGGAAGGGATGTAACATCCCATTAGTTTGACTATTTAAACAATACAATGATGATTACTTTTCTTAATTAATTAAACCTTTTATGATTATTAAAAATGAGAATAATATAATGTTTAGAATTTAAAATTCAAACTATCCTTAACTTTCTTTTCACTATAAATTTATTATTGATATGATGGATTAAAATTAGTTGGTTTTAAAGATATTCTAAGTATAACTAAAGTAGGAGTTATTGGTATTTTTCAAAAATAAATTAATTTTGGACTTAAGTTACATAAGGAAAAGATTCCAACTAGTAGTGGAGACTCTAATGGTTCTACCACTTGCTACCATGAAAGAGTGTTTCAGATGCAAGAGATATCATTTTTAGTATGCTATTGTTAGAGTCTTGATACCATAGATCTCTAGGAATCTTAAAGTTGATATTCTCTGCTATGATACTCAAACTAAGTTGTTTCTTCCATCAATGTCGAGCCTTAAATCTCTTGGTTTAATCCAAATTGCTTCTTGAACCAGCTTAAATTCCTTCCTTTTTCCTTTTTAATAAATGGCATTCCTCATATAGTGTTAGCTATTCTACAATCTAAAATTAAATGTGTTTATTGACGAATATGGTCTTTATCTTCTCTATCGATTGTATGTTTTTCCTAACTAAAAGGAGATCATGCAAATAAATCCATGTAATAGGATTATCTTTTATTAAAAAAAGTTCCTTTCTAATTGCTAAAGTAATCTTAGAGATAAGATTAATTATTTTAGAAATCGATTTATGAGCTAAGGTAAATATAATTTATTAATTTATGCTATTTTGTGAAATTATGTAACTATTTAATTATAGAGATGTTATACTTTTCTACCACTTTGTCATGTTGTTGTTTGTTTGGCCATAAGTACTTATAATATCTTTATTTCAAACTAGACTCTTAATTGTCTTTTTCAATTTCTTTCTATATTTTTTGGGTGTTATTCCCCTACCTTGTGCAAATTGTGGCTTTATTCTTCTTTGGATTAGACCTTTTCTTTTCTTAAGTTATGTTATTTTCTTCTCTCTAGAATACTCCTCATGATATGTCAGAGGATCATACATCCATCCTTTGGCAACATCTCACCTCTTCTAGTGGTACTCTCCTTATAACTTTAGCTCCTCTTTGCAAATCATCATTTCTAGAGGGTGTTCCTACAATTTGAAAGAATCATATTACATTTTCACAGTAGTATAGGTCATGGATTTCATTTCCATAGAAAGGACATTCATTTTTTTCTTTTCACCTCAACATTCTATTGCATAATGACATACTTTCCCACAATTGAAACATTTGGCACCATTCCTTCTTTGATTATTTATTCCTCATCCTTCTCCACCTTTGTAGTTTGATTATTGGTTATCTTCAATATAGTCTTGCGGTGAGTTATTGTGCATTGTGCAAGCAATTTTTTTTTATCCCTCCGAGGTGGTTGTCCATAACCTCCATAATCCATATTCCTATCTCTATATCTATGGCATTGTTAGACTAGGGCATGCTTGGTTGTAATGATTCCGTCCATTTTGTACTTGAGGTTGATAATTAGAAGAGTCCTCAATGAGGTCGGTGTCCCATTCTCTATAGATGACATAATATATTGAATTATTCTTTATTGTTTTAACCTCCACATGTAATATGGTTGATGTCCTTTCTCCTTGTTCCTTTAGGCACTCATTCCAAATATGTCCTCCTTAGTGGTAGTAAGTGGGCCACATTAATTTGGCCATCTTGATTTCTCCTTTGGCTATTATTTCATTCTAAGTTGCCAATTTTTGTGCTACTAATTGAAGTTCTTTTCTAGTTTATTTTGTTTCATCTTTCTTTGGTCTCCACTAGGGTTATGCCTCAACCAAATATGCCATTATAATTAGATATTTATAGGAGTCAAAGACTCTTCCATCTAGAGACACTCTTATATATTTGTACAATCCAAATGTAAACCATTCAATCTTCTAGGTATGTGATAGTGGTTCTTCTAACATGCAATGTCTTTGTCCATTGTCTTCTTTTTTTTGCCTTCTTTTCTTCTTCTTTATCTTGTAGCATCTCTTCTATCAAAATTATTCTATTCTTATATGCACGAGTGGATAGATCTTGGTTAGGAGGTTGTGACTCTTCAAACCACCTTTTCATCTTTTTGTTTGTAAGTGATATTTTATTAGTTAATGACCTTAATTCGATGCCCAAATTCATTTTAATTTATTCCTCCTTTTCTATATCCTCTCTTCTTAATTTCCTTATACTCATATTCACCAACTCCTTTAAATCATTAAGATTTCCATATTTTTTAGGAGTTCCATAAATCAATCATTTAACTTGGTTATTATGTTTGACAATTTTAATTTATTTTAAAGATTTTTTATAAATTGTGGTAGGTTTAAGCCTCATTGATACTACATTCCCCTAACAACAATCCTATAGGTCTTCCGTAATCATTAATACCCTTTATGTGGTTTTCATCTATTCCGCTTTCTCCAAACAAGTATTTTCTTTCTCCATTGTCTTCACTCAATTTATAGGTTCTCTTCCTCCTTGTTCTTAGCAGCACCCACCTCATTAGACTTAGCAACCGATATCCTATTTGCCAAACTCGATGTTTATTAAAGTTGCAGGAAAAATGGTTCCCAAACATTATAAAAAAAAGTCAAACTATATCTTCTCAAGCTTACCATTTGTTTCACTACAATAAACTTATAATGCAGACTACAAATGTGAAATTGCAGTTAAATACTGCAGAATGATACAGTGCCAATGCATAACAGATCAGCAAAGAACAGTTTGCACAAAGATAACAAACAAATATTTACAAGATAACAATCGCGGATGCAAAGAAGAACCAAAAAGCAGCTATCAATTCTGCAATGCCCTATGCAAACCAGTATTGAAATAAGTTACATCGTTTTCTTCAAATAACCAGCAAAAATACTAGTGGGTGACATTACAAAAGCAGTTAAAAATAAAAGTACTCTACGAGTCTACATACCCATTGGTCCACTTCAACTACAGTATCAGCTAATTTATTAAGAAAACCAAAGGAAGGTCTGGTACTAATGGCATCAATTTCTGCCTGGCAAAAAGATAGAGTAGATAGGGAAGGCTTGTTGGTCTTGTGGGCTTAACTTCATCCACCATTTCACAAAACTGGATTCCCCTATCATAACCTCCTCCACACGCAACTCATTTCTGTCCATCATTTGTTTCACATCATTCTGGAATTTGTTAACCTTGGCCCTTACAGCCTCTGCGTCTTCCCTTGGATTACTCATCATCCATGAAATTTCTTCTACATAAGCCCAGAAACAGGAGTCCTTAGTTATGTCTGGCTGAAAATGAAGCAGGGCCTGATTGTTGGCTTTGAGTTGTATGTCTGCCAACCATTTTTCAAGAGCTTTATAGCGACGAGGCCTTGCATTTTTCATATAATGACCAGAGTCCTCATGCTTACCCAGCCTGTAATAATTAGCAATGTCAAGAGGCTCCACCAGACGCCTGTACTCTGTTCCCTCTTTTATCAAATCTTCAATGAATTGAGAGTCGTCAGGCACCTGGTGAGTCTCCACCATATCTTCAAGCCTGTCATAAAAGGCAGCCAGGTTTAACCTGTTGAGGTTGGCATGAAAATCTGACGATTCCTTTTGTTCCTTGAAAGCGTCATAGTATCCCATATTCCTATGGCTTACACACTTGTTTCTATACTCTTTCAATTTTGTCATGTGTCCTGCTTCCTCTAACTTCACCATTTCTGCCTTTAGTTTGTTCTGGTTCTCTATGAGCTTGTCTTCCACCTCTCCTGCAGCTCTCAGAGCAAGTCTGGCTCCAGTGTTCTGCCAAGAAACATAAAGACTAATTTTTAATGGTTGGTATGAATTTTTCATATTATCCATCATCAGAAAGAAGAAAACAGATAAAAATAATATTTACACTTATAAAATATAAATTAAATATATTATTGCTAAATAATAGGCTGATACATATATTAGTATAAATTAATTCATTAGGTTGGTGCCTAAATTTGAGGCTTGGTAAACCAACGGTTAACTTTTGCAGGTTACATTAATGGAAACTTCATTTATCGAATCTTATATCGGTTTCCATACCTGATTGCTAGTTAATCTGTAGTTCTGTTCAGCTAAGTGAAACATTTAAATTCTATTTTTATACTGAAGGAAATAAATATTCAACACAATTTTTGCAATGATGAATTCAAATTAAAAGGCATGAGTTGAGATAATAATGAGAGTACATTTGAGACCTGGCTTTGAAAAAATGGCTAATTTTTAGTTTGCAGATAATCAAAGATTAATGGTGTCAAGATGCTTACCTGAATCCCAAGTCCAAGAGCACCCAGTTGGATTTCAATTGCAGAAGTCGATGCACCTTGTGATAAAGGAAGCTTCGAAAACCCTTCCAACATTACAATGTTTGTGTTGGCATGGAAGACTCTATCATACCCAGTGTGGTCTGAGATAGAAGCCTGATCTTGACAAGTAGCCAAGGAATAAAATAGAATCGGCAACACAGCCTCGTAGTTTTCAACACAAAGAGCTCCCTTGTCTGAGCAAAACAGATAATACCCAAATGGTCTGTAAGGGCTTAACTTGACCATAGGCTTAAGACTTGCTATCAGTTTGTTTGTAGGCTCCATATTTGTAGCACTGATGAAGTTAACCAGTGCACAAGCATGATGCAGGACAGTGCGTAAATACATGGGAAAGTCCAGGTCTGCAGGCTCCATGAGAATGTCTGCATCATCATCATTCATCTGCTCAACAGACCTCTGCCAGTAAGGCAGTAGGGATTCCAAAGGCTTAGACACAGATACACAAGGAGCTAACAGAGTTCTGGCAAAAACATCACTCCTTGAAACAACATTGAAGAAATGATTGGCCCACCCCTGCCTACGAACTGCTCTGGCAAGAACTTCATCTCCAACCAGAGGAAAACCAAATGTGGAGCCAAAAATAGGGGCGTCCTTACCCCACTCCTCCAAACTTGCGAGTGTGGCCAAAATGGCAATTGCACCTCCAATGGAATGGCCTGTAAATAAAATAGTTTTTCCTTTGCCCCGTGCTTCTACAACCTGCAAGAATAAAAAGATAGTTTAATTGCTTACAAAATACAAAGCCATACAATCTAGCAAAGAATATATACGTGAAAACGAAATGCAATGTTATCAAAAGGTACCACATAACAATGAAATCAGTAAACTCAGCTATATGACGATAGGACTTGAGAGTTGCAACTGGACTAAGATGTTTCCCTTCTAAAAACTGTGCTTTCGTATTACCCAGTCATAAAGTTCTTGTAATAATGATCGCTGGAGTGGCTAAATATATCATACTACATAGAAGATTGCTAGATCACAGAGGACTCAAAAACCCTCTCTACACGGAGGACTTGAACAATGACAGAAGGGAGAGTATTAGATTAATAAATCTGGTAGTCAGAGGACATTCTTTTAAGTAGTTTCAAAATTCCTCCATTCTCCTTTGTTGAGTTTGGCTGGATAGATACATACAAATGAATAGATGGATGGATAAACTGGACTTAAAACTATTTATAATCAAAATTGGTTTGGGCTTGGCTGCCTTCAGGTAGAATTTGCCGTCTTTGGCTGTCAAGAGAACTAACCACTACCCAAACCCTTGGTCAAGTTGATTAGGCTAAAGCTAGAATCTGGACCCTTTCAGACTTCACTGTAATGGTAAAGCTGTCTTTTTTGTGTGTTGTTGGTGGTATTTTTTCTCCTAAATGGATCAGATCAGATCAGTTGGGAAAATGGATGAACCTATAAGAAAGTGAGTAGATTTACTCCAAAATTGTAGGAATGAAACTGCAGTGATCCATATTAAGGGCATTCTAGTCAAGTCTACTGAATCTTAGGTCTGGCCTAGGATGCGCCCAAATGATAGGCCTGAAACCTGTGAGGCTTTTGGAGGAATAACTCCTTTTGACGTTGCCCCAGGTTATCCCACTACATGACACCTGGCATAGTCATCCTTTAAATGCCAATTCATAAGAACTACAATTACACAGAGGTGTAATCCTCTGGGTGGACTCTCTAGAATACTAATTGCACAAAAACCCACTTTTGACTGAGGGTAATTTTTCTCCTTCATAATGCCTAATTTTAGCCATGGAACTCAAATCTATAAAGCAACTACCCAGCTTGCAAAACGTTCTGCTTATACTGGGTATCGATGTCAAGTACTCTCTAGAGCTCAGTAGATTGCTAGCAACTCATATTGTTTCTTAGACATGAATTCAGGCCGTATACGTACAGATTCCAAACTTTTTATTACATTTTAGCCCTCTTCATAGTCAAATCTGAACAATCAAGTCTAGAAATAACTCACTGATGATGCTACAAACCTGTTGCTTGAGGTTGCCGTCCCAGATATGTAAAAATTTGTTGAGAGCCTCTTTGTGGACAAGGGCTGGTTCGCGAGGATCCTTTCTTGTAGTCCCATCTACCATGGACTTGAAATAATTATTGCCCACATTGATTTTGCAAACATTAAATTTGGTCTCTGATTGACAGAAGGCGCTGGAATCCAGAGTACCAGGAAAGGCAAAGCAAGTTGTATTATTGCCAATCTCTTCCTTGACATATCCATTAGTTCTGCTGTAAGCAGCATAACTTGCCTTTCTTGCCTCAACCAAACTTGCTTTGATATTCACCTGTCCTTCAAACCTACACTCAACACAAACAAGAACAAATGAGTGCAGTATTCAAATGAGATATAACAGTCCTTAGAAATCCTTTAGAATGAAATATTATGCAGGATTTATCCAAGTATATTCACTGATTAGAATGTTATCCATCCTGATGATAGATCAACAATACTTTCACAGAAAGTTTTTAAGAAAGCCAGTGTACTAAATGCAAAATTGAAAATTTATTTATGATCTAAAGCGAAATTGAAGTATCGATGATCTGAAAAAATTAATACAGGGCTGCAAAACATTAACACACAGAATGAAACGGTCACAAAAATACTAACGTTGCAAAAACCGAACTGTAAGCCATGAGTAAGAGAAATTGGATTAGCACTTCAAATTAGTGCTGTAATTCCCAATAGAATGGGTTTCCTCCCTCGTGATGATCTGAATGAAAGCAAGCGCTGTATGTATAGCTGCAGAGGAGTACATGGGTTCCCTGTTGAACTTGTCAAACGAGGGAACAAGTGTGGAAATTTTGCTTCTGCAGAAACTTCTTGGCAAGCGAACATAGAAAGGGACGTCTTCCACTAATATTTGGAAGGAATCTTCCACTAATATTTCAGATCATTAAAAAAATCTAGTCACTGGATTATTTTTGTTCTCTCTTGGAATCTAACATTGAAACCAGGCCATAAGGTGGTTGTTTTTTTGTTTTTTTTTCTAGTTTTGAAGTTATTTTCTAATGGAAGATTTTATATCATTCATAAGAGTTCCCGTCTTTAGACTGATATTTTTAAACTAAAAGTCAAGCAATGAGGGTATTTATTCTATCAAATCGAGTATAATCTTGGCCTCATCCTTATAACGTTGGTGCCTTGCACTCAACAAGACTCATAATCATTTAGAATCATTCAACTTCACCAACAGGTTAAGGTTTTTTAAGTTGAACGTTTGTAATGTAAAGTTATCATAAAATTTATAAAGTTTGGTGGAAGTAAAATCGTAAAAAATAGTTTTGAGAACTTTATTTTTGATCATAACAATATAAATAAGTGTTAGGGAAAGGATTCAATAGTTGAGCATATGTTAATAATTGATATAACATTCGCAAGTTTGAATATTATTATTTTTAATAGTATAGTATTATTATTTGCAATTTTAGGGTTATCAATATTGATCATTATTATTAAACTGAATAGTATGTGCTCATTAGATCTAAATAGTAATAAATTACATGATGTCACTTTAATGCACACAGAAAACATGATTTGATGGACAAATGGCATAACTTAGTGCACGACAACAAAATCTAACCTTTTTTGGGTCTTCTATGACACCTCAATAAAAGTGTGCCAATGTGGCATCATATTTGATGACATGATCATGAAATGTTAGGTTTAAGCAAGGGACTTACCTAGTAAGGCATGATAAAAACTTGAAAGTAATTCTTGTCATGTATGTTTTTGAGAAGCATGAAATTAGGGTGCACAACTACTAGGCCCTTTCCTCTATATAATGGGTAATGGAGTGTGAAATTTCTAATGGTGTTTGTAAGAGGTGGTTAAATATTTTAGGTGTTATATAATGAGAGAACTAACATGTAAAGTTTTTAATGGTGTTTTTATATGAGGTTGTCAAACATATAGGCATCTTTATGGAGGAGAAAGGTGTATATTTCAATCTTTCATTTTATGTTCTAGATGTCATTTTGTGTGGTTGTCTCTTACACACAATTCTAATGCATGATGTTTCTCTTTTAGTAGATTCACTGACTTTTCTATTGAAACCACAACTTTCATATTCATAATCATTTGTTACCATTCCTAAAACAGTTCCTAAAATATTTCTTATCATGGATGAATCATGCACCTTTAGTTATATCCCCTAGTGTAGATTGCGGCAACAATCTCATCCTTAATTATGAAACTTAAATTTTCCTATTTTTCAAGGCTAACAATACTAAGATATGAGTTTTACCCATTGGAACATGCACCAAAAATTTAAATTATGTATATGGTGCAATATTTAAAGGTATCATCCTAGAATACTTTCACAATGAAAGAAGACATCATGATAATGTATAACCAAAATATCATACAAAATCCTTTCTTTTCATATGCATTAGACATTAGTGAGAACCAAACATCAACAATTAAAAGGTTAGCATTCATTGTCATTTTGTAAAGTTATATATCAATCACAACTTACATAAGAATCAATCAACATCACACATCTGCTAACATTAGGTATCAACATAGTTAATAATCAATTCATTATCATACATTGCCACCATCTATCTAATTTTTATATTCTTGTTAAATCAATCTAGGGGGCTTGACTTGGGATGAATTAAGTTACATAATTTTGTATTCTCATTGCAAACTATTAATGCTCTTCAACGTTACTCATTTTCTTGACACAAATATCACCTATTGAATATCCTTTGGAGGTATTGAAGACTAATTTCTCCATTAGAAAGAATTAGACCACCCAAGACAAATTTGTACTAGGTCGACCAAATTAAAAAAGTCTTGTTTCTAACACTCAAAATTTTAATATTAGTTGTCTTGGGTCTTTGATCCAAGATTGAAAAAATTTTAGTTCTCATTTTATAGGTTCCTATCACATTCTCATAGTAGTTGAAGTCCATATCAATATGAATTTCATGAAATCCCTAATCATCTTAGTTATTCAAATTATTTATCTTGGCTGATCAACCTCCCATGGGGTTCACCTCTAAAAAATTCCTAATTATGTGCATGCATGTTGTAGTTTTTTAAATAACCAAAATGTGACCCAATATATCACTTTGGCATTAAGGGGAAAGTAATGTAATACAATTAGGTGTTTGGGGTTGGGAACCATGCATAGAAAGGGGTGGATGTTTATAAGTGACATTCTTAATCCTCCACAAATCACTTTGCATAAGTCAATGAAAGGAAACCCCATTCTCTATTTTGTGAAGCTATTTTTTCTCTACACCATATTATCGTGTACTGTGTCAAATCCTTATAAGCCCAAGGGTTCTTTCTCAATACAAATTAATATATAGTTAATAAAGGAAGCAATGGTGACAACAAGCCTATGTAGATTTAGTACAACCCTACCTAAGTTTCTTAATTTACTTGTAATTAGTGTTTACCCCTAAATCCTATGCTTAGAGATGGCAGTCTAGAAGTTTCATAGATGTGGGACTAGATTACAGTCTATGAAATAACCTTCAAGAGTTTAGAAGCCGACTCTTCAAAATTTGGAGGAGATGGAAAGGGAAGAGAGTTAAACATCAACTTATCTATAAAAAGGCGACATGCCAATGTAAAGCTTTTACAACATTTTAAATCCTCTCTCATAAAGGTTACAAGAAACAAGGTCAACTTTTGCCAACTGAGCACAACATATCACAAACCCTTCATAGTTGGAAGGAGAATGAGATACACAAGGTCAAATAGACACAAGGTATATATAACATTCAAATTCTTTTAGTGGGAAGTACTTGTCTAGGCTCAATGGAGCAGGCCATATCTATATTAACTCCCTTGACAACTAGCCATTCATAGATTTCGCTCACCAAATGGCATACTAATTTCTGACTATAGATTATTGTGGATAATAGAAGAGTAAGAGTTCATTGTATATGGTCCATAATCCATAATTTTATACTTATAAATCAAAAAAGTTGAGATTCATAATTATTAGTGGTTATACCCATCTTCAAATGACACAAAGTATATTGAAACATAACATTATATAGAAATAAAACATGCAGAAAGGAAAACTTGGCACAATCCACTATGTTTGGTTTCCATTAAGAAAATGATCATATAATACTACAGTCTAGGGTAATTGCTATTGATTTCAAAGTATTCTCTATAAATGGTATATTGATGAACAAGTGAATGGTTGACTGCCATTACAAATTGTGTGTGGGCTTATACGAAGCCATACTTTCTCGCTAGAGACAACGTCTGCAATTGAATAATCTTATGCATATCTGTCGTGAGTTGATGATCATCATGGAGATCGTTGCAACTGCATTGAGCCAAGGATTCTGATATCATTACTTTCCTACTATGCGCATGTCATGGGTGCCACCTAGAATTAGCCATCAATGTTGATGCTAAGATTTAAATCATGGCATTGTTATAGTCATCAATGTTCAAACTCTCACTAGGTCATTGTGATAGTAGGAATTGTACCCTTGATAATCGATTGTTTTTATACGTTTGATCCTTCACATTGAAGCTATTGGCATTTATGTTGGTGACTTCATGATCCAAACCCTTTCTTGGGTTGGTGTGCTTGTGGGTTTTGTGCTCTAATTGAACTCGTACTAAGATTATAGTTTTGGACTATGTGTGTTATTATGGTTTGTGCATCCTCGGAGTGAGGTACACCATTTGTGGTAATGTTGTTTGTATAATACATTGATATTTAATAGTATATTGATAGTTCACTTGTGATATTTTTTTCCTAATTGTCAAATATGTTCAAAAGTAATAATGAGAAACAAGTCTTTCTTCAAAATGTTAAAACATTATTATGAACTTCTTTAATATTTTTTATATCATTTTTTTTTGTTTATATATTTAATCAATAATATAAAATATGCTCTCTTGAAGTATTTATTCCCTACAATCATAACATCTTTTAAATTCATATTGAAACATTTTTAATTTTGCAATTTTCATTATAATATTTAACCATTTATTCCAAACACAAATAGGGAAAAATTACATAAATTCTAAAAAGA